>NW_028093774.1:13848329-15059290 GCF_014824575.4 Sturnira hondurensis | reverse complement strand
TTCCCCCTTCTGGTACCCCTATAATCCGGATGTTGGAACGTTTAAAGATGTCCTGGAGGTTCCTAAGCCTCTCCTCATTTTTTTGAATTCTCATTTCTTCATTCCTTTCTGGTGGGATGTTTTGTTCTTCCTTCTGGTCCATTCCATTGATTTGAGTCCCATTTTCCTTTCCATCGCTATTGGTTTCCTGGACATCTCCCTTCATTTCAATTAGTTTAGCCTTCATATGTTCCTCCAATTTGTGACTGTACTCTACCAATTCTGTGAGCATCCTGATAAATAGTGTTTTAAATTGGGCTTCTGAGAGGCTGGCAATCTGTTGGTTGCTTAGAGTTATTGGCTCTGGGACTTTGAGTTCTTGCACCATCTTTTGGGCTGTTCGTGCCTGTTAAGTAGCAGGAACGGAGCCCTAGGTTTTCACCAGAGCAGGGCAACTCAGTCGCTGGGTTGTGACGTTGTATGTGGGGGCGGGGTCAAAGAGGGACAATGGCTTCCCTCCGGCGCCCGCCTCCGCGACCCCCACCAGCACCGCAACCACCACCGTCACCAGGGCCACGCGCCCTGCTCCACTGCATGCGAGTGTGCCACTGCTGTCAGCCCTCTACCATGGGTTCGCCCCCTGGGGCCTGCGTGATCTGTCTCACTGCACGCGAATGTGCGACCTTGGTCAGTCTGCCCCGCACCCCGACTAGGTCCGGGCTGCCTGCGCTCCTAGGTCTGTCCTTCCCGACCCAGCTCTGCTGCTGGCTCTGCCTCTCTTACCGTCCCCGTTGAACGGTTCGTAGCTGTCAGACTTCCGTATAATTCAGTTTTCTGGTCTCTGGGTGTGTCTTAGTTCTCTAAAACTTTTGTTGTATCCAAACTTGGTTGTGGGAGAAGGCACAGTGTTTCCACCTATGCCTCCATCTTGGCGAAGTCCCTCCAAAGCATATTCTCCATGGATGAATAAATGGGAATTAGTTATAGTAATTATTTTAAACTTTATCTTCTACGGAAGATCTTCTATTGGCACTTCAGCTTGGGAATCACGGGATCTCCTTACCTTGGTTTTGTGTCCTCTGGCTCTTTGGCCTGGGGAACATGGCTGCCCTGCTACAGTGGCCGTGGGCCTTTGGGGAGCAGAAGCCTGCAGCTTCTGTTTCAGAATTCACTTAATGCTGACTCCCAACTTGCCTTTGTTCAAGGTTCCCTACTTCAGCTTCCTTTCCCTCGATTTCCATCTTCCATCCTCGATTCTGTGCTTCAAGCCTCCACTTGTTAAAGTTTCCTACAGAGTTACCAGTTCATTTGGTCTCTTTTCCTAGCTTATTATCTTTGGCTCTCTTCACCTTATAGGATTTTGACTACTGATTCTGTGGGATTCTTGGCAATGACAACACCCATTGCTCTGGGTGAGAGACCCTCTTTCAAGCCCTGCATGACTCCCATAGCTCAAGCTAAACCCCATCTTTAGAGGTGAAAGACCAGACAGTTAGGTCAGTGAATTGGATAAACTTTCAAAGATTAAGTTGAAAGTAAAAAAAAAAAGAATGTCTACTCCTGTGATTTGATGTATGTGACTTATTGCTGTTTGGAGCTCTGCTGTACATCATCTGCTATTGTTACATTTGTCATATCAATCAATCAGAGGCAATTATGAAACTGCCACCTCCATCTTGTGTATTCAACAGGGCTGTCTAACTCTGAAGCTATTAATAACCTTCTTATCCTTCTTAGTTTATGATCCCTCTTTCCCCTGCTTCTTTTCCAGTGTTTTGAGCACTGGTACTGATTTGGTTTATGAGATAGTTACACAAAGAAGATGTTAGGAAATTGAACACTATTGTTTGCACCAATCTGAAGGAACCAGAAATTATTTTTATGGAGATGCCTGGTATTTGCCTTGTAGCATAAATTATATATAATATTTTCAAATGGAGAAAAAAATAATTTTCTTAGAGCGTGGACCTGAATGTTATTACTAACTCGACTGTGTAAGAAACCATTTCATTTCACTGGTGCAGGAGATAGTCTATCACCAAAAGTTTCATGTCATGTCATAGACTTGTAGTCTGGCCAGGCATCAGAGTTCACATTTAATTTATCTTTCTTACATCTAGTAACACTAATCAGTAATAGTAAAAATATTACTTCAGTAGCAGTTGGAATTTAAAACTGGCATCCAAAGGCCTCATTTCTGTGGAGCCAGAGTGTGTCTGTGAAGGTCAAATGCAAAGTGTGCACCTGTACCTGAGCTGCAAGGCTGTCTCTGCCCCATGCTCCCTCTTCATATAATGAATATGGTATCGGAAGGGAGGAATGCAATTTCACGATGCTTACAAGAAAGAGAGGGGAAAAAATCCTTGGATTTTATGATAACCTTTGATGATCAGGCCACACTTTCGCTCAGGATATTCCTTTCTTTCTTTTCTTGGGGAAGTGATCGTTCAGCACAGCAAGAGAATTTAAACTGGGCCCGTGAAATTTTTTAATTCTCCTTGTATCCCAATAATACACCTTCATAGCTTTAAACACTGAAGTAATGAAGTAATGAAGCGATATGTAACTAAGTAAATGGAGAACGCAGAAAATGTACTTCCTTTCCCACATCCCCAGCTTTCTCCTTTATGCAGTGGAGATAAGTAAGGGACCAAATGATCTATTGTATGCAACCAAATTCAGCACTGCTCATGATTTTGGCCCATTTTCTTTCAGCAGAGAGGGTGAGTAGGAGTTGTTGCTCAATGTGAGTAGGGGCTTACATTTTAAAAAGAGAACAATAGAGGTATCAGTAAGGCAACTTTTGCTTGCAAATTATAGAACCCCAACTCAAACTGACTTAAGCAAAGAGCCAAATAGGCTCATTTTCCTTTCCAGTTCATGGGTAGATGTTTGTCAGTCAAAGCTGGATTGAGAGGCTCAAATGATACCCTTAGATTTGGTTTTCTCTCTTTTATTTAAGCTTCATTTCACATGGAATCTACTTGTAAGCATTCTCTTTCTACATGGAGGTTCCTACAAGCTCCATACTCACATTCTGATGGCTCTCAATTTAGTTGAAAGAGCCTCTTCCCTGCCCCACCCACGGACAGTTCTCCAAAAGTTCCCTGGGCCAGCTTGGGTCCTGCACCGGTTCATTCTTGAACCGGTGACCTGGGGGATGTGTGGTTCTGACTAAGCGGACTTGGAGTATGTATTTATGTCAGGAACCAGGGTGGAGTTACACCATTCAAATGACATGAAGAGTAGTGGAGAAGTGATTGCCAAAGGAAATGTGTGGCTTAATTTTTTTTAGAAAAAGAGGGAATAGATCCTGGGCAAGGATGAATAATAATAGTGGACAATTATGCTGAGCTTACTTGGTGCCAGCCACTGACTGATTTGATTTCCTTAGATTTGTGACGTTATTGAATCATCAAAATAACCTACTTTACAGATGAGAAGACTGAAGGGCAAAGAAGTTAAGTAAGATCATACTGGCTGCCCAAGATCAGACAGCCAGTAAGTTGCAGAGCCAAGTTCAAATGCATGCTCTCTAACTTATTGGACAACACTGCCTCTCAGAATTAAAACAAAATGAAAAAGAACATCTGCTTCCTCTCAGGCTCTGGAATTAAAACTCAATTTTTGATTCTTTCAAGCCATTAGACATGGACAAGATGTTTGTTCTTGACCTCTTTGCTTTTGTTTCCTTGTCTAGAAAATGGGGGTGGTAATATTACCCCAAAGATTAAATAAGTAACTACATTGCAGGCACAGGGCAGGCACTTGGCAGTTGGTAACTAAAATGACAATCATGGTTTGTCATGCCCTGGGTCATAAAAACCTCTCCAATCTTCAGAATTCCTAAAACACATTTATCAAGGAATGACTGTGAAATAGTCTTTTCTCCTTTACTCATGAAAAAATGGTTAAAAAGTAGATCTTGGTTCTTATTCTGTTCTGTCCAATTTATATTTCGGTGATTGCTTCATCACTACTTTTACCTTAAATACAGAGGTGTGACTAAATGATTCTGCCTTGCAGCATAAATTTAGAAAATGAACACACTTAGAATTACACTCCCCTCCCTGTTCTCTTCCTCCCCCTTATCAACATAAAATACCATTTACTGAACACCTACGCCCTGTATGGTGCTCCTGTTTGTGCTCATTTCTCATTTTCCTGGCTGTTTCTAGAATGCCTTATTACAGAGAAAATAAATCACTAAAAAGTATGACTTTTTTTTTCAGTAAATAAGGGTTTATATAACTCTTGTAAAGAGATAGTATAAATATCTGTTTTAGTAACATTTTATCACAACACTGGTGACAGGAGTTTCCTAAACAGGAACCACATTTTCCAAGTAATGAGACAAAACTGGTAAATTTTGGAAGAAAGAGGCAACTATTGTTTGTTTTCCCGTGTCTTTGGCTACCTATCAAAATGGGTTGTTTTCTCCTTAAGGCGCCATCTTGCTTTCCTTCTAGAAGAATTTTGTCAGCTCCTTTAAGGGGTGAAACAACAATAAAAAAATTATGACATGTTTTAAAGCCTGGCTGTTTGGACAGGTAAATAATATAATTTTTAATAAAATACTGGAGAATCAGAAAATGGATCTCCTTTCTGGCTTTACTAAGGGATGATAATGTTACCCCAGAATGTGGATGACACAGGAGGGAGGCTTATCCTTTCACGTGAAATGTTGGCGAATTGACCACATTGCCTAATAGGTAGTCACGATGAGAATTTACTTTGCCAGATCTGGAAGTCTTTCAGCAAACAGACCTGGCTAAAGTAGACTTTCCATTTGAGTGACTTTGGTCCCATATTCTCTGAGAGGGTGCAGAGAAAGGAGCACAATCAGGGTCTTAGGCAGGTTTTGGCTCCAATACGGGCTGTCTGTATGAACCTTGGGAAAGTTATCTAGAAAGCAGGTTAACTCTCCTAAATATCTGCGAACAGAATAACCAGTTTTTGCCAAACTTAATTGTGATAGGTTTAACAAAAATGTTAGTATGTTTAACAAGACTATGAATTATACTGAAGTTGATATGCTAACTGAGAAAACTGTCAAAGAATTTTAGAAATGATAATAAGTTCCTCTTAGAAATGTTATATCCCAACCAACATTTTGAGTTTTCATACATGTTGGGATTGTTTCTGCTACATTTGGATTTCAATTTGGATGCTTGTGACTGTCATTTTATATTTTTTCAAACTTTAAGCACTTAAAAATTTTTATTACTAACATCTCAAATGGAATATCAGCTTTTAGTGTGTATTTGCAGCCATTTAAATTTTAAATTAAAAAAGTTAAATAATCAGAAAATTAAATTAAATTAAAATAATATTACTTTAAATGGAATTAAATCTTTATTGCAAAGTAAGTGAAATTTCCAGTTATTTTAATTAAGATTTAATTATGTAAATATTTAAATTAAATTAAAAATTTAATATTAAGCCTAAAAGCACCTTAAAAAGATAAAAATAACTTTAAAAAGATCTCATCACATAGAAAATGCAGAAGTTTTATTTTCTGAGAAAAGACCATTGGGATAGGTCAATGTATTAGAAGATTATTGAAATATCAAACATAAAGGGATTAGAAAGTTTAAATTGTGTGACTGTTCATATTATTTTGCTATGGTAGATCATATGATTAGTACTTCTATTATTCTTTGACAATAAATCAAAGTGTGAAAGAAGAATATGAAAAATAGACTAAAAACTCCTAAAATTGTTAAAATCTGATGGAATAGAAATAATGTCAAAATAAATTTAGAAATCAGAAGACAGTGAAAAATTTTTTAATAAATGCTGACATTTCTGTTTTGCTAAAAAATGTTTTATTAGCAGAAATAAAAATTTAACCGTCCTTGTAAGCTTTTAAAATATTCCTGTTTGCTTTTTAGTTTTCTCACAGTTTGCACTATAAACACCATTTCAGTTAGACCAATAAATTTGTTAGATAGAACAAACTAAAATTTAAAAGGCTGACGTTTGCTGAATTAATTTTAAGGACATCAATTAGCCTACTGCGAGGTGCTAACTTCTCTAAGCCTCAGTTTCTACCTTTGCAACATGAGATGACAGCAACATTACCTTCTTTCTTTCTCGTCATCTCATCTATATTTCTCTTGTACCATACATGTGTTTCCACTAAAGTATTTTCTTTCATTTCTGTAAATATTCTCTGGGCCTGACACATAATAGAACATTAATAACTTAATAATATCAATTACTGCTCATATCATGCCAGACAGTGTGAAAATGCTTTGCCTAATTATCTTATTTAATCTTGACATAAAGCCAGTAATAAAGGTGCTATAATTTTCTCTCTATAATAAGGAAACAGATGCTCAAAAAGTGACTTATGAAGAAGAGGCAGAGCTAACAAACAATGGAGCTGAATCCCAACCCCCAGTGGTCTCACCCCATGTTTGCTGCCCTGAGTTTCTAAGGCTACCAATGGGCCAACTCTTCTTTTTAAATATGACTTAGTCTTATGATAGTTTCTGTTTTCTTTTTTTCTTAGAACGAAATAAATTTTCAAACATAAAGCACTCTCAAGAGGCATATTAATGCAGATAATTTCCAATATTTATTGAGAACTTAATTTGTGCTAGACATTGTCCCGTCATTTTATATCTATTATGTCACTTTGTTCTTATAAAATCCTGTGAGATACTCTTATTATGCTGAATTAAGAGGATGTCACTTTATTCTTATTAAATCCTATGAGATAGTTAGTCTTTATTATGCTGAATTAAGATGAGAAAATCAATATACAGAGATTTTAAATAACTTGTCCATGTCACAAAGACAGCAGAGAGATGAGCCTATATTTGAAGCTAGATGAGCTATTACAAAAGTCAGTGCACCTGAAACACTGAACAATATTACCTCTTTAAGGGAGTACAAATAGACTCCAAAGAAAACTTAAAACACATTCTCATTGTATTCAAGCTATAATGAAGATTGAAGACTTAAAACAAATTTCTGACTTTGGGAAAAGAAATACAAAATTAAATACATATGTTTCAATGGAGACAAACTGAAGAGCCAGTCCGCTGTTTTGAATCTGGGCCTATCCACTTAATGGTAGCTATGCAACTTAGGACAAGTTATTTTAGCCCACAGAACACTAGTCTCCTCATCTGTAAAATGGAATAATGTTAGTATATAGCTCATAGGTTTGTGAGGAAGGTAACATGAGATAATATTGGCAAAGTACTTCTCAAGGTGCTTAGAGATTGGTAGAGAGAGATCAATAAATACTAGCTCTTATTAAATGCAATCAAGAAATTTATAAATTATGCAAAATATAACCAAAGACACTGAAATAGAGAACAGGCTGACAGTGACCAGAGGGAAGAGGGGAGGGAATTTCAGGGGAAATAGGGGAGGGATTTAGAGGAACAAATATAAAGGATACATGGACAACAACTGAGAAGGGTGGAAATGGGAGGGAGGGAGGAGCACGGGGATGGGATGGGAGTAATAGACAGAACACTGTACTTGAAAAATAATTAAATAAAAAAATAAAAATAAAATAAAAAAATTAAAAAAAGAAATTTATAAATTATTTCTTCACAGCGTAGAAACTAGTACTGACCTGTCCTTCCTGAATTTTGAGAGGAAATAAAGGATAGTAGTGGTGAAGTAACTTGCAAGGTGTCTAGAATAGCAAAATAATAAAGAAACATTCAAAAACCAAATGAGAAAAGTTCTAAGCTAAGTTCTAACCTGAATAAGCAAAATTTCAAAATTGAAGAAACTTCCTAATGCAGATTGACTTAAACATTGCCTAAAAGACTGGGCCTAACTGATCCTTTCCAAAACGGCAGAATATGGGGGTCAGAGAACCCTAAAAAGGATAAGCAAAAAGATCTGCATCTAGATATATATCATTGTCTAATTTTTGAAAGCCAAAGACTAAAAGAAAAAAGCTGAAAGCAACAAGAGAAAGATGACATTACATCCTGGGGAATAACAATGTAAGTAAGTGCTTATAGCCAAAAAGCGTGGAACAACATATTCGAAGTGCAGAAAGATTAAAAAACCCTGTCAACCATGACTTACTTTTGATTAAACAGCAAAATCATCTCCCAAAGTGAAGGCAAGAGAGAGACATTCCACAATAAAGACTGAGAGAGTTCCTTGTGAGGCACTTGACAAGTACTAACTGATTTAGTCCTGACCAAAAACTTGTTAAAGCTTTTCTTTTTTTTAAAAATTTTTTGAAATATTTTATTTATTTATCTTTAGAGAGGAAGGGAAGGAGAGAAGGAGAGAAACATCAATGTATGGAACTGGCCTGCAACCCAGGCATGTGCCCTGACTGGGAATCGAACCACAATTGTGTGGTTCGCAGGCCCGTGCCCAATCCACTGAGCTACACCAGCCAGGGCCCATTTTTTATTTTTTTCTCATTCCTGTTTACAGATGGGGCCACTGTGAAACCAAAGAGAAGTTAAATAAATTGCTTGAAGCCATGCAGCTAGTGAATAGGATCTGAGTCTAGATCAGTTGGTTATCAGACGGTGTTCTGCTTTCCCCACGAAGTTTTATTCCATTGTAGCCTTCAAGCTATTTCCCTTTGAACTAGTCTACTTGCTGCTTCTAGTTGGATCCTTTTAAAATCACTTCCTTGATATGACTTTACTATTCAGAATCCTTGAATGGCCTTTTCTTACCTATAGCAGGAAGGCCAAATTCAGTAGCCTGAATTTTAAAGATTTAAAATCTGGCATTTTAAGTACCATGTAAACATGATCTTCTAATGATTCTCAAATTGAGTAGCATATCTCATATCTGTAGCCTCTTCCTCTCCATCAATTGAAGCTGTCACCTTTTTGAAAATTGGGAGTGGGGGATGGGTAAACCCAGTTCAGAGCTCATGTATTTTAAGTCTTCTCTGGTACTCCCAGTCTTTCTTTATGGTCTCCTTTTTACCATATTGCTATGATCTTCCTTGATTCTATGTGTTGCCATATATTTTGAGTTATTTATATATGGTAATATATAAGGTATATAACATACATACATGTGTAAGGGGGCAGTGAAAATATGTTATCTTATTTTCCTTTGTGTCTTTAGCAGGACTTAGCACAGTACCTTCTATTTTATAGCAGCCTATTAAACATTATTGAGTTTCTGAAAAAGAAATTAAATATTAAAATCAAATAGTAAAAAAATATTACTGTACCATTCTATTTAAAGCGGTACCATTTGTTTGGAAAATTATGTCAGTCTGGAGTCTTGCTAAAATCAAATGTGAAGAAAACAGAAATTTCTTTTTTCTTGTTGTGGTCTCAAGAGGTTATCAAAGTATTTCAGAAGGAAGCACTTATGAATTTCTTTTAAACCATCACTGCTATGGACCCAGGGAAAATCAAGACAGATGTCAGGAGTCCTGGAAGCTCACAGCTCATAAATATGGTAAGCGAAAACGTAGCCAATTGTAATTTGATGGGGCAGGAATGGGAAGTTTCTTTTAAATTTGGACTGTAAAACATTGTGTAATTCTCATGCTTATCATGAAGAGCAAGCTGATCCAATTAACTGGCCCAAATACAGGCACTTAAATATGTTGTAAGACTAATGAGGAAGGTTAGTATTCATAAAAAAGTAATTGCCTAGTGGAAACCAAGGACTTAAAAATTGCAGTTTGTGGGATTTTTGTCCGTGGGTCAGTTTACTTCTCAAAATGTGACTTGTCTTTAGACACACAATAAGTTCAATCACTAGTATGGATGTTTTGCTGTTTCTCTTTTTCCTTAAGCTTCTGTTTAGAACTCTTTCTTACTTCTCTCACTTAGAAAAAAAAAATCTTGTTAGGAATACCCTTTGCCCAAATAAATACTAGTTTCATTTATCCCATCAAATACGTTATAACTATATCATCATTTATCTAGGTCCCCTTCTGGCTACATATTCATTCAATTTACGAAAAGTAACACATTTCGATTAATGATTGGTAATTGATGTTGGTTCTCTGCTCAGATGCTAGTTAAAATTCTCATCATTTAAGGGAGATGAGGAGAGGGGACTGTATAAAAGGAAGATGGTGGATTCAGGTGAAGAAATAAGAGGGGAACTTTTTCCTGGGAAATATGGAGGCCGGATCCTCTTACTTCCAGTGTTCTCTCATTGCTACCTGGACTGGGGCCAAAAATGCACAAGGGCATGCCTCTAACTGTTGTTGCTGTCCCAGAAATCTCAGCCAGCCAGAGGAGTGAGATCAATATTTAAGGCAGAGCAGATAACTGAGCTGGGAACAAGACATAGACATGGGTCTACATGGATTTGTAGTGTGTACTCCATAGCTCCCCACTGGCAAACTGCAGGCACTTCTTGTTAATCTTGCAATAATATAGTCAGGCATTTAATGTAAGTGAGTAGTAGGGCTCACATCACTCTTCTAAAGGGTTTTACTCTACTTTTACTCAGCTCCTACTATATGCCAGGCATTCTCCTATGTGCTAGGGATACCCACTGGTGAATTAGATAGACACAGACTATTCTTTTTACTGGGTAGTCCTGTAGAAAAGAACAATTGCCACTCTTCTCTTAATTATCTTCTCTATGTTTTAAATCAAGGAGAGCAAAAATATTGACTCCTAATCAAAGTTTATTTTGTTTGTATTATGATAATCAACCAGGCATAAAACCCTAATAGTTGGATGTGATGATATAACAGTAATAACTATAACAAAATACGAATGAGCTTTGGTATGTATGGCATAGTTTCACCTCTCTGATCTCCTTTAACCTCACTGAACTCTGTTTTCTCATCTGGAAAATGAGGCACAACAGTATGTGTCTCGCCCAGATAGATATAGACATCCAGCCTAGGTGCCAGCTGTGAAGGGCTGCATTTCATAGATGCTGAACCTGAAGCTCAGACAGGATACGTGAGTTGTCTGTGGCTAGATATAAGTCAAAAGAAAAAAATGTGACTCTAAAGTCTATGGTTTTTCCATTACATGTCAGTTGTTGCTCAATCGACCCATCAATCAGTTAGGAGCCAGGAGTATCCCCTCAGAACATCTCCAGATGTAGGGGTTCCGGGAAAGCCGATAACATTTTTCTCTTTTTGGCAGCCTGTATAAATAATAGTGCTACCAAACAGGAAAGAATAGAGAGGAGAAACAGAGAACATTACTTTCAGGTAATAATAAAATTCCTCCACAAGCTGACCACCCAGAAATAATCAATTTTGTGAATATCCTTCTAGTCATTATTTTAGAATGCATGCCTTATATTTCCAGGCTGTTCTTGTTTCCTTAAGCCCTAGTCATAGGAAGCTGTTTCTGCATAACATTAGAGCAGACATTGAACTTCGAGGCAATCTGGTTTATCCCCTCTTAGTATTCAGATGAGGAAGTCACAGTGAGAAAGACTAAAGCCAAGTCCTAAGAAGAGAAAATAGTAACTTAATGAATGATTTTCTACAAGTAATTGTTTGCTTACAAAAGGAACATCCTGTAGCCTGACTGTAGGACAATAATTGAAATTTGGCCTGAGTTTAAATTTAGATGAGACTTTGATATGTTATATCGTTGTTTTAGGCCCAACACAGCCTTTGCATGGCTTGATGTATGGTAGGCTCTCCAAAAAATTGCTATTTGCCACTGTTATATAGACATTAAAAAGAAAAACAAAACAAAAAAGTATTTGCTCTGTCAATGAAGTGCATATGACCTATACTAAGGAAATAAACACGATTTACTGATCAAAGACCATATTCTCATGTTCGCCACCATCAGTGAGATTTTATAGAATGCATCTCATGTAGAGTTGTAACAGGAATGGGAAGGAGAGAATATAGTATAGAAATATTGGGCTGTTGGAATTGGTTTGCGTGATGATTGAAGTTTGGATGTACATGCGCAATGAGGAAGGAGATGGAAGCAAGGCTAATTCATGTGAAGGACGAGAGTAAGATGTTAGCCTTTGTGGATGTGCTAGTGACATAAACTAATAAAGGAAATAGAAATCTAGCAACTGATACTATCTAGTCCAATCCACAAACAACAATTTGTGGAAAATAGGTTGCCCACATTTAGGAGCCTAGTTAGAGGTGGAGGTGATCTTTGTTAATTGTTTTACTATAGAACTGCCCATGTACTGGGCAGGTCACCATTTTTTCAATACCAATTACATGTAATGCCAGCTAACACTTACTGAAAATGAACTTCCATCCATGATTATAAGCACTTTACATTATTAAAATTTTTAATCCTCATCAGAGCCCTATGAGCTGGGTTATAATATCATCCCCATTTTACAGATGAGGAAAATGGAGCTTAGAAAGCATTAAATAAACTACTCAAGAACATGAAGCTGTCATGTGAGGATCCAGGTTTTGAACTCAGACAGGGTGGTTCCAGAGTCTGCCCGTAGACACTTAGTTGTACTACCTGCTAGAAGCTTTGATGTGGAAGGAAAGTTGGGGATTCTACAGCATAATAAGCCTCATTCTACAGGTCAGAAATCCAAGACCCAGAGGAGGCCAGTGATTTGCTCATGGTCACAGTTATTTTGGCAGAGCCTGAGCTATGATGCTCTGTGCTCTTGTGTGCAAGATGGAATTAATTGGGGACAGGTTATGGCAACGGTAGCATGAAGGTGCCATGTACTTTTAATATATTTGCCATACATAAACCAGTCATGAAAAGCTGGAAAAATGGGGTGGCCCACACAAGTTTTCGAGGTTTCTTTCCTTATGTGAAGCACTTAAGTACTTCCATGAATAGAAACATCATTCTTGCTTCCGCTGGATAAGTGAGAGTCCTTTGAGGTATACAGTAGCATCATTTCATGGATTCCTCAAGTTTCTATGTATGAGAAAAGACAACCCAAAAGGAAAACTGAGTTAATGGCTCCGTGCCAAGGGAATGAACAAAAGGCACAGGACATTGAACAGGGGATCTTATTTCCATCTTCTCTACCCGGGCAGGGCCCTTCACTTCTTGCCAGTCCAGAAGGCAAAATATGTTTACAATATTCTCAGGAAAGAGATTCTTCAACTTCCTCCTTATTGCTGACAAATAATAAGAAAGATGGGAAGGTCATAATCTCATATCATTTCATCATTTGAACTAGAAAAATCTCTGGTTAATACCTTGAGGCTAGCTGGGATGTGCACATCAAAGAGGATTTGGATAACTTGCAATGTCATATTTCATGGGGAGTTCAACTGGGCAATTTATCACAATTGACCCTATCAGAGAAGGACCAACCATCCTTAGTAGACCTGGGGTTGCGAAATGCCACCCCATTTGGCCATAAAATTTATCATGTCAGGAGATCTATAGCCAACAATATGCACTGTGAAATATGGCAATGCTGCTGGGATATTTGTCTTTGTTGGATCTGACAGATTAGCCTGGCATTTCCACTTAGTCCACTTTTGCACCCCAGCACCATATATAATGACCCATCAGCACAATCTGCTTGGAAAGAAGACTTGCAGCTCCAAAGAGCTGGAGTGGGTGTAGGAAAGCCTCTACACATGCACCTATTTGGGGGGTACTCTGGTAAAATGCTGAAAAATTATCGATGACTTTCTTTTTTCAGATAATTATTTTAAGAAAAGCAACATACTGTACAGGAACTTAGGCTCTTGATAAATTAACCTCATGGGAAGCACATATGTTTAATATTTATTTTTTCTCCTATCACGGAAAAAAAGCAAAGGGACAGGCATAGTAGCATACTTTCTTCATTTCTGGGTTCCTCCTTGGGCAGGATTGTGAGGGTGGCAAGGCTGGTTGTACAAGTTTTTACCTTCCAGCTCTGTGGTCTCACTGGTTTGTTTTCTTTGCACTTTGTGTTCTCAGAATCTCTGCATATCCACCTATTCCTAAATTCTGCTCAATGCACATTCATTGACACCAGCACATTGTAAAAGATGGATATGGCTTCATACCCCTGGACTATTGTTTCATTGTAATAAATAAAGAATTATTGAACTAGAAGACTTTTGGCATTTCAATTCTTTCTGGTAGTGATGGTGGTCAGAGAGAGGGACTATCAGTTACCTCTAGCATAGCAGATTTCACATTAGAAATAATTTTTGGGAAAGCTCAGAATTAAATATTATGAATTTTGGGTTTGAGTTCAATCTCCATTATGTGTACTAAGTGACTTTGGGCAGGTCCTGAAACCTCTAAGAGTGTCAGATCTGTGAAACTTTTGGGTAAATAGAAGCAATCCTTTCCCAGGATTGATATGAACTTTAAACAGAATTTTATACATATCTGTATCCATACTTTTATAAACTAAATAGCATAAAAATGATTTTTCTTTTATTTGAAGAGGCAGTGAAAGAGAACTAGATGTTAACATTCTAGTTTTCCAATTACAAGTTGTATGATCTCAGGCAAATTATTTAGTTTCTCTGAGTCTCCATTTTTCATCTGTTAAAATAATGAGAAGAACTGTTGTAAAAACTTAATAATGTATGTGATGTTCTTGGTAAATTCTAAAAGTAATATAGAATTTAAAAAAATTTATACCTCATTTTGTTATAGAAAGCATGTTCATACCACAAATAAACTTCAATTTAATTCCTGGTAATTTGATTCTGAGATGTCTAGCAGGCAATCCCCAACAGGACCCTGGTCAATTGGATAATTTGGATTTTATAGAAAATTAAGATAGATGGCATTCCTAGAAAAAGTATAGCTTTCCCTAACACAAAGACTAGACAGAATTTTGTCCCTTGGCCCCTTAAAGAGATATGATGATCAATATCTTCAACAACATCACTATAATAAACACAAGGACAAGAATCTTTGGGTTGTAAATAAAGGTTTATTTTACACCTTTCCTCGTGTTGGGATGCTATAAAATAGGCAGAGGTTGAACTCCACTCTAAAGGAATAGTTGTTTATTACCAGCAAACTATTGTGAAAACCCCTTCCCCACCATGAATCACTGCAGTCACACAGGCACAGGTACTCAAAGAGGACTCAAGTCAGCGGCAGTGATTAGGAATCTGTATTTATAACAAGCTACCAGGGTTGATTTTTATGCAAATGAAGGAGTGAGATCCTGAGTGGAGATTGGATAAAAATACTGTGACTCATGATTACATCCTGACAAACTCCACAGGGAGAAATGCAAGAGCCTCCACTCACATTTGTATATGTGAGGTTATATCTGCAAAACATTGAAAATGGGACTGAAATTCCCTAGAATTTAATTAGACTCTACACACAAGTCTTTAGACCACAAGAAGCAAATTGACCCTTGGGGACTAGCACAGATCGCACTTTCTGGATGACTTGCTATTGGGCCAGGAGGTTCAGCGGGTTGGTTTGTGACACAAAGAAAGGTTTCGTTCTAGACACAGCTCAGATCTCCCCTCTGAATTTTTGGTCTAAATATAGGAGCCCAATAAAGTCCTTATAGATGTCCTGCTGGTACCTCGGACTCAACGTGCACCAAACTAACATGTTACTGTCACCTGTGGCTTTCCCTGTATTCCACCACCATAAATAGAAAGTCCATCTTTTCATGCATCCATGCAAGGCACTCCAGAGTCAAACCAGTTTTTCTTCCCCCACCCCATTCCCACAACTAATCTATGAAGAGACTCTGATGATTCTTCATTCAAACTAACTCTGTGTCGATTCCAACTGTCTAGTCCCTCCAACAGTGTGTTCAGCTCATACCATTATCATCTTGTAACTGATCGTAGGCTTCCACTTCCTAATGTGTATTAGACTATCATATCAGATTCAAATTCAGTGAACATTTCTGAAGCATCTACTATAATTGATCACTGGGCTGGATGTTTCTACGTATTTATCTCACTTCATTCTCATACAATTCTGTTATTATTGTTCTCGTCCACAACTGGAGAAATTAAAAATTGGCAGAGTTGTATGACTTCATTAAGATCACATAATTGCTGAGTGGCAAAGCCAGGGCTTCAACCCCCCTCTTGTAATTCCTGGTCCAGCTGTTGCAGATTTCTCATCTGGAATTCATTCTCCACCCTGCTGCCCTGCTTATCTTCCTCTGACACAGACAGAATCACAACACTCTCTGCTCAAAAACTCCCATACTTCCTTATTGTTTCTAAATTTTTTTGTAACCTTATCAACAGGAAATCAACATATGTCTAATATATGTAGATTTACGTATTTATTTATAAAATACTTGCATTTATCACGTGCATTTATGTATACATTTAAAATGAAAGAGAACAAAATACAAATAGAAGTTACAATATATTTTTTATGCTGCTGTGGATCTTTTTTAACTTTCTCAGGGGGGTTTTCACTGAGCTTTGGACATCACTGAATTCAAGTTCAAGGGCCTTTGTGATATCTCTCGAACCCAAGATTTTGGGCTTACCTGTTAGAATTTTCCTTTTACCACTGTATCCAAACCTCACTACGTCACTTGTGGCTTCTAATAAATACTGTGCACTTTCATGTCTCTTTCTCTGCTCCAATTGCTCCACTAACCAGAGGTGAGTGTCCTCCACTTTTTGCCAGCGGAAAATTAGCTATTGGGTTGGACGAAGCAAAAAGCTCCATTTCCTCCATCAAAAGGCCCCAGTTAAAGCCAATCACTCCTTGAGCACATGGCTCCTATCTGCCTCCTTTTCTCCTTTCCTCCCTTCCTTTTTTTCCCTATTGATGGAGGGCTTTTATCGCAACTTTAAAAACTAAAAACATATAAGAGCTCCATAATGCACATACCATACAATCTACCCATTTCAAGTGCACAATTCTATAACAATTTATATCTTTTTAAATTTAGTTTTTTGAGATATAGTGATTGAAATATAACATTGTGTAAGTTTAAGATGTACAACATGTTGATTTGATATAGTTATATATTGCAATATAATTACCACTGAAGCTTTAGCTCACAGTTCTATCATGTAACATAATTATCATTTTTTGTGGTGAGAACATTTAAAATCTAGTCCTTTAGCAACTTTGAAGTATATAATAAAATATTATTTACTATAATCACTATGCTGTACATTAAAAGGTCACCAATAGGGTCATAGAAGTCATCCCACATCTTAATTTTAATTTCCATAGCTGGATAACTCTTAGATCTTCTTGTCTTCTTAATCCACCTACTGAACTATTCTTTTTTCAGAGACAAAGATACTATTCAAAAACCTTGACATCCTTGTTTTAACTGCGGTGGCTTGCTGAATCAAAAAAACTGAGTCTGATGCAAGTTCAATGTTGTTTCCTTCAAGAATTAATTCATCTTTCTGGGCTTGGGATAGTGGTCTAGTAATACCTGTCAACACCATGCCTCATCTGAATTCTGCTGATGTACTTTTCACTCAAGAAATTTTGAACTTCAACAGGAGACCCATGCTCCTGAAATAATCATGTTGATGGGGAAGTGAACGTGCACAGAGCTTATCTTGTAACAAGTACCCAATGTATGACGAGGGATCTCAAACAACCCAACATTAATTTTTGGAGGGTGAGCCCCTTGTAGTACAGGCTCCCTCCACTTGGTAGTGTTCTAGGAACCTGTCTGTATCAGTGTACCAGCTGGCATTGTTGTGAGAGGCTGTGTTCAGCTTCAGTGAATTGTTTTTGAAAACTCTCAGTGCATTTGCCCATTTCAAGGTGGGTGATTTGTGAGCTCACCTGCCCATACTGCACTGAGGGTTCAGCAGTTTTTGACCAAAACCAGCATGACACTGGTGTCCCACCCTCTCTATTCACCTGGTCTTGCCCCAGTGCCTTTTTTTTTGTTTCCCTGGATGATAAAAATTCTCAAAGGGAAATATGTTACTGACGTGGAAGAGGTGAAACCAAAAATGGCAGAAGCACTAAAAGGCATTCAAATCAACAAGTTCAAAACCTGTTTTGTGCAGTGGAAAAAAGTCTTGATAGGTATATTGCATCAAATGGAGAGTACTTTGAAGGACCGAATTTTAAACATGTAAGAATCAATGTACAATTTTATAAATAAATCCCATTTGGGGGAGTCCCCCTCGTAATACCCTTGATTGTGTTCTTTATGTGACTCTAGAGTCCCCACCTGAGAGAGGTTCTTTCCATTTCTCCACCGTTCGTCAACCTGAAGGCTCTTCTTTTATCCATATCCCCAATGGGGACAATTTTATCGAAAACAGTGCTTATGTATAGTTCCTTTTGCCTTTATTCTTGGAGACTCTGCTCATTTCCAAAGTTACACAGGTTAGAAGGTTTTCCCCATTCCTTTCAATGTTGTTTCCGACATTTGTAATACCGATTTAGATTATGTGGCTGTGGTTTGCATTCCATCTTGGGACTTTTGATCTCCTGGGTTAATATTTTTTTAAATCACTTTTATTTATACATTAAAGTTTACTCTCTGTGCTAAGAAGTCCTTTGGGTTTTGGCAAACTTGTGCCGTGCATCCACAGTTACAGTATCACGCAGAAGAGCTTCGCTGCTCTACATGTTTCACTGTGTTTCGCCTATTGAACTCTTCTCGTTCCCAAAGCAAGTGGCAAAAACTCGTCTGTTTATAATCTCTATAGTTTTGCCCTTTATGGAATGTCTCATAATTGAAGTCATACAGGATGCCACCTTTTTACATTGGCTTCTTTCACTTAGTTTTATGCATTTAATATTTGTTGATGTGTTTTCCCTGGCTTGATAGCTCATTCTTTTTATTGCTGCATACTATTACATTGTAGCGATGTACCACAGTTTATTCATTCACCTACCGAAGAACATCTTCTTGCGTCCATTTTTTGGTGTTTATGAATTCTTAATAATTCTTAAAAATAATTGAATTATCGGAAATAACAAATACATTCAACTTTAAAGAAATCTTTGAGTACATGATAGAACATCTACATAATGCTGTATTAAAAGTGTTTTTCAGGGCACTAGAGAAAGTAAAAATATCTGTGGTACACAGATATGTATTTAATATGTTTTCAATAATGTGAAACATGCATATGTCTCTATATCTGGAAGGAAATACAGCATTATATTCATAGACTTTATGTCTGGGAATTGTAATCGTAAATGATAGTTACTCTTTCAATAGTTTTCCATGTATTTCACAAGGGTTAATTGTTGCTTTTATAACTAGGAGAAAATAAACCAAAATTGTGCTCTAGAGTCTGTAGGAAATTGCAGTTGCTTGTACCCAGAAGGCATTTTGGAATTTTCCTCCTGTCCCTTCCATTTCTTAGAGATTGCCTTTCTGGAATATTTCTTCCATCCTCTAGATTAATTTCCATTTTCTGGCTTTTCAAAACCTCTAAGGGTTTTTATGCAACTTTCTTTCTCCTTACTCCTTTCTCTCCACCTCTCATCAAAATCGTGACAAACACCACCAACCAGACACACTCATTTCCCCATCAGCAGCAGTACCTGTGGACCACGTAGCATTGGGACCTTTATTTTCTACAATACCTTGCATTCCATGTTTGTAAGCAAGATTATTTTCATTCCCTTGGCACTGGGTGTCATAAAGCTTCAAGTTATTATATTTTAAGGTGTTTCTGATTGTTATTTTTATAGTGAGAGGTAGAAGACACAAGGGCCACTAACATACATTAAAAAGAAAAAGAAAAAAACTTAAAGTGAATGTATGTAAACCTAGCACGCTACTTCTGCAAGTGTAACTGCTTCTGTGACCTCAGCCTGCTGTATTTTTCCATGAAATCAAAACTGATGAGGAAAGCTCACTGTGGTTTTGTAGCTGGATGTTTAGAAGAATAACAAAGTACAGGCCCTTAATTTTTACATTTTTAAAGGAGCTCTTAAATTTCTGTTTCTGTTTTAAATAAGTTGATAAAGTATGTATTTCTATGACCATTGACAAAACTATTTAGACAAACTTTATTTCTTTTGGAATATTATACATTCATTATGTTTTCACCAAATATTGAAATTTTAATGTTGAGACTTTGTCTCTCTCAGTGCAAGGGACAGTGGGAACAAATGTATATATTAATTTCAATGCACACCAGTAACCACATGGGAAGTTCTGCAATTGATGAAAATGGATATACCCAACTGGCTGTCAACACCTAAACTCTGCTTCAGGAAGATTTATTTTGAAAGAAACGTCTTTAAAATAGGGAGAGAACCACATGCCAATAGGGTACAAAATGCTTCTTGCCAATGTCTGATTCAGCAGTGGTTTCTCAAAAAGCCTAATTCTTATGGAAAAGGCTGTAGTTCCAGGTCAATCAAGGCTGGTTCCCTCAGCTCCTTCTTTGTTATGGGCAGTGTGCTAAGTCGCTGGATTTCAAGAGGCAAACAATCCTTAGTCAGTATGTCCATTCTAGGAATTTATAGTCTAGCAAGAGAGGTAGGGACACAAATAACTCTATAAAACTGTGATAAATGATATTTTAGGGGTAGAAAGCATGGCGCTGTGAAGTGCCATTTCTGAGGAAGTGAAGAAAGGATCTACGGGAGCCATTCTCAACTGCTTGCCCACAATAATCTTTAGTTTTACATCACTTCTGGTTGGTAGAGATGACCTTGGAACGCCATGGATGATTTGAGGACTGTTATGTATTTGGGTAGCTTTACAGCTTAATGCTGAGACATCCATGACACCACTTTTGAAGGAGAACACTACTAATCTTGCTACTCTGGAGCACAGACCTGAATTTATTGGAGGGGAAGGGAGAGATGAGGCTGGTTCCTGCTTCTTCGCAGGACAAGCTCCTTCAACCCAGGCATGAGACTTACCTTGCTGTACCTTTGGCTTAGGCTTAGGAATTCAGAAGCAAATTATATAGTAAAACAAAGCACAAAAACCAAAATACCAGTTATATATGACCATCCATGTTCAAAAACCTGAGATTGTAATTGGACGGAAAAGCTGGTGCATGGCAGTTTTTAGGCATCTTCTGTTGGCCACAGAAGGCCAGAACTGTAGTCAGTGGGTGGAAATGATTCGATAATATCAACAGGCAGATGCTTATGTGAGAAGGGTGTTCCATAGGCAGAAATGCACATCTAGATATACTGTGGGGGTCTCCAGTTACCTTCCATTGGTTTTTGTATGACTCTTTCCTGCTCATGTATAGTAACAAACATTAGACATTGCTGTAAGCAGGAAAGGCTGTGATTATTTCAGCTGTGCTTTGAAAGATCCTTAACTTAGAAAGGCTCTGCTTTCTCAGTTACAGTGAGGGGCATTGTCTGGACTTCATGTGACTTTGTTCACAGTAACAATCCTGGAGCTGTAACGGCAGAAAGTAGAGGCCCTTGTTTATTGGATTAATTTGATTGATGCATCAATCTGTGCCGCCTTTATGTTTTTATTATTCAAATGTCAAACATACTATAAAAGTATAAAGAATACTATTGAAACACTATTCCACTTGAGTAAATCATAACATTTTGCCATAGTTCCTTCAAAAATTTAAAACTTATTAAACATCACAGACTAATTATAAAGAAAGAATTTTCTTGGCTGAAAAGCAGACTCCAGTACTGCTCATGCCATATTCAACAGCTCTTTGTTGCTAAACTACTTCAGATTTGAACTTGAGTTTAAGTGAGATTTCAGGATTTGGCTCCTGCTTACCTCTCTAGATTCATCATTTGCCTCTTCTGTTCCTTACCAACCCCAGGTACACTGTACTCCACCCACATTTCCTTCCGCTGAATTCTCCAGGTCCTGGAAGAAGCCATATTCTTCCTCACTCACTCACTCCCCCTAGCAATGCCATTCTCTCTGCCTGGACTACCTTCCTCAAGGCCTCCTCTTCTGTGTGATTCCTACCCAGGTCTCAGTCTGTATGGATTTCTAAATATTTTTGAAATTTTGCTTTAAACAAGTTTAATATTGAATACCATGGATCCATTGAAAGTTACATTGAATATCCAATTTTTAAATAATACTCAGCCTTTACTGTATACCACCTTGTATTAGTCTTTAACATTATATATATGTATATCTATACATATATGTGTATAGATATATGTATATATATGTGTATATACATATATATACATACATGCACAGAGATACAAATAAATGAAGACTTACACACATACTGGCTGACTCTCTCCTCTCTCTCCTTTTGTTAGCATGGTGCCAGATTGCCTATCTGTAAAATATCATTTGTTGCCTGAGAGCTGAGTATATATTATATACCCAAATAGAGTAAAGTTTTGGAGTACATACTATCTGGAACATTTACTAATATACCTCACAATTCCTAGCACAACTTCAGCCCATAATGGTTATTCAATTAATTATGGGTTTACAATGTTCTTTAAAAGCACTTGAAAATAAATGGTTATAAATTTTTAAAGCTTAAAAAGAGGCTTCTCATAATCAACGCTGGGAACAGTTTTCTCCTTCTACGTCTCCACTTGTTCATTCTCTCTTGAGACTTCTGCGGCTTATTCATGGAGACTTCTGTGGTTTTGGTCTTGAATTTACCGTGATGAACTAAATAAACGTGAAACTTTCAATTTAGTACAAACTTTGATATTAAGAAAATAAATCAATTATTTAGGCAAAGAGCAAGGACAAATAAATACTGAAACGGGCGCTTCTTTAAGTCGGGTGGCCAGAAATGGCCTTTCTCAGGAGGACCTACTCAGGTTTGTATAGAGTAGTAGCATAGCCAAAGAGGAGGTTTGTTTATATTTGGTTTTCTACGGGGGATGAGGAAAGGCAGCCCAAATTGAAGTCAAACAATATGCAGATGATATAGAGACTTAGCCGAGGGGTATGAGAAAACCCCAAATAACCCTGAGGTTCTATGATTTAACGTTATTTTTCTTCGTGTGGATGTGTGTGTTCCCTATTCCTCAAATTATGGTTTTTAGTTTTAAAAACAACTTTAGATGTATGTTTGTGTTTTTTCGGAAATGATGTGTACAAGCCCTGACCCGTGTGGGTCAGTTGGTTGGGTGTCGTCCCACGCAGTGAAAGGTCACTGGTTTGCTTCCCTGTTCCGGTCTGTGTCTGGGTTGGGGGTTCGGTCCCCAGCTGGAGTGTGTATGAGAGGCAACTCATCTGCGTTTCTCTTATATGCGTGCGTCTCTCCCTCTCTTTCGCCCTCCTTTCACCTCTCTCTAAAATAAATAGATAAGTAAGTAAATAAGTAAATAAATAAATAAGCATGCCTTTATGATTGTTGTCCTTGTCTTCAAGGTATGCTGTGCCATCAGGTGTTAGTGGGTTAAATGGTGAGAAAAAAATCGAATCTACAACCATTTGGGAGGTCACATCATGTTCCCCAAAGATGCTTCTAATGCTTTCCATTGTTACATTATATGTGGATTTCGCCACATCCATCAAACTGATGAAGGTTTCAGCGCTCTTGGTGGTTCATGGACATTCGATAGAAAGTCTTTTGACTTTTGCTAGCATTTGTTAAAGCAAGGAGGCCATGAGACTGGATGGCTCTAATGTTCTGACGTCTACCTAAGCAAACCAAAATTTAAGCCTGAAAATACCTCAAGGTTATGAAATTGAAACCTAAAAACAGCCACTCACAAACAGCTAACTCGGCTTTAAACTTCAAGCCAATCAGTTTCTTTGCTTTGCTTCCACATTTTCTCTGTAAAAGCTTATGGCCAGCTCTGTGGGCAGAACTCATCCAACCCCTTCTGATTTAGCCACTATTCAATGCTGAGCAATTCTTTGCTCAAATAAATTCTTAAAAGTTTAATATGCCTCAGTTTATTTTTTTAGCATAGTTATTGCAACCAAATTAGGATACATATATTGAACATTGGTAAGGGCTCTTAAGCTTTTGTATACCATGTACCAGATTCTGTTCAAACATTTCCATTAGTTCTCCTAGTTTATACTTGTGTGTCTCTAGTATCAGAAACATATTGATTCCCAAGTTTGTCTAGTTTATCAACTCTAGTTTGAAGGACTTTCCTAATGTAAAAGCTGGTTTCTGGTAAACTCCACTCATTTTTCTCTTGTAGCGACACAGAATAAGTCTCCTTCTCTTACCTAATGGAATTTAAAACATAAATGCAACTCAATGTCTAAATTATTCTTTTCCTAGTTAAACATAATCTCATTCCCTTTGTGTCTTTCTCATGAATTGGTCTGTCTATCACTGGTTAGGTCATCTTCCTGTATTTTAGATACTTCACACATGACCTGATAAAATTACTCTTTTCATTCACTCTGTATCTTCAAATTATCAGTAACAGCTCTCAAGTACTTGTTAGTTTCCCTCTAAAAGAAAATTTAAATTTTTTTGACCCATTGAAAATTGTGGCTGCTTTAGGAATTTTGTGAACTTCACCAGAAATAAGTTCTTTCTTGATTTTTTAAAAATGTTATGATCTTGAAATTCCTGGCAGTGATGTTTGTTGGTGGGCATTTCCAAAAATGTAAAGCAGTGTTTGCCAGGAAAAAAGCAGTGTTTGCCAGGTATTTCACCTGTCTTCCAGTGAGTGATATCTTATTAGAGATGATTTTCTGTGAAATAATTTTAAAAGGAGATTTTTTATAGGCCTATTGTCAGTGAGCAGAAATATTTTATCCAAAAGACAATACGTTGTGAGTGGATTAAATCTTGGGTTTCTAAACTGGGCTTGGTTGGTGCCTTGAGGGTTCTTTGGAGTTATCCACACAGTCATCACTGGGGGTGTGTGTACGAGGGGCGGGGTCCAGTGGGGGGTGTCTGTGTAGAAGGGGAGGGGGTCAGCTCAACTGGGACTGTTCCATTGTTATCTGCTGTTTGTGTATATGTATGTGTGTGTGTTGGGCTTTGTCATCAGATTTCGTTGGAGAATGACTAAAAATTATTTTGAAAATCACTGGAACCTGTTGAATATTTTTGATACTATCTTAAAACTTTTCCTTATAAATAGAATTTTCTCATTAAGCCTCTTGCTAAATCTGGACTCTTTTGTGGAACTAGAATAGTATTTGTAACAATTAATAAAGATGCCCCCAACGAGGGCTAATGACACTAAATGGAGAAGTAATGATCAGAAATAGGTAAACTCAGGACTGGCCAGAACCCTGCTGTCATGAAAATGTCCTTGACAATGAAGAAAGAGGAGTGAAATTGCAGTTCTCCTGGCTGTAGAGAAACAGATTTGTTCCCATAGAGAATGCTTTCCAAAGGTTCCCCAAGGCTGTGCAGCTTTTCAAATCAGCAAGATCCTTTTATTTTCAGTCACAAAGTGGGAAAAAGCACCTCCTTTTCTCTTTCTGTCTTTCAAGAAGTCTAAATTGTAAGTATCGTTGAGTCACCTTATCTCTTTTTGAAGAGGGAAATGCCATCCCTTTGTAGGTTGAATGTAGAAGATTTATGAAGAAAGAAAGAGTGGCAAAATGGATCATAGCAGCATTGGATTTAATATTGTCTTCATTTTACAATGTTCTGCCTTGCTTGACATGTTTACTTTACAAACACTTATATCCCTGGCTCAGAGTTGCTCTCTGCTCACCACGGTGCATAATTAATGTCAAGGTGGAAGGCGATTATGCTGCAAATGTTGCTTCCCTCTGCTCTGAAAAGCATTTTTAAAGCCAATTTAGGTCACACATGGTTCATTCTCTTAAAACTTTTTCTTAATTGTTCAGCTAAAAAGAATAAATACCTCAGGGTATTTATTAACAGACCTTCCAATGGGCTGTCTGCCCTGGGGTGTGTGCGTGCTGGAGGGTGGGTAACAGGAGCTCACTGGGCTCCGTGGTGGGGGGGAAGTGATTGTTGTAAGAGAGAGGGAGCCCAAGAACATTCGCTTTTTAAGCTTCAGAAACATAAGCAAATCAACAAAGAACACAATTTAGCTAAAAAGTATGTGACAAATTGTGCAGTGTATGAAAAAAGAAAGCTCTTCTTGTTTTCCTCACTCCAGTAAGCCTCTGAGGTTCATGTGGCAAGGAACATGTCAGGTTGGAAATTAGATACAAAATACATTTTTAAATGGACCATTTCTTTTATGTTCAGTTGTCATTTGCTGCTTTTTTCTGAGCTCTCTGCTGGCAGGAGAGTAGGCTGACCAGCTTGCAGTAGCAGGCAATCAAGTCAACCTGATGGGAAGTTCCCAAGGTTGTGTGTGTGTGTGTGTGTGTGCGTGTGTGTGTGTCTGTAGTCACTAAAGCTAGAGTCAGAAGAGGTACTCTCCTGGGGTGGCCGGCAGTGTTCCTGGTAGGAAAAGGGAGAAATTGGAGGTTCCTTCAGATTTCTCATCTGCACAGTGGACTACACCAACTAGGGTAGAATAGCAGCAGATGGCACTTCTTCCTTCTTCCGTTTCTTCCTTCCCAAAGCGGCATCCACTTGGAACCCCAGAACTGATGTAGAGGCTGGTCAGGATAGGCAGGATAGGACTTTAGCACAAGGATTATTTTGAAAGAAGCCTCTGGGAGCTTCCCTTAAGCAGGAACTCTCGGGAACCAGGCCCCCAGGAAGAAGCATGAGAATGGAACCTACCCCCAAATCCCTTCCTTTGCAGTTTTATGTCCCTGAAGGAAAACACATTCACTCATATCTGCACAGACAAACACCACAATTTTTTAAGCTCTAGAGTGTTCCTGCTGAAACTCACTTACCTTCCTAAAGAAAACTATTTGTTCTTTTCATAAAGCCTTTTCTATCCCCATTCTTTTCCTTTACTAATTTAGGTATTATGTATAAGCCTCTAAATTCAAGCATTTAAGGAATTGGCTACATTTTTTTGTTGGATACCACGTTTATATAAATAAATTCTTTTCTCTGGTTCGTGTCTTAGGTCAGTTTAATTTGTAGAACCCTGTCACTGAATCTCAGTGGGTAGAGAGAAAGCTTTTTTTCCCCCCACAACAACTTTCCACCTTCATCACATCCTCACATATACACACCAAATTTCTCCACATTTTTCTGGAATCACTGTATGGGCATAATAAATACTCCTTGTGGATAATCACCATGTGTCCTGACTAGGTAATTAAGAAGCGGAACCCAAGGAAGGGTTCTTCTGTAAGGCATTTGAGGAGGGAGTGCAAGGCATTTGGGGAGGGAGTGCTGCAGCTGAAATCTGGGAAGGAGTGAGGGACATTAGATATGGCAGGGGAAGAAGCTCTGCAAAGATGTGAATTCTGCTGAAGTCTAGCTTTAGCCTGATTCTGCGTGGAGCTGTGGACCATGGTGCTATATGCTGGTCCCACATGCTGGTCCCACCTTGAAATCAGGGAGCTAGTTTTTTTTTATATTATGCAGCATTTTGCCATTGGCTGTGGGCTGTCCATGGAGGAAAGCATTTCTAGGGGTGTGGCTCCAGGTCAGCTCCTATAAGCAACTCTCATGAGAAGGAGGCATCTGTGAGCATCTAGGAGACAAATTCAGAATAGTTGGAGGACTAAGGAACTCTTGCCAGGGTAACAATAATGTCTGCTATACCATGCAAAATACCCATGGTGTCTAGTAAATTCTTTATGATAGGGATATCCCAAGACCTACTGCAGATATGCTAAATCTTTGTATGAAGAGAATTATTAAAGGTATAAGGCAAGGGTCAAATAAATATTTTAGACTTTGTGAGCCAGATGACCTTTATTAAAACTACTAAACTGATTGCTCTTGTAGCATAAAAATAGCCACAGACAGTATATAAACAAATGGGCAAGGCTGTATTCCAATAAAACTTTATTTACAAAATCAGGCAGATGGCCAGATTTGACCTGTAGGCTATAGAATGCTGACCCCAATATAGGAGGTAAAACAGAGAAGACCAATCAATATTCCCAATTCATTTGTCATCTTAGAACACCATTAACTTTTCAAGTACAAAGCTTATGACAAATGTATCCCCCAATTTTGGTTTACAGTATAGACTTTGCAGTTATAGGGACTAGAATTCCACCACTTTCCAAGGTATCCATTTTGCAGGGTTATGTTGAGGAATAAATGAGGAAATGTATCCAATACACTTAAAATATGATGGCTGGCACTTAGTGTTTAATAAATTATATTACTTGGTTATTACTGTTCTCTCCCATGGAATAGTGTTTTATAATGAGTTTGCTGGCTTTGTCCGTATTTTTATTCAGCATCTGATGTACTTGTGAGATGCTATGAGATTGGAAAGAAGTTTTAGAGAATAAATATAACTGCCCAAGGGATGGTCTGTTTTTTCATATCAGCTGATCCATGATTTCTACATGCTTTCTGATTTGCTAGTCTCCCCCTCTATTGCTCAGCAGAGGTAGATGGAATAAAGCTTTATAAATACATCCACATCTAAAGATGGACTTGATATTGTGGAGGAATTAGATGGTATGGAATTCTGGTAGAAAATCTTACATATAAATGAATCCTATTTGCGGCCACAAATAATTACCAGAGCGGGAAAATGAGATGACCTGAAATTGCACCTTAACCTGGCCGCTCTCTTGATCACCACTTGCCTCAACTCCTCACTGAATGCCTGAATGAGTTTCTAACTCCATTGGGTGTAAGTCAAAACAATTTTCACTGGCTTCATTTAACTTCCATTACAGGATGAAGACAAGCCTTGAATTGGGGGCTTGATTTAAAACAGAGCTGTCTCTCTCGATTTCTCAGGCAGGAAAAAAAATGGGAGCCAGAATTACTCTTGTCCCTAAGGTGCCTGTGGAGTTGGCCCCTGTTCCGGAGATGAAACTGGAAGGCCCAGCACAGCTGAGGTGGATTCATCAAGGATGCATACTCCTCAGAGGCAGGCCATCCATCACTGCTCACTTGTGGGGCTTTGGCTGCTCCGATGACTACGTAACGTCCAAGATGGACACACAGCTCTGCCAGAGCCCGGGGGAAACAAATGACACCCCTTTGGTAGATGAAATGGATCAGGCCATCAGAGGGAATCTGTTCTATGGAATCATTTGGCTTTACTGAACAGCCTCATGTTACAGATAAGTGAGATCTTACAGCAAAGAAGCCAAACCTGCTTTTAAGTTATTTTTCCAGAAATAGAGCCTTTTGCTGCCAGAAAAAGTTCAGCTTCATGGTAATGTGGATCCCTGGACTGTGACTGGACTGAGAGTATCCTTTACTTTTTGAATGAAATCCCAAATTCTCATCATGGCTGTAAACAAATCAGTCTCCTGCTACATTCTTCCTCATCCATACGCTACAGCCACAGCGGCTTTCTCTTTGTCCCTCACATCTGTCCAGTGGATGCCATTCCAGGGACCTTGCACATGCTATTCCCTTGTCTGGAATTTCTTGAGCCCGGTCTTCACAAGACTGGTTTTTTGTGGTCATTGAGTCAGCTCAAATGTGACTTTCTTGGGGAGTTTCATGCTGACACCTCCCACTGAAGGAGGCTCCACGTCAGTCTCTCATGCAGTGTCCTGATATTATCTTTCCAGCACTTTTCGTTATCCAGGACTCTTACCGGTTTGCATACTTTTTAATTGTTTGAGTCTCCTTTCCAAACTCTAAGTTTCATGACAGTGCTGTCCTTTTCTGTGTCTTCAGCTTCTAAACGAATGCCTAGTACAAGGTGATACTTATTTAGTATTTTCTGAAAGAAGGCATTAAAGAGTGGGTTAGATACTTTGGATTATATTCAAAATTAGTCCTGTAAAAATGGGATATTTTCATATTCTGGATTTTAGTTTTCTTAAAGTGAATGGAATAGAAAATCTTAAAGAATTTATATACATTTATTTTATGAATCTGGGGGGGGTTTTCTTTTCACTGACTTCAAATTTTGTTAGGTACGCAAAAACAAACATCATACTGGAATCAAGAGTTAGTACTCTGTATCTTTCTCTGGCTATGTCTTCACCAGGACAAAATAAATAAATGGTTTTTATCAAATTTGTTACCTGACAGTACATAGACTTTATTTTCAGGTTATCTAGACATAATTTAAGTAAATAGTTAGAGATGAGATTAAATTAGAATAGTTGCCCTTAAAATCCAGAGATATAAGATACACATATAACTTTGCTAATTGTCAGAAGATTATTCTTCATGGAGAAATGAGCCTTCACTGGAATTTATATTATAACACTTAAGAAATTACTAGCTTTGACTTCAGTTTTTTGTTTGTTTGTCTTTGAAAATGATAGACAATTTCTCATAATCCATGACACCCACACAGCATCAGCCTAAAGAATACACTTTTATAAGCAGGATGTTCCTTTTCCTACAAGATTTTAGTTGTCTTGCCTAATTACTCATTTTTGTGCTGAGATCATGTGCTGGGTGTTGGTGGTTGATATTATTTGGTTAATTCACTCACACTCCATTCCATGCACATAGCAGTGTGTATAATTTATAATTAGAAATCAAAGAAAGTGCTTTTATAAGTGTATTTCATTTTTGCTCACAGACATTTATTAAGTGCCTTCTATGCCCAGTGCTTTGGTGAATGTAGACAAGAAAGTAGATGATGTGGACCCTGTCCTGATTTATGTTCTATGTTAGATGTTACAGACATCAAACAGCTACTGTTTATCAGGTGTCAGCTGGACACTTTCCCTTCATGTCATTTAGTTTTCAAAACCATCATGCTTTAAAGGAGATGCGGTTGTCCAAATCTGGTGGATGGGAAAACCAAAGGTTAAAGGTTCTTGCATTTTTTTCCAGGATGAAATTTATGTCAAAGTGAGTACTTAAAAACAGATTTTCGATTTCAAGTTTGGTGCCAGCTGCAGAAAGATAAATGATAGATAGCGTTAACGAAATGACTATAGAACAAGGCAGACTACTTTAAACACAGCAGAGGAGAAGAAACATGTATTTCTATATTTTCACTTCAAGGAAGCTCGTATATTAGGAAGGGTTCTCCAAATAAACAGATGTGATCTGTGATCTGCAAGCTGATGACTTAGAAGAGCGAATGGTATGAGTTCCAGTCCAGAGACCAGCAGGCTCAAGACCCAGAAGAAGCTGAGGCTTCAATTCAAGTCCAAGGGCAGGAAAGAACCTATGTTTCAGGTTCAAGGTAGGAAGAGTTCCCTTTTACTCGAGGGTCAGCTTTTTTGTTCCAATCAGACCTTCACTGACTGGGTGAGACCTACCTGCATTAGGGAAGGCAATTGATGTACTGATTGCCTTTGATACAAAGGCCAATTTCAATCAGGAACAATACAGACTCCTTACTGACTCACGCAGAATAATGCTTGACCAAATGTCTGGGTGCTCCACGATCCGGTCAAGTTGGCAGGACAACATCAACCATCACGACAGTTTTCCCTTCCCTCTCTTGATATGTATTAGTAATAATAGGTCATAGTTGATTCTGCATAAAAATTCTTATGTCAAGATGCTTACTTTGAATCTTTTCACCCTGCCCAGTGTCTGTTCTTCTTTCTACCAGTTCCTGGTATCTTTCAAAGAGCTACCTCTTTCCAATGGCCTGTTTTTGAGAGGAGTGTACATCAAGGTATCCTACTTTTCTCTACCTGAAGGGTAGACACGTGACCCAAGTTAATCTCAACAGACTCTCTCTCTGGGACTGTGGCTCAAGCAGAGTGACACAAGGAGAAAAAATGGTTGGGTGTGATTGTTTCAGGTGGCAGAGACTTTTTAAGTGCTTTCTGCTGCTTACATATTTGCACCTGCCAGATTTTAAGCCTCGTTCTTCATTCTCCCATCAGCATCCTTCTAATAGATTTCCCTTTTGCCTAGTTGCATTTGTTTTTGTTGCTCATGATGGCGATACCCTATCAGATTCAAAAGCATTATATGATTCCCCACCTTTCCGTGTCTAGTCTCAGTGGGGATGAACATCAACTATTTTAGATTTGTCACTGGGATGGATTTCCCAAAAGGTTAATAAGCCTGGACTACCACTGGCAACTCTGTAGCAAAGCTATTTTTTGAAGTGCTTTCACTTATACATGGTCAAATTTGGCTCCCTTTGACTTGCATGGTCCCCACATACTGAGACTGGAACTGAAGCCATTATTTTTGCCTAATCTTAAAATCTTTTTCTAATACTCACTTTTCAAGTGGAATTCCTGGAGCTATGCAATCTTTTATATTGCCTGCTTTAATGAGGAGTACAATGGCTGGTGATGCAGCACTGTTTCTACTGCCTTAGTAGAGTTTCTGCACAGTAAGAATGCATGACTGAGACCCCTCATCCTCAGTAAAGAAGCAGAGACCGCGAGAGACTGAGTGGCTAGAAGGAGACTCAGCAGCACAGAAGAGGATGCAGGACCTGAACTCCAAGCTTTCTCTTTCGTGGGCTTGAACAGCCTGATTTGTACTGTTGATCTCTCTCCCTCTTTCTTTTTCACACGGAACTGCCCTGTTCATAGAATGCTCTGGTGTGTCTCCAAGTCAGACACTAGCACTGGCCCGGCCCATGGGCGCATTCTAGAACTCGATCCAGTCAGGACCATGGGCAAGGAACCAGCAGCAGCATCTGTGTCAAAAAGCCTGTCACTCCTGCTATTGCTTCCATTGTTCTGTGTTGCTTTGGCTGAGGAAAATGTTCCCCTTTGACAGTTTCACTTGGCTCCTTTAGAGCCTTACAAATCCTCACCTGGCATCTGGGTTCTTTCCTGTTGCTGTCAAGTGGGTCTCGTCATTGCTGCTTTTTTGTATTCAGTACATGATGCCTGTGTCCTCTTGTTCTCTTTGGCATGTATTTTAGCAGTGTCATAGTCAGCACAGTCTCATCCTTAATTTAAAAAAAAAATGTGTATAGAGTGCATTACGGGTAAACCTTCTGCTCTTATAGTCCCACCAGCACACATTTACGGCTGTCTTGTAGAACCTGAACACGCTTTGCTATTCCTCTCACATTTCGTGCCCCAGTGGTTGTTGTAAGTTCCCTGCTGTATTACAACTGCATTTCAGACACTTAATCCTCATATCCACGGGGACATCACATATTGCTAAGGTCAGAATTTTCCCCTCTGTGAAACCGTGCAGTTCTACTCCTTAAGATATATGATGTGCTTGAGTTCAGGCTTTAAAAAATTCAAGTGACTTGCTTTGCTTATTATGGCACTTAAAAATATTCACAGGTCTATAGGGACAAGTCACAGATTTTTCTGGCACATACAGAAAAAGGAATGAATAGGAGTAAAAGCCTATGCTTTATTCTATTTTTTCCCACTCTTGGCTCATACCAATAGCATCTACAACACATTTAACTGTTTACAGTGTACACTTTTGTGTTTTCACAGTTGGCATTTCAAGTCAAGCACATGGAGCACTTTCATATAAGCGTTTTTCAAGAACCGGACTTAATTCAGCGTGACTTTGATCTTTGTAACCCCCAAACAGGAATGGGTACCTTCTCAACTATACATCTATTCCTGTAATAAAGGTAAGAAATAACTGTTGTTTGGGGGGTAGTGGCTTTGGGTGGTCAGAAGATGTCCACATTTCCCAAATTTATCTAATTTCTTGTGAGTTTTTAATCCATGATTATGATAATCCCATCTTCACTTTTCTAAAGTTAACTCATTTTTTCTCTGATCTTTTGAACTATAGTCAATTCCTCTTTTAATTATTTCTTGATTTTCCTCTCTAGTACAGCACCAGAAACCCAGCTTCACCATGACCACAAATGTGCTCAGGTTCTCCTTGTCAGAACACCCATTTCTCTCAACTGTATTAGTGCCTCTGGACTCATTTTCCACTCACCACCTCCTTGGTGATGAAACAGAACTTGCAACTCCTGTTCATCCCCAAGTAGTTTATAGTGGACTTCAGCTGTTTGTTGCTCTTCAAAAACTGTAAGAAGAATGGATGAATCTGCCAAGGGGTAGGGGTAATATTTCAGCTTAGACTCAGTGTGGAAAAGGGCATGTTAGAGAGAGGGAAGCACAAGGACAGAAGCCAGGAGGCAGGACTAATAGGATCTGTTTTGTCAGAGTCAAGTATAATGGTAGGTGTTTCAGATATGAAAACAAGTTTAGTTGCTAGGAAGCTCTCATCTTGTAAACTAAAGACAACAGAAAGCAAAGCAAAAACCTTGACTTGCTACCCAGAGTAAAATGAGCAGAGAGGAGAGCATTATGTCTTCCCAATCACCACTCTTCTCATGGTTTTTCCATTGGCTAAGTGATGGTTAGAATCCCGATCTATGGACTCCATGAACACAGTGCAGAGGTTTCAACACGCCTTGGCAGGTTACTTTTTAGGCAAATTCTTGGTTTATCCAGAAGCCCCAGTCACTGTTTGTAAACTTCTCTGACTCTTTGATCCTGGTGTATAGTTCCCGTTAATAGTTTTACTTTGTCTAACAGACATGATTGCCTCTCTTTTGCAATACACAGTCTGTGAGAGTGTTTTCTGTCTGTTGGACACTTGCACACAGATTCTGACTCCACTTTGGGACCACAAAATTAGGATGAAAGTGAAAAGTGAAATGTGAAGGATAAGATTTAGAATGAGCACGTTGGCAAGTCATTTTTGTTCAAGTCAGCTGATCATTTAACAATCATTCCTTTTTCTTTGGTGTCTTAGGTGTCCCCCGTTGAAATTCTGGGTTCCCAAGTGAGCAAAGAGGGATCAGTAGGTCATAGCCTCTCTGTATATTTACTCACGTTGTCATATATTACTTTTTCTCTTTTCTTACTCCGTGAATAGAATTCACGTGGCTTCTGGGAAAGAATAGCTTTAATGGCTAAGAACATGCACTTTCATGCCAGATTTCCAAAGTTGAAACCCAGCCCTTCACTTAGAATTACATAATCTTGATCAAGTGACTTAACTCTTTGTGTCTCACTCTGTTCATTTGTAAAACAAGGGTAATAATGGCAATGTTTTTATTGTGTGAAGGGTAGGTGAATTAACATATAGACAATGTTTAGGACAGGATTGTGACATTGTAATTTCATACTGTTGTGTAATTTCAAACTACTGTAATTTTAAGCTATCATTATTATTTTGGTGGAGTTTTATAATATATCCAGAGCTCTTATGCAAATTATTAGGACAAAGGGCAAAGTTCACTGTGGCAAACCATCAGTTGATCCCATTCTTCCTTATAAAGTCCCCACTTGCTCCTCAACATGTTTTAAGATGTGGATAATTCCATTACTTTCTTGGAAGGGAGCTGGCATTGGGAGGTAATTAAATGATACTGTATTTGGAGAAGAGTTTTCTTATTTTATATATATATATATATATGTATATATATATAAATGTATATATATGGTGAGATATAATGGGATATATAAATGTGTATATGTATATATATATATAAATATGTATATATATATACATATATAATGAGAAAAATGTTGTAGACCTATGAAGTAGATATAAAGTATCCTAATGCCTGATTCCCATATGCCATGTCCGTGACTCACGCCAGCCAAAAATAGTAAGTGTAATAAGCAACTAAGTCACATACATGTTGGTCCTTTAAAAAATTATTCCAGTACCTAAAGGGGAAATATGGACAGTTAATGGAGCCCTGATACTGATAATAATGTATTCATAGACTAAGACTCAAACTTTAATCTTTGGTGATGGCAACTGTAGTTAACCTTTGGAGATTTTTTTGTTTTTGCATCTTGGTAACAACTTAAAGAATAATTGACTGCATAATTCTGGGAAAAAACCAGGTCCTGTCAGTTCCATAGAGTTCTAACTTTCTTTCTTCTGTTTCTCCTTCCTAGAATAAATTTTCACTCCCAGAACAAGATCTTGACATAAATTTTCTATACTTGAACTTTTTGATTGTTTATATTACATGTGCCATAAAAATTATTTGGTACCTCTCCTTTCCTGTCCTCTGCCCATAGCTTAATTTCATCTTTCCTTTGCAATGGGAAAATCTGAGGGGCTGTCAACACTTGATATTGGTCCATATCCCAGTGGGTAAATGATGGCATTGATGCAAGGTTTGGGGTCTGCTCAGTTGAGCCTTTGAGGCACAGATGTTCCTTGAAGAGACTGCTGAAGCTGGCCAAACTCAACAGTGTACAATTTGGTGCTACAACAATTTTATAGGTAGAAAGAGTCTTTCAGTATTTCTGACTCTCCTGCCTCCAAACAGAGCTGGAAATACGGTGGAGGCAGCCTTTCTGGTGGGATTCCCAAACTTTGCTCTCAGTGGCTTGGGCTTGCCATTTAGTACTTCGAAGCCAGGAAGAAGGTCTTGCGGCCAACTCTAATGTTAATTTATTCTTTCCTCTTGGTTATTACAGCCGTGCCAAAGATTGTCACTGCATTCTAGACTAATACAGGGAGAGAATTAAGTACCGTAGATGTTCTTTGTCCTGTGGCTTATGCCGAAAGTGCATGGTGTTGAAGTACTCTTGAAAACACCAGTTTTCAAAGCTGAAGACAGTGATCCAGTGTCTCTGACATCTGGACTTGAGAAACAGGTTTATTGAGAAGTGACAGGCATTGTGTGACCTTCTCTCAAAACCTTGAACTGAATCAGATGTACACTTGCTGGAAAAAAGATGATGGCTGGAACAGATGTCATCTGAAAATGACTGTCTGCACCACACCCAGCCCCATTGCCGAGAGAGATTATACACCTCCCCTTGGATAATAATCCTGTTTTCCCTAATCAGGCTTCTGTTTTGTATTCAGAAGGAGGGAGATAATACTGTAAAATTAGAACTTGGAGACTTCCGCCGAGATGAAGGCATAGGTGGAAACACTGTGCCTTCTCCCACAACCAAGTTTGAATACAACAAAGGTTTGGAGAAACAAAGACACAACCAAAGGACAGAAAATTGAATTATAGGAAGTCCGACTACATCCAACCGTTCAATGGGACGGTAAGAGGGGCGGAGCCAGCAGCGAGCAGGGTCGGGCAGGACAGGGCCCCTGACCCAGGCGCGCAGGCAGACAGGAACCAGTTGGGGTACGGGGCAGACCGCAGGCACATATTCGCGCACAGTGAGACGGACCACGCAGGCCCCAGGGGGCGAGGGCTGACGGTGGTGGCACACTCGCGTGCAGTGGGACGAAACGCGTGGGCCTGGTGACCGCAGCAATTGCAGCACCGGTGAGGGCCGTGGCGGCAGGCGGCAGACACCATAGTCCCTCTTTGACCCCGCCCCCACATACAGCGTCACAACCCAGCAACTTAGTTGCCCTGCAATACCAGTGAGAGCCATTGTCCCTCTTTGACCCCGCCCCCACATACAGCGTCACAACCCAGCAACTTAGTTGCCCTGTTCTAGTGAACACTTTAGGGCTCTGATCCTGCTATGGAACAGGCACGAACAACCCGAAAGATGGCACAAGAAGAACTCAAAGTCCCAGAGCCAATAACTCTAAGCGACCGAGAAATTGCCAGCCTCTCAGAAGCACAATTCAAGACACTATTTATCAGGATGCTCACAGAACTGGTAGATTATAGTCACAAATTAGAGGAACAAAGTCACAAATTAGAGGAACATATGAAGGCTAAACTAATTGAAATGAAGGGAGATGCACAGGAAACCAATAGTGATGGAAAGGAAACGGGGACTCAAATCAATGGAATGGACCAGAAGGAAGAACAAAACATCCCACCAGAAAGGAATGAAGAAATGAGAATTCAAAAAAATGAGGAGAGGCTTAGGAACCTCCAGGACATCTTTAAACGTTCCAACATCCGAATTATAGGGGTACCAGAAGGGGGAAAGAAACAGCCACGAGTGGAAAACGTATTTGAACAAATAATAAAGGAGAACTTCCCCAGTCTGGCAAAGGAAATAGACTTCCAGGAAATCCAGGAAGCTCAGAGAGTGCCAAAGAAGTTGGACCCAAGAAGGAACACACCAAGGCACATCATAATTACATTAGCCAAGACCAAAATGAAGGAGAGAATCCTAGAAGCATCAAGGGATAAGGGGACAGTCACCTACAAAGGAGTACCCATCAGACTGTCAGCGGATTTCTCAAAAGAGACCTTACAGGCAAGAAGGGGCTGGAAAGAAGTATTCCAAGTCATGAAATCCAAAGACCTACAGCCAAGATTGCTTTATCCAGCAAAACTTTCATTTAGAATGGAAGGACAGATAAAGTGCTTCTCAGATAAGGTCAAGTTCAAGGAGTTCATCATCACCAAGCCCTTATTATATGAAATGCTAAAGGGACTTATATAAGAAAAAGAAGATGAAAAATATGAACAGTGGAAGGACAGCAAACACACAGTTATTAACAACCACACCTAAAACAAAAGCAAACCAAGAGGACAGCTAGATCAGGAGTGGAACCATAGAAATGAAGAACACATGGAGGGTTAGAAACAGGGGGGTGGGAGGGGGAGAAGGGGGGAGAAGGCACAGAAAATAGCATAGATGGTAGGTAGAAAATAGATAGGGGGGAGGGCGAGAATAGTGGGGGAAATATAGAATCCAAAGAACTTGAGACACGTGGTTATAAACTAAGGGGGGGAGAATGGTGGGGGAGGGAGTGTGCGGGTGGAGGGGAATGAAGGGGGGAATAGAACAACTGTAATGGTATAATCAATAAAATATATTTAAAAAAAAGAAAAACTAAAAAAAAAAAAAATAAATAAATAAATAAATAAATAAAAAAGACAGAAAACTGTACTTGAACAACAATTAAAATAAAATTTTCTAAAAATGAAAAAAAAGAACTTGGAAGCCTTTGAAATCTAAAAGTGAACTAAGTGTATTAAAAGTTGGTTATGAAGTCTCCCATGAAGAACTCAAATAATTTGTGGAGATACTACTCTGTCCTCAAGAGGTGGAACATAACTGCCCCCTTTTCCTAAAGTGTGAGCTGCACCACAGTAGCTTCCTTCCAAAGAGCACCTTATGGGAAGGAGGAAGAAAAGTAACCTCCTAGTGGAGAAACCTGAGAAACACTACCTCAGCTAAAGGACCAAGGTCAACATCAACAGTCATAAATTATGTTGATCGCAGGCACCCTTGTTGTTATGATGAAAATGACATTTCACCTCTCTGATCTTCCTTCTAAACCCCATTACTCCAGTCTGATCATGAGAAAATATTTGCCAACTTCCAAAAAAGAGGTACCTATAGAACCCCTGACTGGTACTCCTCAAAACTGTCCAAATCTTCAAAAACAAAGAAAGTCTGAGAAGCTGCCACAGACAAGAAGAGCTTAAGGAGACATGAAAACTAAATGCAATAGGAAATCCTGGAACAGGAAAAGGTCACTAGGTAAAAACGAAGCAAATCCGAATCATGGACTTCAGTTAATTAAAAGAAGTCGTTTTCTTATATCTCAGCTAATTTAATTCCCCCAGTGAAACCATGTCTCCTTTAAGGGACAGAATGTATGGCTGCAAGTTTAATATTCTCAACCTCTGCTGTGAGAGGTAAAGTGACTTGCCCAGAGTCGCATATCTCATGAGTGACTGAGCTGGGATTTAAGCCTAACACTTCTGTGAATTATCATGTTAACAGCTTAANGACTTCAGTTAATTAAAAGAAGTCGTTTTCTTATATCTCAGCTAATTTAATTCCCCCAGTGAAACCATGTCTCCTTTAAGGGACAGAATATATGGCTGCAAGTTTAATATTCTCAACCTCTGCTGTGAGAGGTAAAGTGACTTGCCCAGAGTCGCATATCTCATGAGTGACTGAGCTGGGATTTAAGCCTAACACTTCTGTGAATGCTGACAATATACAACAGGTTTACCATAATCCAACAATGACTCGCATATTCATTTTTCTTTGCTGCTGTAGTGAATTATCATGTTAGCAGCTTAAAACAACACCCACTTATATCACTTACATTAGTAGTTCGGGCCCCAGGATGCCTCAGCTGGGGCACCTTTGCTTAGAGTTTCACAAGGCTGAAATCAAGACATAGGCGGGCTGCTTTCTTTTCTGCAGCCACAAGGGATGAATCTAGACAACCCTTTAGGTTGTCTGCCAAATTTAGTTCCTTTTGGTCATAGGACCAAGGTCCTCATTCCTTTCTGGAGATAGGTCCAGAATTCTCTAAATTCCTGAACTCTTCATCACATTGCCCTCTTTGTATTAAAACAAGCACATCAGGTCTTTCTCATGTTTCGAATCTCTTTGACTTCTCCTTTTTTCTTCGGCTAGGAGCAAGCTCTGATTTTAAGGGTTCTTACGATTATACTGGGCTCAATGGATGACTGGTGAATAATCTGCTGGATATGGAGTGGAGAATCAGGCCTCCATCCCAATTCTTTCTATCACAATATAACATCTTCACTGAAGGGTAGGATGACTTCAGGGACGCTGTGTAAGAAAACTAATTTACAGACCACATTCAGATTCTACCTCCGAATGTCCTGAAAGTGATAAATCCATAATTTCTCTATTTTAAGGTGAATAATTCTCAGTTTGAAGTTTCTAGACATAGAATTTATTTTCCAATCTCTTCATATATTTCCCCCCCCAAATATCCATAAATAAATTGCTTACAATTTCTCTACTGATTTCCTGTTTCCACATCATATATGACTTCTTCACACTTCCCTTCCTCGTTTGCCTGGAAGTACAATAGCATGGGTGCCAGGCCATGTCTAGGGTTCACCTAGAGTTCCACAGAGTGAACCCAGGAGGTAGTCAGTCATTGTGGAATGAGTGAATAAATGAATGAACAGCACCTGAAAATTGAGAACATGGGGTATTTTGAGAGACTGAGGAGAAGTTGCCATTTAATCTCATCTCCTCTCCTTGTACAGGATTGTTGGGTTCCACGACCCTCAGTGGACCACATTTGCAGGGATGATGTCACTGTACACTGAGGTTACAGTCTGGCCATGGGGCTCTCTTTCTGGTGCTTAGTAAGTTCTTTCCCTTCCCTGTGATAGAATCTGTATGCCAACACCGCGATAACATTCCTGTAACCAGCTCTGCAGATTCTCTTCTCTGGAGTTTCTTCCTCCCGTGTAGTGTGGTGGAGCATGGCAAAATTTATAAGAGCTTAAGAGGAGAAAAGGAGGTTATAAAGGAGCATGGGCTTTAACTGTCAGACTGCCCGAGTCCTCATGTGGACTCTGGCCCTTTCTAGCTGCGTGAGTTTGTCAAAGGGAGGTACCCTCTCTCTGCTCCATTTCCTCATCAGCCAAGTGTTGATAATAAGAGTAAATAAGTGTAGAGGGGGAAATGAGATTCTGCCTGTAAAGCATTTTGCTCAGTGCCTGGCATCTAGAAAGTGCTTCTTTCTTATAGCCACATGGCTCATCTTCTCATGTTCTTTAAGCATTTGTTCAGATCTCACCTTCTCAACGAGGCTTCCCCGAGCTTTCTATCTCACACCTTGACCTCTCACTGCTATGATCTGGGACACTCCTGATCTGCCTTGTTTTGCTTTGTCCTGTAGCCTTTGTCCAAATAGTCTGATACATTGCATTTATTTTTTCATGTAGGTTAGATATTGGAGGAAGAATAGAGGCTGAGATGAGAAGTGGACTCCTCTTCATGAAAATTTTGCTTTTCTTTTTCAGATATTAAAAAACAGAAACCCTCTAAGCTAAGTACATCCCTATGGCATCATAATTGAAGCTTCTACTGAGCTTTAATTTAAACCTCAAATCGCCCCCACATGGTAAATAAATACCAGATAAATATCTGGTGTCTTTGTAATGTCTTTTATTGTTTTCTTCAAGTTCATTTCCTCTGATACTAACCATGGTCACCACTCAGCACAGATTATACCCCCATTGTATTTATACTCATAAAGAAGTAGTCTTGAGGGTCTACTGTTTGGATTAAAGGTGTTAGCAAGTACTTCCCTTAGTCTTGACCTGTCATTTCTAGAGGACTCTTTGGGACCACAGAAATTAAAAGTGAGTTTTTTTTTTTAAACTGAAGTGTCCTATAAACTCTTCTAGAGTTGAAGCTCTGCTTACTTGGTAATCTCCCTGTAGCACTGTGAACTCCTTTCTTCTATAATTCCTCTTATTGATAGTTAAACCACAGGTACCAGCCCTACCTCATCTCTTTCCATATGCTTATCTCTTTCCATAGTCTCATCCTATTAATGCAATAGCACCTGCCTCTCTATTCTACCCATTTTCATGTCATTCATAAACCTACTTCCAACACCCCTCCCCTCTGGCCATAATAACTGAAACTAATTTTTCCTGCCATGTTACTCTGGTACTGGTAACCCTCCCCAAGGCTAAATTTTATTTAATTTGCACTCATATTGTTGTAGCTTCTACTGAGGTTTAATTAAAACTACTGATTGACCCTAGATGGCAAATGCATACCAAATAAATATCTGGTAACTTATTTTTTTAATAATCCCTTTGTGTTTCCCAGAACACCGGGGACCAAGTCAGGGTTTGGTATATTTCTGGCAACATCCAGTTCAACATTCTGTGTACTTCTCAAATGACAGTTATTTTATAAAGATTTTCCTGACAAATTGTGATCTCTGACTTTAATATATGCATTCAAAATTATGCTTTTTTGACATTCTTACTCTCCACTCTCTTTTTCTATTTTAGTTATCTATAGTATTTTTAAATGTAGGGTTTTTCTTCTTATTTAAGTATGGCAAGCCCATTAGATCAGGAGACAACTGCCTTTGGAAATTCATAGTTCCCAAGAGAAGGGGGCCTGCCACACCACGTAGGGCCACACAGGGAAGCATTGGGTTGGTCAGGAGGCAGAGGGAGCCAGGGAAAAACATGGGCAAGAGATTTTTTAAAAAATTTTTTTACTGTGGATTCCATGGGAAGGAATGGATGAAGCAGAGTAAGCAGTTCCAGATTGCCTAGTCTGAATAATTTCCATGGGCTCTGGAGTACAGAAGCTGTCTTGAGTTGTCTCCTACCTGGCTCTGGGATGATTAGGGCAGGTGGATAATAGCCTGGCATGTAAGAACCTGCTAAGGATGTTAGTTAGGTGAACAGCTTTTGGATTGGTTGGTTTGCATGTGAAAGAAGAATTTACAGGAGAGTCCTTTACTGACTCTAGGTACTGGCTTGCCCTGGCAGGAAGTCTCTCAAGGGTTAGTAAGTGCTGCCCCTCTCCATGCCATGTGAAAGCATCAGAAAGTACAGAAGATAAATAAGGACGATTAGCAAGTCTAGGTTCCTAGATTCTCTCCAGATCCTTAATGATTGCATTTCTGTCTTCTTTTCCACGTAAGTAGCTCCTTCCAATTTTCCACCTAGTTCATACTGGATATTCTGTTTTCATACTTGGAAATGTAACTTTCCATCGATACTCTAACACTCTCAGTTCCACTGATCACCATCTATACTTAAACTCCCAAGATGAAGCACTCTCTTAGATTGGCCATGTTTCGCACTCAGTTTGAATTTTGTTCTCTGAAATTTCCTTTACCAGCTGCACACCCCTTGTCCACTTTTGTATCCTTTGTCTGCTCCACTCAACAAGTTCTTTGTGCTTAATAATTCCCTCAATCCATCCTCTCAAATTTGAGTTAATAGACTTCACTTCCTATCAATTTCAGAATTGACCCACACAGTATCTTCAGTGTAGCTATTCCCTTCCACTCTTTTTTCCAATGTGTAGTTTTAGACCTGGTTGCATCCCTCCAGCCAGGACCAGCAATCTTTTTTCTCCCACTCTCTAAATAGTACATACCTTGACGCTAGATTAATCTTTCCCAAACATAATTCCTTTTATGAGACTCTCTTGCACAGTTACCCTCATTGACTTGCCTGCATCCAGAGTGCAGAACAAACAGATCATTTCTGGATTAATGTCCCTTCCCAGTATGACTTTTTGCCCTTCTCTTGACTAAAGTCTGCTCTGACTTTTTTTCTAGCCAGTTATGAACTTTTTCTCCAAAGGATATATAACTCTACAGAGGCACTCGCTTTCTGTCCTGCTTCAATTATTTGTGTACTGTTAGACCTTATGGTTCTTAATGGCAGGGCCTTTATCTTATTTATCTTTGTGTTTTCTAAAGTGCTCAGCAATATGCCTCATAAATGGCAGGTATTAAAGATTACTTTTAATGGAGTGAAATCTCAAAGCACCCTGTTAAGAACCCCAGTCCCTCAGCTCAATCCTTAATTAGGAGGCATTTTTAAGAACACAAAGATATTTTATAGGTAATTGCACCTACATTCCAGGCAATCACTTTACAAATGTATATTTGATTCAAAGAGTTAAAGTAACAAATCATCACTTGTACCTTAGTTTGCATTATATTTTATACTATATGCTTTCCTTGGGCTTTCAACTGTACATTTAGTGTTTAGAAAAGGGTTAAACAAATGCTATGTGTTGCACCCTATAGAGAAGGGGAAGTGAGACGAATTAAGTTGTTTAATAAAACAACTTAATAAAAGTTGTTTTACATAAAACAAATAAATCTAAGGCACAGATACAGTTTAGTGTATCATGAACTCCCACACATTGCACGCTTTGGGAAGGCGGCTACATTATCTTGCCTGGAGAAAGTGAGGGGGCAGAGAATAGTAGAAAGTCTGATTTATGATACTATAGTGAGTAGACTGGCCACTGCCTAGTTATCCACCTGGTAAGATCAGTGCTGGTGAGAGGAAGTAGGAAACAAAGTCATAAACTTTCAGAAGTAGGAAGGTTCTTAGAGGTTATTTGATTCAATCTCCTGCCCATTCTCCTGCAGGAATCTTCCCCAAGTGCCACTGACATATGGCTTCTGTTGAACATCCCACTGAGAATGATGATTGCTCTATTGAGGGATCTCATTTCACTTTAGGACAGAGCTAATTATTTGGAAATCCTTCTTTTCTATTGAGTTGAAATATGCTTCCTATAACTTTTACCCAGTGGCCCTCATTCTATCCTCTGGAGTAACACAGAATAGATTCAATTTATCTTTCTTATAATTGCCCTCCAAACAGCTGAAGCTCCTGTCATGTCCTCTGTCAGTCTTTTTTTTCTAGAGGCTAAATAAAAATCTCCATTCCTTAAATGACAATTTCAAAGCACTTTATTGGCTTCTTGCATTTGGAATTTATATCATGCCTATTAGCATATTAATTTGTGTATATTTCTATTTTCTTTCCTCCTCTTTGTCCTATGCTGATTGAGTTGAAGAATTTTTTTTGGAGTCTTTTATTCTTCTAGTCACCTTTTTCAACTTCCACCCTAGGTTGTAAATCTTGCCTTTAACCATAACTTCCAGAAGAGAAAGGGGACAAAAGGCTGCATTTAAAAGGAGTTTTTTTCCCAATGTTTTAGAGGGAAATATGTTGATACTATGGTAGTTAAGACTGCAGTGAAGTTATTTTAGAAGAATTACAGTTGACCTTTGAACAACATGGGTTTGAATTGCGCAGGTCCACTTATATGTGGATTTTTAAAAATAAATACTGTAAATGTATTCTATCTTTATGATCTTCTTTATATTTTCTCTAGCTTACCTTATTATAAGAATACAGTATGTAATGTAGATAACATACTAAATGTGTATTAATCAATTATTCGTGTTATTGGTAAGGCTTTTTGTCAACCGTAGGCTATTAGTAGTTAAGTTTTCTGGGAGTCCAAAGTTATACATGAATTTACGACGTGCATGGGGTTGGCACCCCAACCCCTCATATTCAAGGGTCAGTTGTAATGTGGAGATGGGGCCACAGGAGACAGTACAGAACACAAGCCTTTGAGGAGGGCTTGCCCAGGCTCCCTTCCACTTACGGTGCTGCCTCTCCCTCCCTCCCTCCTGGCTGGGTTGCCAGACTGGCTTTCCCTCTGCCTGAGCTCTGGAGAAGGTGGAGTAACTGTGACTTCTCTTGATTATGTCAGTGTAATTCTCTCAAGGCAGCCTCAAATTACAATTTGATGAATAAAACAAAGCTGAAATTCCTGGCATAGGTGACTATGCGACTAAGGTGACTAGAGAGCACAAGGTCAATGAAAGCCTTCTGGACTTGACCTCCTGAACCTCACTTTAAGTAGTGGTACAACCTGATGAAATATCTGAAAATACGAAATAAAGTACTAGGCTTTCATTCCTGCTAAATTTCACCATGTTATTTTTTTGTCTCTTTGTTTCTCCTTTTCCCCTTAAGCATGTCCATGACTTGATTCTGTCCTCCAGTTAAAAGTTCTGTCATCTTTCATTTGATAAATATGACATTTAGTTCTTAACCTAACTTTAGATAAAATTATTGAATAAGAGAACCAAGAACTGGATGCTTTGGTTTGCCATTTGAGACCTCCACAGACAGATATAGATAGTTTAACCAATATAGTTAGGTTCCAATGTCCTACCCTTTCTGAAAACTCTTAGCGGTATTATTGGTCAGCAAACATTTCTTCATTCTGTCCACAGGGGTATCCTAAAACTATGCCACAGCTTTGCTGAAGTCTGAATGCAGTATGACTACGTCATTGTCTTTTTTTAAAAAATTTTTAAAAAAGATTTTATTTATTTGTTTTTTAGAGAGGAAGGGAAGGAGAGAAGGAGAGAAATATCAATGTATGGTTGCCTCTCGTGAGATCCCTGCCGGGAACTGGCCTGCAACCCAGGCATGTGGCCTGACTGGGAATCGAACCGCGATCGTGTGGTTTGCAGGCCTACACTCAATCCACTGAGCTACACCAGCCAGGCCTACCTCATTGTCTTAACCAAATTTCCTTACGGAAAAGAGAAGGGAGTGTGCTTTGTTTTAAACTCACCGTGGTTCCTAAGAATCATCCCATTCTTCTTCATGTGTACACTCACATTTTTTTTGGTTGCAAAATATACAGATTTTATTAGTCTGTGATTTTTACAATATTTTTTCATTTTGAATTTTTATTTCTACTTGGTGCTTTTTGCCTTATAATGAATGTCTCAAATACACTGACTTCACGATTATAACTCAGGTTTCCTTTAGTCCCATAGTTCAGCTCACTGTGGTTTAGAAATTGATTTATTTAATCATATATGATCCATCTGGATTTCCAAATAGTTCTAGAAAAATCCTTATGTTCTGGAAAAGTAGTATTAGAAGTGAGGTATCCCAAAACAGTAGCCACTTGTCACATACAGCTATTGAGCATGTGACATGTGGCTAGTACAACCAAGTGACTACATTTTACATTTAAAATTTTTAACCTAACTCTAAATAGCTACATGTGGCCAATAGCTACCATTGTGAATTGGATAGCAGAATTCAAGAATTCAGGACTTTTCATTAACAAAACACATTTCTTTAGAACCTTCTTTCTTTGTTTTAGCTTTGAAATCATTTGATTGTGTAGTCAGATTTAAAAAAATTAGTGTGCTTCTCTCATTGTGGGATTAACTCCATATTTTCATGGAAATGTTTGAAATCTCTTTCTCTTGGTGTATGTAGATGTGTCTGTCTTCTGCTTCTCTTCAGAACAAAAATTTTAAGATTTTAGAATGGCATTTAGGAAGAGCCATTTAGGTACAGGTGGCTGAAATTTTGCCCCCCTCCCCCAAATAGGGGTACATTCTTCCCTCTCTTTTACAGCACATTCATTTCACATCATACTCCTCTTATTATGACCCAACCATTATCCTTTTAATTTGCAGGTGTGAGTTCTTGAAGTTTCAGGGACTGGGTGTAGTCTGGGTAGGTATAAAAATATCTTCCATTAGGAAAGTACAGATGCTAAGAAAAAATTAATGCTTACGACAAGAAACACATTTCTTAAATAATTTCAAAGTTGAAGGCACAGAATATTATAGAGAAAAATTAATGCTTTACTAAGCTTGAATACAATGAGAGCTAGAAAGATTTTTACACAGGCTGGGATGATGTAGTTGCTTGCATCCACATCTTTGACTTTGTAGCTTGGATTGCTAGGTCTGAATGTAACTTGGGTGTGTGTGTGTGTGTGTTTGTGCACGTGTGTTTGTACATATACAAACATTTAGAGTCAGATAGGCAGACCTGTATGTACAGTGGCGCATGTTTATTCCTAAGTCAGAATTTGCATTTCACATTTTCTTGTGAATAACTTATTCTTATGACAAGAAAATCAGAGGAGCCCTAGGATTTGTTAACTGTTTCTGAAGTCATGGGATGGGTGCTTTATCCTCCCAAATTCATGAATTACTAAAACAGGGATTACTAATTACAGTAATGATACCCTGCTGTTCCAGGCTGAATGGTGGAGAACATTGAGCCACACTTGGCTTCCGTGATGCCCCTTCTCTATGGAAGTCCAGGTCAGGTTGGTCTGACAGGCACAGCTCATTCCGTTCACTGACTCATGGTGACAAATCTGGGACACATCACCCTCCCTGTCTTTGTTTCCTTCCTGACAGACTGAAGGATTGACAAAGGGACCAGACCAATGTCCAAGGTTATTTAGTGGGACTGCATTAGTAAACGGTTACTTGTTTGGAGAGCAATAATTCCTAAGGAGCGTACTGTTTCTTTATGTCTCTTGCTACATGTAGCCCATTTACGGGCTCATTTCCTTTGTTGTTTTTTTTTTTCCTAACACAGTTGGAAGAGAAACAATGAGCTCTGGCCATTGTATTCTAAGTAATTACTGATTTCCCCGTACCTTTTCAGAAAATTATGGAGAGTGGGAAATAAAACCGGTGACTTGTAGGTGGTTTCCAGTGTTTATAGCTAACAATGCTGCAGGCTGATTCTATGTACATCTACTTTACATAACTCTCCCCAGCCAGAGATGATGTATGACAGTTCTCGAGTCCAGAGACTGGAGTCCTGAGACTGGAAGATGCCTGCTCTAATAGACCCTGGACCTACTAAGAGAGAGCAATGGATTCTTAGGCCAGTGCAACAGCAGAAGCTTCCAGAGCTAGCTTTTATTTGTGTCTTAGATCCAACTGTCCCATATCTTCTCGAAAGGGCAAAAATATACAGAATATGACTAAAATAGGGAATGTGTGTGAGCTTCCCTTCCACTCTGTGTCTTTGTTCCTCTACTGTTTGGTAAATTCTCTCTAAGAAGGTGGGAGCTCTCTCCACCCTCTTAATGAAGAGTAACATGAGCTGCCTGCCTGCCTGACTTCCTCTCTTCTTCCCCTGACATTCGCTTCATCAGTGTTGATGAAGTTACATGGTGAAAAGTATGAGAACATCACCCTAAAATATGCTACTTTGGCACAGGGATTATTTTGAGCTAAACACACTTGAAAAACAGCAGGTGCAAGAAGGGCCTTCTGATCTTTCCTTTTCTTCCAGAAAACAGGAAGTAGAAATTCCCATGTGGAAGACGCTTTCCCTGTATCAGGGGAAAAGAAACATTCTTCAGTGGGGAGTCAAAGCCTAGAGAATTCTGTACAAACACACCTTGTTAAAATAATTCTTATCTTCCCATTGTCCCTCGGGAACATTTTAGTTCCTTTTCCACAATTGCCTCTCTTTGTTTATCCCAGTATAAAAGCATTCAGGTTTCGCCACATCTTAGGGTCTTCATTTCTTTATGAGGGTTCCTATATCCTGTTAAATCTATACCAATCTGTCTGGTTTTCTCTTGTTAATCTGTGTTATGTCAGTTTAATTTTAAGGCCCTCCTGAAAAACTTTAAGAGCATAGAGGGAAAATTTTGCCTTCCCTGTGGTGGTGACAGTGGAATAGAAGATATAGAGATTAATAAGGTGGCTTTCTGAAGCTGATAGTCTCTCCACTGTGGCTGTTTCTTCCCCAAATCACTCCCCTTACCCCAACCCAACCCAGGTTCACTGAAAAGAGAGGTGCTGATTTGAGTCGGGGAGGGAGGCTTACTGAAATCACAGAAGAATTCAGGAATAGGAGAAGACCAAGTGGACAAAAGGACACAAGTCACTAACAGCCTTTAAGTAACACATTTAAGAGTTGGCTGCTTTTGTGTTAAAACCATTAGACATGATTAACGCTCTGGCAACTCGATAAATAGGAGCTTTAGTTTCTTTGAAATAATTCTGGGCCGTGGGTGGAGAGAACAGAAAGAGAAACGTAATTAGGGGGAAGGTGGAGAGGCAGGGAGCCCTTCCAAAGGGTTTACTTTTATAACTTGTAACTCAGCCAGCTCACCCTTCTATTGTTACATACTAAATGATGCTTTATTCTTGTTCTATAATTGAGGGTGATTATAGTTTAGAAGTAATATTTAAAAATGGATTATCTAAATGTATACTGCTTATTAGGTTGGCTCAGTACATTGTGCATATAGGTTGTAAAGCATTTTATGGATTAAGTGGCAATTAATTTTTTATCATTTTAATTTCTTATGCTGTTCTCTATGCCCCTTTGCATACAATATTCTCTACCAGGGATTTTCTAAAGGCAGCTGAGTAATTTTATCCAGCAGCTAAGCAATATCTTTTGGTACAACTCATGCAAAACCAACTCAGATAAAAATATGGCAACAGGAAAAAAAAGAGAGACAGTTTTCCTGACAAAGTTTCTTTTGTATATATATAAATTATGAGTTTCTTGTAGCAATTCTTGAACTAGCTACTTAAGCTGGATTGTATTGAAAAGTTGGGTTTGGGGGATTGAGTGGTGGTAGAATTTTTCTGCCTAAAAATGTAGATAATAAGCAAGATGCACATTGTAGGCACGTACGTACTGAACTGGTCATAAAAGAGAGGGTTCCTCATGATGAAAATTACTTTTTACACTATCATATATTTATACTGAAAGCTTTGTCAGATTAATGCAGTATTTTAATGGCAACTTGGAAAGGTGCTCATGTTGTGGATTTCTATGAAAAAAACAAATGCCCAATTACTTAAGAGCCAAAATAGCATGCCCAAACACTAAAGGAGATAATGTTCAAACCGAATATTTCCGAGGCAGTCTGGTTTTAAACAAACAACCCTGTTACCTCCGTAATTATCCTGACTGACAATGCTACATTTTACCTGAGCTCTGTGCTCTTGGAGAAGAACAAACACTAGGAAATCCCCTTGCCTTTTGTGTTCCTGGAAATGATTTAGGACAAAGAACCATTCTTCTTCATTTGACTTAGATATGACTCGTGGATCCTGCTGCATGACAAAGTCAGACACAGACCAAATTCCCACTCTTCCTTCTATAAATGTTTAGTTGAACTGTTGTGCCCCAACTTATCAATCAAGACAAAACGCTTATGAACCAAACTTTGGTTAAGATTCCTTCCTTCCCTCTGATCATTGAACTTCAGCCCACCTTGCAGCCTGAGCCTGCACACGACCCCTCCTTTACAGCCTGTTGTGGACTGACTGCTTGTGCGCCCGCCTCAGCCCAGATGCCTACCTTGAGACCTACTGCATTACGAGGAGGTAATTAGGATTCAACGAGGTCATGAGGGCGAAGCCTTTGTGAACGGGATTGTGTCTTTATGACAGTCCTGCCTCTGCTCTCTCTGAGGGGAGGATTAGAGTCTCCGAACCACAACAGGACTCTTACCAGAATCTGTCCATGCTGGAACTCTGATCTCAGATTTTCAGCCTCCAGAACTGTGAGAGATGAAATTCTGTTGGGTATAAGGCAAACAGTCTATGGTATTTGTTGTTGCAGTTCGAATGAACTGAAACACAGACCCTTCTGAGAATAGGCTGAACTGAACAACAAAACATAATCTCACTTACAATCCTTTTAGACCAACTTCCCCATACCCAGTTATTGTTCACTCCTCTCTATAAAACTTGACTCTCAAGGTGCTTGCAGATCTCATAGTCAAAGGCTCTTTGGATCACCACAGCCCCTGCCCTATTGCTGTAGTTCCCTACACTCCCCCCTTGCAATAGTCCTCTCAAATAAAGTCTCTTCTTACCAAGTCTAGATTCATTCATTATTTGGTGTGAATTATAATTGTTAGAGGCAGAATCCTGAGGAGCTCATAGAAATTAAAAAATTTCCTAAGAGCTTTCAGGAAAATAAACCAGACATGAAATTTTTCTTGCTGGGTTCAATGTTTTAGAATAAATGAAAATGAGTTACCAAACTCTCATTCCTTGAGTAGTTTCCACTCAGAAACTCCCAACCCTGCCTCTATCTAGCCCATGTTTTGTTCACTATTCTAGAATAGAATTGTTTGTGCCCCCCTTCTTTTTGAGAACAAGGCTGTAAGAATAGAACTCAGGGGTCAAGGATTAGTTTTTAGTTTCTGTTGACAGCAACCCCTGGGGTCTATGGCATGAAGTGACTTCTGATTTCGCTGCAGTCGTGATTTGAAGCTCAGGTTCTGTGAGAGTGGGGTGGGTGGAAGGGATAAATTTGACCGTCTGAAAGTCACTGTGGCTTTATTATCTGGAAACAACTGTTAAGAGAGAAATCATGTTTTAGTTGTGTTCATGTATTTTGAGATTCCCTTGGAATGCAGGCTTTCTGCTATTTTCATTAGCTTGTCCAGCTCTTAGGAAAGTTTTTTGATATACTATATACACTCAGCAGATATTTCCTTTCATATATTATTGAAAAGAACTATATCTCAGGGCCTTCTGCTGCAGAGCTAGAGAGAAAACAGTTTTGTGGCTTTTTTTGTGGGGCTGATAGCAGAGTGGAGAACAGGTAAATAAGGGAGGCCAAGTGTTTCTTCTGACTCCCTTCCCAAGGTCAGAGCAGGAAGACAGTGCCTGTAGTTCGAAGAGCATTCTTCATGCGCCTGTTACCTATCCCGTTGGGTTTAATTCTGTTTTTAATGAGTTGCACACCTGTGTCCCTGGCTGGCTGCCCTCCACACAGTGGGAGGAGTCAAGGGAGGGCAGAATCCTCCTTCATCCAGAGTCCTAACTTTTGGAACTGTGCCTGCCTGTGTTTTGTCGAGCATTCCAAGTGTGGGTGGTATACTGAACATCTTCCCGTTATGCTGAACAGCCATCATCTGCTTTGTTATGCAGATTGAGGTTAAAGGCAGTGAAATCCCTCAGTCATATTCAGTCACATCACAGCCCCAGCAAATTTCCCAACTGCAGAAGCAAATTACGAATTTTTAAAAAATTTTCTGGTTCGTGGATGCTGATCTCAGAGAAGATGGTGATGGAGACCATTCCAGCCTTGGGTTCTGGGGATGGCTCCACAGTAAAGAATACAGAATGGGCCATTATTTTTCATGGGGCTTCTTTATGAATCAGGGGTTGGGAGGGAGATGGACAGTAGCATGTCAGATTTCATTTGACCATTATCACAATTTAAGAAAATGACTGGATGAATTTTCATCAGACGTACAGCATATATTTGGGATAGTGGAACTCAAAATGTATAATATACAGAATTCACATGAGGGGGCCCTGGAAGCACCTAAAATGGGTAAGCAGTCCTTCCCTGGAGAAGCTAAAAATGAAAGACACAATTCAGAGTCCTAGGGTGAGCCATATCTGAAGACAGATGCTGAATGTGTTGAAATGTGAAGAACAGAGAAAGCAAATGGGATCCGCCGTATCACTCTGTTGCAGGTGGGCACAAGGAACCAGGTTCTTAGTGATCACAATGAATTGAACCAAACAGACAGGGAGTTTATAGCAGAAGAGAGAAGGCAGATTTATTAAGCAATAGTACACTCCACAGAACATGGGAGCTGGACAACTCCGAGCAGAGTTTGATCCTTGGTGGCTGGAGGGATTTTATTCTCCTTGGGCAGATACTTCCTGGCTAGTTTTGGCAGAGTTTTATTGTGCATGTGCAAGTAGTTATATTACTTTTAAGCTACTGTACATGTGGTCTCCATGATTTTCCTTGATTGGTCACCAGGGAAGGGGGTCCCACAATGCTAATTTATTATAATGCTATTATAATGAAGCAGGGGTCATGTAGCATCTTCTGTGCAGGTACAGCCACAATTCATCACAATTCAGTGCTTTTCCAGAAAGCATGGACAACTGGTTTAGAACAGGGTTTCTGTCTTGTGTTGAAGTCCTTTGTCTTAGTCCCGGGGGCACCTCTGGAGTTTCCTCTCTCCCCTCTCTTCCTCAACCCTGAGATCCAAAGTGCTGGAAGATTAATCTGTTACTGCTTGTTTATCACTGAGTTTCTGCTCACGTGGGCAACTCTGTGTAGCATCTCCAGGGGAGAACTTGGCATGAGGATGAAAGGGGATCAAAATATGCCACCCCAAAATATGCTCCTTTAGCATAGAGATTATTTTGAGCTAAAGACAATTTGCAACAAATGCAAAAAGAGCTTTTAGCCATATCCCTGTCTGCCTACAGGCAAGTCATCAACGTCCTTACCCCTCTTCTGCAGGAAGGAGAACAACCCTTATTGCCACGGATAAAAAGTGGGCACCCGATGGGTCTGCAGAAACAAAGCTTACTAAAATAAGCTTTATTTTCTGTCAGTTTACCCCATGTATTTACCATCCCACAGTTATTGCTCCCAGAACCCCCAGCCCCTTTTCCTTTGTCTTGTCACTTCTCCACAAATCATTGTCTTTTTAAAAAATGATACCCAAACTCCTGAACTGATTCTTCCATGTTTACTTTCCTCCGAACGCCTCTATGCATGTAAAAATTAAAATATTAACATCAGATAAAATCTCTATGCCCTTCCTCCTGTTAATCTTTCATCAGTTTGATTTGTAGGCCCCAGTGCAGAACCTAAGAGGGTAGGAGGTTTTTTTTCTCTTCCCTATAGGTACTATCTCAAGGCCATCCATCTCTCATGTTCTCTATGGACTTCGAAGATGCCTAAGCCACTGGTTAGCAGATTTTTGTTGTTGTCTTTGATCCTGCACTCATCATTTCATCAGTAAGCACACACCTCTAATATATGTTTATTTACTTATAAATAATAGAATTGCAGGACTGCACTAGTGTTCCTATGCATCATAAAACATACATAGAAATATCAATTTTAAGTAAGGAAGGTTACTATTCCAATATTCCTTTCCTAACTCTCCAATGGATCTTTTTATCCTCATTCAACTATGGAAAGCCTGTTCCAAGAGTCCCTTCTTCCAAGAGCCAGCGAAGACTTTTTGAAATGCAGTCTAATCCTATCACTCACCTGCTTCAGACTAAGTAGCTTCCCTTTGCCCTGAGCATGAAACCCTCTTCCTGGAGTCGGGCAAGCCCACCTGCTCTGTTGCAATCTGACCTACCTTCTCCAGCTGCTCCTTTGCCACTCTGGCCCTGGCTCATTAAGCCTCTGCTGTACTGGTTTCCATTCAGTTTCTCAAAGACTGTAATATTGTGCCTGCTACTGAGTATTCAGGTCAGTTAGTTGGAAGGCTCTCACTTTTATTCCACACCCCCCCCCCCAATAATTTTCACTAATTCTTTGAATCTCTTTTTTTTAAAAAAGATTTTATTCATTTATCTTTAGAGGGGAAGGGAAGGAAAGAGGGAGAGAAATATCAATGTATGGTTGCCTCTCATGTGTCTCCCACTGGGAACTGGCCTGCAACCCAGGCATGTGCCCTGACTGGGAATCGAACTGCAATCCCTTAGCTTGCAGGCCTGCTCTCAATCCACTGAGCTACATCAGCCAGGGCTGAATCTCTTTTTTAAAATGTTATTTATTCAAAGCAACCTTCTATGATACTATTTTCTCCCATTGATCCAAATCAGTTTTTCCTATACTAAGCTCTCATTTCATTTTTAAGTTTTCCTTCATAGCACTTATTACAAGGGATTATATATATAATCAAATATATGCATATGGTTTTTCCAGAAAAAGTTCAGCCATTGTTAGTATAACAAGAACAGTTTGCATAACATTGATGTAACCTGGCAGCCAGGAGAGTAGACTGGAATACACATGCATGAACAAAGGCAACTTCACTGTACTAGTCAGTGGGGGTGGTATATGCCCCTGACTGAGCATGTTTCCTGTGAGGCAATTGTATTAAAAATGACCGAGTGAGCAGAGCAATGAATCTGCCTCAAATTTTGCATCCAGCTTCAACATTCCTCAATGGAAACTATTCGAATGATTCAGAAGGCATTCAGGGATGATGCAATGAGTGAAGCACAAATAAAAGTGTGTCACAAATGCTTCAAAGATGTTTGAGAATCTGTTGAAAGTGATCCACGTTCTGGAAGCTCTGCAACAAGCAGAACACCTGAGAATGCTGAATGTGTAGGGGCTGCCATCAACAAAGATCAGTGACTGACAGTGTGAGAACTAGAAGCTGACCTGGGGATTCCAAACACTACTGTGTGTGAGACTCTGGCTCAGGATCTTGGCATCCTTGACTCAGGAACGTGTCGTGGCAAAATTTGTTCTGTGGCTTCTGCTGCCGCAGCAGACAGAACACTGTGCTGCAGTTGCTGGTGATTTGATTCGAACTGCTACCCATGAACCAGATTTCCTCAAGAAGGTCACAACTTTGAAAGAGATCGAGATGTCACTGTCCTGTGTACAACATTTCTTGTATTTTGTATCTTCTTCAATAAGCATCTCCATTTTTCATACTACATGGCCGCGTACTTTCTAGACATGCCTCGTCGTATACTATGTGTTTTACACACACTATGGCATCGTTTACTTGATATCTGTTTGCACCGAGATAAATTTTGTATGCTCTGGCTGTGTATTTTTTTAATCATTTTATTTTCGTGCCTAGCCCAACATTTAGCACATAGTAGCACTTGATTCACTTTTGATCATCGAACAAAAACCAGTGACCATATTTTTCAAACCAAACACTATTGCATGTGGTTTTTGGGAGACCAAGGTCCAGCCTATTTGTGTAGAAAGTCTTCCATACAATTCAGGACATAGGACTGGTGAATTTTCTCTTCATCCTCATCAATTATATATTGTCAGTATTTGTAGCTATTGTGATATGAATATGAAAAAATCTGTGAAATGAACACATTGCAGAATGCTGTGGGATGGTGCTGCTTATAAATGTGTCTATCACTTCCCTTATTTTAACGCTGTCATTTTCTGCAAAAAGCCACTGATAGTACAAATCCAGATCTCACTTTGATTCTGTTGTCTTGATTAGAGAATAATCTAGGCATTCCTAAATTATTCACACGTCTCAGGCCTTGCTGAGGATGAGCAACTGTCAAATATGGTAATTATCAGCCAGGCAGGAAGGAGGACCTGATTTAAATGTGTGCATTTAAATTAACAATGACCCCATCCCTTCCTTAAGTGCCAAGACAATTAAATGCAAATAGACCACCCCAGGGGTCCTGGACCCACTGCCCCTCCTTTCTCCCAGACCGAAGAGAAATATCATTCACACTGTAATCCTAGGGCAGAGGGTTTGACAAAGCTGAGTTTCTACCCCACTAGCCTGCGTAAATACATGTGAGGGGAACATATTTTGAAATATCAATTGGGGCTTTTTCTGTTTTTAACTACCTTCTGTAATAATCTAATTTCTGGTGCCTTTCCTATCCCAGCCCAGATGACTGTACGCTGCTTTGAGGGGAAGGGAGGTTATCATACAATCAGAGCATACAAATAAAAAACACTTAGCTGTTTATTCATTTCTTTCTTTAACAAATATAGCTAATTGTACTGGGAGTTCTGGTTCTTGGGATACGGTACCTGTGAAGTTTAAATTCTATTTGGGTAGATAGATAATAAACAGAAACTAATAAGTAATCAATGTAAGGGTTATAACAATAATGATAACATTTATAACAAAATTAGTTTATAAAAGATAGTGAAGTAGGTGACAATATTTAGATGCCTCATTGAATAAATGTCATCCAAAGTCTTGGCAGATTTAGCAAATAATAAATACATAATACCCTGTATGTATATTTATGGGACATACTTATATTGAAACATTATTCATTGTTAATCTGAGAGTCAGATGTAACTGGGCATCTTCTGCTGTATCTTCTGCTTTATCGGCAACCCTGCATTTAAATTGCATCGTGAATAACGTGGACATGCAGGCCATGGGACACCAGGGGAAAGAGGTGCACGGGCAGGGGATGAGTGTGTGTAAAGTGCCTGAAACCAGGAACAAGGAGGAGAGACTGTTTGGAGATGAAGGTCAGCGGTTGTCCGGACCAGACTGTGAAAGCCCTAGTAAGCCATGGCATAATGGTGGGATTTTTTTTAAGTGTGAGGGGACACCCCTGAAGAAGTCATTTGGAAAGAAAAGTGACATTATCTATGTTTGGATGTGAAAGTACCACTTTAGCTTTAGGGTTACTGTCATCCCAGAGGTAAGAGAGGAAGCAGATGTAGGGGAGGTAAAATTCGAGTTTTTGACTTGGACTCTGTAAATTAGACTGACAAAAGACATCTTAATTGGAGAACTACAAAGAGAAGCCGATCATGTGCCTTGTTGGTATACACGGGACTGCTCGGTGATGAGTAACTCAAGGGGATGGTTAGAACTTGGGCTTTTATAGCACCTTAACAAAAGAACAATACATTTGTAGAGCAGTACAAGACAAAGGAAAGGGACATTGAATTTCTGGGTGTGGCAAATTGTGGGACAATAAATAAAAGAAGGAAAATGATAAAATATGAGGAAGCTGGAAAAGACAAAAAAATAGATTCTCCCCTAAAGCTTCCAGAAAGGGAAGCGTCTCTGCTGACACCTTAAGTTCAGCCCCCTAAGACTAATTTCAGACTCCTGGCCTCCATAAATTATGTGATTCTAAATTTATTTTGTTTTAAGACATTAAATTTGTGATAATTTGCTGTAGCAACAATAAAAAAATTAGTACACTGATCAATGAAGAAATGGGTAAAACCACTGAGCAACTTCTGAGGAGCGCAATGGCAGCACACGCTTGCCCTCATAATCCACAGTGGAGTGTTCAAGTTTGCCCTGGAAGGGGGACCTGAGAATGAGATGATTACCTAGATGACTGGGGGGGCCGTAGACAATGCCATTTTTCTTCTAATTTTCTATATTCTTGTCTCAGTTAATAGCAGCTGTAGACTGAATGTTTGTGTCTGCCTAAAATTAATCTGTTGTGTTCCGTCCCGCGGAACAGTCAACGAGGGTCCCGAGTCTACCTGAAACGGATGTATAGGGATGGGACAAGAGGCGCGGAGAAAGGCAGCAAGACAAAGGTTTCTGATCAAGCCGCGGATTTTATTTTGGGCGGGGCTGTTATTTATAGAGAGGAAGGGAAAAGGGGAGGTGGTCCCGATAGGTTGTCCTGTGCATGCTCACTGCATGCTCTTGGCGACGGTCGGTGGGTGGGCGCGTGATCAGCATCTTAATTGGTAGGTAGTACTCGTGATTAAGAGATGCCTACAAGGGTGGGGGCTACCTGGCTGGGCTGCAGCATCCTGTTTGGGGCTGCCTCAGCCAAGCCCTCCTGGTGCGATTTTCTTAATGGATTGCATTCACCGTCTTTAGGCCCCGACACTGTTGAAATCCTAATCCCCAATGGGATGCTTGTAGGTCCTGGAGCATTTAGGCAGCGGGTAGACCCTGTGTGTGGAGCTCTCATGAATGGGGTTCGTGCCCTAGTCGAAGACAGCCTAGAACTCCCATGTCCCTTCTGCCATGTAAGGGCATAGTAAGATGGTGGCCATCTATAAACCAGGAAGCAGGCCCTTATTAGACACCGAATCTGCTGTCAGGTAGATCTGGTATTTCCCAGGCTCCCAAATTGTGAGAAAGAAATTTGTGTTGTTCACAAACCACCAGGTTTATGGTACTTTGTTACAGCAGTTCCAGCTGACTAAGACTTTAGCTCAGCTTTCTGGAATGAATCAGAAGTTTCGAGGTTCAGTCTGTTCACAGAACATTGACTTTTCTCTGACCTCTACCCCTAGACTATAAGCTCCTTCAATGTTCAAAGTGTCTCGTTCAACTGTCTTAGCCTAGCATTCACCAAATGAGTGGTGAAGAGATAAGAGGAATAAATAAATGAATGAATGCTTCCCTTTCCTCTCACTTTTGACAAATGAGTTATGATAGGCCAGGGTGCATATAACAACTGTGTGTTGGAAGATCACAGGTGAGGTTTGAATTTGTGCAAGTCATTTTGCCAAGCCTGGTCTGACAGAGCCATTTGTTATGCAAGGTCATATTGTTGTAATTGTTGTCCCTGAGCATAAATATGAGCCAGTAACCAAGCATTAAAATGCAGCAAGTCCTTGGCATCTAATCTCTTCCTTGGTTGCTTGACCTGATCTCTGACCAGCTGGAGGAGAACCAGCCTGATAAGTAACCTCTAGTCCTGCCAGACTACTGTGGGAATGACAGCTTTGGTTCAGGGACGGGAGCAGGGCAATGTGAGGGGTGACCAGTCGGTCTGCAGGGCAGATTGAAACTCAGTTGGCTTGGAGAACTGAGACAGAGAGCAAGGCAGGGAGAGGGAGAGAACATTAGGAGAACCGTGTGAAGCCTTGCATTGTTTCACATTAAATCTGAGATGTATTTGTTCAGTGATTGTTTGCTCCACTGTGCACTTTGTCCAAGGCACCATGCAAAATGCCACCAGGGAGGAAACGATGAATAATCACAGCTGATAGCTTTCTTCCTCTTCATTGTGCATCAGGCTCTGTGTGAGCGTGATAAAGGCAGTATCTCACTTAATCCTCAAAACAATTCTGTGAGTGTAGAACAGCTATCTCACTTATTAAAGTGATGGGGAAAATTAGGCTTAGTGACAGCAACTTGCCCCAGGGCATCCAGCAAACGGCAGAGCTCGATGTTCAAACTGAGGTCTGATTCAAAAGACTATTCCCTTAACTACTTATTGCAAACACTGGCTGGGTCATTAGTTGCTGAACTGGATACTTGAAATGCCCCACTTTTATTCTACCAGAGGAAATAAGATATACAAATGCAGAAGTCATAATGTGAGACAAAATGGGATAAATGTTAGAAGGGAGTGAGCAATATGGAATACAACTTCTGGGAATGCAATTGAAACAGCATTGAAGCAGCAGGAGTAAGGAGATCAGTGGCAGCTACTGAGTGTTTACTATGTGTCAGATGCTTTGTCTTCATTGAAACATATTTTCTGAGAGCCTACTAAGCATCTGGTACCCTTCTAAGCACTTGGGCTTCATTGAAAAATAAAACAGAAAAAAGATACCTGCATTTTTGAATCTTGCATCCTAGAAGAGGGAGACAAATAGTAAAGAATAAACTCTATATCATTTATATACACACATATATTCACATACATATATTTTTAAATGTTAGAGGGAATTATATGCAATAGAAAAGTAGAAGAGGTCAAGAGGCATTTTAAGTGGGGTAAGTATGCAATTGGGTGTCTTGAACTATTTCATTGAATCTTCACTGTACTTTTGAGGCAGGTACTGTTTTTGTGCTCCCTTTTTGGATGAGGAAACAGGCTTAGAAGGGTTAGCTGATTTGCACCAGAGAATAATGGAACTAGGATACCAGTCTGGGTGAATGGACTCCAGAACCTGTATCTTCAATCCCTATGCTAGTCTCACTCCTCCTCAGGCATTTACAATTCTCTTCTTCTTCCTCTTCCTCCTCCTCCCCTTCTTTTTTAAAAATATATTTTATTGATTATACCATTACAGTTGTTGTTCTATTCCCCCCCTTCATTTTCCTCCACCCTGCACACCCTTCCCCCACCATTCCTCCCCTTTAGTTTATGACCACGTGTCTCAAGTTCATTAGATTCTATATTTCCCATACTATTCTTGCCCTCCCCCCTACCTATTTTCTACCTACTATCTATGCTATTTTCTGTACATTTCCCCCCCTTCTCCTCCTCCCACTCCCCCATTGCTAACCCTCCATGTGTTCTTCATTTCTATGGTTCCACTCCTGATCTAGCTGTCCTCTTGGTTTGCTTTTGTTTTAGGTGTGGTTGTTAATAACTGTGAGTTTGCTGTCCTTTCACTGTTCATATTTTTCATCTTCTTTTTCTTATATAAGTCCCTTTAGCATTTCATATAATAAGGGCTTGGTGATGATGAACTCCTTGAACTTGACCTTATCTGAGAAGCACTTTATCTGTCCTTCCATTCTAAATGAAAGTTTTGCTGGATAAAGCAATCTTGGCTGTAGGTCTTTGGATTTCATGACTTGGAATACTTCTTTCCAGCCCCTTCTTGCCTGTAAGGTCTCTTTTGAGAAATCTGCTGACAGTCTGATGGGTACTCCTTTGTAGGTGACTGTCCCCTTATCCCTTGCTGCTTCTAGGATTCTCTCCTTCATTTTGGTCTTGGCTAATGTAATTATGATGTGCCTTGGTGTGTTCCTTCTTGGGTCCAACTTCTTTGGCACTCTCTGAGCTTCCTGGATTTCCTGGAAGTCTATTTCCTTTGCCAGACTGGGGAAGTTCTCCTTTATTATTTGTTCAAATAAGTTTTCCACTCGTGGCTGTTTCTTTCCCCCTTCTGGTACCCCTATAATTCGGATGTTGGAACGTTTAAAGATGTCCTGGAGGTTCCTAAGCCTCTCCTCATTTTTTTGAATTCTCGTTTCTTCATTCCTTTCTGGTGGGATGTTTTGTTCTTCCTTCTGGTCCATTCCATTGATTTGAGCCCCAGTTTCCTTTCCATCACTATTGGTTTCCTGTGCATTTCCCTTCATTTTAATTAGTTTAGCCTTCATATGTTCCTCTAATTTGTGACTATAGTCAACCAGTTCTGTGAGCATCCTGATCATCAGTATTTTGAACTGTGCATCTGAGAGGTTCGCTATTTCTTTTTCACTTAGTTATTGGCTCTGGGACTTTGAGTTCTTCTTGAACCATATTTTGGACTGTTCGTGCCTGTTACGTATGAGGAGTGGAGCCCTAGGTGTTCACCAGGGCAGGGCAACTCAGTCACTGGGTTGTGATGCTGTATGTGGGGCGAGGTCAAAGGAAATCAGTGGCGGTCCCCTCTACCTCCTCCCGCCACTGGGAGCCGGGGCCGTTCTCACTTCTTTGCTGGCTTATCTGCATGCTCGAATGTGCAACCGAAGTCAGCCTGCTCTGCACCATCACTGGGTTCGTTGCTCAGGCCTTTGGGGGTCCGTCTCACTGCTCATTCCTCTGCTGGTTTATCTGTGTGCGAATGTTTGACTGAGCTCAGCCTGCCCTGCACCCTCACTGGGTCCATGATGCTACCCCGGCTGCCTGCGCGCCTGGGTCGCCTGGGTTGCCTGGGTTGCCTGGGTTGGGGGAGCCTTCCTGTCCGACCCTGCTCCGCTGCTGGCTTCGCCCCTCCTACTGGTCCCAGTTGAACGGTTCATTGTCGGTGGACTTCTGTATAGTTCAGTTTTCTGTTCTTTGGCTGTGTCTTTGTTTACTAAACCTTCATTGTATTAAAACTTGGTTGTTGGAGAAGGCACAGTGTTTCCACCTACTCCTCCATCTTGGTGGAAGTCTCCTCTTCCCCTTCTTTCCTCTTCTTCCCCTCTACTCCCTCCCTTCCTCCTTCCCTCCCTCCCTTCCTTCCCCCTTCTCCTTCTTCTCTTCTTCCTCCTCTTCCTTTTCTTCTCCTTCTCCCCCCACCCCATCACCACCACCTCCCCTACTACAGTTAAGCAGTGTGGCTTTCAGGCCCCACCTGACCTGAGAGTCCCTTCTCTATGTCCTAGTTTGGCCTCAGGTATGGAGTGCCCAGCAAAAGCCATTAGAACCTCACGTCCTACCCTTTGTCCCCAGAAGCTTCAGCCCTCACCATCTGCCCACCAGAAGCCACCACCAGCACAACGGAACAATGTCTGTGTAGCCTCAGGTATTCAGCTCTCCTTCCTGTTTTCTCTAACTTCTGTCAGGCCTCCTGGTCACTGAACCATATGTGTACCTATTAGGTGTTGGGCCAGCAGAGCTAGTGCCAGGAAATGTTTTTGAGTCTGGGATATTGCTCGTCAGCCTCAGAATTAAAAGCTCTTCCTCCTCTCCCTTTCACAATGACCCCAAGTCCAATAACAACTTGGAGCTGTTCCGAATCAACTCCTATTATGAGATGGATGCAGCTGAAAGAGAATAGATTGATGATCCCCAATGAGCATTACAATGTACTTTCCTGGAAACTCTCATTTTTGAGGACCCTGTTGGTGTAGTCTATGACATTCCTCCAAGTGTTGTAATTAATATTTAGTGTATAAGTGGGTAATTTTGTTGGGTCTTATAAGCCTACGAAGGCAGGTTAGGGCAAGATTATCAAGTAGCTGATATTTTACTTTTTTCACCAATACAAGATTTTGTTATTCAATTCTCAGTATCCAATGAGGTAGCTACCATACCAGTATCCCCATTTCAAAAATGACAAAATTGAAGTACACGGAATCACCAGAGTCACTCATTAGAAAGTGAGTGCTCTCAAAGCTCCTTTATAATATTTTTTTCTGGATGCCAGGGACACATGTAGACAGGAGACCTCTGACTCTAAGAAAATTACAGCCTAGTGGGGAAAAAGGCAAGTAAACTAAAAATATCAAAAAGTGGTATTTTCTTAAATGTTGGGTAGAGTGTAGGTGGAATACTGAGAAAGGACATCCAGGGGAACCAGTGAGCGTTTCCTTCTCTTTCCTCTCCCATATTATTTTTGCCTCTCTACTCACATAATGTGTGTGTCATATCACTCTCTCTACAAAATCTGTCTGGCTGTTTCCCATCTTCATGTATTGTTAGAGGACCATCTTGAAACATGTCTCTAAATGAGGTAGCCAATCATACCAGCTAATCTGTTGCCTTAAGTTCTAGTTATCTATTATTGCATAACAAACTACTCCAAAATATAATGGTTTAAGCAATAACCTTTTCATCATCTATTATGATTTTCTGGCACAGCAGTTAAGCCACACTTGTGTCACTGGGTGATACACAGTTGGTGGCTGGATGGGTCAGGAGACTCTGAAATGACTTTGCTCACCTGTCTGGAATCTTGGAGGGACATCTGGGAGGCTGGCCTCTCCCTCTGTGTAGTCTCAAGGCTTCGCTGCGTGGCCTTTCCAGTCAGAGTTCTCACACGGCGACTCACCTTCTAAGAGAGACCACAGCGGCAGCTGCCAGCTCTCTCAAAGTCTGAGCTTGAAAGTGGCATGGCGTCACGTCCACCATCTCCCATGGGTTAAAGCAGCTGTAGACCAGCCAGATCCAAGGGGGGGAGAAGTGCATTCCACCTTTTGATGGGAGTGTTGTCAAAGGATTTGTCACCATCTTTCATCCACCACTCCTTCTAGTTCACTAGAAAGTACCTGCATTAAATTTGCTTGAAGGATTCAATGTATACCCAATGAAATGTTTCCTCTTCTTTGAAGACTGGGTAAAGCTAAGGTGATGCAGCCTTTAACATATAGTTAGTGTTCAAAGATAACGAGACTTTCCCAGAGTAATGATAGTACAGTGATTACCTTTCAATGTACATATGAAAATTGGGACATCCCAAATGAAGTTGTGAAAAGCAATGGGGACATTTAGATCTTCCTTCCATTTTTGGCAAAGGACATCATAGGCTTCACAACTCTTTGGGTATAGGCCAAGGTGGAGAGGAGGAAGGTGCGGAAATCAACGTAGGTTGTTAAAGGAAAACTGTAGACAGGTACACAGAGAGCAAGTGGGTAACATTCATTCCAACAGGAGGTGCTGTGGAAAAATTTCTGAGAAAGGCAAACAGATCAAGGATCAAGAAAGTAGGATTGCTCAAGACAGCACCACAGAGACAATAACTTCTGGAACAGTTCCAAGAACATCGTAGATGCTCAGCAAGTGTTTATTTAATGGCCAAAAAATTAATGAAGAGATGACTGTGGAGACAGTCTAGGTCAGGGGCCTCAGAGAGACAGTGAACCTGGGAATAAATGACGTCCTAGTCTATTTTGGGAGAATTGAATGGAATTACTTGGAGAACTAAAAACACATGGCTTAGCACATGAAAAATACTCAAAAATATGAGTTTATTTCTAATTTTTTAAAGTAGCAAAAAGACAAAAAATTGCTTTGGAGTATAAAAATAAGTGGAGACTAAGCGAAGGGTTAATGAATAATTCTACTTTTATGGTTTAATGTACAGAGCAGACTTGTTTAACAGAACTCTGCAATGATGCAAACATTCTACATCAGCACTGCTCAGTATTGTAGCTGCTGATCATATAGGCTATTGCGCCCTTGAAATATGCTAGTATGACTAAAGAAGTCAATTTTACATTTTTTGAATTTTATTAATTTCAATTTAAGTATAAATAATCTCCTGTGGCTGGTGTTTACTGTATGGGACAGAAGAATTTATTTAATGCTTATTTGAAGCAAAGTCTAGAATACAAGGTAGTACTCATTAACCTCAAATGTATAACATTGGTACCTTGAAATTCTTTCACCTTCTAGCAAAATTTAATTGTTTATTGAGTTACACTAGCAGTTTTTAGAAAAAGTTAGGCTTAGGGTGAATGAATTCATTCATTCTTTTGTTCCTTTCATTCCTTAGGGTGAATTCATTCATTCATTCATTCATTCATTCATTCATTCATTCATTCCTTTCTATAAGGAGTGAATATAAGGACCTAAATATAAGCATGTAAGACTAAGATTAAAGGAAGGGTGATAACTTAGGGACTAGCTGGTCACTCTGGACAAAAAAGACCCTGGGATATGTCTGGTTATCAGAATACCATAGTTTGGTTTATCAAAAAGTTCAGAATGCTTTTCAGCTGGCAAATTGAGTGAAATAAGTATTATTTATATTCACCTGGCATAATTTGTTATTTGACTTTTTCTGATGGCAGTAATGGAACTGGAGCAGTTAAACCACGTTCTCCAGGGTACTGGTACTATTGCCAAGAGCAGAAAACTTTTCATCTTCCAAAGCCTCAATCAGCCAGTTTCTCATCTGCATCCCATAAATCATCACGAAGGAACAAGCTCATTATCTCAGCACTAGGGACAAAAGTCTTTTACATGACACTGAACTTCTGACTACTGCAAAACATGGCAGCTTGCCACTGTGTCTTTAATAGATCGGTGTTGGTCTCTTTAACAGACTGGGCAGAAGTTTAAGGCATGGCTTGAAGTTTCGATTTTGTTACATGCTGTGACTTGCTGTGGGCCCACGTCCGGAAGGAGTCAGGGTCGGTAGTCTGAGTTAGTAGGACATTCTGTAGTTTCAATAGTTTGGGGAAAGAGAAGTGGGGGTTCTGTTTTTGCAAACATCCTCTGTTAGAGCCTAGGACTTAGGGGTACTTCCTGCACTACTTCCGGGAGGGGTTTCAATGCTGCTACTGCGAAGGGCTGGGTGGGAGTTTTCAGGTACAGCCTGTTAAAATTTCCTATACTTCTATCCTGTAGTTCCCGCTCTACATAATGGGACCAGTTAGGTTCTGGAACCTTCCAAAAGACCCATTATGTGATTCTGGTGTCATGTAGCATTTTCTGTGCTTTTTAGTAGGAGAATCATGTTCCCGGCCAAGGTCTCTTACCTTTTCACCTCCCTTTTCAAGAACAGAAATACGGTGCGTATGCATGAAGCTTGTTCCGAGTATAAACATTCTCTTATTTTCTGATCAAGGAAACACAATTTAGTAGGAATGAAAAAGAGGGTGCCCTATAAGAGGTGTGGCAAACTTCCTGTTAACTGGTCAGATAGTAAGTATTTTTAGCTTTGGAACCATGTGATCTATGTTGTAACGGCTCAGATTAGTAGCAAAGGCAAAAACAACATGTAAATGAACACATGGCCATATTCCAGTCAACTTTATTTATGGAGACTGACATTTTAATTTCATACGATTTTTACTTGTGATGAAATATTATTTTTTAACTATTTAAAAATGTAAAAACCATTCTTAACTCACAAGCTGTGAACAAACAAAAACAGCCAAACATGAGATGGCAGATAAGATTCGGCCCATGGACTGTGGTTTGTTGACTCCTGCTCTTTAAGATATATGTGTAAGTAACTAGAGTTATACATATTTCATAAAAATTATTATAGATATTATTGGATCCTAACCTTTTAGAATTATGGGAGAATTTATTTTTGGTCTCTCTCTCTATAATTCAAATTATAATTTATTTTGATTTTCTAATTATCTTATGAGCATCTTTATAAGTGGCTATTTTAAAATAAAAGAAAAAACATATTGTTACAGCATGACAGAGAGATAATTGGTCCAAGTTTGGGAAGTCTTTGACAGTAAGCATTGGATTTTCTCATTTCTATGAGAACAGAATAACATTCTCATAAAATAATAAATGAGAATAATACTGGGTTTCCCAACCATATGAAAACCAAATAAAACTGTGCTCCTGAAAATTCTGGAAAAGATCAAGTGCTACACGTTGGTAGAATAATTTTCCAGGAGTATCTCAAAAGTTCCTGGCCTGCTATGTATTATATAGGCTCTCTCAACTGTTGTCTTGGGAAAATACTTCTGCCTAAATGGATAGATAGAGATGGATATTTTTATATTCATGCAGCGATGATCTATAGAGATAAACAATCTACCCTGAATATATTATCTTTTGGTAGCACTAGCAATCTTGCTTTATGTGTATCTTTTCAAACCATGCTTAAACTGCCATTTCATTTAGAGGATTAAATTTTCTCTGATTTATCCCAAACACAATAATGGCCAAGGATGGTGAAGTATGTCTGCTTGCATCTCATGTGTGGGAGGATATATGAAATAATGGGAATAGGGTTGGATTAAAGAAGGACAAATACCTTCATACAAGTGTTTTTCCTTATATTGAAAGGTTGCTAGTTGACAAGATAGGAAAGCTGTCTCTTTGACCTTCTGCTGTTGAGAAAGACATTGGCAGTACCTGATATTATGTGCGAGTGTGTGTGTGTACAAATAAAAATTAAAGGATATATGCAATACACAACAATAGGGGAATAAATAAATATTCCTATTAAAGTAATTTAGTTTGTTTCATTTTAGTTTAATTGATTTTGTAGAAATTTTTTTTGACCTGCAAGATAATGCAGTGAAAGACTAGAAAACACTGTGAAAATGGTAAATTTTTGTTTATGTTTCTTAGGATATGAAATCACTTGTCCCCTAAATAGAGAGTTTTAGTTAGAATAGATGGGAAACCAGGGAAGTGGAGGAGAAAAACATTTAAACATATTTTTCATGTGTAAAGTTTTTCATGTTCCCTTCATAAACATTAAATTTCCCTTCTGGGCTTTGCAGTATAGTTTGTATAATTATTTTAGAGAAATAAGAAATGTGAGAAGGAAAATGGGGTATTTTAGAACATACCCAAATATATGCTACATCTGGCTGATTTCAGTTAACTCTCCAAGCGCTACTATAATGGTGTAGATGTCATGAATCACAATGATGTAAAGTTTTCTCTTTCCCACTTCTGACACTCATTTTCATCTCTGGCCACTTGTTCTTACTCTGTCTGTTGTCAGTGTATGTGGTGTGTGTACACATAACCCTTATCTTTTTCATTCTGCTATGTTGTTAATATTGTTATACTTGCTAATACGTGCCTGACATTTTCTGATTTGGATGCATGTCTGTGGTAGTAGCTGCCATACTCAGGAAATTTGCCTTCAGGCAAGTCCAGCCTAATGCTTTCCTGTACGGCACAGGGTGATAAAAGAGCCTCAGTGATGGGTCAATGTTAACAGAAGTCCTTCTCATTAGATAAACACTGCAGAATCCTGCCATAGTTGTTGCTAAGTTTAGCGTTAATTAGAGGAGACTGTAGCAGGCACTGATATCAGATTCAAAATTTCATAGTATAGAACTTGTAGGGACTGTAAAACCTAATGATGCCAAATATGAGTCCAGAAACCTCCATCCGCTTTATTATCTAATGTCAGAAACCCACTAAAGGAACAGTTAAACAATACACAGGGAACACAGTGTGTTGAATTCCAAATGCGTAGGCATTCTGAAACTGGAACCAAATTTAAACTCAAAGAGTTTTGTGTACATTCTTGTATTTTCCTGGATACCCCAGATGCGTAGTCTCTAAAGGTCAGTGTAAATTGATTGTGCTGTAGAGAAGTAGGACCAATCCAGTAGATGAGAAGTCAGCTCTGCACTCAGACTCACCAGGTTTTAGTTCCAGCTGTGCTATCTGCTCGCTGAACATCCTTGAGCAAGATACCATGGTCTTTGAACCTGAGCTTCTTCCTCTTTAATGTGGTGACAAAAATCCTATGTTGGGGGAAAATCCTATAAAGTAAAACATACTGCTTAACACATACAAAGTACTTAGTATAGTGACTGGCCTATAATAAGCTCTCAATAACTATTTTTAAGTGTTCAAAGAGTAGCAAAGTATCCTTCTAGAGAGGGGAAAAGGGAAAGAAAAAGATCCCTGGCCAGGTACCTCAGTTAGTTAGAGCATCATCCCGATACACCAAGGTTGTGGGTTTGATCCCCAGTCAGGGCACGTACAAGAATCAACGAATGAATGTATAAATAAGTGGCACAACAAATCAATGTCTTTCTCTTTCTTTCTTTCTCTCTCTCTCTGCTTTCCTCTCTCTCTCTCTAAAACCAGTAAATAGAAATTAAAAAAGATGCAGCTGCTTTAAGGAGGTAGTGGTCTATGGGGTATCTTGAGGAAGGTATTTGGAAGATGAAAAATTTAATAGACTGGTAAGACATGGGAAGGGCAACAAGGTGAGGACATTTTAGGCTGGGAAAGTGGAGATCATACCTTAACAATGTCTAGCTGTTAGAGGTTGGATCTCATGGGACAGGTCTTCTGCTTTTAGACCATATTCCAATGTCAGGGATTATAGGGTTTTCAAAGTAGATGGTTTATCCAAAGATGGAAAAATGACCTTCCTTCCAACTGTTATACATCTGGGAGCCAAATCCACGATCCCTGGGTTTGAACCTAAGTCCGGACATTAACAAGTTGTATGACACTGAGCAAGATTTTGACTCTTCGTGCTTCAGTTTTCCCATCTTCATAGTGGGGCATCCACATCTCCCGCAGAGGTTTGAAGAATTAGATTCGGCGTTGTATAAATGGAGATGCCAAGTGTGCCACTTTGTAAATAACTAGGCATTATGTAATGATAATTTTTCAAGTCTTCACTGGCCTGTCCTCTCAATCACCTCCTTGTTTAGACACTGATTACTTGGGGAAATATATTTGGGAAGACTTGAGATTTATTTACTTCACTTATTCTTCAAAGATAATGGCCTTATGTTTTTTTTTACTTTTATTATACTCACAGTTATAGTTTATTACAATGAAAGGATATAGATTAAAGCCAGCAGAGACAAAAGTCACATAGAGTGGAATCTAGAGCTTCTAGTTGTCTTCTCCCAGTGGAGATTTAGGAACAGGGCTTAATTCCCTAAGCAAGCATATTTTATGACATGCATGAATTATTAATGGCCTTAGGTTTTTAGGGGCTTTTGACATTTAGAGCACCCTTCAATGCATATCACCTCATCTGAGCCTTACAATGCTGCAAAGAGGATAGAGAATTCCAGAAAAGGAGGTCCAGCAAAAAGGAGGTCTCCACAGGGGGCGGGTCCTTGAGTGACAGGGGAGTTGTCGAGAAAGCCACAGGCCTTGCTCACATCAGCCTCGGGGGGGCGTTTATCTAATACCCTGTCTCTTCCACACTAGGAATGCTGTACCTCTGAGAGCAACACTATCAGCAGAGCCACACGGGCAGCAGTTTTATGCTGAGGGGCTCCAAAGGTGTGGTGCAAAAGATAACTGCTTTGGCAAGTACATATTTTATTCTATAAATGTCCTTTTTTAAAACATTAAAAAGGAGGAGGTTTAAACATGCATGGAGGTTTACTGGGAAGATTTTGCAAAACTTAAAAAATATATGCTGGGTTACCTGTCTGGCAGTCTGGACTGAGCAAATGGCACAGAGATACACTACGTCTATTACTGGGCTCAACTCAGGGTTTGCGGAATGTGGGAGAAGGACAGAATGCATACCTGAGTAGGTGTTTTCTCTGCTATGAAGACCAGAAAGCAATTAGACATACCAAAGAGAGCAGCATAGGTATTCCAGGATGCACCTTCAAGGCTGGCGTTGTCCTTGGAGATTGCCTTGTGCCTCCATGCTGTTCAGTTCATCTTCTTCCCAGAGCGGGCCTTGACAAGTCATTTGTTCACAGAAGACACCTCCAGTGCTAACCTTCAAAATTTACAAAGGAAGATCCATTCTCTGAAGGACATACACGCAGAATATAGATATGCTTATTAAAAAGCAAATGCTCTGTTCTGAGTGGGCAAGAAACAGTTTCTCTCTCCCTTTGTTTGCATACACTCAAACTCACAGCCTAGAAGCCTGTTGCTTGATGGGGGGAGCATGCAGAGTTCCTTTATTACATTATTTACATTTTCAGATTGTTCCTGGGATTAATTGCTGTTGGGACCCAGATTTAATTAGCAAAAACTTCAGGAACAGCTTAATATAAATTAAATTACAAGCCATCTCTCTTTGAGAAATATTAGGATTTATTAGCAGTGCCCCCCAAAACTAATTAGTTGCAATGGATGCATTTCAGCATTTAGTGATAGAGGAAGCTTTGTGTACAGTGGTTTGTAATTATATTGAGCACATTCCCTCCCTCCCCTCTCCCCTTTTGTCTATTCTGGTGATTAGCCTGGGTGGGAGATGCCTTGTGTTTTTGCCCAAGGCCCTTTGGAAAGCAATAATGGTCACCAAGAGAGAAATTGGCTTTGCTGAGAAAAAGCAGGGGAGGGAAGAAGAGCCTGAGAAGAAGGAGGTGGTCAGGTCACAGCTCATGGCTTAACAAATAAAATGTGGAAGCAAAAAGAAATGAGCATTCTTAAACCCAAGGAGTCTGAAACGACATTCCCATAAATCTCCAAATGGCTAAAGGAAACTATAGTTAAGCATTCCTGTGCTGTGGGCCAAGAAAAAGACTGTGCACGCTCCGTGCAGCTGCCAAACCAGTCTTCTAGAAGAATCGCTGGGTCATGCCATTCCCCCGCTCAAGAGCAGACGGTTGTGGGATTAAGCCTTGGAGTCAGACAAGCTTGAACTCCAAGTTTGCCTTTTGTCCATTTGACTTGCAGCCTCAGTTCTTTCGTGTGTGGAAAAGGATATTGACGGAACCTGCCTCGCAGGTTTATCATAAGGATTTCATGAAGTAATGTAGGTAAGCATCTTAGCACCGTGGTGCATAATCCAATCAGTCAGTGTTTGCTGTAATTAACAGATAAAGTGCTTTTCTCGTGGCATAGCATTTAAAGTCTTCTAATATCTGTCTCTAAGCAGGCTGCCCTGCCCTTCTATTCCAGAACATTTTCCCTGCAACTAGACCAATATCTCGTTTTATAATTGGGTATGTGTCTTACTTCCTCTATTACGTGGTTATGAGTAAGAGACAGGTCTTCCTCCGTGTCAGAACACTCTCCCAGTGTTCCGGAGAGTCCCTTCTGATGAAAGGATTAGGTCTGAAAAGTCTTTAAGTCCACATGTTTCTAAACCCTGAGTGTTTTAAGAAAAGTTTAAGCTTGCATGCAGGACACCAATTCGGTTTTGAGTTTCCCTGCATGTAAAAACCAAACACTTGGATGAGATTCATCCATAAGGCTCTTTCCAATTTAAAAAATGTTGTAATTTTATTTAATGTGTTTTAACTTCATTATTGTTGTGAGTCCATGGTGCCAAACATCACCAGCACCAAGCTCAAAAGAATAGCCAAAATATCAATATTTTCAAACACCCAGATGTTTTACATTATGTGGAAAGCATGTCTTTTTTTCCCTAACACATTTTTCTGTTTTCAGCAGGATACTCGACACTAGACTGTTCTTTACTGTGCATGTTGTTAGAGAAAGTCAGCCAAAATGAAGCAGATGGTTGGAGGATTTAGAAGATGTAGTTTAGCTAATCCTTATATATTTTAGTCTGTTTCACACCTTCTTGAGTATTCCTTATAAAAAAGTAGTAAAGGCAAAGATTTTAAGGCCTTTTCAGCCATCCTCAATTATATTAATCCCTGTGGAAAACCTTCAGAGGGAATGGCCACACCAGAGTAACACTGTGTTAGATAAGAGATGGGTCATTAGTCACATAGCTTCACAATGTCACAGAAGGTGTTGGTTTTCAAATCTGTGACTGACCTCCTATCTAGAGGTGTGTTGACGAAACAGATGAGGCAAGTGTTTTCTGAAAACTACGGTAAATAATTAACATTTAGTAAATTACCTAAATTACTAAATGGGACATTCGATTCCTTGAAGAATTACTAAATTCACCTCATGTGAATGAATGAGCGATTTCTTTCAAAAGGTAATTTTATTTAACAGTAAGCTCAGCCAGTGTTTAGTCATACTGGTCAAATCCTATTAAAGGAAAAGAATTTGCATTTTAAACTCTCCAATTTCTCACCCAGTGGCATGATTCTTTGACACAGTATCTGAGTGTGTAAAACCAGTAAACCAGCACTCTGGTCAACCGCTTGTAGGTGGATGAACCGTGTTTGACAGAATATCAAAATGAGTTTCCACAAAATTGTTCCATTCTTTTGGTAAAAGTACTACATGATTTATTTTAGAAAATGGCTCTTTTTTTTAGTATGGTTTAATGCAATCTTTAGCTTGATGTAAAAAGTGAGAAAGCCAACTAATATGAAATGTGAATTATAAAATAAATTGAAAGGAGTCGAAGGGGAACATTTCTATTTTCTCTAAGTTTTGGGGGGCTGGTGTAGTTGAAATGGTAACTGATGCTTCTTTCCCTAACATTTTGTGAAGCCTCAGCTCTTTCCGCAATTTAAGTTTCCATCAGAAGATACAGTATCTTCTGACAGAAAATCCTACCCATTTTTATAGTGCTTACTACATGCTAGACCCTGTCTTGAGTACTTTACATTCATTGGTCTATGCAACTATTACAAAAGCCTCAACATGAGGTAAATGCAATTATCATCCCCATTTTACAGATGTAGTAACTGAGGAAGGCACAGAGGTGTCAAGCCACTTGCCCAGCATTGCACAGCTCATCAGACCCAGACAGTCTGATTCGAGAAGTGAACCCAGTGGTACTACGTTTGTCACACTTGAGCATGCATCAGAACCATCAAAGCGCCTGTGAGTCAGATTGCTGGGTATCATCCACAGAACTTCTGAGTCAGGAATTCTGGGGTGAGGCCAGAAATTTTACATTCTAACAGGTTTCCCAGGTGGCGCTGATCCCACTGGTCTAAAGGCCACACCTTGAAGAGCACTGCACTGTGCCTCCCTGTAATGCCCATAAAGCAGGAACAGGTTGTGATGGCAGAAAGGCAGTCAAGGCCTTTCCATTTTGTAAGTCCAGACCATGGGGCTACTGAGGGCACAGGAAAATACTCAATCACTCTTATGTAACTCTTTTGGACCCCGAGTCTAGAAAAGCTTGCCAAAATACAAGGAAAAGTATAGACGTGGGCGAGTTCCCAAATCTCTCTCTTCTGTGCTCTTCCCCAGAGGAGGCTGGAAGGAAATGGGGAAAATAGAGCCCCCAGGTAGGTTTGGTAGGTCTCAGAGCAGAGACAGCTGGTGTCCTCTGCCGGGTGGAACCCAGGGAGGGCTCAAAGCCTTGGGGTCCCCTTTGCTTAGGTCCTGGAGAAGCTGGGAAAGTGACTGCCGGGAGTATAGACGGGCTTGAGACATTGTTACAGAGTTTCTTGGAGCTTCAGCAAGGGGCAGAAAAAAAGAAAAATGGTCCCCAGGAGCTTTTAGAAGGATTCAGGTCGACTGGCAGAGAGCAGCTGACTTGATGAGATCGTGGGCTTGGGATGAGGCTGAGAGGAGGACCTGTTCTGACAGATGACCAAAACCATAGAGATGAAGGTAAGTCTTGGATGTTGTGGGGACAGATGACTACACAGAGGACTAGTGTCACCTGTCCCATTCCACAGGAACAATATACCCGCCCCCCCAAAAAAAAAACCTCAGTTGCATCCCTGGGAAAAAGGAGGCGGGAGGGTTTTTTAAAACTCTCACCCTCCCAGCATTTTGAGGAAAAGAAGCATAATCAAGGTATTGAGATCTCCTCTTCTTGTATACAAATTCCTAGGATAAAAAAATCAATACCTACTTGAAATCTGATGCTGCGTAGAAGTTTAAGGAATGCTGCTAGTACAGGAGACATCTGTGCCACAGACTAATTAAGAGGTCCAGGGACAGATTTAAGATCAATTCATTGTGAATCAATAGAGGTGACCGTGTGAGAGGACAGGTGTCCTGAGAAGTCCCAGCGGAATTTGGAAACACCAGTATTTAATGGCAAGAAACTTAATTTGAAAGAGAATAACCTCCAGCTTTGAACTGATAAGAGGGAAATAAAATAGGGGACTGAAATGAGGCAGAGAGGGCAAAATGTAGCCTTCTAAGTGCTGATACAATTCATGTAGGGCTCAGATTTCCTTTCCTTGGGAAGCGAAGGGTCTTCCCAGTGGTATCAGCCCAGACCAACAAGGTCGTTGGAAGCCATTACCAGGTCCCAAGAGATCACCTGCCAGTAACTGAGAGCAAAGGCCAGACCTCTCTTTGGGCAAGGGTAACCCTCCACTACGCAGAGAATCAGAACTTCCTTCCTTCACCCTGCTGTCTAGAACACCAGTTCGGTGAGTGGAGGTTTCATACCCATCGCCGTCGGGGAGACAGGTCATCCTGGAGTTTTTGGAATGTTGTCTGAGAAGAAACCTGGGCCACTGACGACCCCACCAGCATGGGCTGCCGCACTCTAAAGTGAGGGAAAAAATCCATCTGGCTTAAGCCATTTTATTTTTACTACATTCTCCCTCACAATCAGTGAATATAATCCCAACAAAAACTGCGTATTCTTGACTTTCTGATTTAGAAAGATAATACCTACTCTCTTACTTTAAAAAAATGTCCTTATTTTAAAAAAATCTTACTAATTGTCAGGGACACATGACTCCAATTTTCAATCCTTAAAATACACATTCTTGAAAAGTATTTTAATTGCACTGAAAAGACATTTCTTTGTGTAAGCCAAAGTTTTCTCAGTGTTTGAATGGCTCTGAACTTCCACCAGAGCATTCAGCATCCATCTGTGTGAAGATACATTGAACCCTTCAGGCAGGCTTAGTTTGGGAATTTTTGTTTTTATACTGAGACCAACCTTTCCTATAGTCTTATTCACTGTATACTTATGTTGGAGTGGCTTCTCCCCCTTTCTCATTCGTTGTGAAATGAACCTTTTAGTGACAGGCAATGGTGATTTTCTCTCTCATCACCTTTCCGTGTGCTGGTACTTGCTGTCCCCATCCGACTGTGTCTTTTCCTCCTATCACTCATAAGTGACTTATAATAGCCATAATTCTATTGCAATCAGTCATCTGCTGCAGTTAACAAATGGTTTATTAGAGTGTTAACCTCCATTAGCCGAGAGGGTAGGTCATTAACTGTCTCTGATAACCATTTCTCAGGGTTTATGACTTAAATAATCACTTAAACAATGACTTTTACTCTTTCATCTGGGTTAAAACAAAGTTTTGGGAGACCTTAGAATTTGGGGATAAAATGAAGAACCTTTGTGGAGAAATGTATGTAGATATTTAGAACCAGCAAGCAAAGATGAGACACAGACGCTGTGACTGCCATGCCCCCAGGACATATTCTCAGTGGCAATGTCTTCTGGGAACTGGAGTGTGTGGCTAAATTAAGTGTTTTCCTTTTACTTTCTTATTTCTTGTCCCAGAAAAAAAAAAGCAATTTTGACATGAACTATGTAGACTCAATGTTTTATGACTTACTCACTGATAAGCAGTTGCACGCCACTGGCACCCAGTTCTCTGTGGCAAGAAGGAAAGTGTCCTCAGAGGGAAGGGAGCTGCTACTACCAGTCAGCATCTGGCATCTCTCGTGATTCAGGATGACAAGTCATGACATGAAAAGGACAATGAGATTCACTGGCTTGGTCATGCCACAGCCGTGCTCACAAATGTCACCAGTTCCTATTAGCCCAAGAATAAAGATTTTATAGGTAGGGAAAGTAGTAAGTCTGGGGTGCTAACTCAGACAGTGCCAATTTCTCTATTTTGAAGGTGAGAATGATAGTATTAATTTTTTTATTTTTAGATATTTTGAGGATGAAGGGAAATGATGATGAAAAACTTCTGAATGGGATGAAAGATTAAAATGCCACTTCTGTTTTCATATTGTTGATATGACTAGAAATTAGTGTTTTATTTATTTTTAAGTATATTTTATGGATTATGCTATTACAGTTGTCCCATTTTTTCTCCCCTTTATTCTCCTCCACCCTGCACCCCCAACCCTCCATCAATGCCCCCCCCCCTTAGTTCATGTCCATGGGTCATACATATAAGTTGTTTGGCTTCTCTATTTCCTATACTATTCCTAACATCCCCTTGTCTATTTTGTGCCTCCCAATTATGCTTCTCATTCCCTGTATCTTTTCCTCCCTTTTCCTCCACCCCCTCCCCACTGATAACCCACCATGTGATAAGGTAAAGTTAAAGGAGTTCATCATCATCAAGTCCTAATTATATGAAATGTTGTTAAATGGGCTTATCTAAGAAATAGATGATAAAAAACTATGAGTGGTAAAATGACAATGAACTCACAACTATCAACAACTGAACCTGAAAAACAAAAACAAACTAAATAAATAACCAGAACAAGAACAGAATCACAGAAATGGAGAAATTAATGTTTTAGATTAGATTAATGCATATATTCTTATTGCATTCTCTCATTCAGTAATTTAAATACATTTGGCTGTGCAGACCTAATAAAGATCTTTTAATCATTTTGCCCTTCTAACATAGACTGCAACCAGTTTTGTTTTGGTTGACTTGGCTCTTGTGCAAAATAATTTATCAAAGGGGGAACATAAACAATTTTTTTTGTCTCTGTAGCTACTTAGCCTGGCACCATGCCTATTACATAGTAAATTTTGAGTAAATATTTGTTAAATTCCTCAAATATAGGTATAGGTATTCAAATACATGTCAACATTAATCTTTCCCTTTTTTTGTAATCTCTCCATGATACCTTTATGAAGTAGTTTTTTTTTTTATAAGACTCTTTTTTTATTTTATTTATTTATTTATCTTTAGAGGGGAAGGAGAGGGAGAGAAACATCAATGTATGGTTGCCTTTCATGCGTCCCCTGCTGGGAGTTGACCTGCAGGGAACTGGCTTGCAACCCAGGCATGTGCCCTGACTGGGAATTGAACCTCGATCCTCTGGTTCTCAGGCCCGTGCTCAATCCACTGAGCTACACCAGCCAGGGCCATGAAGTAGTTTTAAAGAAAGTATTCTGCCTCGTGTCAGTTCTTTACACTTCTGCACACTCTGCAAACTCACATAGACTTAGAGCACAGGCAGGAGATCTATGCTCTAGGGGTATCTCTGTCTCTCTGTATCCCTCATCATTCCGTGCTTTGCGTGTACTGAAGCATATTTCAGAAGGTGTTTTTTGTTTTGTTTTTTGGATTGTCGTTGTTCATACCTTTTAAAAAAAAGTCTTTTCCCCTAATTTTTCGTTGTTGTTCTGTGACAGTTGTTCCAATTCCCTCCCCACCTGCCCTCCTCCACCGCTGCTCTCCCCTGCCTGGCCTCCACTCCCACAGTCAGTCCCCACCCTGTTGTCCATGTCCACGGGTCATTTATATTTGTTCCTTAACTAAACCCTTCCCTGTCTTTTCTCTCTTAGCCCGCACCTCGCACCCCTCTGGTGACTGTCAGTTTGTTCCTTGTTTCCATGCTTCTGGTTCTATTCTGCTCATTTGTTTGTTTTGTGCATTAGGTTCCTCTTATAGGTGAGATCATATGGTACTTGTCTTTTGTTCCCTGGCTTACGTCACTTAGCATAATGCTTTCCAGATACATCCATGCCGTTGTGAAAGGTAGGAGTTCCTTCTTTCTTTTGGCTACATAGTATTCTATTGTGGAAGACTAACATAAGAGGGTATTGTATTAGTATTCTATGCCTGCTAAAATATATTAGCACTCTCCGAGTGGCTTCAAACGATACGTATTTACTCTCTTGCCATTCCAGAAGTCAGAGTCCAAAATTAGTCTCACCTTGCTAAATAAATTCAAGGTGTCAGGAAGGTTGGTTCCTTTGGAAACTATTTCTTGCCAATTTCAGCTTCTAGAGGCTGCCTTCATTCCCTGGCTTGTAGTCTCTCCATCTTCAAAACAAGCAACAGATTATTTTCAAAACTTTTTCTGCTTCCATGTTAACATTGCCTTCTCTCTGTTTCTGACCCTCTGACCTCCCTTGTTATTATACTGGGTCCCCCCAAATAATCCAGGAGGGTCATCTTATCTCAAGATCTTAGCCCTGGCTGGTGTAGCTCAGTGGCTTGAGCACGGGCCTGCGAACCAGAGGATCGAGGTTCGATTCCCAGTCAGGGCACATGCCTGGGTTGCAGGCTGGTTCCCTGCAGGCCAACTCCCAGCAGGGGACCCACAAAAGGCAACCATACGTTGATGTTTCTCTCCTTCTCCTTCCCCTCTAAAGATAAATAAAATCTTTAAAAAAATAAAAATAAACATACAAGTTCTTTAGAGTACAAGGTTAAAAAAAAAAAAAGATCTTAATGACATTCATAAAGTCCCTTTATGGGAGTAAGTCCCTTTACCCAGGAAGGTAACATATTCATAAATTCTGGGGATTAGGATGTGGTTCTCTCTGGTGTGCCATTATTCTGTCTGTCTTAGATGTTAATCTGTAACAAGAAAGGAATTAAACGAGTCCATAATTAGATACATATGGGAAACACTAAGTATAAACAACAGTGCAGTATTTTTCTGAGCCTTTATTCACAAACTTTTTGCTAAGAATTTTTTTTCCCCCAGAGAGTATTTAATGAACTTGTGTCTGTGGTAAAGTCATGGGCGGAAGCAGAAAGAAAATCTGGAAACCTTAATCACTTCCCATTATTTATAAGCAAAATTTAAATGTCTAAAATGAATGATACAATTTCTGAAAGGGCTTTAGTTCTTTAGACTTTGGCTACCTACGTATGCTTAATCAAAATTTTTATCTTTCTTAATCTTCTCACCAAAAAAGATGACTCCTCCCCGTTTTAGCTCTGACGTGTAAAGAGCTTGGAAGTTGTCACTCCCATCTTTCCAATAAACAAAACCTGGAGAAGCTGAAAAAAAAAATCCGTTTTACTTTGCTTGGACCCATCAGAAAACTGAGGCCTCAGAAAAAACCACTAGAAGTCTGTAGGGACAGGTGCATCCAGAGAGACCAGCAACTGAGATCTCACCTGGAGCAGAAGCCACCGGCACCATGAACTGCTGGGAGCTTACTCGGTGATTTTGAGATGGCTGCGGGCTCAGTGTGGACTGCGTGGAGAGTGAGAAACCCTTGGGGCCCAGCCTGTCGTAAGATCCTATTGTAAGTCTGACAGTGAGAAGGGAAAATAAACCATTGTGGAATATGCCCTGGGACTTCGTAATATAGCTGTTTCCTTCAGGAGAAAGGATTTCTCCAGAGCACAGTTCTGAACCTCATCTTAGCAATAGGAAGGGAAATTGTCCCTATTCCCTAAACCCCTTTACTGTTCCTTTCGCATTGGCATGGGGAGCAAAAAATACAATCAACAGGGGACAGGATTTTGAGGAGATGCATCGGAAATGCTGCAGCCAGAGAAAGGAATAGAAGCTGGAGGAAAAAGCCATACCCCTGGAGGAAGGACAGAAACCCTTGTGAAGGCCGCAGCTGTAAGACATGGACCTGCTGAAGGATGGAGACATGATTTAAACATTACTGAATGACCCCCATCACACCACAAGTCTCTGGTATGATAACAGTGGATTATAGCTGGAAATTCATAGCAAGGCCCCATGGCCAAGAAGGGAGACATAAACAAAGGCACAAGAGGAGCTTGAAGCCTTTTGGTCCTTGTAGTTACAGCAAACATTGCACACAGCTCAACATATGGCCAGCTCAACCTAACTCCTCACACTCACAGCTCATTTAAGTCTTTAGTTCCTATTACCTGATACATGTCTAGCTTTCAACAACAAAAAGAAAATCTGCAAAGTGAGCCAAGAGGCAAGACAAAAACGGAGTCTGAAGTGAAAGAAGTCACCACACTCGGATTTGCCACAGATGTTGGAATTAGAAATAACGATAATGAATAGGGTAAGTTCTAATGGAAAAAGTAGACAGTATTGAAAAGCAGATGGGAAATGGAAGAAGAGAGACGGAAAGTACAGAAAATAGGGAAATAAAAAAAATGCTATGACAGTGGTGGAAAATGCCTTTGGTGGCCTCATCGGTAGAATGGACACAGCTGAGGACCAAAATCAGTGAAGTCAAAGATGGGCAGATAGTTCCCAAGCTGAAATGCAAGACAAAAAGAGAAAGAATGAAAAACACCTGTGAGACAATGTCAAACTCGTAACAGACAAAACTGGAATACTGAAAGGAGAGAGAAGAGACAATAGAGCAGAAGTATTTGAAGGAACAATAGCTGAGAATTATCCAAGTTTAATGACTGACACCATCCACAAATCCAAGAAGCCCAGAGGACAGCAAGCAAAGTAAATACCAAATAACTCACACCTCAGTGTACTTATTTAAGCCTCCCCACCAAAAAAAAAAAAAAAAAAAATCAAAGACTGAGAAAAACCTCAAGAAAACCAGAGGAGGAAAAAAGTCCCATGCTCATAGTGGGAAAAGGGCAAAAATTATAGCAGACTTCCGATCAGAAACTATGCAAGAAAGACGAGAGTTCAGAGAAATCTTTAAAGGGCTGAAAGAAAAAACCCATCAACTTAGAATTCTACATTTAATATTTTTCTTCAAAAGTGAAAGAGAAATAGAGGTATTCTTAGATAAAAATTAAGGGACTTCACTACCACCAGACTCGCCCTTCTAAAAATATTTTTAAAGTTCTCTAGGCAGAAGAAAAAATGATATAGCTTAGGTATTTGGATCTACATAAAGAAAGAAAGCGTGTCAGAGCAAGAACTAATAAAGGTAAAATATTTTTTAAATGTTCTTATGCTTAGTTAATCTAAAAGATTAATGTTTTTTTAAAACAATAATAGTAACAGAGTACTGGTTGACGATAGCATATGGATACATGAAATAAATGATGGCAATGCCACAAATGATAGAATGGAGAAATTGGGGTCACTCTCCTATAGAGTGTCTATAATGCATATGAAATAATTTAGTGCTAAATTATTTTGATAAATAATAATTATCAAAATAATTTAATTTGATTTTTGGTTTAGATTATTCAAAAATACACAGTTTAGACTCTAAAGTAACCAACAAAAATTATAAAAAGTATGAATGATTCAGTAAGGTAGGAGATATAATAAAATACCGGAAAATGCTATATTAAAATTAGTTAAGGCAGAAAAAAGAAAAGACAAATCAAAGAACAAATAAAAAAGTTGACATGGTAGATATTAATTCAACTGTATCAATAATCACTTTCAATGTAGATGGTTTAAATGTACCAATTCAAAGACAGAAAATCTGGGTAGATAAGAAAAGACCAAACTATATGTTGTCTCTGAGAAACCCATTTTAATTGTAAAGATTTATATAAGTTAAAAGCAAAGAGGTGGAGAAAGATATACCATGCTAACACTATTTAAAAAGGGTGATTATTTTGATTTTTTGGGATATAGAAATCTGGGATTCATTTCAGTTCTGTCATCGAATATACAAAAATATAGGCAAATGAACAAAAGTAAAAGTGATAGTTTATACTGCTTAGCTGTCTCCAAGCTAAGGTAATTTATTTTATTTTTAACTTATTTGGTAATACTAGGGAAAAGTTAGATAGCTACAATGTCACTTAACCACTCTCAGCCCCAACTGTAAAAGACAGACAAAAACACTTCTTAGGATTGATTTTAGGTACATGATGAATGCATGTAGTGTGCCCCGCACCATATCCGATGTGCAATACTTGCATAGAATTACACCTCTTTTTTTCTTTGGTTCTCATAGAATAGTAACTCACTTCCTCCTTTCGTAGTCTGCATCTTTCGGTTTTGTCAAAGTCTGTCGTCTTTATCCTATCATTTCCTTTAAAATTTTTTATTTTCACATGTTATATTTCAACTGTCAGTCCTGAGTTTGACACTATTACAAGGGTGATTAGATGAAATCTAAGTTTAGACATAGATTTAGCAATAATTAGTAAAGTGTGATGGCAGTATGGAAGAATTTCACATATTATCCAGGTGGGTGCAAGTAATTCTCTAGAGTTAATTTTCCTCTGCTCCAGAGAGAAAAACTAAAGTATCTAGAGAAATCTAGAGGATGTGAGTAGCTGGAAGAGGCTCTGCACTGAGTTCTGGGATTGGCACAAGGCCGTAGTAGTGTATTTGTCAACCTGGCCTGGGAATAGACAGGAAAACTATCCCTTAAAAATCAGTGACAGTGAGAAAGAGGAATGCTATAATCCTTCCATAAAGTCTGAAGAAATTCATAAAAATTAATTCCCAGTGCTAAACAGCAAAGTAAATAAATTACTTTTCTTTCCCACACTTACGGCTCGGAAAATAAAATTCAAACCCTAGAACTCCCAGTTGCCAAAATGAATAACAATAATTATAGGAAGCCTGCTACATAATGGTCATTTTAATTACCATGTTTTTGCTTTTGTGATATAATTAGTTTTTGTTTTTTGAAAAATTTGAAGGCGAGACTTTTCCAGCTGGTTTTAGGGCCTGTGTATTCTAATGAGTATAATTATATCTTCCCAGTGACAATGTGACAATGTCCAGAATCCAAAGAAGTGAGGAGGATTAGACACTGAACATCGTGTATTGCAGAAAAGAATTTAATGACATTTGCTAAAACCAGTTCCAAAGGCATTTTTCAGCTGCTGAGTCAGCGGAGGACACACTAAACTCTGAGCAGCTTCTGTCACTGGCAGGGATGAGTGGTCTGTCATACAGGAAGCTGTGCCCTGCTGGGAGACTGTTACACTTTCTCTGCCCTGGTTCAGGTTACGCTCTAATACTGAGAGCAGTGACTAAGCAGTTATTAAACAGGAGGCTACAGAGTCCTTCACCAGGTTCACCCATCCTTTGCTGGCAGCTGTAGTTTGCAGTAGGTCTCAACATTGCTCTAGATAAAGAGCTACACTGTTGGAGTCAGATCTTTGACAAGACTGGGTCAGGCAATGAGGGTTGTGCTGTATCATAGCTGTAACCATAAAGAAACAGCTGCAGACCACTTTATTAAGTAAGAGGCCAATTGCACAGTATGCTACCATGGAATGACCCTTCCGATCAGAGTCTGTGAGCAATTAGAATGGGTAGCAAGCCGTGGGAGGTGCTGCACCTGCCTGTTGGGCTGTGCGCTGTGACCCCAGTTGTTCTGGAGGTACGTTGAGGGCTCTGAAGCAATACCCCGTGGTGGCAGTTCCTCAAGGCTAATTAAGAGCTATGTAGAAAATGAAATCCCTGTATCTGCTTCAAATGAACTGCTTGGTAATTTGGAGCAGTCCTTGGTTCTGATGTGATGGGTTAGTGCAATTAGAAGTAGTTTATGGCTCATTCCTGTACCATTTATTGCTTTACGGCTATGGCAGGATACAGCTTCCAGTTATTAATGAGGACCCCTCCTGAAGTGCAGGACAACAAGATGGTAATGCTTTCCATGTGTGCCATGCCTTAGTTGTAGCAGAACCAAGACCTCACTTGGACCCCCTCGTTATCCTCATCGTGTACTGGCCACACAAAGGCTGAGGTTAATGGGCAAGATTTATCAATCATGATTCTAACAACAGAAAGGGCATGGCCCCTGGCCTCTGTCATCATCAGGACTTGGAATCCAGCTCCATATAGATTGCTGTCACATCTTCTTTTTTCCCAAGCCTTCTCTTACAGCAGGAAATATGCAAAAGCAGAAAGGGAGAGGCAGGAACCATCTCACTGTGTGTTTGTCTCTTATTTGAACAGGAACAAGACTTCTCAGAAGCTTGTACTAGGCTTTTCCTGGGCCAGAACGAGGTCTCACACCCCTGCCTACAACAGTCACTTTCAAAGGGCTGTGAAATCCCTCAGGCTGGGGTTCTTCCCCTGGGACTGAGTGCATTGGCCCTGATGACTTATTGCAGTGTTATTCTCAATGGCCAAGAGGTGAGAACAGCCCAGGTGTCCATCAATAGAAGAGGTGGCAAACAAAATGTGGTATGTTCATGTAATAAAATATTATTCAGCCATAAAAAAGAACAAAGCATCGGTGTTTAAATATCTGATTCAGGCAATCCCTGTTTTGATTTCATTAAGGTATATACATAGGGGTGGAATTGCTGGGTCATGTGGTGATCCTACGTCTAATTTTTTGAGGAACTGCCAAACTATTTTCCAAAGTGGCTGCACCATTTTCTATTCTAGTAGTAGAATAAGAGGGTTTCACTATTCTCATTCTTGCTAACACATGTTTTTTGGTTTTCCTTTTATAGCTAACCCAGTAGGTGTGAAGTGGTATCTCATGGTTTTGATGTGCATTTACCTGATGACTAATGATATGGAACATCTTTTCATGTGCTTATTGGCCATTTGTATATCCTTTTTGGAGGAAAAAGAGAAACGTGTATTTAATTCCTTTGCCCATTTTTTAATTGGGCTGCTTGTCTTTTGTTGTTGAGCTGTAGGGGTTCTTTACGTGTTCTGGATGTTAAACCCTTATATTTTCCCCATTATGTGGGTGGTCTTTGCATTCAGTTGATAGTGTCCTTGGATGCACAAATTACAAATTTTATTGAAATATAACGGACACATAACATTATATTAGTTTCAGTTGTTACATGAACATAATGATTCAATAATTGTATACATTGCAAAATGACTACCACAATAATTCGAGGTAACATCTGTCACCATACATAGTCATAAGGTATTTTCTTGTGATGAGAACTTTTAAGATTTACTTGATTAGCAACTTTCAAATATGCAGTATTGAATTATTAACTATTGTCACCATGCTGCACATTACATCCGTATAACTTATTTATTTCATACAAGTTTTAAATTTTGATGAAGTAAAATTTATTCTCTATTTTCCTTTGTTGCTCATGCTTTTGGTGTCATATATAAGAACATGTTGCCAAGTCCAAGGTCATGAAGGTGAATGACAAAATACTTAACTTTTATAGTACAATGTTAACATTACATGAGTGTTTTTTGTTCCTTGGATTATCACCAAACACTGATTTTTATCACCATGTCATTAATCTCCCCATTGTTGTTAATATCGCGGCCACACATCAAAGGAAGAAGAGTGGGTTGAGGTGGGAAGCGGCATCCAGAATGCTTGGCTTCTTTCAGACTCTGCCAGTGTGGCAGATACCTGGTGAGCTTCCTTTTTTTTAAATTTAATTCTTGTTCAAGTACAGTTTTCTGTCTTATATTCCCAGCCTTGCCGCCCCTCCCCCATAGTGCTCCCCGCTTCCCTCCCATTTCCGCCCCCCACCTTAGTTATTGTCCATGTGTCCTTTATACTTGTTCATGTGAGTCCATCCCCTTTTCCCCTATGATTCTCTCCCCTCTCCCCTCTGGATCTTGTGAGCCCGTTCTGTATTTCAGTGTCTTTGGTCACATTTTGCTTGCTTGTTTGTTTTGTTGTTTAGATTCCTGTTAATGGTGATATCATATGGTATTGGTCTTTCACTGCCTGGCTTATTTTGCTCAGTGTAATGCTTTCCAGTTCCATCCATGATGTTGCAAAAGGTAGGAGCTCCTTCTCCCTTTCTGCAGCATAGAATTCCATTGTGTATATGTACCATAGCTTTTTGATCCAGTCATTGACCGATGGGCATGTACGTTGCTTCCAGCACTTGGCTATCATAAATTGTGCTGCTATGAACATTGGGGTACATAGGTTCTTTTGGATTGGTGCTTCGGGGTTCTTAGGATATACTAACAGTGGAATTGCTGGGTCAAAACACATGTTCATTTTTAGGTTTCTTAGAAGATTCCATACTGTTTTCCATAGTGGTTGTACCAGTCTGCAGTCCTTCCAATCACCTATTTTCCTTCCTTCTGTTAACAGCTTCAGCTATTTGACACTCTATGCCTCTTCTGTTCTCAGTCCATGTGCTACCTGCAGAGTATCACTCCTACCTTAGGGCGAGGCACTTGATCGAGTCTTACTCTAGTCCTGGCTATACGTGGGATGTTTTGGTTCAAACAGGACATTTTAATAGAGACTTTGAGATACAATGAATTTTTGTTGTTGTTGTTGTTAGTAATTGTGGTGCAGAAGCAGGTGCTCCTTCCCATAGGACTTCACCCAAGAGAATAAAGTCTGGAGCTCATGGCCGATACCTGGCAGTATAAGGAGAGAACCTACTTGGGAATAAGACCAATTTAGAAGATGGAGAATCAGTGAGAAAAAATTAGGTCCTGGTGATTTTTTTTTAAACTTTGCATCAAGTTACATGATGCTAGTCAACTTGAGCCAATAACTCCTCTTTTTGCTAAAACCCATCTGGGATGTAACTGATAGTCCTCCTGGACTCAGCTAGTAACCAGTTGTGGGACCAGGAGTGTGCCACTTCACATCTCTGGGTCTCTGCTTTGAATCTAAGATGCATGATTTCTCTTCGGGAAGCAGAGAGAAAGACACTGTAGGTGAAGTAACTATCTTCAAGGTCAAACAGCATATCCTTGGGAACACTGAAATCTATAAGCTCAAGGTCTGGATGTTCAGTTTTAGTGCAGAAAAATTATTGTTTTTTTATTGAGCAGAAAACTGACTGGTGATGTGTTCTGCAGACTTGCTCGGACCTGAAAATTCCAATATTACAGAAAGGAATCTAAGCTGTTAGGTAAATTACTTCATATGCTCACCCCGCTGAGCTGCAGATGGACAGTACAGTACAAAATGTACTAGGAGAAGTGCATGCACCCACAGTTGATGTCCTATGAGATCTGCAAATTGTACTTGACAAAGGAAATTAAGTTTGGCTCAAAGAGAGCTTGAGGCAGTTCCGAGATATTGAATGAGCTCCCATTCTTTCTTTCTCTCTTTTAAAACATCTCAAGTTCATGAACTCATTTTCTTTGCCTTACATTTCATCATCTCCCTAACAGATGGGATTATTACCCACATCTTGGCTAGGATAAGAATGTAAGACTGCCACTTTCTCTGGGACAGTTCCCTTTTCCTGCAGGCTACATTCAACTGGCACACACCTGCCTGATTGAAAAGACCCCTTCTTACACTGCAAATGCTTTGGGTTTCTCCCCTCCCCTCCCCTCCCTTCTCTTTTCCTCTCCTTTCCTTTCTTTTCTTCTCTTCCTCCCTCCCTTGCTTTCCCCTTATTCTTAGAGAATACTCAGCTCCAGGATTCTACTCCACAGATTCTACTGTACCTCTCCCCACAGGAAAGGATTTCATCTTTTCATTGTCTTTCTGGATGGCTTATGGTGTGAGTAGTGGCCCTCCTTTCAGATATAACTAAAATAATTACTTTAAAAGCATTTATAAACCATTTTTTTGTTTGAAACTTGATAAAAAGGAAAAAATAAACTTGGATTTCTACAGAGGCAGAATTTGCAGACAGCAGCAGCAATCATGGAAAAATTTTAAAAATCCAGCTTCTAGTTCTACCTTTTCATGTTACAGATGATTGCATGATGAACGGAGTGACAGCGAGAGCTGCTCAGAATTGGGCAAATGACTCCTGGCCTGGTTAGTGCAATCCACATCAGAGATTTTACTGAGTCTCTGCCCAGAACAGAGCCCAAGTTCCTCCTTTATAGAAAATTCCTGAGGTTTCTAGGTTTTACATTGGAAAATAAATAGAATAGAAGCATCATGGCATTCAGAAGGTGACCACAGATGGCCAGTTTTATTATGTGATATATTTTAATATGTATAACTATTCAGTTATTTGCATAATCTCTGATTTAGTCTTTCAATGTTCAGATTCTATTTTATCTTAATATGTATGTGTAGATTTAGAATTTTACACAAATATTTAATGATATACCTAATCTATTCTCTTATTGTTTTCTTTTTAAAATATATTTTGTTGATTATGCCATTATAGTTGTGCCATTTCCCTCCTTCATTTCCCTCCCCCCTGCAACCCCCTCCCCCCATGCCTCCCCTTTAGTTCATGTCCATGTATCACAAGTTCTCTAGCTTATACATTTCCCATACTATTCTTGCCTCCCCCCTGTCTATTTTCTACCTACCATCCATGCTACTTATTCTCTGTACCTTCTCCCTCTCCTCCTCCCACTCCCCTGTTGCTAACCCTCCATGTGATCTCCATTTCTATGGTTCTGCTCCTGACCTAGCTGTCCTCTTAGTTTACTTTTGTTTTAGGTGTGGTTGTTAATAATTGTGAGTTTGCTGTCCTTTCACTGTTCATATTTTTATCTTCTTTTTCTTAGAGAAGTCCCTTTAATATTTCATATAATAAGGGCTTGGTGATGATGAACTCCTTGAACTTGATCTTATCTGAGAAGCACTTTATCTGCCCTTCTATTCTAAATGAAAGCTTTGCTGGATAGAGCAATCTTGGATGTAGGTCTTTGGATTTCATGACTTGGAATACTTCTTTCCAGCCTCTTCTTGCCTGTAAGGTCTCTTTGGAGAAATCAGCTGACAGTCTGATGGGAACTCGTTTGTAGGTGACTGTCCCCTCATCTCTTGCTGCTTCTAGAATTCTCTCTTTCATTTGAATCTTGGGTAATGTAATTATGATGTGCCTTGGTGTGTTCCTCCTTGGGTCCACCTTCTTTGGGACTCTCTGCGCTTCCTGGATTTCCTGGAAGTCTACTTCCTTTGCCAGATTGGGGAATTTTTCATGTATTATTTGTTCAAATACATTTTCCACCTGTTGCTGTTCCTCTTCCCCTCTGGTACCCCTATAATTTGGATGTTGGAGTGTATAAAGATGTCCTGGAGGTTCCTAAGTCTCTCCTCATATTTTTGAATTCTTGCTTCTTCTTTCTTTTCTGTTTGTTTGTTTCTTTCTTCATTCTGGTCCACTTCATTGATTTGAGTCCTAGTTTTCTTTCCATCACTATTGGATCCCTGTGCATTTTCCTTCATTTCAGTTAGTGTAGCCTTCATTTCTTCATCTAATTTGTGACCAAAATCAACCAGCTCTGTGAGCATCCCGATCACCAGTATTTTGAACTGTGCATCTGATAGATTGGCTATCTCTTCGCTTAAAAGTATTGGCTTTGGGGCTTTGAGTTGTTCTTCTGCTTGAGCCATAATGTTTGGTCTGTTTGCGCCTGTTACACATGAAGGGGAAAGCTTAGGTGTTCACCAGGGCAGGTCAATCCAGTTGCTGGGTTGTAACTTAAAGTGGGGTCAGAGAGGGAGAAATGGTGCTTGTTGCACTCTCTCTTGAATTTCGGTCCCCTCCGTTGCTTCCCACAAGCAAATTGGGCCCTTCTGGTGCTGGTTCCCAGGTGGGTGGGCTTGTGTACATTCTAAAACCCTGTGGGTCTCTCAAGTGAACTCTCCTGTGAGGCTGGGAGCCTCTCCAAGCACCTCAACCCCCAAAAGTTTTTTCAATCTATGCTTTTAGGCTTTATTTCCTGGTGCTGGGGCCTTGCGTTGCACAGTCTGTCTCACTGTCTGTTTTTTTTTTTTTTTTTTGTCTGGTTTATCTGCATGTGAATGTGTGACTGTGGTCAACCAGCTGCCTCACACCCTCACTGGGTCTGCCCATTGCCACCCCCTACCTGGGATCTGCCAACTGCTGCCTGCACTCCTGGGTTGGTCTGGCAGCTACCGCTTTTTCCTGCAGTGACCCCTCTCTGCTGGCCGCCAACTCCACCCCTCTTACTGGTCTGGATGAATGATTTGTTGTTCTCTTATTGTTTTCTTGTCTCTTTCTTTTCCTTTCTAACCAAGTCACTCCTCACTCTCAGCCTTTCAGAAAAAATAATTACTCCTTTTATTTTTATGCTTATATTTGTATATTATATAAAATTATCAATACACCTATATAGACTTTGCACATATATACATCTCCCTAAATGAAGTTTTTGATATTATATTATAAAAATATGATAGTAGATGTACATTAATGCATATTACTTTTAGCTATTAGTGCAACTCTAATATTTTTATTTTATTTTAATTTTTTTTGTTTATTTACCTTTAGAAGGGAAGGGAAGGAGAGAAGGAGAGAAATATCAATGTATGGTTGCTTTTGGTGCATCCCCTGCTTGGAACTGGCCCCTGCTGGGAACTGGCCTGCAACCCAGGCATGTGCTCTGATGGGGAATCGAACCGCGATCTTCTGGTTCGCAGGCCCGTGCTCAATCCACTGAGCTACACCAGCCAGGGACGCAACTCTAATATTTTAACGTAAGTGTGAGTCCTTTGATTATAAATTGAAGGAGGTCTTGAATGTATTACTTTTAGTCATTCTGTAGTCTCTTTCTAGTGGCTTGTACTCTCTTCCACACACCACCCCTAATGTCCTTTGACGTGCCCTATTTGAATTACAATAGAGATGAGGAGGACTTGCATGCTGTAGGGACACAATTAATAGTTGTCAAATGGATGGAAGAACTCAAGTTCTAAATGAGGACCAAAATACAGTATCATATGGATATTGTGGAATGGGTTAAGGGTAGAATTTATCAATAGTTCTAGTTCAGGTTGAGTGCATATTCTGGAGCAAAGAGTGTTAAATGCAGAAGGCCTTGGAGCTAACCTACTCTATCAATTCTCATACTTTGTGAGGACAAGGGTCACCTGGGAAACTTGTCAGGAAAAATAGCACTTTCAGGGCCTGATTCAGCAGTAGTAGGTGTTACCCAGAAATACACATTTTTAGAAGTGCTCCAGGTGATGCTGTATATAGGTGACCCTCAATCAGATTTTGAAAAATTCTTTCTTTGGGTATAAGGAAAGAGAGGTCTAGGAATTCATTGACTTGTCCAAGGTCAATCATATTTGTAGCAAAAATGGGACTATAAACTAATTCTTCCTTGAAATGGAGTATAATCGACTCATAATGTACCTCCATGTGTTTTATTTTCATAAGCTTCTGTAAAGGCTCTAAAAATGTTCCAACTGGCTTCCTTACCCTGAGTCTTCATTTGCAAAAAAGCATTCTCCCAAATAAGAGATGAGAATTTTAAAGTTAGAATGGTTCTCAGGAGATGGAGACTGAATTTTATTAAATAAGTCATCTCAAAGTAAAGTTACTTTTCAGGTAATCAAGGAAAATTGATTTAGGTGAATGATTTTCCTGTCCATTCAGAATGTTCTGTCAATAGAATGTTAAAGAATCTCATCCAACTTGCCACTTGGTTATTTTTCACTTGGAATTTGAGGAAAAGAACTCTGTTAATATCTTTGAAACTGGCTTTGAATCTTCTTATTTGAGTATGTCTTCATGCAGGTGGAAGAAGAAATTATTTGGTGAAAAAAATAGGTTAGTAATGTTATTAAACTTTTGGAGTTATGTATTCATGGCTCATTATGAAATATTTTTATATTCCCTGTGCTTCAGGGGATGAATAATATTGCCCATACAAGTTTACAAAGCTTAGTATTTAATATAAAATAGTTTAAGACCTCATGGGGCAATCTAGTTTACAATTAAAATGCTGTGGACAGTGAGTCTCTCATTAAAAACACAAAGTAAAACTTAACTCATGCCATTAAGTATCTCCATTCATTACTACAAACATGTACCATCTGGGGTTGTTTTGTGCCTCCCAATTTCTTACTAACAGGGGACAGATCGGGGTTGACTTCTTCCAGACATCAGTATGTCTTACGTAATGGAAATGCACATTGCTAATGGCAAGTGGTCCTTAATTACTGATGGGAGCCTCTGACCAAGTGGTAATGCTGAAAAAATGTCCTTCACCAGTGCTCTGAAAATGACTCATCTTGCCAGTTTCTCTGGAAGTTTATTTTCTTAATGATATTAACTTTTAGGACTAGAAAAAGTCTAATTATTAAAATTTAAAAAGAAATACCCGTTTTCCTCAATTCATAATAATGATTAAAAAAGGAACTCATTATTGGGTGCCAGTTTTTCATGTATTAGCAGGATACTAGCACGGCCTCTTTTGTCTTCTCCATGGTCCTTTAGATGAAGAAACACGCTAAGAGAGGTAAATAGCTTGCAAAGGCGAAATAACTGTGGAGTCGCAGATGTGGACATGATGCTTCTCTGGGGGACATTATTCCATAAAGATATTATGAGGCTGCTCTTTTGGGGAATAGCAATTGGTATATAAAATGACTGCAGCTGCACTGGAATACATTGGCACCTTAGGCAGCGATTACAGTCTACCTCTTCTTCTCAAAGTGTGGTCCACAAACCAGCAGCTGTTGCATCACCAGGGTTTTTGTTCAAAGTATGGAATCTCAGGTGCCATTGAGAACTGCTGCATGAAAATCTGTACTTTGTTTGTTTTTATTTTACTTACTTATTTTAAGAAATATAGAATCTGCATTTTACATAGATCCTCAAGTGATTTGTAGGTACTTTGATGTTTGAGAAGCACTGGACTAGGTGATCTTTAATTTACCTTTTACCAGTAGTCATACTGTGGTCTATGCAAACAGTGAACTCCAAGCTTCCCTTTTATACCGTCCATCTCTCAAGAATAGCAGACCTATCTTATATAGTTATGTAGTGCACACAGCATTTGGTTCTATAACTTTCCTGGTATTTATTTTATGCATTCTTTATGAATAAATGAATAAACAAATGGTTGTCTTCCTTATGGAAATATAATAATTGGAAAGTTTTCATATTAAATAACTAAATAAATGGATGCCTCCCCGACTAGTGCAGCTCCGTTGGTTGGGCACCTTCCTGCAAAGCTAAAGATTGCTGGTTCCAACTCCCAGTCAGGGCACAAGCCTTGGTTGTGGTTTTGATTCTGCTTAGAGCACGTATGGGAGGCAACTGATTGATGTTTCTCTCTAACATCAATGTTTCTCTCCCTCTCTTTCTTCCTTCCTCCCCCCTCTCTAAAAAATATAAAAAAATAAGAATGAAAGTGTAGATTTTTTGACAAAAAAGAATGTCAAAGCCTTTTTAAACATTTGATTAGAATCTCTAGATATAGTACCATTTCATTCTATCTTTCCCCCATTTTCAGCTTTTTTACAGTGGGGTAAGTAATTTTACTTTGTATGTAAAGCTGAACATTAAATAGTTAGGCCTGAGGCTCTCAGGCAAGGCAAGCCTTTTTTCTACTGTGCCTGTTACTGACCCTCCCCTGCTCAGAGACACAGTACAATTCCACCTTCCCCATTATCTTGTCCACATTGTTAATTATAAGAAGCCTCTAATTTGTATCAGTCTCAACAAACTGCCTTTTGACTATTTCTAACAACTGTGAGCACACAGTTTGGATTTCCTGGACAAATCCTTATCCTCATGTTTGCTGTGGAAGGGATCCATTAACAGAGCAGACACAGATGGAATTGATCAAGTTTCCCACTTGAATACATACTGCATCCAGAAGAGAATTGGGACCTTTCACTGAAGATACAAAGAAAAATATTTTTTTAGAGCTATGAAAAAATACTAGACCTTGACAAAGGGCAAAGGAATAGGTCTGGGAAGTTCTCCAGCATGAATATCACTGACATATGATGAGGTCTGTCCAGAAAAAGTCCAGCCGTTGTTAATATAATGAAAATGGTTTGCATGACATTGATGTAACCTGGCAGCCAAGGAGAGTGGACTGGAATGCACATGTGTTGAAAATGATGACTCATTGAACCAGTCAGTGGGGGAAGTAGATTCAGTTGAGTGAGCATGTACACTGTGTGGCCATGACATTCAAAATGACTGAGTAGAACAATGAATCTGCATCAAATTTTGCATGAAGCTTGAACATTCCTCCTTGGAAACTATTTAAATGATTCAGAAAACCACAGCTATGGACAACTGGTGATTGGCAGCTTCATCACAACAATGTGCCCTCTCATACGTCATGTCTTGTGCAGAGTTTTTGGTTAAATATCAAATCATCCAGGCGACTCAGCACCCCCTACAGTCCAGATTTGGTGCCCTATGACTTCTGGTTTTTCTAAAAACTAAAATCACCTTTGAAAAGGAAGAGATTTCAGACCATCAATGAGATTCAGGAAAATACAACAGGACAGCCGATGGCTATTGGGAGAAGTGTGTGAGGTCCCAAGGTGCTACGTCGAGGGGGATGAGGTGTCATTGTTCCATGTACAATGTTTCTTGTATCATGTTCAATAAATATTTCTGTTTTTCATATTACATGGCTGAATACTTCTGGACAGACCTTGTATGCACCCTATGAAGATCTGGAGGGTATACTGCAGAGAAAGCAGCATAAGACTACAAGAGAGTGGGGTCTTTGTGTGGGTTTCTGTGAACCTGGAGTTGCTGATGGGTCACAGGGCTGTTCAGCTGTAGCAATCAGCCTCCAGATAAATACCACTCTACGCCTGAGGTTCAAAACTTTTTGTAGTCGGCAGCTGGGAATGGGATTAGAGAAGGCAAGAGATCAATTGAGAATACAGGACAGAGAAGAAATAGGATGAGTAAAATTGGTCTGATTTTTCTTTTAAATTTTACTTCATTGCTATAGAGTCTGGATCATTGAAATTGATATCCTAATTTATGTAGAGTAGATATAAATTCTTGTTTGGTGTTAATGAGTACTATTTTTAATAAGCCTGGAAAGCAAAATGCACAAAAGTGAGAAAGACACTATGTACATATATATTTATATATATTTTTACCGCTCATTATTGTAGTTGACTTGAGAGATGATGTTGGAAAAAACACAAAGTGCAGCATTTCACCACATTGTTAGGTAAACTTTAGTGCCTGCATTTTATGCTTTGGAAAACCATTTTCCTGACTTCACCCACCATTTCCTACCCATGTCTTCCTATTTTTATTCTTATGCTCAGAAAACAGATAGCAAAAGTTTAAGAGAGAGAATGCATTGTTAAAATACACGAAGAAAATTTCCTTATTCTTCTGTTTGACTTTCCTTTTCCTTTTATTTTAAAGACCATTGAAAAGAAGATGATGCCTCCTCATTTTCCAGAAGTTGGGCTGGATAATTCCCTGAATTTATGTGACCTCTAAGCCTCTCTACCTGATGACCTGGTTGACAGAATATTGTTGGCTAAGGGTTTGGACTCTGTGGGCAGACAGCCTTGGGTCCTGTCTTACCTTGGCCCTCCCTAGCTGTAGAAAGGTGAAGAAACTACCATGCCTAGGTTTCCTCTTGAGGAATTATAGTAGCACCTATCTCTTTGGGTTATTGAATATGATTAAATGAAAGTGCTTAGCGTAATTCCTGGCACATAGCAAAAGAACATTAGATGTTCACATCATCTACCATTCAGACATTCAAAGGGCTAAGGATGTTAGAGCAAAGAAGCCCTTAGAATTCAAGTTATTTATCAGCTGTTGTTTTGGGGGCACCCCTAAGTAACTGCACAAGTACATATACATCAAGGATGCTGAAAATAGGAGGGTAGAGAATGAGATCCATGTGAAAGAAGACTGAAGATGTCTCATCTCAGTCCTGTCTAGTCCCTTAAGAGGGAAAGTCAAAGTGATCCTGTGATTAATTTTCTTTGGCTCCAGTCATCCAGATCAGGGCTGACCACACTGACAACCTTCCTTCTTTGGCTGCATTTTATCCAGAGTTCAGAAGAAGCCAGTCCTGAGATGTTGTTTCTAGAGTAATTAGGTTTGGGTTTTCATACTGTGCTGTTAGCCACGCCATAGGTATTTATCGATTGTGTGCTAAACATCTATAGCTTATAATTTTGGGGGGAAATTTTTACACCTCAACTTTGGATAAATAGAAAGGTAATATTTGCCCACGTTCTAACTATCAAAGGCTGTAGGTTTGAACAGTTATGGAGGGAGTTGGAATTATATAGATGCAAATTATCCATGAAAATAACCCATATGTCTAGTTCTCTATGGTCCGAATTTAATAGAATTACCTTTATTCTTTAATAGAATATAGTCAATAATATTGTAATAATTATGTGTGGTACCAGGTGGGTACTGGAAATATAGAGGAAAGCACTTTGTAAAGTATATGGTTGTCTAACTACTATGCTGTACACCTGAAACTAATATAAAATAATATTGAATGCCAACTGTAATTGAAAAGTCAAAAAAATAGAATTACCCTGGGGTAATTGATAAATTTGTTGAGAGCATCATAGAGAAGGGGTCCATTTTCAGCCTGATAATATTCTATAATATATGTGCCTACTATATGTCAGGAGAACTATGATCCATCGGAGCTTTCTTTCTCTGTAGTTTTCCTAATCATCACAAATGTGTTAAGAGATGATATTCTCCTCCCTCAGATTAAACAAACCAACAAACTGCAGCCTGTAGCTGTTCAGTAAGCAAGTGACACCATTGGGACTGGCGCTTACATCTGTCATCAGATCCTCCACTTTTCCCTACTGTTTTATGCGTCCACAGCCCATGAATATAAAAGCGTGGCTTCGGAGCATGGAGGGCAGCTTCCTCCACTAAATGATGGAACCATATTTGGTTCCATCAGAGTTGCTAGATGGATTTTTTTTACCCATTGGTGACTGGACAAAAAGGTTGAGGTCAAAGGGTTCAGAAGTTAGCTCTGCGTCAGGAAAGGTGCCTCAGGAGAGCAAATGACATCATGTGAGTGTCTAAGAGAGTTTTGTTGCTACTAAAAAAGATAACTTCCTGGAATTCATTTCACAAATATCTGAGCTCCTACCATGTGCCATACATTGTTCTAAGCAAAGGATGTAGCAAAGTGAACATGGAATTTATAATATTCTTTGCCTTTAGAATGCTTCTCATGTATTTTTTCACATCATCAAATACTTTGGCTTATAGACTACTATTTGAAAACCATTTTTACTAGTTACAGCTTCTTGATGCTTTTAGTGCTTTGCTATAAGGATACTTTTATTAGGCAACTTTAAATCTCACTTGTGCACCACTTACTAATTATTGGATCAGGAACCACCAGACAGTAAGAGCTTTAGGCATTAAAGGAAGAGTAAACAGAATTTGGTCCTGTTAGATTGTTAGGAGAAATAAATATTTCAACTTATTTTTTAAAAATATGTGCCATTATAAAATAAACATGTCAAATTTTATTGGTTTCTAGAGGCTGCTTGTTTTTACAGTTTAATTTGTTTCTGCAGCTAACTTTGCTAACTTTGGTTTTCATCACCATTCTCCAGTTTAATCTTCAGATACCTTCTATTTGTATGAACTGAAATAGTTACTCATCTTATTGAAAGTATCTTAACATGGTCCAGTACTCAAAGGAGATAAAGCCAGGTTTTAGTTCCAGAATCACAATTTACTGTCAAATAACACTGGATAAACTACTTAAACTTTCTGGGGTCAGGTTCCTCATAATTTTAGGAAACAATTAATAAATAATTAATGAGGGAGTTTTTTGAAGGTCTTTAAACATGGCATATTAACACTACTTAGTTTCTATGTAGACTTTCTTTGGAAGTATGACTCTTGTCTCCCAAACTAGATTATCAAGTTTTTGACATCAGAAATATTGTCGTATGCTGTTTCAAATCCCCTAATGCATTTAATATGCTAGGAATATGTGTTTGGCAGTATTTAACTGGTTTAGGGCAAGAGCAAATAGTCATAATGTAAGGAATGAAATCACCCATTTTTGTTGTTTACACCCATGAATATACATGGGGAATTTTTTTTTTAAATCTAGGAGAGAAAGTAGGTATTTTGGTGTTTTGGTTGGAATCAAGGCTAAGAAGACAATGCATGGGAGCAGTAAAATAGGGAACAGCTCTCACTTGATACCTGGATTGGTTTCTAGCTCCTGTGGAGAGAAGGGATTGGAGGGCGGTCTTTAGGAGCAGATGGAATTGTACTGGGGTCCAAATGTCAAGACAAGTCAGAGTTAGGGTAGAAGCTATTCTCACCTTTGCAGGGAGCTCAACAGTACTCAGAGATCCTAATGATTAGAAGCTTTGGGATGTCCTGAGGTCACCCTCTAATACTGTTCATTGGTCCTCTCATGAGAGGATGTAGGAAGGATGAAGATCCTGTGGGCAACTTCTAGAGCAATACACAAGCACAGGTGTGAACGTATGGGATATCTGTTTGACAATCAGGGGTTCCTTATAGTGGCTGCATTTGATAGACTCATTTGAGAGTACTGTGATACAGTTTTTCAAGATTCTAAAGCATAACATGAAAAGGGCTGTTTTTGTGCATTGAAATATTGAGGGATTATGCATTCACAAAAGGTGGTCACACAAACAGGTGTGGAACTGAACTTCTGCTCAGGGAAAATGGAGTAGATACACTTTTTCCTATCCCTCTCATTAAGTATACCTAAAATTCCAGGACAAACAGTGAACTCTTAAAGGTGGAAGAAGGATAGGGACTGCAAGACCAAAGGGACATCAAATGGTGATAAATTCCCTGGGTCTGACTTGGAACTAAACAAACCCCAAATCTAGACTAAGTGCCAGTGGTATAGTTTCTCCCAGCTCTCCCCAGCACTGGCCTGCCCCTCACCAGTGCTCTGTTCCCCATGGACCATATTCTGCTCCTTCGAACCACAAGACCAGGAAAGTGAAAGCCTAGGAAGACAGAAATTTTTTATATTCTATTTCTGACAAACACCACAGAAAAATCTGTGTCTCCAACTTCACTGCCATACCAAACAGCAAAGGCCAACTGGGGACCTAGACTTTAACAACTCACCAGGCTGAAATGAGGACCCACCAAACCCACACTGGAATCTTGTCAGAGAAGGTTAAGTAGAAGCTGGGACTTTTATCATTACTGACAACCACAAGGCCACCCCTGCCCGCCATGGTGTCAGTGGAAATCACGTGGGGAGCAATCATAAGGCACACCCACTCTTCCTAGCCAACAAGGTGTGAGTGGAGGTCTAGTGGTAGTTAGAACCCCCCCTCCCATTCAGTGAGAGTGATATCAAAATAAGGCAGTTAGAACAGAAGGAAGTTTGAATAAGATTCACAGTGTCATGACATAATATCCAAATGTCCAGGTTTCTCTTGAAATTCATTCATCATAGTAAGATCAATGAAGATCTCAAACTAAATGATGAGAGCAATCAATAGATTCCAACACTGAGATATCAGAGGTCTTAGCACTTTCTGGCAATATATGTAAAGCAGGCACCATAAAGATGCTTCAGTGAACATGAGGGGCATGCTTGAAATGAATAAAAGAATAGAAAGTCTCAGCCAATGACTGGAAGATTTAAAGAACCAAAGGAAAATTTAGAACTAAAAACTAAACCAAAATTTAAAAAACTCAATAGATAGACTCAACAGTAGACCAGAAGAGATATTGAGGAGAACCAGTGACCTAGAACAATAAAAATTATTCAATCTGAAAAACAGAGGAAAAAGAAGACTAAAATAAATGAATAAGTGGAACCGTAGGGACAGGCAGCACTGTAGCAAAACTTTTGACATTAGTGTTATTGGAGTCCCTTCCATAAGGAGAGAAGAAATAGATAATTTGAGTAACTCTATATAACAAATAAATTTAAGCACTCTGTATTTTAAACACTCCATAAAAAGATTTTCAGGCCCAGATGATTTCACTGCAGAGTTCTACTAAATGTTTAAACAATTAACAAAATTCTACACAATATTTTCCAGAAAATAGAAGAGGGGCACTTCCCAATTCATTTTATGAAGCTGGTTTAACACCATAGCCAGAAAATTATAGTACAAAAAATTATAGACCGAAAGTAGGAGTCTGGAGCATTTGACCATAGAACTGAGTTAGGACATCCTGGATTCTGTAGTCAGATTTGCTCCTCCATCATGAATGACTTTATATGAATAATTTCATGCATTCATTTGCTTAATAAATATTTCATGTGTTTTTTCTATGAGCCAGGTATGAGCAAAGTAATGGGGTTGTTAAATCTGATGGCCTCAGTTCCTTCATTTTTCAAGGGTGTCTTGGACTCTAAATTCTCTTCTAACTTTATACATAAAAATTCAAAGGTCTTCAAGATGATCTCGTAGCTAAGAATCATTATTAAGCATTTATGATAGTTTATATTTGAATTACAACTTGCTTTCTAAACCCTCTAATTGGGATATTTTGTTTATACTTCTTCATTTATCCAATGCCTAGCAAAATAGCTTCTCACATAATAGTTGTTGATTTAAGTTTTTATTGAAGATTTATTTGATGAATTTATCACTGGGTCAACAATTTAAGATGATTGCTTCCTAAAAAATTACCCATTCTCAAATGCATATAAAACTGAAATGCTAGTATTTCAAATCTCTCCCTATGCCATAGCCCACCAGCTGTTTTAATACAATCATGTAATATTTAAATGTTTTATATTAGAGACTCATATAATTAAGCTCAAATGCATACTAAAATGACACCCATTTTTTAATTAATCTTGTCATAGTTGTGCAGCTATATAGCAAATACCATTAAGCATGCATATGAGAGAAGATAGGACCCTGGAGAGGCTATCAAACCACAATGATGGCTTATAGGTTGGGAAATGGATTCTGTGATGCTTAAAGAGAACTGGGAATACTTAAAGAAGTGTAAATCTTCCTCCTGATTTTTCTATGATTTTCAAGGTGAAAACTTTCCGTAGTTGTAAGTATTTTTTGGTAAAGCCTGTGCTGTTGTAATTGCAAAAGTGATGTAATGGATATCTTTCATGACTCACAGACACCTGGTGAGATTGTAGGACTCAAGAATATAGAAACATGTCAGTTTAGTTTGTCTCCATCTGCCCTTTTCTTCCGACTATGACTTTGTCCTGAGCAATTAAAACAGGTGCCTTGTGGACTATCGCTTAAGATTCTAGAATAGTCTGAAGAAACTTTCTCCAGCCCTTATGCAGTGACAACAGACTCACTCTAGATGATGTTTCATGCTCTCTGAGAGGACAAAACTAGAGTGGATGTTCTAAGAAGGCAGATTTCTTCTCTGCCATAAGGATGTGTTTCCTAACAACTTAGCCATATTGAATTTGCATGGCTGCCTCATAAGGTACTGAGTTCCTTGCCACTGCAAGTGTTTGTTCTCATTTATGGAATTGCTATTACTTGGGAATAGTAGATCAGTGGTTTCAAAGTAGATTTTTTAAAATATTTTTTTTTTGGAAAGTACTCTTGATTCCCCATGCACCAAATACACTCTTTTCTGGAATTCCAAAATATTAATCAGGTAGACATAGCATTTCCAAGGTTGCACTGTGACTGAAGTATTGTTGAGGAACCCTGGGATTTCATGGAATACAGCTCGAAAATTATTGAATATTGAACCCTGGATAAAGATTAAGTGTCTTTGAGACCCTTTACCTATTGAGAATCTAAGAATGGATTGAAACTTTACATATAGTGAAATCGAGTTACCCTGTAAACATAAAACCTGAATTTGAACAACATAATAATATGCAGTTTGTTTCTTTCTCTATCCTTTCCCAATGTCTTTTTTAATTTAATTCTTATTCAAGTACAGTTTTCTGTTTTATATTCCCTGCCCTGCCCCACCCGGTGCTCCCCACCTCCCTCCCATTTCTGCCCCCCACCTTAATTATTGTCCATGTGTCCTTTATACTTATTCATGTGAGTCCCTCCCCTTCTCCCCTATGATTCTCTCCCCTCTCCCCTCTGGACCCTGTCAGCCTGTTCCGTATTTGAGTGTCATTGGTCATATTTTGCTTGCTTGTTTGTTTTGTTGTTTAGATTCCTGTTAAAGGTGATATCATATGGTATTTGTCTTTCACTGCCTGGCTTATTTCGCTCAACATAATGTTCTCCAGTTCCATCCATGATGTTGCAAAAGGTAGGAGCTCTTTCTTTCTTTCTGCAGCATAGAATTCCATTGTGTAAATGTACCATAGCTTTTTGATCCATTCATTTACTGATGGGCATCTAGGTTGCTTCCAACTCTTGGCTATCATGAATTGTGCTGCTATGGACATCGGGGTGCATAGGTTCTTTTGGATTGGTGTTTCAGGGTTCTTAGAATATACTCCTAACAGTGGAATTGCTGGGTCAAAAGGCACATTCATTTTTAGTTTTCTTGGAAATTTCCATACCGTTTTCCATAGTGGTTGTACCAGTTTGCAATCCCACCAACAGTGAATTAGGGTCCCCCTTTCCCCACAGCCTCTCCAACACTTGTTGTTTGTTTCTTTGTTTATGATAGCCATTCTGACTGGTGTAAAGTGGTATCTCATTGTGGTTTTAATTTGCATCTCTCCGATAGCTAGCGATATCGAGCATCTTTTCATGTGTCTCTGAATCCTCTGTATGTCTCATCAAAATTAAAAGCTTCTGCATGGCTAAGGAAAACAGTATGAAGATTAAAAGAGAAGCAACTGTTTGGGAAAACATATTTGCCAATGATACTTCAGATGAAGGTTTAATCTCCAAAATATACAAAGAACTCACTCGACTCCACTCAAAGAAGACAAGCAACCCAATTAAAAAATGGGCAAAGGACTTGAACAGACATTTCTCCAAGAGGACATACAGAGGACCCAATGTCTTAATGGAGTTGAAGGAGGCCAATGAGATCATCAGTTGTACAGATTTTATTTAACCCTATTCTCCTTGCCATTTTCTACCTTCTCAATTTGTCCTCACCAAGAGAAGAAACAAGTGTAACAAACATGAGAAAAGAATGGGAGTCTGTTTGGTTCTTAGGGCACAGAACCTGGCTTCCGTACTTCTTCAGAACTTTATTATGTGCCCCAAAATATGTCTGCTGTTGCTACAGATTTCACCTTGCAAAAGTATCACTTTGCACTATCTCTATCAAGGAATTTTGAAAGGTTTTCTACTACTTTTGAAAAAATTGAGGCTGAATAAGAACTTTTTGTTGAAGGTGGAGGAAACCAAGTCTTTAAAAACTTATTTCACCCAAACGACAGTCCTACAACTAGTATTTCATTAAATCAGTCCCCCAGAAGTCTTTATTTACTTCTAAATATCATCTCTAAATTATATAGACTGAAGGATTCTCATCAGCTACCTTCCCTAAAGCTCCATGGTGCCCATTAGGTTGAAGTATAATAAAAAAAATGATAGAGTGTAATTGGAATTTTATTTGCAGCTTGGGTTAACTCAGAGTTCTTCTGAGAACACAAGAGTAGGTGAAATTGAAACCTCAATATTTGCCGGAACTGAAGTTGTTTTGTCGAGTTACCTTTAATTCTCTAGAGTGTGATCTGCTTCCTGCTTTTCCCTAAAGTAAAGCCAGTTTACAGGTTAAGTCTTTTACATCCTGTGTGATCAATTCCTAGCTTTATCATTCCTCAAACATTTCTGGGTACATGCAGCCCCACTCTAAGCTATTTTACTAAAAGAATCTTCATGTTTTGGCAAATGCTTTTCCAAGGTAGAAATAAGAATCTAATCCACATTTATTGATTAGAAAATATTTATTTATATTAGTTGAGTGTATTGACATTATAAGCATTGGGGCATATCTCCTACCTAATGGAGATAAATTTCATAAATGAAATTTTTATTAAAATTGGAATTATATATAAATATAGTCGTGTGTCTCTTACTGATGTTCTGAAAAATGCTTCAGTGGGTGATTTTGTCATTGTGTGAACATCGTGGTGCACACTTATACAAACCTGGATAGTATAGTATCTGCTACATACCCAGGCAATAAGGTATAGCCTATGGCTTGTAGGCTATAAACCTACCTGTACCACACATTATTGTACTGAATACTACCAGTAGTGGTAACACAATGGTATTTGTGAACCTAAATGTATCTTAACATAAATATAGCACAATAAAAATATGGTATAAAATTAAAAGACAGCACTTCTGTATAAGGCACTTAAAAATGATGCTTGCAGGGATGGAAGTTCCTCTGGGTGAGTCAGTGAGAGAGTGGTGAGTGAATGTGAAGGCTCGGGACATTACTGGACCCTACTGTACGCTTTACAGAGACAGTCCCATAAGCCTTCTTCCTGCTTCCTTTTGACAGGGTACAAAATAGATCATGGAACCCATCAATGCCACTCCATTAAGAGAAACATGGGCATGAATGATTTGAAATATCAAAGAGAAACTGGCTGGGTAAAGTGTAGATCACCAAAATAGTGACTGTCAGGAGGGAGAGAAAGGTGGCCTGAGGATCAGTAGGAACAAGAAATCAAGATGGAGAGAGAAAGGAACGTAGGGGCTGGTGATGCCCATGTGATTTTGGCTGTTGCATGTTGGTGCAGTGATCAGATTGAAGAACTCTGTGGTTTTCATTTAAAAAAAAAAAACCCACGGTGTTTAACATGGAGAGGGTACAGGACTGAGGCCTCACTAGTTTGTGCAAATTGGTTTTGGTCTTATTGACCATTATCTGGCAGAAAACTTTGGCACTGAACTTTTCATTAAACCTAAAAATATTTCCCAAGTACAGGGCAGGCTGTCTCTGTATCAGGAGTCCCCACCCCCTGGGTCACAGTCACGTACCTGTCTGCACCCTGTTAGGAACTGTCCGCACAGCAGAAGGTGAGCTGTGGGCAAGTGAGTGAGCAAACCTTCAACCTGCTCTCCATCACTCGCATGGCTGCCTGAGCTCCATCCACCCTCACTCCTGCTCCAGCCCCTCATCTGTGGAAAAATTGTCTTCCATGAAACTGGTCCCTAGTGCCAAAAAGGTTGGGGGCCACTGCATGCTACCACAGAAAGCTTATACTACAGTGGCAGTGGTACCAAATACATGTTAAATAGCTCTTGTGGATCTGTGTCCATGTATAGGCCCTTAGGACCCCAGTGAAGAATCTAGAGTGATGTTCTCTGAAGTCCACTGAGATAGGCCTGGGAGGGCTGCAGCACCCTCTGAATATGTAGATGTGGGGGGCAGGCTCCCCTGTGCAGAAACAGGTCAGTGGCTGATGGACTGGGATATAACTTCCTGTTCATTCAAAACTGAGGTGCTCTGAGTGAGAGAAAACCTATTGCCAAGTCCCACAGATACTCATCCCACCAGAGAAAAAAAGAATTTCTTCTGAACCATGTATCTTTCCATTTTCTACAGGAAATTCAGTTCCATTACAATGGAACCACTGTCATATATGTGCAGTCTGTCAATGACCAAAGCATTGTTATGCAGCATATGGATATCTAAATCTATACCTGTCTCTATCAGTAGCCCTATCTCTATATCTTATCTCTCTCTCTCTCTATCTAATCTTAGTTTTCTCTTGGCACTGGGTCTAGTTAACTAGAAAAGGAATTGATTCACTCATTAACCCGATAGAAACTGGCTGAAGGGCATTTCCAGGCATTTCATTCTACTTTTCTCCTCCTTATGTACCAGGTGTGTTGACTTGTATTCATTCTCATTCTCAGGAAGATCCAGCAGATTATCATCTAGTGGACTCTGTTCCTATAACCTGGGCATTAATGTGATAATAACAGTTGCCATTTAAGGAATGTGTGATTATTTGAATGCATTATTTAGTTTAACTCTCAGTAATTAGAGTGAATTATGTCATTATCCCCATTTTATAGATGAGTAAATAGAGGGTCATAGACTTGCTCGAAGTCACAAAAACAACAGTGTCAGACTTAGCTCTGCTTGGTTCCAAATTCCAAGTCTTTTCCACTGTCATACGCTACTTACACTGCCTTTCCTATGCCTTTGTGATCAACCAGGGCCTGATTACTGTGCAGGTGTGAATGTGATTGAATTAGTGACTATGCAACTCAAGGGCAAAATTCAAGAGGGAGTGTACAACTTCTCTGTTGGGTTTGAAGTCAACCTAAATTAAGAGTATTCTAGAGGCCTAGTCTATGTTGTGTAGTGACCTGCAGAATAAATTGCTCTGAGTGATTTCTACTGGTAGTTGAAAAGCCAACAACTGCTCCATTTCTAGAGTGTTATTGTTGCCATAGATAGTTAGCTAATCATTAATAAGAGAGGAAACAAAGAGAATTGGACATATTTGAGCATAATCAACTGGGGAGCTTAAGCCTGTTTGCTTATCGAGGAAACTTACCTATCATATTCTCCAGGGGATCATAGCATTGCCCTGCCAAGGACTAATGTCCCCCCCCCTTCCTCTTTCTGCAACTGGATTGTTTTGGGGGAACAGGGGAGGTGATATAAAAGTCAAAAATGGAGCAGGGAGAGGTGCTTGATCATAGAAGCCTGTCACTCTCACTAAGGGGTGGACCCATTAGAAGCCCATAAAAGCTTGGGAAGTTGATTGGTTATTTTGGAAAGCTCCTGGTCCATCCCAAACCTGAGATATATGATTCCAGGGGATAAAAGAAGAGCTCTCTTTCTCTATCGATCTCTCTTCTTTGACTTGTGCTTGCCCCATTCACTCGTGCGTTCCCTCTCCATGGCCATGTGGCCTTAGCAGCCACATAGCCAATAGCCACGCAGCCTGTAAACACAGGCTTTAGGCAGGAGCCTGGGTTCAGTAGCACAGCCAGGATCAGGGCTAAGCTATGTGGGTGGGGACTGAGATCACTTAGGAGCCACCCGCAGGCTCCAAAGGACCAACCTTTGATATGACACAGAAACTCTGGACACTGGCCTTTGTTTTGGCCTTGCTGAGGGCACAGATCAACTTTTTCCATGGTGGGACAGACAGAGATGGGACACAGGGGCAGCCTTCTACCTGGATAAACCTTGCCACGCCACAGTCTCCCATGCATGGGTCAGTGAGATGCTTTGCTTGCAATCCCATGAAAAAGCCCCATTTCTACCAGCAACATCATTGAAAGAATTCACTTAACATGCTTTACTAGAGTTTGTTCTGTGCCAGGGGGGAATCTCAAAGTCAAGGAAGTAACATTCTCTTCCAATCAAGAGATAGCATTGCTTCAAGATTGCTTATAGAAGGCTGCTGCTGACCTCCGGGCAGTGCAAATACTTCTGAGGACTAATGTTTAATCTGTTGGAAGGAACATCACAAGGTGGAATTATCAGCACCTGCTAGTGAGAGTCTACATTTAAAAACTTTGGAAAATATCTCCATATTGACATAACGAGGTTTTTGTCTCAGGATCCTGTAGCATTTATCAACTTAATTTAGTACAATTAGTGCAAATTATCCCTTACGGATGGGCCTTCGTTCATGAATTATTTGGTTTTTAATGAGCTTCCTTTAAATGATCAGAGAGACTGATGCTGCTTTGTGTGAAGTTGCATCCTTGCCAGTCAATACAGCAAATTGCACCAATTATTCATGAGGCCTGATGCAACTTCCCAGTTGGCAGGAAGTAGAAGAAAAGAGGAAACTTAGGGCTGGAGTAAAAAATATATTGAGAAATAGGGATTCCCATGTTCTGATGTGAAAGTGGCCTTCCGCAGCAACTGAAGCCAGTTAAAAATATGCATGACTAAACCTATTTCCCCCCTCCCCATCCTATATTAGAGGGACTTTGAATCTTAACTGTAGTTAAAATTTCATGTGAAAACCAAAAATGAACAACTCCACCTGAGATTTCAGGCTATTGCTGCTATTGCTCTTCTCTTCTGACTTAACTGTTTCCCCCATTAAATCCTATCTCTCTTGATACTTCTCAGCATGCAAGAAAGCCCTCTGGGTGCCCACCCCAGCTGAAAGGCCATTGTTTTACTTGAACAATACAGGTAGCGAGGAAAAACCAGCAAACAATGACGGAGTCATCTACTTTGGGGTAGATTTGGATTTTGCCATCAGGTTGGATGTTTGCTTTTAGGTGTTGGCATTTAATAGATGTCATTTACATATATATATATCTATAGAGATATGTTATAAATCTGGACTAAGCACTTTATATTCATTTTTTAAGGCTTAACCTACAAGGTAGCTATTATTATCATTAGCTCTATTGTGTAGATGAAGGAACTGTAATTTAGTAATGTGACATAATTTCCCTAAAGCACCTTCTCCTGAAGTTTTAGAACTGGGATTTTAATCCACCACCCCAAATTACCTAGAACTGGTTACATTTGAAAGACACCTTAGTGAGAATATATTCAAAAAAAGGGAAATAGAAATGTGGTCTATGGCCCACCATTGTCTTAACTAGTTAGTAGTAGTTGTTAGGTTTGCTCAAAATTAGTTCACACTTTCAGGAAAAAAAATGTATAAACTTTTCTTTATAACTTCTAAGCTCTTGACTAGTTGCCCTCTAATGATGCATCCAGAATTAACTTTGTAAAATATTCCAACATGTATTTCCACTTTATCTCAATTGCAATGGGATACTTACTATTTTTGGATATGTCATTTATCTCATGCCTGGTGTTTGTGTTCATTGTGCCACTAATGTAAATTCTTCTCATCCTTAAGTGCTAAAGTGCTACTTTCTTTGAGATGCTTTCCTTGATATTCAGTCAAAATTAACTATTCCCTCATTTGGATTCTTCCACCAAATTAAGTGTACCATTATGTCACCCTCGTGTATTTGAGTTAGTTATGTTATATGTTAGTCTTCCCCACAGATCATAAACTTCTTGAGGGTCAGTCATTTGTCTCATTGAAACGTAGGTTCCTGACACATTTCTACTAGTTTTAAATGATACAGAAAGACAAGGCTAAAATACAGAATACTTGTGTAGAAAGAGAGACCTGAATTGCTTTGCTTAGGCATGAAAGGAAGAAAGAATTTCGTAGAAATGGCACATGTAGTATTCATTTCCTCTATAATCAACATTCTTGAAAATAAAGATTTTCCCTTCTATATTTGCTTTCTGAAAACAAATATTCAGAAGCTTTTTCTTTGTGAATGAAATTTAATTATGTCTTAGTAATTTCTTGGAAGAGGTAAGAGTACTGGGTCTCCTGATACTGCCTAGTATTGGATCCCTTGTGACATCACACTAGATGCCCCAGTGTGAACATCACTGTGCTCCTAGATAATTGGATCTGTGTTTAGAGTTTGATGTACTTGCCCAGAGAGGACTGGCTTAAAGTGAGAGTTTAAAATTGTAAAAGTGGAAGGAGTAAATTAGGAGAACAGTTTTTTTTAAAGTTGTTAATTGAATCATTAAAAATGCCATTTTGAAACAGGGCAGGTAGGGTGTATTAATTGCAAGCATTAAAAGAGCAATAAATGTTACAACACCTCTTTTAGCCATGAGTGTTGAGAGCTGTTAACAGAATTTTACAAGTGGGAGAGTCACCCAAATGTATTTGATGATCATTTGTGTACTTGCTATGTGCCTGGAATGTCTCGGGTTGAAGAGTGCTCATCCTAAAAAAATGTTGATATCTGTTTTGGGAGACAGATTATAAAAAATAGGAGAGGTTTCTGTAGAACTTCATAAGCACAGAGGAGGGAGAAAATAGCTCTCTAGAAAGAAATCTGGGAAAGCTTTACCTGGAAGGTGGTGTCTAAGCTTTATTTTGAAGAATGAATTTGCCTGGCAACAAAAGTGCAATAGAGCATTTCATACAGAGACAGCCTATGCATAGTGTGGAATTGCGAAGGGTATGTGTGCATTTAGGAAGAGCAAATGATCCACTGCCGTTAGATACAGGGTAGGTGGTATTATTCCCTAGAAAACGAGGCTGCAAATATAAGGTAGGGCATGGAGGTGAAAGGGCTTCTATGGCGTGGTAAGAGGTGTGAATGTTATTGCAGGTAATAGAGGCTTGCGGGGGTGTCTGACCTGTGCCTGTGGGCTGCATGTGGCTCAGGACGGCTATGATTGCAGCCCAACACAAAATCATAAATTTACTTAAAACATTATGAGACTTTTTTTGTGGTTACGTGTTGCAATGTATTTAATGTGAGGCCCAAGACAACTCTTCTTCATGTGGCCTAGAGACACCAAAAGGCTGGACAGCCCTTCAAGGAAGTTTTTAGCTTAAATGAATAATCTGACCATATGACATCCTACCTTATAAGGACTAAACTCAGAAGCCTGTAAACAACCTTCAAAATGAAAAGGAAGTGTTACTGCTTTAAAGCTAGGGTCATCATCCACTGAATAATTGTTGAGGGTAAAGTTGTTCAAGTCTGTCTCAGAGGCAGACTGCCATTGTCTTCCACTTTTCCCCAAGTACAGGCTATAAACTTTTGGGGAAATGACCTCTGCAATTAAAAGGAGAGAGTCAGTTAGTGTTGAATTATTCAAACCTGAATAATTGCTTGATCACTAGTAATTGTGGACTTTGGAGCTTTTATAGAGTTAAATTTAAGGACTCTGAAAGGTCATGAAACTTCTGGGACGTTTTTCCTCATTCAAGCCTTTTGAGTCTTTACAACTGTAAGTCCTAAGTGGGTGAAGAGCAATGGCTGGCTTTTGGAAGCTGCCTAGAAATGACCAAATATATCTAAGATATAATAATCAAAACTGTATGAAGCTCTTAATTTCTCCTCTTATGCTGGAAACAGGCCACATCTGTTACCACAGTGAATTACGTGCTATGAAGGAGCTGCTCAATTAGCAAGCCTAGGCTCCCATGAGAGATCAGTAACTTTTCAATGATTCTTTGTTCGATGTCTTTTTCACCACCCCCACCCCAACTCTTTAGCCAAAGAGATGAATCTTAAAAAATACATTTTCCTCCTTGCTCTGTGTCTTTCTTCACTGGTGTTTTCTTCCTGTGTCATCTACTGCTCAGAACATGGACTATTTATCTTGAGATTCTATCTAGAGGGACAAATAAGAGGGTTTTGGCTGGGTTAGAAGTTGTCTCTCCTTGACTTCTCCATTTCAAGTTCACTAAAGGCATCGTAGATGTAGTTACAAATTTGAAAACCACAATTAGGACTTGGAAACATGGTCTTTACCATGCTTTTGTCCCGAAGGAGGTGAATTTTGAGACATTTTTCAGACCCAAATGCTTCTGAAAAACTCTAATGATAAAACTCTACCTATGTTTTTTGAATGTAAGGTAATTATTTAATAAATAAAAATGTATACTAATCAAGTGTAGGATTAATGGGGGAGGATGCATTCATAAAACAATATCATAAAGACTGCAGGAAGTGTCCAACAATGAAACAGCAGAAGCAGAAATCAAGAAAAAAATCTCATCCAATATAGCAAAAAGAAATATGTAGGAATACCTAGGAATAAACTACCTAGGAATAAATAAAACAAAATACCTAGGAATAAACCTAACCAAAGAGGTAAAAGACCTGTATGCAGAAAACTACACAACACTGAAGAGAAAAATCAAGGAAGACACAAACAAATGGAAACATATACTGTGTTTGTGGATCGGAAGAATTAACATCATCAAAATGTCCATACTACCCAAAGCAATTTACAGATTCAAAGCAATACCTATTAAAGTACCAATGGCATATTTCACAGACATAGAACAAATACTTCAAAAATTTACATGGAACCATAAATGACCCTGAATAGCTGCTGCAATTTTGAGAAAGAAGAGCAAAGTAGGAGGGATCACAATACCTGGTACCAAACTGTATTATAAGGCCACTGTAATCAAAACAGCTTGGTACTGGCATAAAAACAGACACATGGACCAGTGGAACAGAACAGAGAGCCCAGAAATAAACCCGTCTCTATGGTCAATTAATATTGGACAAAGGGGGCAGCAACATAAAACGGAGTAAAGATAGCCTCTTCAACAAATGGTGTTGGGAGAACTGGACAGCTACGTGCAAAAAATGAAACTCAAGCACCAACTTACACCATACACCAAAATAAATTCAAGGTGGATGAAAGACTTAAATATAAGCCATGAAACCATTAAAGCCCTAGAGGAGAACATTGATTGGCAGGAAAATCTCAGATATTTCACACAGCAACATTTTTACTGATATGTCCCCTAGAGCAAGGGACATAAAGGAAAGAATAAACAAATGGGATCTCATCAAAATAAAAGGCTTCTTTTATTTTGCATGGCTAAATAAAACATTATTAAAATAAAAAGACAACCAATTGTATGGGAAAACATATTTGCCAATGATACCTCAGACAAAGGTTTAATCTCCAAAATATACAAAGAACTCACATGACTTCACTCCAAGAAGACAACTAATCCAATTAAAAAATGGGGAAAGGACTTGAACAGACACTTCTCCAAGGAGGACATACAGAGGATCCAGAGACACATGAAAAGATGCTCAATATCACTAGCTATCAGAGAGATGCAAATTAAAACCACAATGAGATACCACTTTACACTGGTCAGAATAGCTACCATAAACAAAGCAATAAACAACAAATGTTGGAGAGGTTGTAGTGAAAAGGGGACTCTAGTCCACTGTTGGTGGGATTGCAGGCTGGTACAACCATTATGGAAAACAGTATGGAATTTTTCTCAGAAAACTAAAATTGGACCTGCCTTTTGATCCAGTAATTCCACTGCTGGGATTGTATCCTAAGAACCCTAAAACACCAATCCCAAAGAACATATTCACCCCAATGTTCATAGCAGCACAATTTACAATAGCTAAGAGTTGGAAGCAACCTAGGTGCCAGTCAGTAAATGAATGGATCAAAAAACTATGGTACATATACACAATGGAATTCTATGCAGCAGAAAGAAAGAAGGAGCTCCTACCTTTTGTAACAGCATGGATGGAACTGGGAAGCATTATGCTGAGTGAAATAAGCCAGACTGTGAAAGACAAATACCATATAATCTCACCTTTAACAGGCACCTAAACAACAAAACAATCAAACAAGCAAAATATAACCCAAATACACTGAAATAGAGAACAGGCTGACAGTGTCCAGAGGGGAGAGGGGAGGGAATTTCAGGGGAAAGGGGGAAGGATTTACAGGAACAAATATAAAGGACACATGGACAAAAAGTAGGGGGGAGTGGAAATGGGAGGGAGGGTTGGGGGGGTGGGCTGGGATGGAAGTAAAAGACGGAAAACTGTACTTGAACAACAACTAAAATTTTTTAAAAAGTAAAAAAAAAAGACTTCAGGAAGTATATAAAAGAAGTAACTAATCTCAAACATTCTCCTTTTCTCTCTCTCTTATTATCTCCCTCTGCTGCCCTCCCCCCACCCCTCTCTCTCTCTACTAAACAGGACTGAAAAACTAGATAGAAATAAGCAGGGGAGAGTAAAGGTTTCCTACATAGAGGGTCTGGCAGAAGTAAAGCCTGCTTCAATGTGGTTGGTAGGGTAAAAATATAGGTGTAATAATTTATCATTTTAATTTGAACATTTCACCTAAAATGTCATTGGTGTGCTTGAGTGTGATATTGTTAATTATCGAATTGCATGCTTTTGATTTTGTAATAAAAAAGGCATATTATCTGTGCTGGACTCTGTATAAGTTTATTGTTTTGAATAAGCTACAAGAACATTTCTTCCTTCTCTACAGGCTGAATTGAAGTGGGGAAACAGAGGAAGACGCTAAAGCTTGGCCCTTGAGGTGGGCTTTTTCTTTTTCTACACTGTGCTTGGGAAGGGAGTGTACTCTTCATGTTATATAGGTTTCCTGCAGTTCCCGGTTGGTAGGGCTCAGGTTGTACTTAAATGGTATTGTTTGATCACTAGGTATTACTTTTGTGCTGATTATATCTTTTAGTGCATTCATAAAGTATCTACAAATAATTATCATAGGACTTGTTTTACTGCCAGATTAAATTTACAGCAAATATGCTGATTAGATCAATTCAGCGAACGTTTATGGAGTTCTTCCTCCTTGTTAGTGTTACTAAGTGGGGACAGTGACTCAGGAAAAGGCCTCACCTGCAGGGAGGTCACAGTCTGGTAAAACCAAGGAAGAACTGTCCCAGAGATGCAAACTAAATGCCACCAACTTTATAGGCATTTGGGGTATGTAGATTCTAGAAGGCCTTCCCCCACCCCCACCCCAACCAGGCTGGTAATGGATGTGTTTTGGTGGCAGATGTAACTAATAGTTGTCATGTGCTAAGTGACAGCTATAAACTAATTTCAATATAAGGTTTCAAAGGAAACCATGCAATAAAAATATAAAAATTGGGATTATCCATGTGTGATAGTGTCGGAGAAAAAACTTCTCCACACTTCTAGGATTAGTAAGTAGGACATGCAGATTAAACTGATTAAAGACAAGTTCACAGGAGAAAATTTTTGCTTGTATGCATACAGAAGAATACAAAATAAGTAGCTCATTAAATGGTTGAAGTTAGAGGCTTAGTAGAGGAAATGTGGTAGAAGAGAGAAACAAGGCTTCTATGAGAATAACACAAAGGTTTCTTTAGAGGAGACAAAATAATTTTTAGGAAAGCACAGAGGAGATAAGAATATTTGTGATAGCACTTGTCTCTGCAGATATGAATGAACTTTCCATCTAAGTCAGGGACCCTAAATCCCCTAGAGAGGGGGATTAATGGTAGGTTTGCTTTCTTTTTCCTCCTGGGAGTAAACTCACCCTGAAGAGATAATTTATGGAAGCCTTGTTTCCCAGAAGTTGTTGCTTTTAATCAGAGAAGTTCTTAGGAGGCCTTCTGCATCTGTTGAATCTTAAATATTTTCAGCCTAAAATAACTTTCATACCAACTATGGGGTTCCAAGTGAGTCTCCACAGTAGGAAAATAAGTTTTTCTTTTGTTGTTTTATTTATTTTTTTGGACAGGTGAGTGTAGGACTCCTCTTAGGGAGAGGCCTGATTTTATTTTGGCCTGCAAGGTGGTAGGCATGTTTGATTTTGAAAATTAGTCCCTCCAAACAGAGCCTGAACTTGCTATTAATAGGGGACTCAAGAGTTGGAACATTTTAGTTTAAGGTAAATAGTCATAAGCCTAGCAAGTAATGTATACGTTAAAGCTTTTGTTTCAGAAACTACAGATAAGACCCATCCTAGCTCCTGGGAAAAAAGCCGACCTCCTGGACAGCTGCTAAAGATCACCGCCTGGGGACAAGTTGAGGCATCCAGGCCTTTGTGTTTCAGGGAGGGGACTACCCGCCCCTGGGAAGAGATAACTGCCCAGGACAGGAATGTTGCAGTTTCTTCTACCTGACCCTCCCTGAATTTCAAAGCCCCTCACTACACCTTGTTTATTCCCTGCTATAAAAACCTTGGCCTGGAAATAAAAGGGAAGATGGTCTGCTAGGGTATGACCTGCCGTCTTCTTAGATCTCCAGCCATCTGAATAAAGTGCCCATAAAGATTCAGTCACTGTCATTGCTTATTGGGTTTGGTAGTGACAGGCAGCCTGAACTCGTGTCTTTTCCGGTTTCACTGTGAATTGGATAAATGGCTCTTCACTTGAATTGATGATAATTTTGATTGTTTGTAATGAGTAGACTCCAGGAGGAGAATGAGTTTAACAGAGAGGAGCTGAAGGCTCAACAATACAGCAGATGCTGAGACTCCAGTGGGGAAGATGACCAAGAATATCAGTTTTGAAGCAAAAATGGCTGAGGGACCTTGAGAACAGTGATATTGAAACCAGAAAAACCATTGTTCATGCTGCTTGTCACCTACCAGACCCAATAAGCAGAGACAGGTATTGAATCTTTATGGGTGCTTTATTCAGATGGTCGGTGATCTGTGAAGATGGTGGGTTTGTACCCTAACAGACCATCTTAAATTACATTTAAAAACGGCTCTTTTTATAAAGAGAACAAAGTGTAGGTAAGGGGTTTGGAATTTGGGGAAAAGTTAATTCGATTAAAAAAACTGCAGCATTCTTGCCCTGAGGGGCGGTCTTTAGCTGTGCCCCAGGCGGTGGTCTTTAGCTATGTCCTGGACAGTGGTCACGTCACTCTGTACTACAATGGCACAGCCTACCACCTTGAATTGCTTGCAGTTTTCCTGAGGCACAAGGTGGGATTGCTTATGGTCTCCTGGAGTCAGGGTGGGTCATATTTTTGGTTTCTGGAATAATAGCTTTTACATGCATTGATTAGTAACCTTATTAGCTATTACTTAAACAAAAATTTTTCAACTTTTTAGCCCCTCATCAATGTCTGCTACTGATGCTGATTACTTAGATTTAAGTTGTTGGCCAGGCTCTGCCCGTTGAGAAGTGACATCAATTCCTAACCCCAATCTTTTCAACTGGCCTAATCCTTCAGGATTATTTTCTACACATAACACTTATTGTAGTTGGTGTATTTATTACTCAATATACACATTCTGAGACACCGAGAGAGTATAGGGTGGGGATGTGTGGGGAGAGAGGGAATTAGTTTAATTATGTTTAACATATATAGAATTCTCCAATAGGAAAATTTGCTTGGAAGCTTTTTTGTTTCAGTATATATGTAAATTGTGACATTTCAAAAATATATTTTATTTTGATTTTTTCAATATAGGGAGGTTGTGGACACCAATTTTCTCAATGCTTATGTCCTTCAAGTGATTTAGAGAATGATAGGATTGGGGTGGTGTCCCACCAGGCCACAAGGAGAAAGAAGGTAGAATAGACTGAGGAAATAAGGGGAAACACAGATTATTAACACAAAAGATGCAGGCAGTTGGACCCTGAGATGTTGAGGAGAGAAATAAGTTTTCTAAGAATCTCAAGGACTAGTGCTGGAATAGAAATGTAATTCAATTTTAAACTTCCATCTTAAAGGACAAGAAAACTCAGAAAGCTGAGTGATTTTGGTAAGTCTAAGGCTGACAGCCCGGCTACATGTGGCACTTTCGCGTGGTGAGAGCGTAGTTTGTCCTGGTGTATTTCCCGAGTAGAATTGGAAGGAAAGGGTTATGTTTGCAAAAGGGATTCTGAAAATATCCTGTGAGATTTTTACTAATTACTTCTTTGCGTGAAGAGTATTTAAGAAGAAAGCTTTGGCTGTTAGGTGGAGGATGAGCTGTAAGAAGTGAGACTGAAATCAGGGGCCCATTAGGAGGCCATTGCCAGTTCCGTGTTAGAAACTATGACAAATTAGTAGTTCGCAGAAAACCTTCCTTGCATAGCATACTTGCAAATGTTTGGTCTAAAAAAATAATACTCATGGTTTTTAATGTCTGGCTGAACTTGAGGAAAAATAATAAATTTCCTTCCAAATCAGAAAGAAAAAATGAATTTACAGGGTAAGCAAGCTCTGGAGCAGGAGTTGGCCCCAGTGTTCTGTATTATCTACCTTCCCGCCAGCCATTGGTTTGGATTTTAATCAGGCCAAAGCATGGTGGGAGGTCATATCTGCAAGCTGAGCACAAAACTAGGAGCTTCAAGGGATAATGACCTGACCTCGTAGACTGAACTAAGGGGAAACCTACCCCCCCGGAGTGGGGCTGATGGAACACTTGTCTATTTGACTTTGGCTCTGGGCACAGCAGAAAATAAAAAAGTCTCCCCTGAGAACTGCTGGCTATAACCTACACTTATACAGTGAGTTTCATCTCTGAATTCATAATAGTTGAGATGCCCTGAAACTCTGAAGCTTAAAATGTAGTGTTATTCAGACTCCCAAAGCCCTGAAAAACTCATATATAAACTCTCTCAGGAAGAATGTAGGTTAAATTCCAACTGTAAGAATTTCACATTATTTTATGAGTTCAAAATCCTGAAGATATGAGAAAACAAGCCTCTGTGAATCAACCGAAACTACAAGTTACAGCATCAAAAACTAGATATACTGGAGATGATGAAATACAGATTACAAAATAATTATATTTTATGAGCTTTTTAAAGAAATAGAAAAGTAGAAAGAAATTATGAATATTGACCTCATAGTTTAAAAAAACAACTTGTAAATTAAAGTAATAATTGACATTGGGGTCAAAGGATGATATAAAATTCTGGATTAGATACAACTGAGTTAAAGATTAGTGAACTGAAGTAAGGAACTAAAGAAATTGCATGGTATGCAGCATTAGGTGGAAATATGTGAGAGGTTTTAAGGGACATGAAAGAGAATGAGAAGACCTAGTAAAAATCTAATCAGAGTTCCAGAAGATCATAGAGAAAATAGGATAAAGCACAAATCGAAAATTTGGTTGAAGATTATGTGTGCGGTTTTTCAAAAATGAACAACTCCAGTATTCTGATTCTGAAATGCCAATGAATCTCCTTGTAATATATAAAGAGAACTCCACAGGTAGAGATACAGGGAAACTGGAGAACTCCAAAGGCAAAATGAGGTCATCACAGAAGTCAGTGAGGTGTTATGGGGGCGGCCAGGGGGTGGAATGATTGGGGCAGATTCAGACAACGTTTCAGTGCTTTGATTGATGCCATTTTCTGGTGAGATCAATTTAGGGCAGGAGAGCAGTGGGGCTCAGGGATGACTGCTGCAGCTAGGCTGGTGACTGGTGGTGTACTAACTAGGAGAAATGGTTTCGCCTTGTTCATTCTTGGAATTTGGCACCGTCCCTTAAAATATGGAAATGTGGGGAAAGACCCCATTTTCCTCTACCCTGTAGGTTCTCCTGGCTGCTCTAGTAATTGAATAGACGAGAGAGAAAATAATCAAATTTAATACATACATGTGTATGGGAACTCTGCATGCGTGAGAGAGTTTAAGACACCACATGCAGGAGAGGTTCAGATACTGAAATCGAACAGGAGTATATCAGACATCCTGGGCTCTGGATGAAGTAATGTCCCTTGGGGGCCCCCAAGGGTCACTGAAGGATGATAAGAAGAGCAGCTGTTTAGTAAATTAAAGTTTGCCCTGCCATTCAGATGGGTTAAAAAGAGATTATCACCGATAATTCCTTATTATGGCAAGACCCCTAATTCAAGTTCTTCTAGATAATTAAAGGGAGGGGCAAATATTTCTTTTGAGCCTGCAGCTGAAATTGCCTTTAGCTCAAAGTAATAACCTGCACACCACTGAGGCACAGGAGGGAGAAGATGACAGCTGGCACTTCCCATTGTGGGTCCCTGACACAGCTGACTCACTTTTGTCACCGAGCTCCTAGGCCAGTCGGGCAGTGGGAAAGGCAGAAAAGTGCAGTCAGCTCAGCCTCCAGACAGTTGTATAGAAGCTGTAGGGTTTATAGGAGAAAAAGTGTTTTTTGTTTTTTGTTTTTTTTCCAGGAAGCTCGGTCAATGTGACTCACAAAGAGCCTGAAGCCAGTGCTCTGAGTGAAAAGATGACGTGTCTGCCTCGGCTCTTTCTTGAGACAGCAGGCAATTTTAGTCAGATTCCCACCTGGCTTTTCCTGTCACTTCATCCTCAGGTGCAGTTTTAATCTTGCATTGTTCAAGCCAGTCAGTCACTGTCACTTCTCCTTGTTTCAGCAAGGGGTTTTATCCAGGGCTCTCTGGTTTTCCTCAAAATCTTTTCAAGGGCAATGTGCTGTTCGAAGCATGTCTGAAGGAAGCAAGTGCTTGGTCCTGAGGCCATGGCTTGTCTTGGGCTTTCTAAAATGGAAAGTACAGTTCTCTGGACATTCGCATTGCACCTTACATGACACCTTCAATAAAAAAGAACCAATCATTTTGCAACTACCTTTAAGTGATGCTCTCTGCTTTCTGATGACTGTGCCATCTGGGCCATGCCCTTACTTCTGAATAAATTCTCAGTTCCCTTCCAAGGGTCTGGGGATTGCTTTCCATAACCTTTCCAGTCCCATCTACTTCCTGTTTTCCTCTGCAATTACTTCGATCATCTTCAAATTCAGCATTTTGGCGATGGAGCCAAATGTTTTAAATAGTGAACTTTTATATTTTAGAGTAGTGTCACGTTTACAGGAAATCTGCAGAAAGTGTAGAGTGCCTGTGTACCCCTCATTCTTACATCTTATATCAGTTTCATTCATTTGTCAAAACTAAGGAACGAACATTGGGACATTACTATGAACTCATCTCCACATGTTATATGTTTTTCCAATGATATCTTATATCCACCAAAAATCTCACCAAAAAACTGACAGTTTACCAGTTCTTGTTTTTAATGACCTTGACAGTTTGGAGAAACATTGGTTAAGTATTTTGTAGAATGTTTCTCAATTTGAATACTTCTGATCTTTTTCTCATGATAAGGCTGGGATTAGAAATCTTTGGCAGGAAGATCACAGAGGTAAAATGCCATTTTGTTTTAATATGGTTTATCACCATTGCCCTCAATGTGACTGAGCTGGTTGTTTCTCGGGCTGATCCACTGCAGAGTTACTTTTTTGCTTTTCCCGTTCAATACTGTGTTCTTTAGAAGTAAGTCACTGGGTGCGCCCACATTCAAAGAGTGTGGGGAGGTGGGTAAGCTCCACCTCCTGGAAGGGAACAAATTGTAGGGATCAAAATATGCCACTTTGGCATACGCATTATTTTGAGCTGAAGGCGTTTTGGAGTCAACGGATGCCAACAGAAAGAAGCCTTCCCAGAAATTCCCTTATACCCGACTGAAAGAAGAAACTTCTGAACAAAGAGGACTGCCATGAACTTTCTGTCCTGGGGAAGTTTTGTGGCCACGGAGAAGACAGGAAGCAGGTGCTGAGAGCAGCCCGCAGAAACAAACTGTATTGGTGTCCCTCATATATTTACCTATCACAGTTGCTTACCCTTGGAGGCCTAAAACCTTTTTCCTTTGTCACTTCTTTACAAATTTATCGTTCTTCAGTAAGATGGTAATAAGCCCAAATTGTAACCACTTCTTTGAGTGCCTCATCTCTGAAGTTCTCCCGTGTCAATGTTCTCTACACGTGTGTCCTACACTTCTGTTTTCCTCTTGTTAATCTAAAAAAGCCTAATTTGTAGGAATCCAGCCAAAGACTTTAGGGGGCTTAGAGGGAAATCAACATTTTCCTCCTCTACGGTTCCTTCATATGTTATTTGGAATCCTCCTCTAAAGGAGATTTGTCCCCCCTCCTCCATTTATTTGTTCAGTTGTTTGCTTATCTCACTGGATCTAATTTTCACTCCTTTTCCCAGTCTCTCTGGTTAGGCTGGAGATTTTATTCAGCCCACATCTTGATTCTCAAGCCTGGTTTCCTTTGGATGCTGTCTCTGTCACCAAATTCTCTGTTTTCTCCAGACCTTCATTATCCTGCTTGGTTTGGGAGGAGGGTGAGGGGTAGAGAGGAGTACATAAAAAAGAAAGGAAATTCTCACATTGTGGGGTGGGAAGGTGCGGAGAGAAGAGAGCATGGCTGAATTTAACATAAATAGAGTGGTGGAAAATACAGCAGAAGCAGGAAATTAGAGCAAGAAGTGACATTGAGACCGTGCATTCCCAGATAACTCGTAGAAAACATGTAGAGCTCAGGAATTTCTACACTTTAAGGTAAAAGGCTGTCCTGGGAGGATTCTGTGGACTTCCAGATGGCAGACATCCAGGTAACGGTGAAAGCTAAAGAAATAGGATCATGGAGGCCTTAGAGATCAACACATCAGGTTCCTAAGGATGAAGAATCTGTGCACGGAGTGTTTTTGTGGATTGCCTAAGGTCAAAGTTGTTCTCCATAGAGCCAGAATTAGAAGTGAGGCTTCCTGATCCTCCACCTAACTCTTGTTCCAGGAGGCTGCAGCTGTTTCCTTGTAAACGGATTCTGATACTAATGGACTGAGGTTTCCATTCCCTTGGGAAGTCTAAGGCTATAACTAGAAATAGCCTCAATAGGAAAGGAACAACTTAGAGAGGCCAAATTCCCTTTTTGGTTATTTAAATGTTAATACCTTGGCCCTTCTCCAGGCAAGTGGGAGATTAGACACAGCTAAGGAGCTGTGCCTATTCTGGAAAACTCTAGTCCCTGCTTTGGGTTAAGTGACTCTTTACCGTTCTTGAAGGCAGGATTAGAGACAAAAGAGATCCGTAATGGAGCCCAACTATCCTCTCATCTTGTATCACTGGCATTGTTTCTGTCTTTCGCTCTAGACCAGTGGAGGCGTCCAGTAAGCTACTGTACCAGACATGCTTCTGTTAAAAGGCTGGATCTTTCTGCGGAAGCAACTCGTTGCTGTAGTACAGACGAAGTTCAGACAGGTGCTTGGTAAACATTTGTGTATTTCTCTGTCAGAGCACGTGCTCCATTATTCAGAAATCTTAGCTGCTGTTGTTTCGACCCACACTCAGCTACTTCAAGCCAAAACTCCAAATGGGCAACAAAACGAAGTAGTTAAAGATCTGGTAGTTTAGTTTCCTTTTCAACAAATATCTGGGATTTTGTAGCAGCTCGATTGTTTGGTTTAAAACTTACAGTTTTCATCTGGTTTGGTGTGATATGCTTGTACACTAATGAGGCTTTGTTTATTTGGGGCCTTTGCCAAGCCTTGGTCCAGTTTCAGGCTGTGGCTGAAAGGAAGTCACTAAGCAACCAAATGTGTCAATGACCTTGGGTTTAGCAGCTCATGAGCTTTTGTATGAGAACCCTTGGGAAATACTGAAAAAAATAGAGAAGAAAATTAAAATTCTCCATTTTTGAATTATTAACTATAGTCACTGTTTTCACATTTTGGTAATATTTTTATCTTTTCATTCTGTTAAAACATGGGTGATAAAAAACACATTACACATCTCTTATCTATATTTTGTTTCCTTACATAACAAATCAGCATTTTACATGCTAATGGAAACTAAAATATTATTTTAGTGATCATATTAATTATATGGCACACCATATAATCTACTTAATTGATTTTCTACCATTATTTATTACTTAGATAGTTTTGAATTGTTATATAAATAAATATTTTTTACATTATGATTTTTCTAAATTTGGAGTTTTTTTATTTAGAGAATTACCCAGAAGTAAAATTGTCTATGACTTTTCAAAAAGTTTCAGTTGGCCAGGTCTTCAACAGACTCATATCTTCCAGATTTTTCCCAGGAGGTCAAAACCAATACCTGAATGATAGTGATTTTAAAACATTTTATCATTAGAAATTTAAAAAAATACCTCTGTACTTCAATTTTAAAGCTATTTTTGTCTGCCCCCAAGTAAAATGATCACATAGTAGGTGATTTACACTTATTTGCCATCAAAGGCATATATAATGAAGTGTACCTTTGTTTTCTGTCTCCTTTCAAATGACCAAGATAGGCCAGATAACTCAATGTTAGAATTTGGGTTCATGGGCTTGAACTATGTGTTGTCTTTGTGCTATTAGACTGGAAAGAGATCCAGAAAAGTTAAGAGGTGGGAGTGGGGAGTTGTGGATAACTTCTTTAGGGAAAACCAAAGTTTATGGTAGAAAAACTAGGTATGGTATAGAGTCAAAAGGGCAATAGGGCAATGGTGGCCCCCAAATTTCTCCATAGAAGGGGATTAAAACAGAAAACCATTTTGTATTTCCATTAAAAAGAAGTTCAGAGACAGATTGTTCCAGAATTGTATAATGGGTCAATGATGTTGCCTAGGCTCTAGGCTCTTTCTAACTTTTTACTCCACCATTCCTGGCACACTGGCTTTGTTTTTGTACTTGCCTACTCATGGTCATAAGATAGCATTACGTCCTTGTCCAAAGAAGCCCAAAGGTCTTCCAAGACCTTTCAAGACAGGAAGCCCAAGGCATTCAAGATATCATACACAGAGAAGAAGAAACAAATGATTTCTTATTGGGTGCCTCTTTTTGTATCATAGAAAAAGATATTTTCTAGAATCCCTTGACCAATTTGTTCTCAGATGCCAATGGACAGAACTGGCTCTTGTTTATACATGTGAGCCAATCCCTGGAGTGGTAATCTTCCACCAATCAGAGTTCAGTCTCTAGGGAAAGGGAAGTGGTTCATCTTTTTCAGAAACTTTGTTGCCTATTGCCTGGACAGAAGCAGGATTCTTTTAGCAGGGATGGAAGAGTGAATTTGTTGGGGATATCACAAATAGCATCTGCTAGAGCCAGCATCCTGATGAAAGGAAAAGACCAAGTGATTTCTTTACACTGTTTTTGTATAAAACAGCATATTTCTTTATGCTGTTTTGAATTTCTTTTGAAAAAAAATTTTTTTCTTGAAGTAACATGTGAGTGTGAAAAGTGGAGGGTTACTAAACTGATGAAGGGCTAAAGTTCTCCAAAGCCACTCTGTAGCTCCTCTACAGAAAGATGGGGAAACGAATCCAGCTCAAAAGTAGTTTAAGTAAAGCAGGAAAAGAATAGACTTTGAAGCAAAATAGAGATGGTTAGGGTAATTTCTCTTACTTGTGTTGGAGATTACATTATTCATAAGGTCTGTCTACTGAAGTATGCTAGTTTACACTGATACAGAAGTTCAGAGTCAGGGGGCCTGATAGACAACAAACAAGAGTGAAAAAGAGCTGTTCTAGTTCTACTAGTTTGTGTGAAGTATTGAGACTAGTTTATGGAACCACAGGAATTTAAGACCCTAGGATGTAACTAATGAAAACCACAAAATTCTTCCTTATTTTACATCCTGCTAAATGCCATAGCACGGCTTTGATGTTCACATGACAGTTAAAGACATTGGCTTGGCCATAAGGGAAGCTCCTGTTTGTTCTCCCCAGGTGAGATATCATCTCCTCTGGCAAGCTTGGTTTGATTTTCAAGGTGCTGATTGGTTCTCTTTCTGTGGGACCTCAGCCATGAGGTTACATTTACCACTCATACTGCTATAGCCTGTGGTCTGATGCAAGGGAAACATAGTAATTACAACATGAATAATGAAGATTGAATTAATAAGTGAATGGAATTAAATAGACAAAAGAATGAATTAAATAAACGACAGCATTCCAAAAAAAAATCCCCCTTGTTCTTCAGAAGAGTCATAACCAGAGTAGATATACATATATGATAAATTTTCTGGAACATTCCTCTTTCATGTTTAGTAATCTTCTTCAAACAAATTTTTTATTTCTAATGCAGAATTTCACCCAGCCTTAAAATTAACCGCTGAGTGTTCAAAAAATTAAAAGGGACAGATTGTATTATGAGATTTGTGCCCTGAAACCAAAGTCCCCTGCTTCTTCTGTACACTTACAAAGACCTAACTATGTTTGCAAAAAGCCTGTTTAATCAATCTGTATGCTAATAAAAATGGAAGTCTGGAATCTGACCTTTCTTGTTTAAACACACTTATTGGGAAGTGTTTGGCTTCCTAATCTCAGTAATGAAGAAGATAATTTTTAATTCTAAATAGCTAAAGAAAACTTAAAAAACATCAAGTCAGATTGTATTCAATATTATTAGGCACTCTGAGAATCCCAGCATGCGGTAGTATTTATAATAGTATTATTATACAAATTATGTTCTTATAGTCCATATGATAGCATGCTTATGTCAAATATGGAGTCAGGTGGTTGAAACAGATTTGAATATGGCCAGTGTTGCAGCTTGATTACTGGTAAGTTGGGCATAGAATATGCATCATTATAACCACTTGCAGGACTGTTCAACATGGGACAGTCATCTTGGAAGGAGCACTGGCCAAGGACTCATGAAAGTCAAAACTGGGTTTTGGTTGTACCTTAGAACATTCATTAATCCTTCCGAGCCTCATTTTCCTTAGTTTCCTGTCTCAGTAGTAGTTTAGAGGTAAAATGAGGTGATTGTGTCAAAGGACTTTGAAATCTGTGAAAGTTAGAAAATTTCCAAGTATTATAATTTTTAGTCACAAGAGTCATGCTGGAAGTCCTTAGACACCCAGCAAAGGATCTGGGTGTATAACAAGTTGAAAGGGGATTTATCTATTTATTATCAAGAAGAAATAAATAAAACACTAGGTCAGTAGAATCATATCCATGTATGAAATACTTACGTTTTTTACGGAAAATTTTTTTGATTTAATGTGTCCTCTTTGCCATCCTATCATAGATGTTATTTCCTTTGGGACTTGATCGGAGAAGATGTTAAGTTAAGCAGTCATCAAGGAAGAAAGGACTCCAAGTTTGCTACACATTTAAGAAATAGTGAGGAAAAATGAAACCTGGAGGTATAAAGAGGAATTGGGAGGATGGGAAGAAAATCTATTTTCTATTAAGTAGTGCACATAATCTCTTTAAAATATGTGTATCTGGGGGAAGGGAAGAAGAAGATCCCCCCCCACCCAAAAAAAAAGAAGAAAAATAAGAGCATACTGGTTTTTGATGGCTAGGGATGAAGTAGAGCTGTTTAATCTCCAGATTGCCCTCACACTGTGTGCCTCTATTGTGCTGTGGTTGACTCTAAGAGGCAGTTCTGCTGTGCCTGTTAATTTTAGCACAGTGTGAATCCTCCCCCCTCACTTAAAGAGAATTGTTAGTTCAATTGATGCACAGTTCACTGAATCCAGAAATCAATAAACCTCTTGGAAAAAAGTGTGAATCTTCCTGCAAGGTCTCCGGATAGGAGACACAAAGAATGCCAATAAGATCTGAAATCCCCAACTGGGATTTAAGCCTGCTTTCACTTGTCTGGTTTAGCAGATGACGTCAGTTGGCAATGGCTTATAAATGTTATCTCTATAACCCTCTTACTGTGGGCCTTTCACTCTTTCAGCTGGGTGTCGAAGGGCTGGCATACAATTTCATGTCATATCTTGAGAATTGGCAGAGCACGGTTTTTACTAACAGTGGAACTGGGCAGTAGGACAGGAGCTGGTGGAACCAATCCAGCTGCAGGGTCTGAAACACGAAGTAGCCTTCTGGGTAAGGTGCTATCCTGGGTAAAATCATGGAGTATGGCAATCTTTGGGCCTAGTCCAAACCGTGGACAAAAACCAATCTGCACCTAGTCCCAGGACACAGAACTGGGTTGGGTTTGACAGGCAGAATTCCAGGAGTAGAAGCCAGGGCAGTAGTCTATTTTATCAGCCAGGGTTCTTGATTAAAAGCAGCAGAAACTTAGGCTGGCGATCTCAAGCAAAAAGAGAATTTATTATAAGATGACTGGGGACTTGTGAAATCATTGCAGCCTGGAGAAGCTGGCTTGGGGAGAAAGGGAGGAACATTCACACAAGCTCAATTCCCAGTGACTTAAAAACCTAAATATAAACAGTGAACTATAAAGCTTTTCAGAAGACAGTACAGGAAAACATGTTTATGAAATCAAAGCTGAGATAGATTTTTCTCTCAAATACCCCAAAAATACTGTCCATAAAGAAAAAGATTGCTTTGCCTACTACATTACAATTAAGAAATCTATCTATCAAAAGACACCTTAAAAAGAGTAAAAAGACAAACTATAGAAGATATTTGTGATACCTACCAAATATCTAGATCCAAAATACATAAAAAGCTTATACAAATATGAACTATGAAAAAGACATGTGACTGAATAGAAATTTGTACATGGAACTTGAGTGGGCATTTAAGAAAAGAGGAAATTAAGATGACTAATAAGGAAATTAGAATGTGCTGAACTTCATTGGAAATGAAGAGAATGCAAAATGAAACCATAATGAGGGATCATTACACATCCACCAGACTGGCAAACATTTAAAATAATCAGATAATACCAAGTGGAAGTGAGGCTGGGGAACAAGAGGATTTTCATGCATGTCAGGGCCATAAATGGGTGTAAGCACTCCAAATAAACTGCATCTGTACACAACAACACAGACCAATCTTATATACAATGTAAAGTTCCAAAATAGTTGAAGAGACAAAACTAAAGGAGTTGTTTAATTTAATTCTTGGTGGTGCAATAAAAAAGCAAGAAAATAATAATCACCAAAGTAGGACTGTGGTTATTTCCAGGAGAAAGAGGACTGCAATTGGAGAAGGGTATGTGGGAGTGGGGTTCGGAGGGCTGGCGATGTCTGCAACATGCAAATGAGGACACCGCACAGAGGCATTACGCCTGTTGTCCCTGCTGGAGTCAGGCTCATTGTGGGGAATCTCACAAAATCAGTATTGGTGGCACATGTGCACATCCCTGGGCAGTCTGCAGATGTCTAGTAGATCCAGATAGAAGACTCTGGGGGAGGGATTGCAACTGTGGGGCTTTGGGGCTTTTCAGCTGCGATGATAGAACGGTGGCTCCAGCCCTTCACCATGAGCTTCTTGTGTTGGCAGTTGCACCATGCCTTCAAACCCTGGTACTGGTGGCTAAGCCTGGTTAATTGTAACTCTTTGACATAGCATCCAAGCTGACAGGCCTTGGCAAAGCAACGTCCACCCTCAAATGGGATACTCAAAGGAGTCTCACTGTTGACCAAGGTCAACTGCCTTAAACACCAGGCCATTTCTGGTGGAGCATTGCAGGAGACAAATTTCTTTTTTCCTAAGAGGCCAATGTACAGGAGAATTAGTCTTGGGCAAGTTTAACATCTGGGCTTAATCTCACCAGCTACCTGCTGGTGAGATTTCATGGTTGATCATACAATATTACGATTTTTTGCCAAATTTTATACATATCTTACATACCTTTCCTCTGTGTGCCATCTTTTACAATAAAAAAGAAAGAAAGAAAACATATTGGAATCAGAATGACTCCAGAGGCTGTGGGCAGCCACTACAGCCAAAATTACAATGCAAAACATGGCCTGGTCCTCAGGCTGCGGCGACCCAGGCTTGCATCATTCATACTTGACTCAAAGTCCCAGGACAGAGGAGAGTTACCTTGAGGCAGCGATAGCTTCCAAATATACTACAGGGCTGGCCAACCCAGACGTTGTAGAACAGAAAACCTTACAGACCAAATTAAGATGCTCAAGTGACATTTATTAAATGAAATAAAACACAATGTGAGAAGCAAGTGGAAAAAGCTGGGGTAAGGTAGCTCATTTAGGATCCATGCATGTGGAAGGGCTACACCACCTGTCTCCTAGGATACGCAGTGTTCAGATTCTCGCCTCTCAATGCCACATCAGTTTTCTCCACCAAAGGTGTGGTTAATAAGGGCCAAAATTGAGGTTTGAGCACATGAGCTCATGGATGGCTGATGCCTTGGGACACATACTTGGTCTATTGGAGACACACAGGGACAAGTACAGCTTGTCACAGCTGGAGCTTCTTGATTAGACTGAAGAGCAACCATAGGTTTTATCTGTGTTTCTTGGGCAGCGGACACAAGGAGTGAGAAGAGGTGACACCCAAGGAGATGAAGTAAAGCATCATATGCATTAGATATTCATATGTAGTTAGCGTATCCTGAATATTTAGTGCCCCATATATTTAGTCACATCTATGTTTGGTACACAGCTGCTTTATGAATATTTGGCATTTGTTGGTCTTTTCTTTCCTCTCTGGTTGGACACACACACATTCTATTCATCAGCTTTGTATTTTATGAGTACTGCACCCTAGAAGTTCTGCCTATGTCCAACAAACTTTTTGCCTACAAGCTACTTACGTATGCTGAAAACACCTTTAAAGTTTTTTAAAAATATTTTATTGATTATACCATTACAGTTGCTCTATTCCCCCCTTCATTCCCCTCCACCCGCACACTCCCTCCCCCACCATTCTCCCCCCTTAGTTTATAACCACGTGTCTCAAGTTCTTTAGATTCTACATTTCCCCCACTATTCTTGCCCTCCCCCTATCTATTTTCTATCTATTGTCTATGCTATTTTCTGTACGTTCTCCCCCCTTCTCCTCCTCCCACTCCCCTGTTGCTAACCCTCCATATGTTCTTCATTTCTATGGTTCCACTCCTGATCTAGCTGTCCTCTTGGTTTGCTTTTGTTTTAGGTGTGGTTGTTAATAATTGTGAGTTTGCTGTCCTTTCACTGTTCATATTTTTTATCTTCTTTTTCTTAGATAAGTCCCTTTAGCATTTCATATAATAAGGGCTTGGTGATGATGAACTCCTTGAACTTGACCTTATCTGAGAACCACTTTATCTGCCCTTCCATTCTAAATGAAAGCTTTGCTGGATAGAGCAATCTTGGATGTAGGTCTTTGGATTTCATGACTTGGAATACTTCTTTCTAGCCCCTACTTGCCTGTAAGGTCTCTTTTGAGAAATCCGCTGACAGTCTGATGGGTACTCCTTTGTAGGTGACTGCCCCCTTATCTCTTGCTGCTTCTAGGATTCTCTCCTTCATTTTCATCTTGGCTAATGTAATTATGATGTGCCTTGGTGTGTTCCTTCTTGGGTCCAACTTCTTTGGCACTCTCTGAGCTTCCTGGATTTCCTGGAAGTCTATTTCCTTTGCCAGACTGGGGAAGTTCTCCTTTATTATTTGTTCCAATAAGTTTTCCACTCGTGGCTGTTTCTTTCCCCCTTCTGGTACCCCTATAATCCAGATGTTGGAACGTTTAAAGATGTCCTGGAGGTTCCTAAGCCTCTCCTCATTTTTTTGAATTCTCATTTCTTCATTCCTTTCTGGTTGGATGTTTCGTTCTTCCTTCTGGTCCATTCCATTGATTTGAGTCCTAGTTTCCTTTCCATCGCTATTGGATTCCTGGACATCTCCCTTCATTTCAATTAGTTTAGCCTTCATATGTTCCTCTAATTTGTGACTTTGTTCCTCTAATTTGTGACTATAATCAACCAGTTCTGTGAGCATCCTGATAAATAGTGTCTTGAATTGTGCTTCTGAGAGGCTGGCAATTTCTCGGTCGCTGAGAGTTATCGGCTTTGGGACTTTGAGTTCTTCTTGCGCCATCTTTTGGGCTGTTCGTGCCTGTTCCATAGCAGGATCAGAGCCCTAAGGTGTTCACTGGAGCAGGGCAACTAAGTTGCTGGGTTGTGACGCTGTATGTGGGGGCGGGGTCAAAGAGCAACTACGGCGTCCCATCTGCCGCCTGCTCCTGCTGCCCTCACCGGCGCCGCAGCCGCTGCTGTCACCGGGCCCAAGCGTCCCGTCCCACAGCATGTGAGTGTGCCACCGCTGTCAGCCCTCGCCCCCTGGGGCCTGCGTGGTCTGTCTCACTGTGCGAGAATGTGGGACCGCGGTCAGTCTGCCCCACACCCCAACCGGCTCCGGGCTGCCTGCGCGCCTGGGTTGGGGGACCTGTCCTGCCCGACCCTGCTCGCTGCTGGCTCCGCCCCTCTTACCGTCCCTGTTGAATGGTTAGATGTAGTCGGACTTCCGTATAATTCAATTTTCTGTCCTTTGGTTGTGTCTTTGTTTCTCCAAACCTTTGTTGTATTCAAACTTGGTTGTGGGAGAAGGCACAGTGTTTCCACTTATGCCTCCATCTTGGCGGAAGTCTCACGTTTAAAGTTTTTGCCCATTTTTTATAACCTATCCACTTATTCATCTGGTATAATTGAATATTCTCAAAATGCACATTACATCTTTGATTGGCCGAGACTTAGTCATGTACCCTTCCTACTGGTTATACCAGGACAGGCATTAAATAATGCAGCCCCTTTGGGTTCTGAGATAGGGGGTGAGCCCTGCTTCCTTTCAAGAATGCGTATACAGAAGAATTTTCCCATAGAGGAGCTCAGGGTACAAATAGGAAGGAGGACATTGAACTCTAAATGAGCCTAATGAACTAATTAACAAATGCCCATATATATCTATATCTATATCTATCTATCTATCTATCTATCTATCTATCTATCTATATCTGATATTTGCAAGGGAGTGGGACTTGGGGATAAAGTTAAGGCTTAGCAACTGGAAATGAGACATTGCAACTCATTGAGTCGGTAGCAGGAATGGTTTGAGTGTGAGTCCAGGAGTGAATGCACTGGGATATCTAAGAACCTGTCTCTTGAGGTCAGAATAGCTGCATGATTGGGGCTTTGAAAATTGAGCTGAGCTTCCAGATCATGATTAAGTGCCTCCAAGTATGGAGAGTAGAAGGAATGCGGTAGCTGTGACCTGAGAACGACTCTCAGATTTCCTGGAGTCCTGCTCTGCTATGAATTTCTGCATTTCTGGTAATTGTTATAGAAACTCCTTGGTGAAAAGTCCAATAATTTCCACCAATCATTCCTCTGCAATATACTTAGCTAATGAATCTCTCTCTCCATTATCTAAGTAACATATATATATGTGCCTGTCACACACACACACACATACACACTTAACAGAAAGCTATACTAGAATTACCTCTTAACAGCAGGGTACATTGTGGGTAGTAACTACCTATAGATGATGCCTGAGGCTCTGGAGGAGACTGAGTTTCTCTGCAATGTACTGTCTGAGTTATTTCTCTAAGAGCCTTCTTGGTAAATTGCTTACAGTACTATCCTAAGCTTGGGTGCCTCCCAAGATTTGAAACATCTTTGAGGAAATTGTTTACAACTCCTTTTTACTCTGATTAAAATATGTTCTTGCATTCACCTCATCCAGGGCACAGAAACACTGTCCAAAGCGCCCTTTTCTCACCTCCCTCCACACACTGATCGCAGAGCTGCCGTCTGTAAGTAGAGCTGTACCCTGCCTGAACCAGGATATGCCAGACTTGGCAGACATCTGACTTGTATTTTCTCATGTCCTCCCATAGGGCACCATAGAATTCAGGCCCTTGGAATAGCTTTTTTAGAAAAAGGTAAAATAATGATAATTATACAGATTTAAAAACTGATCATGTATTACAGATTTTATTGTACTCATATATGAGGTGATGGCGATCAGAATATGCCACCCCAATAGATGCCACTTAGTATTTTGGGCTGATGGCAATTGAGAATCAACAGATGCAGGAAGAGTTCTCTCCTCCCCCCCGACCCCGCCATCCCATCTACCTAAAAGCAGAGCCTCAGTTGCCTTTTGTGAAGGCATCCTGTCCACTTCTCCCTGCAAACCATCCCCTCTGCCTAGGAAGAGCGTGGCACTCATCACTGGAGACTGGGAATCAATACAGAAAATTTTGCACAACAGTTTTTACTTAAAATAAGACTTCCACTAGTTTTTTCATATATTTTCAGTAACTTCTCCTTGATTTATCATGTCCTGAAACCTGAACCTCCTTTTCTTATTTAAGATGGCATACCAGTCTCTAATTCTCACCTCTTCTTTGGGACTCACTTATTTTCTGTGAACGCCAATGCATATAACTATTAATGAAAATTGTGTGCCTTTCTCTTAATATTCTTTTGCTAGTTTAATTGTCAGGCTTCCTGGTGCTGTACCTAAGAGGGTAGAAGGAAAGACAGAGGGAACCAGGCAGATGGTATAACTGGTTCAAAAGAAAAGGCAAAATACCATAGACTTCTCTGGAAAGGAAAGGGATGTTGAAATAAATTACCATTGGAGGCCAAAACTATTTTTTCCCTGGGGAGAAGAGGAAGCAATTAAATATCTACCAGACTGGACAGAATTTACATGTCTATCAGTTATGTGCAACACAGAAGGGTTACTTAATGTTTTAAGAAAAATAAAAAGTTATAATCGTACAGCCTTTCTTTAGCAGGCTCATTATATATCAGGGTTTTATTCCTCGAGACTTATAATATTTTCAAGGTTAATGTGCTGCAGGTTTAAAGATTTTTGGAAGGACACACTGAAAAGCCCTTAGGGTTGCTTGAGATTGGATTTTAGATGCTTAATTTTACAGAACTGGGAAATCAATTACTATGCCAGCTTCCCGGATGTCAAGAATGGCCAATGTTTCACACAATCCCTGCCAGGTAATGAAGCAGTCAACGTTTTCCCCATTCACAAATCGTTCATCCCAACTGTTCAACTTGACATTCCCCTAAAGAAGTCACAGTGTTTGATACTTGAGCCTGAGGCCTTTAGAGTTAAGAAGTGTTTCTAGTATTTATTCTGGCCATGCCGATCTGTTTGTATTATCCCCAAGGTGTTATTTGCTGCTCATACAGTTTCTGGAGGGAAATAGAGTCAATCCTCATTATTCATGGGTTCTGTATTTGCAAATCTGTATACTTGCTAAAAGTTGTTTGTAACCACACAATCAATACTCAAGGTGCTTTTGTAGTCATTCACAGACATGCACATGGGTAGGGCGCCGAAAAATTTGAGTCACCTGACACGTATGTTCCCAGCTGAGGTTAAGCAAGGCAATGGTCTGCCCTCTTGTTTCAGTCCTCATGTGTCCTTTGTGGACCATTTAGTTCCATGTTTTTCACACTTTTGTGGGATTCTTGGTTGTTGCTGGTGATTTCATTGCTTAAAATAGTTCCCAAGTGTAATGTAGAAGTGCTGTCTGATTGCTAAGTGAAGGAGTCTGCTAGGTGCCCTACGAAGTTTGTGTTGGATGCAGATATGTGTTAGATAAGTTTTGTTCAGGCATGAGTTATAATGTTGGCACGAGTTTAATGTCAGTGAGTCAACAATGTATATTAAGTAAGGTGTTTTAAAAAGAAACACATATAAAACATGGATCCTACCCCTGAGGGAGCAATGATTTAGTATTTGCTAAGTAGTGCTTGTGGCGACTTTATAGAACTTCAGTACCACAAATAATGAGAATTGACTGCATCTATCTCAGAGGGTGTTGGCATGTACAGTGAGGAGTTACCTTGCTGGTCACCATGCAATCTACCTGTTAGCTCTCCTTGTGTGGTTGGCATTGACATCGTTTGGTTTGCTAGAAGAGATTTGCCTGTTTCCTCAAGACTTGGTTGAGGTAAGAGGGCAGTGTTCTTTGGTAACATTTTTCTCTTCTTTTTGGAAGGAATGGAAGTAAAATCCAAATACCGTAGCTCTCTTATTCCAGGTTGTGCTGAATTACCAGTGGATTAATTGCCAGAGTGTTTTATCCTTAGCAATTTGCAGAATTTCAAGTGGAATCCTGTTTATATGATTTCCATCAGCCTTACATATTCTGATTAGCCTTTCCATTGACACCTTGGCCCTCCGTCTTCCTTGAGGGTTTTTGAAAAACTATAATTTAGTATGTGAATGCTGAGCAGACTACATTCATTTCACAGTTTTGTGCACTTGTTTCTTTAAAGGGAAACCATGTGAGCCCTCCTACACATGTGTACACACACACTCACTAATTGGGGTCATCTGAGAGCAGCGAGCTAGAGGTGCAGGAAGGAGGAAGGGATGGTAATATTCCAAAAGGAAAGTTGTTAAATGCCTCTTCACTAAACAGTTAGCTGCAACAATCACCCTGCCATTTTCAACCAGGTCCTCAGTTGCTGACAGAGGCTAATATGAGGTTACAACATTTTACCCCCAACTTTTGACAGCAAAGTACAAACAGACTGGACGTGGTAAAAGAGAGGAACCATGGAGGTAGGTTGAGTTAGGTGCCTGACTGCCCATAGGCAACCTCAGTTTTGTTTTGCGCCAACCTCCTTTTGACACCTCCCGCCCCCGCTCCTTTTGTTGTTGCTGTTGTTGTTTTTCCCTCCAGGTGCAATGGAGTGATGTGGCCTCTTTCTACTCAGAGAATAGGGTCTGTTCACAGTCATCACCACCTTCACACACACCTAACTTAATTATTCTTCTCTCAGGCATTTTTTATTTTTGCCTCATCTATCATAGCACTACAGAAGAATGATTCCTTCCTGGAGGAATTCTGAGCATGAGTGTGGAAATGGAGGCAGAAAGGACCCTCATTAAAGATACCACATTAGGCTGCACAGGGCCTGCTCCGGTTAGGGACGACTAAAGAAAGCCTAGGAGCACTGAGCTCTAAGGAAATAGACAGGGAGGGAGGCTTAAGAGTCTGGGCTATGCCACGCACCAACAGTGTGAGTTTGGGTAATTTTCATAACTTTTCGAAGCCTGTTTTCTCATCCACCGCCAGGATTCAGCAAATTTTTCTGTGAAGGGACAGACAATTATCACAGGCTTTATGGGCAACACAGCCTCTGCAGCAATAGTCACAGACAATATGCAGACTGAAGGGCCCTCTCTGTTCCAGTGCAATCTCGTTGGTGGAAATAGGCTGCAGACTGACTTCAGCAGGCAGAGTCGGCTCACTGGGCTGCCATTTGTTGACTCGATCTACAAAATGTTAGTAATGATTATACTCAACTCCAGTTATTAGGAGGATGCTATGGCTGTATTATAGAAGAGGTATAGGATAATGTTTAGCTTATAAAAAAGTATTTTTATTGAAAAGATAAGTTTAAAAAGACAAAATCATGATTTTCACACAGATATATATTAAAGATTTTACTAAACTCATTAATAGTGCAGGAATTAGGCAGATATGATATCTAGTTCAAAATGAGATATAAAAAATATCCCAGAGATTTATAGATCAGAAATAATAAAATTAATTTTCAATTGATGCCAAATTTTCTTGGGGTAGAGAAGTTATCCTTTCTCTAGACAATTCATTTACATGTTCATGCCAAGAGTTATTCTCATATCATTGTAATTTTCTACAACTTATACAGTTGAAAAATAGCTCAGAGGTGATGAGAAGCCAGAATTAAATGACTCAGAATGATATGCTCTGAACAATGTATAATTTGCCACTGGAGAAATCTTGTAATCATATTTGCTTATTCCAAGGTTCTTTATACACTCAAATTTTTACCTATTATCATTATTGCTCAGTTGCCAATTAGGGCTCCCCCATCCTTTGAGGCTGAAATAGAATTGGCTCAGATTCCATACATGTGTGCTCTAGGGTTTTCTTCAAATTGAGGCTCACTTGAAGTTCCTGATTCTTCCATGTGACTTCAGTGTGTCGATTGTTTTAATCAAAGGTGTGGTGATGTTCATTTTTGGCATGATATGATGCAGTGTGAGATGCATTCTCGATGACTCCATCCATGTCTTTGAGATATCACCAACTTAAGGTTCTATGAATGCAAGGGGCAACAGAACATATACATCCCAATAATGCAAATAGTTTAAAACGATTACAGCTCCCACTGGCTTCCCTACCTATCATTAGGGATTTCCTACTGGCTGACATTTCTTGCAGGCTCCAGCCAACTTGCCTGCCAGCTGTTTCTCTCTTCGGACACCTCCCTTTCTCTGACAGTCTTAAATTCTTGTTCATTTCTTATCTTCACCAAGAGCTGAAGGCAGGGGTGGGTGGGAGTTCTACTCCATAGTCATTTTTGGCTCTAAGTCAGTAGACTAGCCAATAGCTTGAACTTTACTAATGACGGTGCCAGAGGAAAATAAAAAAATTCTAAAACAGTACTTTTTAAACTAACTGCAGTAAAAGACCAATTTTTGTTTATTATTTTATTTCTAATCTGTCATGGACCAATACTTTTTATAAAATATGGTAAAGATATATTATTGATCACATGTTTAGCATCACATGTTTCAGCAATATTAAATTACTGATAAAATGTCTAAATGCTTATTTACATCTCTGTACTTGTCATAGACTAGGAAAAATTGTTTACGGACCAGTCTGCAGCCCACATTTGGAGTAGTTTTGACTTGGAGGTTCTCACACTGGTAATTACATACTCTAGCCTAGAAATATCATTCTTTCTTCTTAAAACTCACTGGCCAACACTCGTCATATGTTCCCTTCCCCAACAGTGGGAAAATCAAGGAGTTTAGTCATTGAGTGCCCTCAAGATGGGAGGTGGGTGAAAAGGAATGTTGAAGAAATTTAATGATTACCACTGATCACAAGAGCCTTTTTATAAAATGTGGATTTCTAGATATAAAATTGGGATACTTTGATTCAATAGGTATAGGAGGGATAATTTGAATCGCTACTTTAATAAAATTCACAGTTGATTACCTAGGAACTAGTGTCCTAGGTAAAAAGCATTATATCATTTCATAGATCCTGAAGGAAATTTGATACCATCTTATGTTAGTCAGGGCCTCTGAGAATCCAGTGCAAAGATAGGACTAAATGTGCATGGATTTTATTAGGGTAAATACCTGTGTAAAAGGGAATTGGGAGGGAAAAACTGGGGTATTCGTCAGACCATAATGTATACACAATCTCAAGTGAAGGAGAGAGGGAGAGAAGGTTGGGTTGAAGCATTGTAGACAGCTGTGCCGTCTAGGATGAAGATGAAGCAAAGTCACCACGGAGACTGAGCCAAAACTGGACAACAATAGAGCACTGTGTCTTCCAGGTCTGGGTTTGCCTCACGCAACTCTTCCCGCCCCATGCTCAGTCATTGTGTGGGAAAACAGCCTTGGCACAAACCAGGCAAGGAATTTTAAAGCACAGCAGCTGAGGTCCTTGGACAAGTTCCCTCTGCACAGAGAACATTCTTGAGGTGCATGCCCATGACTACCACATGCCTGCTTTAGTTTCCTACCTTCATGAAGTTTCAATAGGCATTCCCATTGTATGAATTAGTTATTGAGGCCAAAGAAGCTTGGTGAATTCAGGTCCTGGCACAAGGTCCAGAACTATTACATTTGGAAAAAGAAACCAGCACCGCTTGAACCCTGCTGTCCCTAGTGATGTACTCAGGGCTTCCATAATTGAAAACGTTTTTAGTGGGTATTAAATTATTTTTAATTTTTAATCTGCTAAGCAAGTCTTCCTTCTGCTCCAAGTAGCATTTCCTTTTTTTCAGTCTTGAAATTTTTGCCTGGTGAAGTCCCATCTGCCTTCCTATAAGCAAGTTGTCTAGGAGTGAATGCCTACTCAAGTTGGGCAAATACATTTTTCCCTGGGACTTCAAAGCTTGAACATCCTTTGAGTGTTGGGGGTACAAGTCAGGGAAGTTGTTGGCTATCATGCTTCCCACTGTGGTTTAAAGTCAGTCTCCAAGAACAAAATAAACATGCATAAAGGTGTGGAGATGAGAGAAGCGAGGGCAATTCTAGTTGTCCTTGAGGTTCAGCTGCATTCTTTTTTCCTCTGGCTCTTCTATAAGACACCTTCCACTAATTTCTCTATTTTGCCTACACTGCAAGTGAGTTTTTATAATTTGCAACCAACAGACTTGACTAAAACAGTTTCTCAGAAGTGTAGACTTTGAGATCTCTTATTGTAGTGCTAACATAATGAGGGTATTACTTTTTTTCCGATTTCCTGCTGGTTTTTTTTCTTTTTCTTTTTTAAATGCTCTTGATCAGCTGTCAGGGACAATGATTAACACCTAGCATCAGGAAGGCAAGGAGATGTGGTACACAAGTGAACCATTAGAGACTCATTAGTCCTGTAATGAAGGGATTGATCCCTCGGTTAAAACTCCTACCTAGCTTCACAAGTAATCCATGTGCAATTAAAGGCTGATAACATTGAGTGTTCACTCATATCAACATTTTGTGTCTGAAGGGAAAAAAAGAGTGGCATTAACAAGCCAAGCATATCAAATGAGTTTGAGTTTAAAAATTATAAAACAAGTAGGTTTTTGTTATGAGTAACGTAGAACTGGTATTTTCAATTGGCGTGTGATTGGTACCTGCTCCATAGAGTTTGTATTCTGAGTATCTAAAACTTAAAGACAAATATTCTTAGCATCCTAAACTGAAACAAGTAAGCACATTTTGGAAATGAGAATGGCCTAAGCCAGGAGAGCTGGACTGGGGTGCAGGTTAGCCTCGAATAGGGGTATGATTCTGCATCTGCCAATTAGGTTATTGGGTTTCTGTTTTCCTCATCTTTAAATGAGGCTAGTAGAATAAATGATTTTTAAGTCCCCTTATAATTCTCTTATTTAAAATAAAATTCTGTGTTTGAGGATAATTGATTTCTCTCATCTCTTGGCCTCATTTTATAGATAGAAATTAGATGTCTGGGGAAGCCAATTGATACACAGGTGGTGGGATGTTTTCGTCTTCGTTGGAAGAATGGACGCAGCCCTTCCTGGGATGGTAACATAGCTGGTTTTCCTAAGGGTGACCTATGAAGTGGTCTGAATAGCTGTATCCATTTGTCTTATTTCTCTGTGATTGGTTCCATGTATTACCATCTAATATACTGCATATTTCTGTAATAGGACTTGATTTAATGGCAGGAAAAAGGGATATTCAATATGATAACTCTGGAGGTAGCAATAATAACATTTCCACTAGAAATAATGTAATAAATGATGGTGGTATTTTACTAATGTATACTTTATAGGTTAGTATAAAATTTTAATTTTTAAAAAGTTTTCCCAATGGTTTTCCATTTAATTTCTCACAAGTTTTTTAATATCTGAATATTGGGATTTTTTTTTCTACTCTAGACAGCTGCATGTAGTTTGAGTTGATTGTCAGGGAAGAACTTAGAATGGATTCTATAAGAGAGAATTGACTTCTTTTTTTTTTTTTCAAACTCCTGAATAGACCTATTTCCTTATGAAGTGTAACCACACTCCCACCCCAGGGCATTTTCTATTCAGGATCCATTTAGACAAAAATGATTGAAATTGATCTGTACAATAAAGTCAAGAAAGGATTTAGGAAAGTTGAAGAGAAAATGGGAGAAAGGTTTTAGCCAAAAGACTACGCATCCCCCAACCCCACAACAAACAGGAAACTTGGGGCTTGTGCATATGTATGGCCATAGGTGAGGATTTTCTGAGCAACACATATCAGACAAATTTAGAGAAATAGTGTGATATCTGGCGTTTATTCAAAATAATGCTCAGTCAAGCACTGTGCTGTCATCTTCCTCCATTACCAAAATAACTAGTAGAAACCTGCTGTATGACATATCCTTGACTAAGTGCTGTTTTACAGGATGAAGTAAGAGGGGCCACAGCCTAGCTGAGTGGGTGTAAGAAGTGAGATGTAGGTGGGGCAATCAAACTCAGCGCAGTAGATATTTGGAGAGATAGAGGACCTTGGCAGGGCAGAGTGGGATCTCAGGAAAGTCCCAGTAAATGGGGTGATGGTGGGGATAAGCTTGAGCCATTTTGCAGAAATAGTAAAGAGAAGGTTGTCCAGAAGGCGACCGATTTTTTGGCATGAAGAAACTAAGAGACAGAGAAACGATTTGACTTCTATTTGGTTAGAAGATATTATAGGTAAAGATATAACTAAAAAGCACTTTTTCTGAAGTGCAGCTTCATAGCTCCTTGGTGGAAAACAGCATACACTAGATTACCTTCTAGAGGGAAGTGATTAAGTTTATAGCTGGGCAGATGGAAATCATCGTGTTACTCTTGGCATGTGTTGTTCTTTGTAACCTCAAGACCTCCCCTTACGTTCCATCTTACCTCGTATGTAGTGCTTGCTCTTGGTGTATAGGAATCATCTTCTGGAGGGTGTTCCTCTTGTAGTACGGGCTTCCCCCACTAAGTAACTGTTCTAGGAACCTGTCTGTATCAGTGTATTAGCTAGTGTTGTTGTGAGAGGCTGTATTTGGCTTCAGTGAATTTTTTGGAAGTGTCTTTCAATGTGTTTGCTCATTTCATAATGGGTGGTTTATGAGTGTACCTGCCCACACCACACTGAGTGTTCAGAAGTTTTTTACTAAAAATGTCACAACCCCCATGTCCCACCCTCCCTATTCATCCAATCTTGCTCTGAATGGCTTTTCTTTTGTTTCCCTGATAGAGAAATTCCTCAAAGCTTTGTAAACATTTTGCCAATGTGAAGAGGTGAAACCCAAACCTGCAGAAACACTAAAAGGCATTAAAATCAATGAGTTCAAACACTCTTTTGAGCAGTGAAAAAAACATCTCAATAGGTGTGTTGCATCAAAAGGAGAGCACTCTGAAGGCGATTGAAGTTTAAACATGTGAAAATAAATACAGAATTTTTAATAAACAAATTCTAGGTATTTTTGGATCCCCTCTCATATTATCTGGAAAAATATCATTACATAGTACAATTTTTTAAAAAGGCAGTAGGTATCACAAACATAAAAAATACAGAAAAATAAAAAAATACAGAAAAATAATGAGTTTTACACGATTTAGCAGCCTGCCACTTGTCTCATTTTTTTCTGCAGCTATTTTGGTGGTTCTTCACCTAACAACATTCGTAATATCCTTTTCTATGGAGGAAATAGAAAGACAACTCAATCCTTTCTCTAGAGAGGTTGATTGACACTTTTATTATATTTTTGATAATAAAAATACAGATATACTTCTCTGTTTGTAGGAGGGCTACAGATTTGTGTTCTTTAACCATAGGAATTTGATTCAATTCTTATTTTGCATGATTCCTATCCCACTGAAAAGAAAAGCCATGTAGGTGTTTGTAATTGTATCTTTAGTATCCTTGAGTCAATTTCTGATAGAAGAGAACTTCTGTTTTGATTATACATTTTTGAGAACTTAATTTTCTTATAATATTACCTATCTGATATGTAAAATGGTTCTCATTATTACACATTCTAGCTTTTGGCTCCAGATCTTTCAAGCCGTATTTCTCCCCTAATTCCCTCATGCTACTGGTCTTAGGCACCATGTCACCATCATGGTGACATTTTGGCTCAATGCCTGGTGCAGGGTGAGTTGGCACTGCAGGTAGAGGGAGTATTCCTCAAGTCCATTCCTACAAGGAGAGGACTTGCAATAACTATATGCAGAAGTGACTGAGAATCATATACATATATCCCAGAAATTAAAACTAAATGTGTCCCTAACTGAAATGGTGATTAGTCAAATTGTGAAAATGCCTATAGCCACGCAAACATCCCGCAGCAGAGTTGGAAGCCCAATGGTTGGGAAAGGGGAGTGGAATAAGATAACAGTCTTAACCAAGTATGATTAAAATTTTTATTTTGGCAATGTTTGTAAACACATACTGACCATGTGGGCATCTTGTTAGAATTCCTCCTGGAGCCTTGGAAGGAGTTTGTGAAACTTAAGCCTCATGAGCTTTGTGGTAAATGCAGCTCAGCTAACTGATCAAGTGATTGCTTACAAGGTGAGTTCCTTTTGGGGCCAAATTTTTTGGGCTCACATGTGTATTCCAAAAGCATGCGATTGCTTACTTGGGCTTTTTTCTCCCTAGGAGACGTTTGCCTTTAGCAGGTAGTGGTGCATGATGAAGACTTGCCTACTTGTCTCCCTGGTGAGACTTTTATGATTAGATTTGATAAACCTAATCATAACTTTAATAAGAAACTGCTCTCACTTTATTATTTGTCCAAGCTCTGTGGGTGATTCTATTGGCTATAAACTGTGTTTACTAATTCCTCAGGTTCATGAACAAGAGGCCCTGGCCTCTTTGGAAAGCTTCCTGGCCTAGTGGGTTCTGGGAAGATCAACTACTATGTGTTTAAATGATCTAATGACTCAAAAGGGGAGGTATTAACTCAGGCAAAAATTGAGCAGGGCTTCCCTGGTCAATGAGGAGACTTGTTGCTTCTTATCAAAGTCAGCCTTGTTAATTATGCCCTACCAATTTTTCAGCCTATTTTCATCTCCTGTATTTCTTATAGTGGATCTCTTTATGGCCTTTGAGAGGTATTCAAGGTCAGAGATGGGGTAATTGTGCACAGCTTAAAAAAAAAACGTAAAGGAATTTTTTTGCATAGACATTCGTGAGGTTAAAGGAAACCAATTTGGGATAGTGATATATCCCTTCCCCACATTGTAGCAATAGCCAACTATCACATCTGTAAACATAAAAGGGTCTGCTGGAGGGAGCCATTACTGACTCTTGGAGAGAGAGCTATAGCTGTAGGGGAGGGCCATCTGGCAGAACTGGTGAGATCTAGGAGGAGAATGCCGACAACACGTAGCCTGGCAGCATTGTCTCAGTGGAATAAACTCAGCATGGACTCAGACTATCAGCATGCCCTTTTTATGCTAATAGGCTGTCTGGACTACTGGGAGTGGGCTGAGGGCAGGGAATAGGAGGGGCTGCCGGAGGAGATGGAGGTAGACCACAGAATGAAACCTGGGAGGTGCTTCTGCACCTCAGGGAACTGAGGGCATTCTTTGCAGCCAGAAAACACCTTTGGGAACTGCCCAGGGCCATGGCAAAGACATTGAGTTTTGCAGCACTCCTGTAGGAGGGGCCATGTTGCCCAGGTAACCTAGCACATGGGGAAGATGGTGGCAGGAGGAAGTTCTCGTACTGAGCACATGCAAAGCTAGCAAGATAATTAGATAAGAGGAAAAAAGCCCTCTTACCCATCCTTTGGTACCAGTTTGGGCATGGGAAGGCAGGCACATGCACCGCAGAAGTTAAAATGGTGGCAGGGGTGGTGCTAGACCAGAAAGGCCTATCAATCTAGCCAGAGGAAAGAAAGGATTGATTGGGAAGCAGACCCATGAAAAGCATGCAAAAGTTTAGGAAGTTAATTGGTCATTCTGAGAAAGCACCTGGCTCAACCCACACCTGAAACTAACATAAACCCAGGGGAACAAAGGAATCTGTCCCTGGATCCTGGCTCAGGGCTTGCAATCTGCACTCGGATGGTGTACTGGCCTGTCCTCTCTATGGGTCATGTGACTGTAGCAGTCCCATGGCCCATGGCCTCCCACAAAGAATCTCTCTCTTGGTGACCTGGGAAAGCATTTGCTGGTGCATTTGTACACTTTCTGGCCTGGAAGCATAGGATCTTGTGGCCCCAGATGCTGCATGGCCAGTGGTGGTTCTGGCTTCACATGAAGCCTTTGGGTGATGGAGCCCGAAGACAGTTGGCAGCCAGGAACAATCTAATCTATTGGCACAAACACTTAGCAGCCACTTCAGGTTCCAAAGGATGATACTTTAAAATGGAGCAGGAATTCTGGGTCCTGCCTTTTGTTTTGGATTTGCTGATGACTGGGTTTTGCCTGGGTGTTGCAGAAGAAATGAGATTTGAGATGGGGAATTTCTCATTCTCCCAGAGTGTTCGGCATTTGAATGAAAACCTTTTTCCTTTCTCACCAGCCTCTGCCTCTAGAGTTTGCCTTTTCATGGCAGCTGGTAGCTGAACCTCACTTTGGTTCAGTAACACTTTGATGTACTGCATGTAATTTTTATTGACTGAATCCAACAACATACCAAAGGGCAAGAAAACTCATTGATGCAATCAGTAAAGGTAAGTTTCCTGGGGTGCAGGTGTAGGGGTGAGGGTGGAGGGTGGATTTAGAGGGGCAAAAAGAAAAATACCAAGCACCAAAGGCTAGTGAAATTGGAGTCTTATCTTTACCTCAAGAGTTAGGCCTGCATTTCTGTCTAGCATCCAGAATTTCTCTTTTTTTTTTTCCTAAAGGAGGGAGTGCATTTGTTAGATAGCCCCCAGGTGTCAGCTCCATCAGGGTTTGTCTCAGCTGCCAAGAGCTCTTTTGCCTCAGGTCAAGTCATTCTTTCTGGGGTAGGCTCAAGTTGAATTAAATTAAATAGTTCAAAACTCTCTTTTCCCATATCTATTACAAAGTATGCCCTATTAAATATTGTCTTAACCTTCACCCCTTTTTTGTTAAAGGAAAACTTGTTCCAGGAATATGATATTGAACCTTTTTTTGACTATTTTTACTGGAGCAAGTCTTTCCTCATTTCAATGACTGTAATAAAATGAATTTTTCATATGCTGGAATTATCTTTTTCCGTATTTCAGTCAGTGATATTTTAAAATTTTATATACTCTATACATTACTTCTTTAGTGTTCTTGAGTTGAAAGAAATATGTCAATGTTTATCTTAGTGAAAAATTCTAATGAAAAAATTTGTACATTTTTGAAAATTGAAATCTACTGAAATGCTTTCATATCCATTCTATAATGCTTGATGTGACTTACTCAAAAAAATCTAACCTGACTATGGTTTATTCTGGTCACTCATTATCATCATTTTATGATCTTCAATGGATACCACCATTTTGTAGCTTGGGATTTGTAAGTTAATGAGGATTTTTTGTGTTAAGAAACTCTGCCACTAGTTTTTACTCTTTTAGCCTTTTTCAACTCCCTTAGGGAATTTATAATTTTGTAATTGATGACTTTTTAAAAATGTTTTCTGAATGCTTGAAGGTCACAGGTTTCTTAGGTCCTGTTATGTACTGCAAATGGATCTAAATTTCTTTCACATTTTTTAAAAAAACTTTTAAAATAGACTCTTTGACTTTTAACTTTTTTCAAGTCTTAGATTTTTAAAAATCCTCACCTAGGTATCTATTTATTGATTTTTAGAGAGAGAGAAGGGAGTGAGAAAGTGAGAGAGAGATATCAATGTCAGAGAGAAACATTGATCTGACTGGGGATTGAACCCGCAACCATTCGGTGTACAGGATCATGCTCCAACCGATAGGCACCCAGCCAAAGCCAAAGCTTTTTCTTTGTGCATGCCACTGGGAAGTAGACATGAAACTGCCTAGAAAGGTGATAGAACCACTAATAATATAAACAAAATATTTTGATACAAAGGAGATATTTATTATGCCAACTAAAATTTTGTTGTATATTATAAAATAAGAGGGAGGGTCAGTGAAAATAATGTAGTAAAAAGAGCTCTTTATAAGAGTCGAATATTAAACTGAAATTTAATCATCATAATATTATTTATATAAGTTTTAAAAAGTAAAATCAATATTTATGTTTTTTGGTATACATATAGAGATACATGTATATGTATGTGTATATATATAAACTTATTGTAAATGTATAAAGACATACATGGGTATGATAAACATTGGGTTTAAAAATAGTTTCTTTTAGAATGGGGAGAGTAATAAAATTGTGAGTGGATGCTCAGAGAGCTTCAGTTGTATTTGCATTTTTCATCTCTTTCTGTTGAGTGTCAGTCTGGCTATTTTCTTTTCATGCATATTCTAGTTTACTAGTCCTCACTGTAGCTGTGTCTAAGTTGCTCTTGAGCCCATTCATTGAGTTCTCAGTTTCAGTTAACATATTTTCACTTCTAAGATTTTTGTATTTTTAAGATTCCAGCTTTCTGATGAAATTCTCCAATTTTCTAGTTTCTGTCAATAACTTGTATGGGTCTAAGATTTTATCCCATTTGCACACTAGCAAGGTAGGATGTCATAGTTTCACGGATCCTGACAGTAGACACACATCTCCTGGGTAGAAGAAGTAGGACACTATCACACACAGCACAGTGACAGGTGTGTGCTGCATGATTGCACGGTTTCCCGTGCTCCTCAAGTCCCTTTAAGATAATAATGAACAATTTATCTATTTTCCTTTTCTTTTATTTTTCAGTTACAAGTGATGTACAATATTGTATTAGTTTCAGGTGTACAATATAGAGATTAGATATTTATATCAATTATGAGGGATCACCCCAACATATCCAGAACAATTTAGCTGGATATTGCACATGCAGTGGGCTTATTTCATAGCTAAGGACCCCCAATTTAGGAAACCCAATATCTTACAATGAGCTGTAAGCAAACCTTTCCCATTTCTCTGAGGGAGGTGTGGCCTTTATTATATTTCATAGTAAGCACACCTTCCAGTTGCTTCAGAGGGGGCACTAGCATTTTTCCCCCATGTGGTTTCTAAACAAATGTCTTATAGAAGATAGTTCAGAAAAAACTTCATCACTTTTCTTGAAAGATGGGTTGAAATTCGAGACTTGTAAAAAACTGTATTCCAATAATTTCTTGAACTAAGTGATATATTTTAAATTTCCACATTTTCCATCTGTATCTTTTTATTTTCTGTTATTTTTTTTCCCTTGGTTTTTAGTCCATAGCCAATCTTCAGTGGTTCTAGAATGTGATTTGGAAGCAAAAATTTGATTTTTCATATTACTGAGGTTTTAGGGTTATTTATTACTACAGCATAGCCTGGCTTATTTTCATTGATTTGGAATACTATTTTATTGTTATTTCTGCTATGATTATCAGCACATGCTCTGAGCTTTTCCAGAAACAAAATGAAAGGGTGAAAAGCCTTTGAATTTGAATGGCAGCATTCACATGCTTTCCATGAGTAACACTTCTAGCCATACTTTTTACTTCTTCTCCAGAAAGTTAAGGCATGTTTGATTGGTGACATCAGGTAAATGACCAGTACTTCCCAGGTCCCTTTTCTCTTTGCAGAGCATCCTGATTTCAGGACATGCACATTTTCCTTCTCTTACTGCCATAAGTTGCTGAGAACAAAGGCCTATTTATGTCTATGACTGGGTAGGCATGCTTAATTGTAGGAGGAAAACAGTGGGAAGCTTAAATGTGGCAATAGGCTCAAGTGCATTCTCTAATCTGGTTCACTGGCATCCGAAGATATTTTGATACTTCATCTGCTTGTGCCTTCTGTTTTTCAATTTGTTACACATGGTGGTGTAAGGCGTGTTATTGTCCAGCTTCATCCCCAACATCCAGGGCCATGAAAGCCTAAAGTTGTCTAAAGCTTAAAGTTGAGCAAATCTACCATTTGCTCATAGTTCTTCCCTGTTTTGGGAGGGGAGGCCTTTGCATATTGCTTCATGGAAATTAATGCAAACAAAAAAAAAAGTGGAGAATAGTGAAGTCACATTGAAAAGCAGTCACTGATTCAATCATTTAACTGACCCACTTCTCCAAACCCCCCTCCATCCTCCAGCGTTATTCATACTGGGGTTTCAGCAAAGTGACACGCACAAATCAAAGGCCTTTGGAAGTTACTTGGGAAGGATCAGTAACACAAGTTTTGAATCCACGGGTCAACTGTGTGCGTGGGCTGGGGTGTGAGTTAGAGCGGTGCAGAAATAGCATGAGTTTTGTAAATCCCTTAACCTACTAATTGAAAGTGGGTGGAATTCAGGCCAGCAAGTGGGGTTGACTCGTCTTGTGAAAGGGCCTTTCTCTTCAGAGTTTTTCTTTTTTCAAGAACCACAGACATTTATTGTATTGCCACTCTATTTTGCTGCACAGCTTTTCCCCGGGCTAAGAATGGAATTACTAGCTTTGCTTGTTCCATACTCTGAAAATTGCTGTCAGGTGTGAATTCAATGTTTTATTTGAATATTTGAACTCCTCATCAGTCACAAAGGGAATTTTTATGGAATAATACTCACTGGCACTAATGCAATGCTTTTCATCTTAGACTCTCTAAATGCTTCGTGAAGGTTCTCTTTCTGCTCTCTACACCTAGCGACTCCTACCATCCACCCATCTAGGATCACTGACAAGAAGCTTTATACTAACTCCCTCAACTCTTCCCGTGCTGCTTTCATTCACTGTAAGTGGAAAATGTTTCTGAATCCCTGGAGAAAGGAGTGAGGCAACTTTGATAGTCTTCTGGCATATTGTGAATTCAGCATTTAGTTGGGGTGCCAAGGTCAAATGTGTCCCCTGGAGCTGACAGAGTGGAGTGAAAACAGAATGTTAATAACAGTTTCAAAACAAGTGAACAATTGATAATCCTCCTCTCTCCACACCCAACAAAACTTGACTTGAACTTAAAAAGATTACAATTTGGGCCTTTATTGTACATTCCATTTGGGTATTCAAAGAGTACCTATTTTTTTAAAAAGATTATATTTATTTATCTTTAGAGGGGAAGAGAAGGAGAGAAGTATCAGTGTATGGAAGTTACTTGGGAAGGAGGATTGCCTCTCATGAGTCCCCTGCTGGGAACTGGCCCGCAATCCAGGCATGTGCCCTGACTGGGAATTGAACTGTGATCGTGTGGTTCATAGGCCTGCACTCAATCCACTGAGCTATGCCAGCCAGGGCTAAAGCGTACCTATTTTTTTAGTCATTTATAGTCATAACGTGTTTGAGTTAGAAGGAATGGTAATCACCATTCATAATCATTAATAATCCATCTAAATCATTCTATAGATGAAGCTTCAAGGTTCAGAAAGTTCCACATTACTTAAGACCAAGCACAAAGGTAATTAGTGAAAAGCTGGGTCATTGGATTTCTCACTGCTCTTCAATCCCAGAACCCCATTCTGAGCTCTATATAGTCTACCTTTTCCTTTCCCTTCCTTTTCTTTCTTTTCTCCTTTTCTTCTCCTCCTGCTCTGAGAATGGTTCATATCTTGCCACAAGAATTTGAGGAAAAATGCTTTCAGAGTATGATATGATGTAACCAGGGAAAACACACTCATGAATGGTCATCCTCACCTTTCATTCACCTGCAGGTTTTACCTTCTTAGCTTCAAGCCATCTCTTAAAGTTTGTATCATTTAAAAAGGTTTTTATTTTTAAAATCTTGTGTAAGAAGTAGCATTAGATGTTGAAAGCTTAAAAGGCAATAAGCCCTTCCATCCTCCCCCAAATAAACCTGGTGCCTAACATTTTGAAGGAGATCCAAGATGTATGTTTCTAACTGCCTTTCCTTAGTAGTTCCTTCCTCTGTGTGATTTACACAGCCCTCAGTTACTGGGTAACACCTGTACGACTGAATCATACAGTGTTAGTGCTGGCAAGGCACCGAAAGGTCCAAACCCTTCATTTCATTGATAAGATTCAGAAGAGTGAAATGGTGAATCAAAGGTCACCTTTTAATTCTTCTCTTCAAGTGGATTTACTTTGGATATAAAGGAAGATTGTTTTTTACCTTCTGGAAAGATGGAATTTCAATATTAGAAGGTCTTTATGGCAATTGGCCCTGGAGTATTTAAATGAGGCAGGAAATTGCAAATTATGATTCCCACAATCATTTTTCCTTGGCCACAGTCGGCGTGCTTGTTAAGGTAGTCTATGGGATTGCTGCTACATTAGCATGTTTTCTTTTTCAGCTTTTTAAAATGTTTAAATTACAGTTAAAGTTATGTCTGTGCTAGGTAGCTGCATTCATTTGGGGGAGAAAATTTCTCCCAACCAAACACACTGCCCTAGGAGAAATCCAGAAAGGGCAAAAGTAACTCTGGAGAGTCAGGCTTGTTTAAACAAAGAAATTTCACTGGATGTGGGAAACACAGAGCTGAGTCTAGGCAGAGTGCCCCTGAGCGACCTTGCTCAGCTCCTTAAGTTCCCGTCTTTCCTGCCACAGTCCTCAATATGGTAAGAGGATATATAGTAGTTCCGTCTCTCTTGACCATCAGAGTTTTAGGAATTTTCTTCTAAAGTGAGTCTTGTCTGACAAAGTTGTACTAAAGTTCAGGGTTTTTTTTGGATGGTTGTATAACACTCTCAGAGACGATTGCAAATACTATACATTTGGCAGGGAGTTAGAGCTTTAAAAACCTTTATAAAAATCAATTTGAACATAGTTAAATGGAAATATACTGCATCCCACAACAAAATGAAACCTTAGATAGATCTTTAACTCCCGTTCTTTTTTCTAAACTACTCACATAAAGTTCCCTTGGTTATCATTTCTTCCCACCCCCTCAATTTGCACAAGTGGAAACAGAGGTGTAGAAGTGGTAGGCGTGGCAGAGAAAAAGAAGAAAAATAGAAACCTATTGTCTAGCATCTAGCACAGTACTTGGAAATAATATTGACGTGTTGAAAAATGAATTCTCAATTATTACTCTTTCATTACAAAGTGGTTCCTTGACCGTCAATTACCTCACCCCAACCCTTTATCTCCTACCTGTAGAGGACCCTGTTGGAGTTGATTCTGGCTGACCTGCATTCAGGTTGTGACAATGGAGTCCCCATTCCCCCCGGGCAGTCCCAAGGTCTGTGTCATTCCACAGGGCTCAAACGGGTGCTTTAATCAGTGTGTCAGTTGGCATTGCTGAGAGCACAGCCACCAATCTTCTTGTTTCTTTTCACATGGACACTTTTTAATCAGACGCCTAATTTGGTCCTGGGAGACCTCACTCTGCTTTAATAATACATGTGACAAATTTACATCTTTGCTTTTAAAGTTGTTAATTATGGAGTGCATTTCAAATGAGCAGTCGTGGCCAAGAAATCATCCCTTTTGGATGCTTATGTACTTTAATGCTAGAAATAAGTAATAAGCAAGGAAGTGTTATGAAACACCTCTCCATATGCACAGTGGTGCTTTGAGGGAAATCAACCAGGGTAGGCATGAAGACTTTCTGGTATGGGTTTATATCGTGTTGTATTTCAGGGTATGTTACAGACTCTGTATAACCCAGAGGGCTTAACCTGCCTTCAAAGCACACAGAAGAAGAGCAGATGTAGGCAAGAGTGGGCTAAGGCATTAAATTCCATAAGGAACTAGAATCAGTTGCTTCAGGGAAAGAGAAGGTTTTTGTGCCTTCTACAGTGAGCCTCGCCAACTGCATACTGCTCCAGGCTTTTGGTGGTCTTTGTGGTCTGTTCTCAGACTTACCTGTGTTATGAATTCTAATGGGCACTAAAACTATTACTCTCCTTACTTAATAAATTAGCTGTAGGTTTCTGTGAGATTTGTTACAGGTTCTCTGGTCTTCAGACATACAAATGCAGTTTAAATACTGATGTAGTTAAAAAGATTTAAACAATCATTTAAATTACTATGCCTTAAAAGCAGCATAACCCAGCCAACCCATTTGCACGTTAGCCTCAAAAGATGGCTTTTAATGGCTTAGTTCCAGAGCTCCCTCCATTACTTTCCCATTACCTGAAATGATTACTGTGCTTTGCAAATACAAAATTTGGGTGCCATACGAAATATTTACTTTAACCTTCTATGGGACAGCATCCCAGAAAATATGATTGCTCAGAAGATAAAGTATGGAATAAGTCTTTATGAGGTGGACATTTTATGTAATCTATTAGAAGGCATGCTTTATCTTGTACCAGGAGCAAGAAGACAGAACTAGGAAAAGCTTTCCACGGTGTTTTATGAGAAAAGCCAGGCATTTTTTTTTCCAAATCACAGACTGAGCCCAGATTTACTAGGCATTATGAAGTCTTTTGGGAAACAGGCTGGATGGACCAATGCAATACGGTAGTGTCTTTGTACCCATCAGCACCAAAAACAGTAGGTTAGCTTTTGGACATAGGGGTGATGTTAATTTTCCTTCTGGAAACTGACCTAATAAGAGAAATGTTGCGGATAGAAACTAGGTATTCTGCCAAGTAATACGACTGTGTTAGACAAAGAGTGAAATCTGATTATTATTGTGTTCAACAAGGAAGACTGAGAGCCATCAATCCTGTCCTATGTGAAGAGAAACTATGGTGACTATAAAGGGCTCTGGGTGATTTACTTCACATCTTTGCCATTGGGTTCCCGTGTATCAAATGGGAAGTTTGGGGATGAAGACAGAGGGCTCTTCCATTTTGAATATTCCACTTCTTGTGGTTCAAGATTCTAGCTGCAGCATAGAATACTGGAGGGACCTCTGCTCGGGGTCTCAGAAAGCCTGGCGGTCATTGTAGCTCTGCCACTAAATTGTTGCTGCTGAAATTGTCACCTCTACTTTTGGACATGGAGAGCATTTATTTCCAGTTTTTCACAATGTTACACTGAATATTCTTGTGCACAAATCTTTTTTTTTGTAGTAAAAATTCCCAAAGCTACACCAAAAGTAGTCATCTATAAAACTTATTAAACTTTTAAAACTTTTTAAAACTTAAAATTTATTATGTTATCAGATGCAATCGCCAATTAAGTTCTTACCAGGTATGTAATTTTACCCATTTCATTACAATTTTTTCCAAAATGGCTATTAAAATAAAAATAAAAATCAATATCAGAGTTTTGAAAGTGAATTAACAACAGAAGATACATGTGTGCATGCATGTGCCTATATATATGCACATCATGACACATCAAGGATGAATGTCACAGGAATGCCCATCCTGTTCCCAAGACTGGCCTCATGATGGAAACTTCCTACTATGAGAGAGGAAATGAATCTCCCCAGAAATGTCTAAACTTTCTGAGTCATTATATATGTATAGATCTCAAATCCCATTTCTATAACAGGTATTTCCAAATCCCAATCTAATCTCTCTGTTGCCCAGAGTGTACAAAGAAGGGATGGTGGACTCATACAAGTCAAGTCCCTTATTAGAATTGAAATCTGGGAGGTCGAATGCCTCATCTGTTATTGCACAGCTCTTCATAAATAAGAGTGGGGAATTCCAGGTTGGGGAACGTCCATGAGCAGTTGTCAGGGCAGCAAATAAAAGGAAGGGATATATGTGGCATGCAAGGAAGCAAGGTATTGAGTAATATTTCTTCTCTCTCTTTATTATTTTTTGACCTTACATTAGACTTGGTATAGGTTCTGCGCATATCACTGATGAGATTCCTGGTTCTCTTGTGCACGTTACTTCATCTCTCATTCGAGCATTTTCTCTAGGTCATAGCCATGGCCTATTAAAAGATTGTATTAAGAGAGAGGTATTGCAAGTCCAAGAAATATCAAGATTTTCATCTTTGTACATTTTTATTATTTGTTGACAACCAAAAGATGGCAAATTAAAGACTTAAGCTTTATATTCAGGTTGTTTAAATGCAATATTAAAGAATAAAGTATCAGCCTGCTCTAATGAATTCAGGCTTGGGTCCTGTAATAGAAAGTCTTATACTTTATGGGACAGAGAGTGCTATTTGTTCTTAAGCAAATGTTGGAATATCCTCAGCCAAAGTGAACTTTACAGATTCTTACACAATTTCAAAGGAGCCTGTAGTGGGTGTTTTAGACCAGTCATCAAACAGTCTTATTTTCTTTCGTAGATTTATTCTATAAAAATGCATAAGACACTGACTCGGATCTTAAGTATCTCAGTAGTGCAAGAGAAAAATATACCCATAGTAATTACAAAACAATTTAATTAGCAAGGTAATAGAGCTAGGATTAAGATATAAAGGAATAAAGGGGTCCCCACCTTCCCCAGCATCGGGAGGGGAAGAGCAATCAGAGAAGGTTTCCGGGGAAGTACCAGGTGATTTGCCAAAGGCCACACTGCTAATTGGTGGCAGTGCACGCACTAGATTCTGCAGTGTTTCCCCTGAGCGTCTGAATTCTTAATCTACTTTTGAAAAAATGGAAATGGAAGAATCATGGGTGATGCAGTATTTTTTCTCTATTCTATATAAGATCCCTAACTACACTTCATATTTATCTGCTGGTAGTAGGAAACGTAGACATATCTTCAGAACAGTAATTGCCCTGTTCTGCTATTGTCAAAGCTTTTCTCTCCTTTGTTAAATGGCTGGATGTGTATTGATTTGGTGCTATCCAGGTGTTTTCTTCTGAACAGCACTGCTGTGTCTTAGTCTTACACAATATATTTCTTTACTCTCTCACACTTTAATATATTAGGTATGACAACCTGAAGGGAAAGGGTAAAAGACAATGTGTAATTATTTGCTATTAAAATTAATCAGAGCACTTTCCCTTATTAGCAGTTCATTCAAAAGCATACTTAGGAAGGTAAATCAGTTTTAATCATGGCATTCAAAGTCAAATAACCAACTGTTTTCTTTTTCACTGTCTAGTCTGAACCATTCATTTTAGACTCAGCATAGATAATCCCTCAGGTCTTCAAGGGTGAAGGTAATTCTTTCCTAATGTTTTTCATCTCTCCAGAGAACCTGGCATGTACAAGAAACACAATATATTTGTGTTGATTATATGAATTAGTGAATGACTGAACCAAGAAATAAATGTTGAGTTCACTGTATTCCTTACTTCACTTGGAACTAACTATAATAGAATCTCTCTTGGCTTCTACTTAATAGATTCTCTGGATCAAATGCTGCTTTTTCACTATGTCAAAATTGTCGCTGCTGGTCTCAATTCCTTCCCTGGTGTAGAACCACACAGCCACACTCTGGATATGGCCTCACAATAAATGGAGTGTACTGTCCAACGCTGTGATTTGGGACTTGGACATGTGACTTATTTTAGTCATTGAGACATTGTTAGATCTGACATACAAAGAGTCTTGAAACGTGTTTGTGTGATTTAGATCGGCCGTCTTGTCCTTCTGTTACCGCGAGACCAGGTAGAGTCCCCAGTCTTCTTTCAGTCTCGATTACAGAGTGAGATACACAGAGCAATTTTCTTTTTACTCTTTAAAATAGATTTTATTTACTTATTTGAGAGGGGAAGGAGGGAGAAAAAGAAGATGAAAAGCATAGACGTGTGAGAGAAACATTTATTAGTTGGCTCCCCTTTGCATCTTGACCAGGGACTGAACCTGCAACCCAACCATGTCACCCAATTTGTAATCCTTTGCTTTGCCAGAGGGCCCCCAACTGAGCCACACAGTGAGGGTTGTTATTTACTTATCAATAAGTTGAAATGGTACTGCAGTGCATAGATTCTGTATCCAATGGCCTTAACAGGAAGGTTGCTTTAGAATTTAGCACAAACCATGCCACTGTTTCCATAAGCATAAATTACCTACCTTTCCCCAGATTACTCCGGTTTTCTTTGGTTTACCACCAGGAGTCACTGTATTGTCCTTTGCTTTGTACTCCTAAGCACATCTCTTACCTAGATAGAATTCAGTTTCTTCTAGAGCATTAATACCTTCAATTTTAAGAAAAGCTGTGTGTTCCCTCTGGTTCCAGAGACCCTGTTTATAGCCAGCAAAAATAACCCTGGACCACAGCCTTCCAGCTCTGTTTGTTGTTACAGAAATCCTGTTCCTGGCAGGCACCTCAGGTTTCAAGATGGCGAAAAAGACAGAGCAATCTTATCTTAACCTGCAACCTGGAGCCTGGTTCAGTTGCACCCCACATGACCCAAGTGACCCAGAAACTTGTGAGGGAGAGATGTACATATTTGTTGCTGTAAGACTCTACAGTTATTTGTATATTTGTTATGGAAGCATTATTATGGCAATTGCTACCAGATACGAACGTGTGATCAATGCCCTCTGTTCTTAACATTCCTGAAAGCACATTAGTTGCTCCCACCAGTTGAGTTATATCCTTACTGAGAGTCAGTTGTCTTTGTTTCCATACTTGTGTGTCAGTTGTGCTCATTATTCTAATTATATAATTTACTTCATGTTGAATTAGCTAACAAATCATATTAGAGAACAAATTCATCTTTATAAAACAAAGTTGAATGGTTTTTAAAGACTCAAGAAAAGCAAATTGTTAGACCAATTAAAGTAAAATTAGGTGTTGCTGAGAAATTTTAAAGAGACTGGACACAAATAAACATCTAGAAGGACCTTGCATTCAGATTGCTCTTTAACTGCTTAAGTTATGTTTCTTTTTCTTAAAAAAAATGAAAGTGGGGGTTTTGGATGATGAAATATTTGGGTTTTATGCAAGAAAGTTGGGTTCAAATTTTAATTTTTATAGAGTCTCAAAGAAAATGCCTCAACCTTCAACAAAATATTGCTAAGCAAATGCTTATTTATATATTTAATCTGTTTATATTATTATTTTCCTTATTTTTATTGTTTACATTATTACAGATGCCCCCACTTCTCCCCCTTTGTCCACCTTCTCTCTGGCCACCATCACACTGTTGTCTGTGTCTATGAGTTTTTATAATATCCTTTTTAACTATTTTTGAAATCCTTGCCCAAGGATATGTTTATTGATTTTAGAGAGAAAATGGGGGGGGGGAGGGGTAGAGAAAAACAACAATGTGAGAGAGAAACAGTGATTGGTTCCCTTCTGACCAGGAATCAAACCCACAACCTTTTGGTTTATGGGACAAGCACACAACAAAAAACTGACCCACCCAGCCAGGGCCCTATAAAACTAATTTTGGATTAACGAAACAAAACTCATCTAAATGCCTTTTCGTTAAGAATGCTGTAAATTGAATACCACACTGAAAATTCTGCCCATCCTTCCTTCCTTCCTTTGTAAATATGCTAACGTCACTAGTATAAATTGTAAGTAGCAATGTTACAACAGCCCTATCTTCACAAAAAATATGGAAAGAGTAAGCTTGCTTTTCAGGTGGTGTTTTTCTCTTTATACTTAGGTCCTATTCTGAGTCAAAGATCTTCAGATTGGGTAATTATCTTTATTGCACAGGAGGACACTCCTTAGTTCAGATCACAGTTTCCCAGTTTTGTTCTTTTTCAATAGCTGCCTTTTTCATAGAAGTTGTTAAGTTTCAGACATGCTGGGTGCTGCTTCTTGTTATGTGAACATTTTTTCTTATTTCCAAAAATCATACCCCAGAATCACCTGGATTTGAAGAAATCTGTGACAGGGAAAGAAAAGTCAGGCACAATTTCCTTGTTTTCACCTGGTTTTGGGTTGCCACCAAATGAAACGACTTCATACATTGTTTACCTGAAAACCTAAATCTTTGCAAAGTATACATAACACAGATTCAATTATGGGGGCATAATCACTAACATTTTTCATGCATCTGGACTTTGCTTGAGGTTTGTAAGAACTTGGATTCATATCAGAGTTTTAAAGAAAATATTGCTCATATTGATTGATGAAACATGCTGCTTCCTGGTAATGATTTTTGAGATGTGGATGGTCCCTCCCCTGGAATAATTCTGAGATAAATGCTTTGTGGCATATTAGGATCAAAAATTAATCTATAGGTGATGACATTCGATTGACACTGACGAAGTTTGGAGTTGAAAAAAGAGAACTCCACTTGCAAATGGAAGCTTCACACTACATTACCCATAAGTCAGTTGCATAGACTGCAGGGACTAACCACGTGGAGATACCCAAAAGCCACACGGCACCAGCTCACTGACAGTTTGGAACACATGTGAGCTCTTCGTAAAGGAAGGGAGTTCTGCTTAGACAGTGGGTTATTCCAATTCCCAGAGCGTCAGTTCTTACCTGGACAGAATAGGTAGACAAGACAGGCTTGGCTTTAGTCAAGTTCACAGACTCTAGACCACAGTGGCAAATACAAGGTCCGAGGGCTGAATCGGGCCCTCCACCTTGTTTTATCTGGCCCAGCACCCTGTTTACACCGGAGCTGAGGTCCTTGCCTCTCAGGTTAAAATTACAGTCCTAAAATTACATTTGGCCCTTTGAAGGCAACTGTGACGCTGATGTGGCCCCTGGTGAAAATGAGTTTGACACCCTTGCTCTAGACCATTTTTAATAAAACCAGATTATCATAGACTCATTAGTCAACATATTCAAAGATACTAAGCCATCGCTAAAGAAAATCAGGCAGTATCCTGCAAGGAAATTTAATATATTTTTTCACTATGGAATATTATTTTTTCATTAGGGCTTCTTTAGATTTTGAGAGAATGGGGGAATTGAACTAATTTGTTCCAGGCATATATGAAGAAATTCTTAGTTTGATGGTATGAAAAATTGACATTAAAACAAGTGACCATGGATATAATGTGTTGGCATTTATAAGCATGTGTGGGCCAATTAAAAAACAGCACCTTAAAGACCTAAAGTTGTTCTTATTTAATGAATAAACCCATGCCAGAAAAATGTCTAGAAGATAGTTTTAATATTACTGATATAAACTATGTCAATGTAGGGGAAGAAAAAATTTATTTTTCCTTTATCCATCTTAGGTTCATGGCTGGGCTATGCAAATTAAACTTCAAAACTCAGATTAACAGGAGGAGAATAAAGTTTATTAATGTGTACAGCACAGTTAGTGATGAGCAACTCAAGGAAATGGAAAAAACATAGGCTTTTACAATATCTTAAGAAAGAACAATAAACTTGTGGAGAATTAACAAGACCAAGGAAGAGGGTTTTAGGCTTCCCTAAAAGGGGCAAAAAATCAGTATACGGGGGAAACTAATGTAAGTTAAGGGCTAATTCGGAAAGTTTGTAACATAGATTCATCTGGATTTGCTTCTGGGCTGATAAGGGTCTAGAGTTGCATCCAATGGTTAATTTTTGTCCTTCCTAGTGAAAAAGGGAGATGGATGCACCTGTACAAAGAACCCTCATGGGTTGTTTGACTCGTAGATACGGAACAGACTGAGGGCTGTCAGATTGGAGGGGTTGGGGTGGGGACTGGACGTAAAAGGTGAAGGGATTAAGAAGTACAGATCGGTAGTTACAAAACAGTCATGTGGATGTAGAGTGCAGCACAGGGAACACAGTCACTGCTTTGTGACGACTGTGTGTGGGACGAGGTGGGTACCGGAAATATCAGGGGGTCACTTTGTAAGTTACGTGGTTGTCTAACCACTACGCTGTATACCTGACACTAATACACAACAGGACTCAATGTCAACTACAAGTGAAAAATGGAAAAGTACAAATTAAATAAATAAAAAGGAAGAAGTTAGAATGGAACTTATATCCTGTTTTATGCAAAAACGAGGGGGATGAAGAGCCTTCCTTGTAACTGCTCTTTCGCAAATCGCCTTCAGCTCTAAATAATCTTTCTAAAAAAAGAGGCCGATTTTGAGGTGGCACATTCTTCCACCCTTCATCAAACATAATTGTGTAAAGACGTTTATGTAACAAGAGGAGGGAGCCCTGATACAGTGGAAATGGGGAGGAAAACACATATGTTTGAGGCCAGGCTACACCACTTCTTAGTCTTAAGACCTTTGAGAAAATGTCCGTGGCTCCATGTAGTTATCCAAGAACTGTTTATGTGATACAGACTCTCCATATCACTGTCGGTACCAGATTCTCTCTGTAACTGTCACCGAGTTTTGGAGATGTCACAATATAATACACGAAAGCCATCTCTACTCTAATACCACCTTACATCTGATAACATTGGATTAGCACTGGACAGTCAGTTAAATGGCACAAATATTGACTTACCTGGATATTCATTTAGCATTTAGACACTTCAGTGTCTCCAGCTGTTTGATGGGATGATTTGCTTTTTATAATGGGCTTGTGTGGTGTGTGTGTGGACTGCAGTGAAGCTATGATGCTGATATTTGCGGAGAGGGAGGTATGTGGAGGAACCTTGTGCACCTCTGGCCACACCAGCTCCATCCACGGTCCAGCGACCTGTGCCCCTACAGGTGAGAAGCGCTCTTGGGAAGAAGTGGCTTTATTAAGCGCTCTGTTGACGGGCTGCCCTTATGATCTGAGTAGATGGCAGCCGCTGGTCTCTTTTCCTTTTCCCTCTCACAAGCTCAATAGTTTTTATGCCTAGAGAAATCAAAGTGAATAATATATACCTATTGGTAATGGAAAAACACAAACTCCAGCCTTTTTCTATTTTAATTGGACCCTCAAGCAGGGAAACAGGAAAAGAGTGCCAGCTACAACACTCAGCCTCAGAAGCTGGATGCTTTTGTCTTCTGCAGATGGGAACAAAGAGTCCTTTACTCTGTTCTCAGCATGGTTATTTTTCAAACAGGAGTGGATGGGAGCTGTTGATACTGATACAGAGAGACTTCATCCTTGTCTGATTCCATTTCATCACATCTCCATTATTCTTGTTCTTTCACATTAATTCTCCCCTTCAAGTTTGTACCTCAGAAATATATTTGTAGATACTTTTTATTTTTATTTTTTGTTTTTAATTTATTTATCTTTAGAGGGAAAGGGAAGGAGAGAGGGAGAGAAATATCAATGTATAGTTGCTTCTTGTGCATCCCCTTGCTGGGAACTGGCCTGCAACCCAGGCATGTACCCTGACTGGAAATCGAACCTCGATCCTTTGGTTTGTAGGCCCGTGCTCAATCCACTGAGCTACACCAGCCAGGGCTAGCTGCTTTTTATTGATATGTTCGTTAACTGATAATAGGTCAAACTCCACATAGTTAATTGTTTTTAGTTTTCTCTTTTTCATACATTTAGTTCAATGGTTAAACAGATGTACTTGGATCAGACGTGATTATAGTTTTTCACATTTATTTTGGGTCATACTACTTAACTTTGGGACATACTTCCCCAAACTCAGGTAGCTCAGTTCAGAAAATGGGGAGAATCATAGAACTATTTTCAAAGGAATGTGGAATGAGTTAAATGAGTCCATTTTTCAGACATGATGACTCAGTCCCAGATAATATGCTCAAATGCTCAGGAAAAGTTTAATAAAAACATTTCAATTTCTTATAACTGAAATGCTTAAAATTTCTCAGTTTCAAGCAAAATTGTACCTTCAATAATTTATATATAGTCATATATAGAAGGAACATTGACATTCACATTGATTGATTTCATCAAAATGGATAGTCACTCAGTCCAAGGGATTGAGAAAATTGCCTTTTTTTTTGGCTAGGGAAAATAACAGCTTCTAAATTATAAAAGAACTATGTACAGTCTTCTTTTATGGCCATGTTAGGAAAACATGGAGCCAGTGAACTTTCCAGCTCTTCATTAATTCCACAGCTCGAGAAAGTTATGTTAATGTACACTAGAGTATGGTTAAGTTTTGAGATGATCTATCTGCTGAAATATTCTTGCACCATCCATTAAACTTGTTACTCGGCGGGATATCTACACAATTGATGAGAGAACCAGCAATCTTGCTGATTTTCATTTGGATGGGAAAAAACTCTCTTGGTAAATTTTAGCATTAAGATTTTTTTAAAGAAGAAAAAGTTGGATTGAAGTAGAGAACAGAAGGGGTAATGTAAAAAACAAAAAACAAATAGTGCCGTATTGTGCTCGTCCTGTCTGCTCTGTGTGGCTAGCTATAAGTGTAACTTTCTGACATGAAGACAGTTTCTCTTTGCCTCTCCATGGCCCTCATCCTGTCATGCTCCACCTTTCAGGATGCACTTGGCTGGGATGTGTAGGGTTATGGGACAATGCCCTGTATTCATTTCTGAGTTTTCAGATCTCATATTTTACAACCCACATTGGCCTCTAAATCTGTGCAAAGTACCTGGAGCCTTCGTGTTCATGGTTGGATAGTGAGTGGGATGAAGGCGTGTTGGATCCATCTTTGTTTAATTCAAAGGTCAGCACAATTTTGAAATATATCAGTCACAGAGCCCTGACTGAGAAGATGGAGGAATTCCCTGGGGGGAGAGGAGGGTAGTGGGGTTATTTCGCTGTTAGGATGGGATGGACCTTCATCCGTGATGGAGGAACAGAGTAGCCCTCTCCAAGGACTTTATTCATGTACTGAGATTAAACCACCACCACCACCACCACCAACAACAACGACAATAAAAGATGGCTATTTGAGCAGTTTGAAAAGCTAAGGTGATGAAAGCTGTAATTTAAAATCCTATGTGGGTGGCAATGTTGTTTAAGAGAAAAAAGAAGAGATAATTATGGGGACAAAAACCCAGACATATAAATCAGGAGATGCTAATTACATAAGATGGTTAATTTAGGAAATAATAGCTGAATTGGAGTCCACTCTTATGACTCAGATCTCAAAGTAGCAGCGAAATCACCTCAGACTATGAGAAAGTCCGGTATGTGTTTTGGAGGGATACAAACAATAATATTACTAATAGCTGATGTTTATTGAGTGCTTACTATGTGCTAGGTATTGAATTGGTTTCTATGATTTGTTACTTAAACCTTCCAGGTACTGGTTATCATCTTTCCCCCATGTCAGATAAAACCTCTGTGATGTGGGAGTGGTTACCTCCTCCAGTGGCAGGACTGAAACCTCGGTCTTTTTTGACCACAAGGCTTCATATTTATCAAGATCTCCTTCTCAGAGAACAACACTAAAATTCTGCGAATAGGAGAGATCCCCCAGGGAACCGAATCCAAAATCCTGGATTCAAAAGCACAAAGAGGCTGAAAGGAAACTGTACTCTCACTTGCTTCTGTATAATATCTTTAATTTTTGTTCTTACTATTCTGGGTCTCGTTATTACTGTTAACCAACTTATGAACACTGCAAGGTATTCTTTCAAAGCATTATTTAAGAAGCAATAGAATAAATTATTTCTTAACACACATTTAACACAATACTTTTTACGGACAGACTGAAACATGATTAAATCTGTCTAAGAGATATGTAATTTAAAGCAGGGTCCGAATGAGTAATATGGGAGAAATTTGCCCCGAGAAGAGGGTGAAGACGTCAATGACTCACGTCTCTGGTTCAACTCCAACGTGGTCCCATTCATACCTGTTTTTCCCTCCTCTCCCTAACCCAGAGAAGTTTGCAGCCAAAGTAAGAGACGTGGAAACCCGTCTCTACATCAAGTCTCTTCACTCATGCTAAGACCAACTCCATTTTACCTCTTCACAAATGCATTCCCTGGTTTCAGCACAATGACTTCATTTTTTTTTAGTGTCTCCACCATTTGAACCAATGTGTCAGCAGCAAATAGCAATGACAAGTGAAGATCAAGTGTTATTTATGCTGAAATATTCAATTTTTACTTGTTTGACTACTTGTTTGAATGTTTTGGAAAAGAAAATGCCACATTGATTAGTTTATTCTTTTCCCCATTACCCACTTCATTTGCAGAGCAGAGCCCTCACAGTCAAGCCCCCATCTTTAAAAGGTCGCATTTGTCCAGCCAACAACCCAATGTTTGTCCTTTGACCTCATATTCTTGTGATCAGTTCTTAGATTATTTCCTGTGCCATTTTCCTTTTTAGACAGCAAATAGGAAACTATTGAGCAGATATGTCTTTACTAGAAGTAATTGTTTGAGCATTTGCACGTAAATTATGAAAGGCATTCTGGCGGAGCACAGAAGTGTCCTGTCCTAAAAAACTCAATATAGTCTAACCAAAATAGCATGTGAAAAGATTTCAACCTTTAAAGTAATATTAAAAAGGAAGAATAATTAGAAAACGTTTTATGAAGCTTCACCAATATCAAGTAATATAATAGAGCATACCCAATTGGAAAAAAACTTACTGATGCCCCAATGGAAATAGACATATAGATTGGAATATATTCTAAAACTTTCATGTAGTCCCTATACTGAGCACACTTTGAAAATGAACATCTGAAATTGAGTTGATCTTCCACAGACAGTATAAAAATGATTTTCAATCATTGCAAGCATTAAGGAATAAACATCCATGACAAATCTTTAGTGTATAACTGGCATACTCAAAAGGAGCTTCTGGATAAGTCCTGAAAGTAAAATGATTCCTTGACAAATGCTGCAATAATTTCACTTAGCCGGAATATCTCTTTGAATAGATATGTTCGAGAAGCACTGTTAATGCTCCTGGCTTACGTTCACAGCCACACAGTTTGAAGGGCACCTCCATCACCACCACCAACGATAGCTCCAGAGTGAGCAGAAGCATCATTTTCTTAACCTTGCAAGAAACAAGACTGTAGTCAGCATAAGGAGGAGCCATTGATTAGGGGGCTGAGGCTGTCATTTTAAGAGATATAGTATTGGTTAAGTCTCATACCCAATCCAGCGCCACGTAGTTGGGGTTATATGATCTACAGGCCGTTGAACACCAAACTTTGTGGAATACGTCTCAACCAGTGCAACCCCTATGCTGAAATTCGATTGTTTCACTTCGTTATGCTGTTTGGCAGTGTTCAATAACCTTCCATGTGTCTCATCCTCCCCCGGCGGTGTGTTCATTAGATTCAGAGCAAGTGACTAAGCAAAGACTGGAGTTGGTGAATCAAGAAGCACATCTTCCTCAGGTGCCCACAAATGCAGTCTCTATTTAGTCTCCTCCTCACTTGTGACTTAAGAACTAACTCCTGACTCTGTAAGATGCATGCCTGGCTGGGCATGAGGATAGGTCATGTGTCTTTTACCATTCGTGTTTCTGGTTCCAGTTTGCTGAGGTCAAGCTCATTCCCCAGAAAGTTTGTCCTGGGACAGCACAAATAAGTGAAAGGCCGAGCACTACTCATGTATTGGGATGCCTGATATTGTTAAAATGCCCATTCTACTCCAAGTGATCTACAGATTCAATAAAAGTTTTCATCGGACTAGAACAAATGATGCGAAAATTTTTATGGAACCACAAAGACCCCTAGTTGCCAAAGCAATCTTCAGAAAGAAGAGCAACTTTGGGATATCACACTTTCTGATTTCAAACTGTATAGTAATCAAAACAGTATGGCCCTGGCACACAAACAGACACATGGATCGGTAGAACAGAATAGAGAGCCCGAAACAAGGCCATACGTATCTGATCAGTTATCTATGACAAGGGAGGCAAGAGTATACAATGGGGAATTGACAAGCAGTGTTGGAAAAACTGGGCGGATGCATACAAAAAATCTGGACTACTTTTTTACAACATATACAAAACCGGACCCCAAAATAGATTAAAGACTTAAATCTAAGACGTGAAACCATGAAACTCCTAGGAGGAAATGTAGACAGTAAACTCTTTGACATTGATCTTAGTAACATTGTTTTGAAATGTCTCCTCAGGCAAGAGCAACAAAAGAAAAAATAAACAGATGAGACTACATCAAAATAAAAACCTCTTGCACAGTGAAAGAAACCATTAACAAAACAAAAAGAGTACCTACTGAATGTGAGAAAATATTTGCAAATGACATATCTAATAAGGGGTTAATATCCCCAATCTGTAAAGAATTCATACATCTCAATATCATAAAAACAAAGAATCCAATTAAAAAATAGGCAGAGAACCATAATTAAATTAAAAAGAGAAAAAATAGGCAGAGAACCTAAATAGATACTTCTTTAAAGAAGACATACAGATTGTCAATAAACATATGAAAAGATGCTGCATGTTGCTAATCATCAGAGAAATGTAAATTAAAACTACAGCGAGATATCACTTCACGCCTGTCAGAACGGCTATCATTAAAAAGCCAACAAATAGTCTGGACGGTGTGGCTCAGTTGGTTGGAGCTGATAAAATGAAAGGTGGTCTGTTCGATTCCCAGGCAGGGCACATGCCGAGGTTTGGGTTTTGGTCCCTGGTTAAGGTGCATATGTGTCTCTCCTCTTATTCCCTCCCTTCCCCTCTCCCTAAAATCAATAAGCATATCCTTGGGTGAGGATTAAAAAGAAGTCAACAAATAACAAGCATTGGTAAAGATGTGGAGAAAAGGGAACCTGCATGCACTGTTGATGGGAATGCAGACTGGTGTAGCCCCTGTGGAAAGCACTATGAAGTTAGCTCAAAAAATAAAAAATAGAACTACCTTAGACCTAGAAATTCTGCTTCTTGGCATTTATTCAAAGAAAACAAAAACACTAATTAAGAAAGATGTATACACCCCCATGTCCATTGCAGTATTATTTACAACAGCCAAGATATGATAACAAGCTAGTGTCCATCAGTAGAGGATGGGTAGAGAAAATGTGGTACATATATATATATAATGGAATATTATTTAGCCATAAAATAGAATGAAATCTTGCCATTTGTGACAACATAGATAGACCTAAAAGGTACTGTGTTGAGTGAAATAAGTCAGAGAAAGACAAATTCCGTAGGATTTCACTTACATGTGAACCTAGAAATCAGAAGAAATGAACATACAAGACAAAACAGAAACAGACTCATAGATTTAAAGAACAAACTGATGGTCGCCAGAGGAGAGGGTGATGAGGAAATAGGTAAAAAACATGAAGGGGAATAAGACGTACACACTTCCAGTTATAAAATAAATAAGCAAGTCATGGGGTGTAATGTATAGTACAGGGAAAGTAGTCAATACTATTGTAATAACTTTGTATGGTGACAGATGGTTACTACACTTATAGTGTTCACATAATAAAGTATATAAAAGTAGAATCACTCTGTTGTACACCTGAAACTGATAAAATATTGTATGTCAATTCTACTTGCATTTAAAAAAAGTTTGTGTGGGGAACCACAAAAGGCAAAAATAATTGGTTTCCTCGCTGTTCTTGGTTTTCTGAGTTCCTCTCTTCCTCTGTGGTGCAGGAGGAACCACGTAGGGGATTCTGGGGGGCCTGGCTGTTGCCTGGCTCCAGCTAATTCCATCCTGCTTTTATTCTTTACATGTTGGGACTTCTGTATGATTTAACAGTTTTAAAAGGAATTCTACTCTTAAAAAAATAAAACTTTGGAAATCACCAGCATAAAAAAAAATTCTGCCAGACTAGCCCTTCTTTTTCTTTCAGAAGAACTGTTCATTGTAAAAAATTTTTTCTTCTATAGTAATAGCCAACACATGGTGCTTACTGCACTGTTGCTTATCAGTAACATGGTGCTTATCAGGCACTGTTCTAAGTGATTTGCCTATATTTCACTTATTTCATATTCAGAACAACTGCATGAGCTAGGCACTGTTTTGTCTCCACTTTACAGGGAGCAGATACAGAAATGGAGACAGTTTACAAGGTCGCACACTCAGTGCATGGCCGAGCATGGATTTGAACTCCAGCAGCCTGGGTTTCAGAGTCTATCCTTGAATCTGCTTGGATACATGCTTGTCTGCTGGATTTTGTGTTATCCTGTTTCCCTACCCGCCCTTAATGTGTATTTTTTGAGCAATGATGTGCTCTCTGGTTTAAATGAAGTGACTTGCTATGGATTTAGGGTTACATTTTGTGAGCATTCAACATAGGACCCTACACAATTGCTACATTTTTCAACAGATTCCTTGAGCTTACTCTTCCAGTGAATATGCTGGAAAAGTTATGAGTATAACATAATTATTTCCCCAAATCCTCTTAATAGTGGTGATTATAAGGCTAAGAATGTGCTTCAAAATATCACATACTTACAGATATCATGAGTTGAAAGTGGTCCTTTTTGTGTTTCTATTTATCTTCTCTGTCCCAAGAATATAACCTTCCATCTTCCCTGGGTCTGCATGTCTGGCCAGATCATATGTGTTGCTCCTAAATACATATGTGTGACCACATGAAGTGATCTGAGCATAATCATTTAATCTCCACATACATCCACTTCTTCAAACTTCTTGGCCCCAGAGAGTCATTTCACTGTCTCTTGGACTGTTGTGATAACTTCACTGGAATTGGGATAAATTCTACTCTTTATCTAGATTAAATCAATGCAGAAAATCTCTGATCCGTGTGGCTGTCCTTCTGTTTTGGCTTTGACAGCTTTCCTTCTAGTCATGGTCTGCCTTGAGGTACAAAAAAATGAGTTTTTAATTTCTCAAGGATGTTGCTCTGGGTAGTTGTTTTCCCCATTCAATAGCACACGTTCCGAATCGCTCTTCATTGCTGGGTGAGGTAAACAAGGACACAGTAACAGGTAACCACAGCTGGCCTTCACTGAGAGCTTACACGTGTCAGATATTTTGCAAGGAAGTTTATGCCTATCCGATTCCATCATCATGCCAGCGTCTCAGTGAGCATACATTGGATAAAAGATGAACAATGACACTGTGAAGTGTGGTCATTCCGTCTTCTGTATAAGGAAAATGATGTTTAAAAGGGTTGAGTAACTTGTCTGAAGTTCCAGGCAGCTAGTAATGGAAAGCTACCAATGAGAAAGGCCCATATGAGTAACCAAACTGTTGTGCTATTCCTCCTCAGTTTTGAGCTTCAGGAGACTGAAGATGCAATTAGATATATTCAGACTCACTGGGGTCGAAGGCATGAGGGGAGGAGGGTGGCATCCCTTCTTATGGGTGGAATCCACACATCATAGGCCAGGGTTGCTGTTAAAGATTCTTCAGCACAAGTTACAATATGATTCCGTGATTGGCTGTAGAAATTCTTCTCCACAGGTATTTTCTTACCTATTAAAAAGAATGTTTTTCCCCCGAACCACCAACTTGTAAATCCTCTCATCTTCATTTCAAGGAATCCAGGAGCATATGTTGCGTTGCTCCTCCACCGTTGACCAGTAGATGGCAGCAAACGTCCGCACTAGACCTTTGGAATTTTGCCTCTAGGCTCTTACCTGGTGTGAAAGTGGCGTTTAAAAATATAATCATCCAACTTCCTTACCTGACGCAGTGGAGGGGCTGATTTTCCCGGTCACACATGTCTTATTACTTTCAAAAATAATCACGTGGAAAGGCTTTTCATTGTGTTTGCTACTGCATTTCTGCACAGGGGTGACTGTTAAGCCAAAATCAAACAGCATGGGGCGGAGGGAAGGGGGCGCTGGTGGTGGGAGACAGAACGACCCAAGAGACGCGCAAATGATATCGTTAAGAATGTTCCTCATGGGTTTTCAAAGAAGTTTTCATCACCCAATCTGATCAGTGAAGCAGTCTTGTTCATAAATTATTTATCACTCTTTCTCTTCTCATCGTTCACACCATTGAAACAAGCAAAATCCAACTGTGAGTGAATTCTCATTTAAGAAAATCTGGAGAGAAACATTTCTTACCACCCTTCAGTGTCAGAAATAAAGCACAACCATTACGTAAACAATCTACAACAAAAGGATTTTTTAATTAGAATTTTTTTCAAAGGATGTCATTTTTGACATTTAGCATTTTGTCTTTGTGTTCATTTGGTTTTCAGCCTGTTACTGTTTTACTACTCTGGACCACATGCTGTGGATTTGGGACAGCAGACTGTGATTGGTCTGAATTTGAAAGAAATTGGTTCCCTGACCTGAAGTATAGACACAATGTTGTTACTGGACAAGCAACTAGCATCTCCGAGTTTTGTTTCATTTTCTCTAAAATGTATATTTTACAATAACATTTCAAAGGATTATATGAAATTAAATGAGTCAATGTAATGAAACATCTAGTTTAGTACCTGCAAAAATTTTACTGTTAGCTGAATATGAATTAGGAGGGTGAGGCTGGTGGATACTAAGATTTCTTCCAGGTTTAAGTATCTGTAACTCTGATTAGTTTCTTTCACTCAAGCTCAGCCAGGAGGTACAGATACCCATCCTAGGAAGGCAAGTGGCACTTGAAGTGTGCTGAGATGAAAAGGTTCTAGAGGATGTCAGGTTGATTCGCTGTGGAGAAGACTGGTCTTATTTTCACTACCAAGAGGGGGCTATAGTTCATCACTGAAACATGTTCATCATCTAACAATAAGGATAAATGGAAAAAAGAAAGAGAAGACCGTGAGGAAGAGGGGAAAATAAAAAAACAAAGGTGCTGAGGACTAGAAAGGGCACTATCATTATCGCCTGCCATTGGTCACCATGGAGACTGTGTCCCAGTATCTGAGCACAAAGAAATATTTTAAGAGCACGTCAGGAACTAGGTCAATTGCAAGTGTAACATAGAGTCTCTCATCCAGAAGTCTCTATGTTACACTGTTGACACTATGTTTAATGTTGACACTTATTTTGGAATTAAATCCTGCTTTGGGAGGTAACGTCCTCCATTCGGGGACAGGGCATTCTTTCTGTGTCACAGATTTCACCAACATTTCCACACTGCATCTCTGGAACCCTCAAGTGAGCAGGTATTCAGGTCCGATTTTGCTGTTGAGCAGAGACTCAGAGAAACCGGTTTACTAAGGACTGCTTAGATTCAGGGTTAGGGTTGCTTGTTGGAGATCTTGGAGTTCCTCCCATTATCTCTGCTGACATAGCTGCCCGTTCATCTAAGACATAGTGGTCAAGCATGAGTTTTTTATAGTTGACATACCATGTTATATTAGTTTCAGATGTACAACACTGTGATGAGACATTTATATACCTTAGGAAAGGATTACCCCAATCAGCCTATTAGCCATCAGGGCCCATATATGGTTATTTCAATAGTGTTGACTCTGTGCCCTAAGCATGAGGGCTCCGAAGGGGGAGCGACCACTTGGACTCCACTCTACGGCTGTTTCCAGGCTGCGTCACTGTGGTCGCACTGCTTGTGGGGAGGATGGACTTCACAGGCACTGTTGACAACGGGTGGTCTTGTGTTTCCTGCTTAGAGGTGGTGTTTGTTCATCTTTGTTTCTCTGTCCACAAGCATTAATTAAAAAAATAGAATAAAGGATACCTTGAAGAAGAAAAAACCAGAGTGCTCTGGATAAACAAAATTTTGAAGGGAACTGGAAGGCCACAGGCATCATCGTCTGCACTTGGGAAGCGCAGAGATGATGACCCAGGATCTCAGCACAAAGGAAATTGAGACCGGCTCGGAGTCCATTCCTGGCTGAAATCCTGGTTTCTTAGCAGCTGTGGGAGTTGGCCCCTTCCCAGAGCTTGCCCCTCATCTCAAAGTGAAAATAGTAACAGGAGATCCTTCGTAGAGTTATTTTAAACATAAAATAAACTCAGGCAGGGTGAAATGCTTCCCGCAGTGCTTGATCTCACATGTCAGCGCTCACTGCCGCCACTGTGTGCCACCAGATCCCATCGCTGCTGCAGTAACTGCGTCCGTGAGGCCGTGTGGTCCCTGCCAAGACCTGAGGACTCACTTGGCCTTGACCATTCAGCTTGTTCGTACATTGTGTAATCAATGGTAAAACTTCCAAAATTTCCACAAAGTGCTTTTGTAAAAAAAAAACAAACCCATTTATAGCAAGTACGACGTCCTGGCTTTATCTTGGCCTTACAGTAGAAACACAGTCGTGGGTTGTGTGTACTGAGTTTGCCCCCTCTTTGCCAGTTATTGGCTGTGAACTTGGATCTCTGGCTTCTAGAGATGGTCAAAATAAAACAGGGATGATACAGGACCCTGACCTATTTTTTTGTTAATGCATACTCTGTTTAAACCTGGGTTCTATAATTAATACTTTTAATGTTAGATGCGTTCGTCCTGTGAACCAATGAAACTTGTGACTCTGTATGTTCTCGCCTGGGAAATGAGGGGAATGGACTGCATTTGACTGTCCCATTTGGAGTGTTTATCACACGCTGGGTCCTGTGGTAAGAGTAGCAGATACCCATCCTCATTAATCTGCCACTAACCTTGTGAAGTACATGTTATTGCTGCTCCGAAAAGGAGGAAGCTGGGGCTCAACATCAAGTTCAAAGTCCTGCGGCTAGGACATGGTGCAGCCGTGACTGGCCCCAGACCCTGCCCATCACTGAAGCTTGTGTCTATAACAACCACACAAATCTGATGTAGCTGTGAATTCTCTTCCATATCGAACATCCCGAGATCACACTTAAAGCACATTTTTTCCTGCAGTAGGTGAAAGTGTTTTGACACATTGCCTTCAGCTTGAGGGGGAACAAGACAATTTAACAAAAATAAACATAGTGGATCAGGTATAAATTTACACATTGCCACTCGGGGGCACAGAACGATAACTTTTTAGTTTTCTATAACTCCACGCCATTTCGTTTTCAAGTTCCCTCAAGCTGCTGAGAGCAGACAGCATTTTTTAATGGCGTTTGGTAACTTCAATCTAATCTAGTTGAATTTGTGGTAGAATTTGAGTATGATTTCAGCCAGTTCGAAGCTTCTTCACTATGAGGGGTAGCTCAATATTTTAGGCTTGTGCTACCTCACATTTTCCTTATCTTTCCTTTCTCCCCATGCTATTGGGTGCTAGGAGGGGAGGGGCATCCCTGGTTAGAGCAACAGCTTCTGAGTCCACTCTGGCCACTGGTGGTTATGGAACTGCCTCTACTGGTTTATGACCATCTGTTCTGGTAGCTGCTACAGATGACCCGCTGTCGTGAACTCTGCATCTTTTTTCTTCTAATACCCAGTACATTTTTTTGTGTTTATTTCTCCTTCACTGGGGTGTGTGGGAGCTCTTGAATCTGCTGAAAGCCATGAAAAGTTGGCCAATAGTTCGTCCGCCTCAGTCCCTTTGTCTGCCTTGTCATGCCATACCTTTCTTTCATCTCCACTGTGGTTGCCTCAGGTTGGCTTGCTTCCTTGCTTTAGGCCAATAACCAGGGGATTCAGGGCTCAGTTGAATACAGAAATAGCCCTCAACGTCTGTTTTGTGCCTTTAGAACCCTCTCGGTTCTTCCAGGCCCCAGCTCTCTCTCATCTCTCAAGCTGGGAAGAGCTGTCTTTTCTTATGGGGAGAAACATTCTTTATGTCATATCTTATCTCCTTCCCGCTCAAAATTTATTTTGCAGTTTTGTCTTTTTTTTTTTAAGGACAACCTATCTAAAGTTTATTATGGATGTACATGCAGGGGGAGTGTGATAATATATAAGACCTCGAAACACATTGGGTAGTTGAGGTTTATATGCCATTCTTGACAAAGGAGGAATGAGGCAGGGATTTGAGATTTCAGAGGAAATAGGCACTTTTCTCCACAATTATGTCCTGCTGCTCTGCTTTGCAGTACATAAAAATTCAGCTTTCTGTGCTTTCAGGAACAATGCTGAATTAGAAATCTATGGAATTCTACTCTGATCAAACAACATTAAGCAATAGCTTTCTTATTCTTGATTAATCTGCCTATCCTTGAAAGCAATTGAAAATACTTTGACTATAACTTGTGGATGGGCACAGATTCTTGGGGCAATTGGAAATGGTTAGGAGTCCCAGGTAGGGCAGAGAACTTCAGCTCCGCCAAGCTTTGCACTCATGTCCCACACTGCAGAATTTTTGCTGGAAAATGGATGATCAGCCTGTGTCCATATTCTTCACACTCGCCTCTAACTGTGGTCGTGGGGCTGGTTCTAACCAATGAAATGCGAAAGACATTTTTTATGTGAGCTCTGGGTGGGTGCACTTTTTGTGCTCTCTTGTCCCCTGTCCACCAGCTGGGTCCACCAACTTCAGTGGGTGACATCGCAAGGCTTGTGTTCATATTGGTTGATCTTGGGTTTCTGTGTGACTGTGGAGCAGATGATTCCTGCCCATTGTCCTCTTGGGAAACAAGCAGATGCAGTGAGGGTAGTTACTTGAGGTTTTGGAGTTTACTTCTTATATCAGCTGGCGATAGCTATTTCGACTGATAAGGCAGGAGTGTAATATAGTTTTAAAAAATTACTTCTGCTATCGGATCCAGGTAAAATTTCCTTAAAGGGATGAAGGGGTCTGCAAAATGAAAAAAAAGTCACCTCTTTCATTCTTTATTTGGGGTATTCACACATCATAGGCTTTGATGTTGGTTAGAAGTCGAGGGTTGACAAACTTTGGCCAGGAGCCTGTCTCTGTGTGGCTCATGGGCTAAGTATAGCTTCTGCAGTTTTTACACAGTTGTCAATACCAAAACAAATGAAACACAAAACAAAGAAGAATAGGTGGCAGAGATCAGAAATGGCCCTCAAAGTCTCGGATATTTACTGCCTAGTCCTTCACAGAAAATTTGCCGTCCTCTGGTATAAGTGATGGGAGACCAATGAGCTTAACGTGCATTGTATCAAGGAGAGAACTCTGAGCATAAAGAATTGAATATTCTATCCCGGTCTGTGCTGTTATATGACTTAGGCCTCTGAAATTGATAGGAGCTCTATGGAAAGTGTACACTTGACCTAACACTAGTGAAAAAGTAGAAAGATTTGCTCAATCTTCATTTCCTGTGTCTGTAGGACTAAAAGCAGCTTGGCTTGTTCATATAATTGACTGATTATTTTTGAAGCTGATAGTCAATTTGCTATTATACAGACGTAGCCAGAGAGAAGAAACTGTTCTTTTTTGTTTATTTTGGATAGTGGCCCCCTAAACCAAGGCCAATGACTCTTAGATTTATAGGGTGGACGAAATTTTTTCAACACTTCAATAAGGAAAAGATATTCTCTTGAGACTAAGTAACTGAAGCGTAGTAATGTTCTTTTCTTTCTCCATTTATAGCCTAAGAGAAGTCAAATACATTTGTCCAGAATAATCTAGATTAACCACCAGGCTCTAAATTTATTATAAATATACAATTTTCAGTAGATTTGCAGCCAAACCTACCCATTTTCTCCCCTGGGTCATTGATAATAATTATGAGGCTCTGCTTGTGGTTTCCAAGGGGGACCGAAATCAAGACTGTATTATGATTAAGCCTCTGCCTCTGACATGTGCCAATGAACAAGATTTGTTTAAGTTGGCAGCTTTTAATGCTCGTGTGAAATATTTTTTATTTGCCTGCCACTAATTATGTTATGATTAAGTTACATCCACTGGAGTGTAATTATCTATTGCATAACACTTTTTATTTGTGGGTCCCCAGAAATTTGCCACTTCAATACCGCTGACTGAGGGTCTGCTGCACCTTCTTAATGGTAAAACTTTCTTCCTCACCGTTCGATTTATCTTCATTTCCCTGGGAGCTCTTTCATAATCATTTTCAGATGAATAAAATCCTGGTCTAGGTTGTTTATCTTGCTGATAGGGTTTTTCATCCGGGCCTTGTGAGTTCTGGGGCAATCGTGACTGTAGTGGGCTTCCTAGTGGGTGGGGGTGGCTCACCGTGGCCATGGGGAGCCCCTCCAAGAGATGTCATGAAGAGTCCACTTCAGTTTCTGTTCCTATTTTGAGGGCTTTGAGTTTTCCCCAGTCACAGAACAATGGGGAGTGGACAGCTGTGTCATAATTGACACCCCTCTTTCCGTCATTTTTATATTGTAACTTTTTTTTACGGCTTGGCTAGCCAATAATTTTCTTTGCTTTTGAGACCCTGGAGCTTTAAAATCAGTTCCCTGGGGGAGGAGAATAACGTTGCCCCAAGGCCATCCCGACCTCGATGCCTTCTCTCCCTTCCCCCCACATTTCAGCATGTGTGACTCCGCGGTGCAGGCCACGTCTGCCTTTCTCAGTATCTGAGTCCTAGGAATCTGGGACAGTGCCTGGCACCTGACACTGGCTTTGCTGAAAAAAATCAATGCGTGGCTTTGCTCCCTCGCGGCAGCTTTTGAGTGCCTTCTCAAAATCGGCGTTGTAGCCTTCTGGGGTTCACTTCGTGTTTCTAGAAATTCAGTGGTAGTTAGATCAACTTTTTGTTCTTTTGCTGCTTTCAGATTCTGTGATTTTTAAAATACATACCATGCGATTGGCTCAATTCACTCATTCATTCAGTCATTCAGCCAATACTAATTATGCCTCTCCTGCGTGCCAAGTAGCGTTCAAAGTGCAGTGGTGATCACAGTTGAAAAGGTCCCTGATGTCACGGAGCTTATATTTTTACTGGGACAGACAGAGGACTGAACGAATCACAGAAGTGTTAGGTGGTGATGACTGCCTGGGAAAGCCTGAGCACAGAGCGCAGTGAGCGAGAGTCCCTGGGGGTGTCGTTGGTGGAGGCTTTGGGGAATTCCTCCGACACAGGCAGCACAAGCCGGTTGTGCAGGGATGAGGTGGGACAGCAGCTTAGGCGAGCAGCTCCCGGCAGGAACGAGACCTGCACCTTCAAAGAAGGGCAGCGGGGCTGGAGTATAGGAACAAATGAAAAGCTTAAGCTTCGAGTGGGTTTTGGAAATGGATGTGTGGGTGTCCTACTGGGGTGGAGACCACCTAACGATAACGTTAAGGGTTCAACATCAAAACATTAGCAAGCATAGTATTAGACAAGCATTCTTGGGACAAAGGGCAAAAGCCTGATAAATTAATCCTTGATTTCAGCCCATTTTCCACACTAACACCCCTGAAAGCTGGACAAACCTCGTACCTAAGCCGAAGGCATGGCACAACATATCCTTAAAGAAGGGTCAGAAAATTAAAAGAAAAGAAATGAAAAGGAATTCCGCAATATCTAATTCAAAATGGGAAAGCAATTATACTTTACAATGTGTTCTTTTCCCTGGTGTTTCAGCTTCCCATGATGCCCGGCTTCCTTACAACAGGCAGGAAGCAGGACTGTGGGGAGCTGGTAGAATTATATTTTCAGAGCTGCGACTAATTGTTTTGATGAAAACAAAAAACCACAATATAACACTCTCTCGGAGAAGAAGATCAATGCTTGCACACTGGGCAAGCTCGGGAAAGAAAGGAAACAAAGAGAATAATAACAAAAACACAACACATTGTTTTATCTGTCACATTTCATTTAAGCAAAACAAAACCAGGAGAAAGCTTGGTTTCATAACAGATCAGGGTGCCTTTTGAGGAAAACTTCGCTGCTTTGCCTGTGCATTTCTCTGTGTCTATTCTTAAGCACACTTTCTTGCTTATTTTGTTATTGTCTTGATTTCTTTCTGTTTTAAGATGGGGATAGGCATGTATATTGTAACCCTGTCTCTAGGGGTGTTGACAAGATCTATAGTTGTAGCAAAGAGAGATGAAATAACTGAATAACTGAATTGCTACTGTGCCCTGTGTACTTAGTGAACTGACACTCCTTGGCTGGGGTCAGAGAACTGGGTTCTGGTTTTACCTCTTTCCATCACAAGTGAGGCCTCGATGCCCTGCCCTCCACTTTCAGGGTGCACCTGGGATACCTAGGGTGTGATCAAATCAACAGTGAAGGCCTTTCCTCTCCTGGCAGCTACAGTTCTAAATATGTACCAATTCTTAATCTTTTCCATCCTTTGTATAACCACAGGGACCTAGGATTTCTCTCTCAGCAGTACTCTGATAATTATAACCAAATCAGAGTAGGAAATGACTATAGAAGAAATACCTTATTTGGAAGCTATTTGCAGAGGACAAAAAGCCTTTCTAGCTACCGAATCCTTCCTGCTTCTTGTCACTAAGTGAAGAAAAGGGGACCCTAGTGCCCTGTTGGTGGGAATGCAGACCGGTATAGCCACTGTGGAAAACAGTATAGTTTCCTCAAAAAATGAAAAGTGGAACTGCCTTTTGACTGAGTGATCCCACTGTTGAGAATATATCCTAAGAATCTCAAAACACCAGCTTGAAAGGATATATGCACACCTATGTTGGTATCAGTGTTATTTACAATAGCCAAGATTTGAAAATTATCCAAGTGCCCATCAGTAGATGAATGAATAAAAAAAAACTGGTATGTTTACACAATGGAATACTACATGGCCTTGAAAAAAGAAGAAATCTTATCTTTGGGACAGCGTGGATGGACCTGAAGATTATTATGTTAAGTGAAATAAGCCAGTCAGGAAAAGACAAATACCATATGATCTCGCTTACAGGTGGAATCTAATGAATAAAATAAACTGACAGACAAAATAGGAATAGACTCATGGACACACAGAACAGACTGACAGCTGTCAGAGGGGAGCTGGGAGGAAAAGACCAGATGAAAGAAGGTGAAGGGATTAGCCAGAGAGCATGTATATGCAAAATTCAAAGGCATAGACAACAGTCGGAGGATGGCCAGAGGCCTGGGGGAATGGGGGATGAGTGAAGGCAGGAAAAGTCAGGGGATGGAGGGAAGATGAGGATATCTGGGATACTGTCAACAATAAGAAATTTTAATCTAAGTTCAGAATAAATACCTTTCAAGATAGCGTTACAAATAAAATGATGAATACAGAGAAAAAGAAAACAAGGCATCATTAGAAATACAGGGACGATTGGTCTGTTTGAGATCTTTGTTTCCCAAGTGTGGTCTGAGGAACAGTAGCAACGCCACTGGGGGGTCTTGTTATGAGTGTGGACACTCAGGCCTAGTCCCTGACCTACAGAACCACAATATTCATTGTGACCAGAGGGCTAAGCGAATCTTTGGCACGTTAAAGTTTAAGAAGCTCTATTTCAGATGAATGGCCAATAAGGGGAATTATTCAGCAAATGACTCATTCTAACCTCAAGCAGAATAAACACGCAGTTACTGCAGGAGACCCAGCTTCAGCACCCCGGTTGCTCTGTGCCCCCTGGAAGCTTGTCTTTGGAGTCACTTACAAAAATACTGTGCTATCCAAGAACTGGTACTCTTCCTCAGGTTTCAGAGCTGCACCAGAGACCCGTTTTGCTGTTAGTCAGTATCCCTCAATTTTGCAAAGTGTAACTCATATTTCTGCTGGCTGAGATGAGCATATTTTGAAGAAATGCCCATGCTGGAAAAAAACATCCACCTGATTTCTGCATGCAAAGGCTATAGAACTGATAAGTAGCATCTCTACTCTCTTGTGTTTAAAGTAATATTCAAAGTCATTACCTTTCCCTTGTGCGTGCATTGACTACAGAATTTCTCTGTCTCTGCATGTTCGTGTGTGTATACACAAAATAGGGCGTGGGTGGATATCAGCCTCTGTTAACTGAAATATTCTTACTGTTCTAATCTTAGGGCCACAGCGAAGTGGGCTCCGAAATGATTGTCTTGGATGGGTATTTCTTTTTCATTTATTAGGGCCTGAAACTGATGGGGTAATTTTGGTAGCACAGAGGCAGTGACTTCACCCCCGAAGGGTAACATGAGCCTCCTAGAAGCCCGTTTCTGTTGCTCAGGTCAGCTGAGGTCTGCTCTGTGGCTCCAGGAGATGGGTTGTATTTTCAATGTAGCACTTGGATGCTTTCCTTAGAGAAAATGACTAAAGAGTGTCAGCAGAAGGCATGCCAGCCTTGCACAATTTAAATAGGAGCAGACCAGAGACCACACAGTGCAAAAGGGTATCGTGTTTGCGGGAAGTGGGAAATCTGAAGTCATCGGGGCAATATTTGAATTGGAACACAGAAGAAGTCAACAGACCTCAGATTTCAGCTTTAAGAGCTCAGTATGTCTTAAGTGACACTGTATATGCTGTGAATCTGGAGACTTCATTTGCAATGCCATGAGATGTTCTGGTTAGTCTAAACAGGAAGGGGGCTCTTTGAGAAATTAGAAAGCACATCAATAAATCTTTTGAATTCAAGTCTCCAGTAGTAACCCAAATCACACAGTTCCTGGCCTCTGAACAGGTGACTCTGTGGAGAAGAAGGAATGAGCGATCTGGAACAGTGTTTAATTTTATTCACATGGCCATGGATTTGACCTATGATAGAGCTTTATAACATGTTAGGTTTCCTGGAAGAAGCCTTGGAGAGATGCCAGTTGATCTCTACTTTGTAGACTGGTGAATTTGGTCCCAATGAGCCCGAATGGCATGACAAGTTCACAGAGTTTGGTAGCAGAATTGGGACTAGAGCTGGAAATCCTTGAATTACAGGGCATTGAACTTTCTGCTACATGGGAAGACATAAGAGAATGTTATAGGAGGATGTAGGAAAAGGTTAACCTATGAAAATTTAAAGGAGACCCCACTTCACTAGAATTGGCATCCCCTTGTCTCAGACCACAAATGCCCATTTGCTTAGCAATGAGTGGCATGACACAGGGGCTGAGCCTCTCCAGCCTGGTGGATGTGTGTGTAGTGTGTGTATAAGGCTTCCGTACAAAAGGGCATCGGTGGAAATCTTCACAGTGAGTGGGCATTAGGGAAATCTGTTCAAGCAAAAGACGAAAGGTGCTTTCATCCCTTTGCTGTGCATCCATTTGTCCCACAAACACATCTTGGCTGTGAACCAGCATCGAAGTCAAGTAGCAACAATAAAAAATGAACAAGGTACATGCTGTCTTTAGAAGGCTTATAGTCTAGTGGAGAAGACAAATTGTAACTATGCAATTTATTTTACATAGTTTTTGAATTCTGTGCCAGGCACTGTGTTTATCATAGGGGACACAGTAAAGAAAGAGACAGTCATTGTCCCTGAGACGTAGGCGCTCACTATGCAGCCATAACAGATATTAAAGACATTAATGAACAGTTAGGACTTTGGTAAAGGTTTACATCTGGAAACTGAGCGTACAGGGTGAGGGCATATGATAAAAATGAGGATGGGGGTCAGGGGAGGGTTCTACTTGAGTTTCATAGCAGAGAGCAGTGATGAATTAAGCAAGTGGTACCTCTCAGGGCTAATGGTGTTCCTAGATTTTTCTGGGCCTTTTTGTAAGCCATGGAACATCTTGAGAACATGCAACAATGAAGATAGACTTATTTCCCTAGCTTAAAACAATTCCTTCTCGCTAGGGCCCTGGGAGTTGAATGAGGCAATCGCTTCTTTTGATTTCTTTGGCTAGGAAGAGAGAATTTTTGGCCCTTTCCCCGGAAAGCTGTTTTCCGCATGTATCACTTTGTGTGACAGCTTAGACATATGATTAGCAGGTACCGACTTAAACAGGAAACATTGTGTGGGATGTAACTGGACTACGGGGCCTGTCGTCAGGGGCTATTTCCATTGGGAGGATGGAAACCTCAGCTAGTTCGTTTTTGTTCACTTTCCCGAAATGCTCCTGTTTGAGGCTTTGAGAATCTGCGTCAGGATCTCAAGGATGGTTCAGCTTTTTGGAGAATCTGTTTATGCTAGACAGAGAAATGTCACTCAGAAGATTGTTTATAGGTGAGGGAACTGAAGTGCAGAGAGGTGAGGAGAAGCTGTGCTGCTATGTCTTGCACCCAGCCGCATCCTTTGCTTCGTGCAGACTGTGTTCAGATTGGTAGTCACTTCCCAAGCAACCCACCTACCAGCTTCGCTCCTAGGGGTTCAGATGAGACATATTCTAAATGTGGCTTCTTAATGCCATTATTTTAAAGCATAAAACCACATCAATAGTAGAGAGTATGTCTTTTTCATCTTTGTGTCTTCAACTCCCCCCACAGTCTTGGTATGTAATAGGGTATTAGTATATATTTTTTTGAATTGAAAAAAATGGATATAATTTTGGTCAGTAGCATTTGAAATCTTGTTCCGTCAATGCCACTGTCTAGCTGTGCAATATTAGCTTTTCTAACCTTGTTTCCCTTGCTATAAAACGGCAACATCCATCCATATATTTATTAAATAAAAGCTTATTGATTAATTACTGTATTCCGGGAAATGTCATATGTGTTGGAGAGTCTGTGGAAGGTAATGGAGGAACCAGTCACCACCCGTTGTGACTGCCTGTCTACTGGAGACAAAAGACAGTGAAAAAGCTGCTGTAGCTTGTATATCGCACTAAATTAAGTGATGGCAGCTGAGATGGTGGTCTCTACCTGCAGCCTTTCGGTTTCCTTTCTCTGGTAGAGTAGTTATGCTTCACTTAATGAATTCTTTGTGTCTAAAACTTCCCCTTGTTATAAAAAGAAAGAGCTAATAGAAACATTCCAGTGCCCACCCAAGGCAGTCAAACCCTATGTTGGATTTAATTTCTTATTAAAGGTAAAGTAAATACAAGTTCTAAACATTTTTATGTTTACTTTGCATATTCTTCCAGGGGCCAAAATGGTGGGCATGAATGGTTTCATACATCATTGGTATTAATACTGTTCAATACCGTAATTATAAAAATACTACATAGTGATAATGAAAGCAGGGAAAATACATTTAGTCTGCTCCCAAGGTCAAATTATTTTTCCTAATTTTGCATGAAAAATATATTTTAAAACCTCTAATCTTTCCTAAGATCTTAATTTATGAATTTAATCATGAGATGGTACTTTCTTGTACATATCACTGCACACTAATTCAGCTTGGTCACGTTTGAACCTTCCAGTTGCACTTCAGAATTTCACACGTGCTCAGTGTGAAACGGGATGCCGTGTTCAAGTAACGATGCATGTGTTGCATTCTCTAGCCTTGTGAAAGCACTTCCCGTTCTCCGAACGCAGGGCTTCTTGACGGCGCTGGTTTGGAGTCAGCTCTTTCCTCTCTGTCATGCCCTCCTCCTACGTCTATTGAACAACCACTTGCCCTTTAAGACCGAGTTCAGGTATCATCTCCCTTGCAAAGACTTGCCACTCTCTCCTAGTCCTAGGTGCGCATCCCTCTTTTCTAGTTCAATAGAATCACACATATTCTTTATCAGTAAGATAATCAGAGCTGTCCATGCAATAGTTATTGTCCAATATTTTCTGTAGCAGGCACAGGAATGCCTTCCAGTTGCCTCATCTGTTCTTGAGGCAAGAAGTTTTTCCCCGACACTGAGTAGAAGCGGAGGAAATGTTTGTTAAATGTGTACAGCACTGATCATAAGTGTGGCACACCTGTATTGAATTATTGTTTTTATCTAGAATAGCTCCTTGTGTTAATCAATTTATTCAAAGTCCACAGCAATCCTTTGATGTAGGTATTGTCATATCCATTTTACCTTTAAAATGCCTAAGACATACTAAGGTTAATTACTTTACTGAAGGTCATCCAGCCACCAGGAGGGGAAGCTAAGATTTAACTCCCAGTCTGCATTATTCCAAAGATCTCTCACTGATATGATTTATGTTGAAGTCACTGAAGCAGTTGGATAGAAAAAAATGGAATAATGACTAATAATAACTCATATCTGAATGGTACTTTACCACTCACATAGTATCTTACTATGCAGTATATTATCCAATTAAACATTATTATTTTATTATACACAATACTATTCCAATTTAGAATTACAAAGAAATTACAAATCAACTAAACAACTTCCAAATTTCACCAGAGATAACTTTCATCAATAATTTGCATGTATTTTCTTTGTCTTTTTCTCCCTCTATGTGTGTGCATATATATTTTCATGCATGATACTATTTATAATATTCATTTAATGACATACCAATTAATATCAATAACTTCTTTTCATGTCTACAATAATATTCTACATTGTGTCATAAATTACTTTGTTGTTATTTATGTTGACTCACCACTCTTATCTCTGGGGTTTTTGCTTCCTTGATAGGTTATGAAGACACTCCCATAATTAATATACAATGGTACCTCGGTACTCATCATTAATTCATTCCAGAACTCCTGATGAGTGCCCAAACCAATCAGTGCTGAACGGCAAAGCGTTTTCTCTTGAGGGGCAGTGTTGGGACTCATGCAAATTCTAGCACGTGTGATGAGTCCCAGGCAAGAGCCAAGGGCTGAATCACTTTTTTCCATCAACATGTAATGAGTACAGGGTTTGATGATTCTGAAGCTGACAAGTACTGAGGTGTGACTGCATTTGTTATATAAGCAACCTTGTGCTGATACCAAAACCTGTGTTAATTTTCTATCAGCGTAACAAATAACCACAAACTTAGAGGTCTAAAACAAAAACTTTTGCTATCTCATAGCTTCCACAAGCCAGAATCCTGAGTGTGGCTTGGCTGGGTCCCTGGCAAAGCTGCAACCAAACAGTCATCTATGGAGAAGTTCTCATCTTGAGAGAGAGAGGGATATTGGGTTAACCTTAAAGTCCACAGCACATGGATGATGGAAAGAATTCTATGTGAAATAAATAATTAATTAATTAATTAATTAATTTAAGTAAGTAAGTAATTAGGCCATGAAGAAAAACAAGGCAAAGTACAGGTGGATGTTCTTGTGATACAGGTGTGGTGAATAATATTTTAAATATAGGCAATAAGAAAGTTAATAAAAGAAAGCAAAACAGAATTTACTATGTGAAAAACCCTCAACATTTTTTATTGTAAAAATGATAAAAAGCCAATCACACGCGGAATGATCTCCTCTGAGGACCAAGAGACCTGGGGTGTGTATACACTGAAACCCGAGGGTCCTGTGTTGGGTACCACTCTCGGGGTGTAGTATTTCCCTGGGTCTTCTGCTCCACTCTGCTGGGACAGCATGGGCTTCTGAGGCTCTGGAAAAGGATGCTTTTGGTACAGTAATGTGCTTCCTGGCAGCCGGGGGTCACTGGAGCACATGAGAGCTCTGAGAGATGAGAGCACCAGCGGTATCCACTCCACCACCTAAGCCATCTCTTTGACCACATCTGCTCCTTGTAGTTGGCCATAAAGGAGTCTCTGCATTCATTCATTCAAAATATATATATATCTATTTATGTTGGGGACATGACAGGCATGGTGTGAGAAATAGACACTATATAAGTATGTAATATAATGTGAAGTAAGAAAATGTACTGTTAGGAAAAATAAAGCAGAATGTTGTAAAATGGCCCCAAGAGTTTTAGTCCTTATTCCTAGACTTGGCAAATATCAACTCATTTTGGGGGGTGGGAAAGGTCTTTGCTAATGTGATTAAATGGAGGCTCTTGAGATGGGAAGATGATTCTGGATTTTCTGGGTCGGCCCAGAATGCCCTCGCAAGTGTCCCTCATGAGAGAGAGGAAAAGGGGGATTTTGCAGACAGGCTATGAGAAGGTGATGCCGAGAGAGAGAGATTGGTGTGATGCACACATAGGCCAAGGAATGCCAGCTGCCACCTGCAGCTGGAAGGAACGTGCTCTTGCCCGGAGTCCCCGGGGGTAGCACAGCCCTGCCGACACCTTGATTTCAGTCCAGAAAAACTGTCTTCAGGTTTCCGGCCTCCAGACCCATGCCTAGTGTTTTAAGTGTAGTACGCAGTAACATATTGGAGCCTCATCAGAAAATTAGTAGGCGGGGTAAAAAGGGAAGCAAATCATCATTTTTGAAAGAGTGTTGAGGGACGGTCTGTCTTGAACGGTTACATTTGAGCAGCAACTGGGATGACTGCAAGTGAATGAGTCATTCGAGAGAACTGTTCTGGGTAGAGAAGGCAGTCACTGCAGATCCTCAGGTGGGAGGAGGCTTGGTGTCTCTGATGCGCTGCAGGGGGTTGGCATGCCTCCGGTGGCGAGAGCTTGGGGAAGTGTGTAAGGAGACAAGATAGACTAGAGATGGGGGCCCATATCATGTTGGGTCTTTCAGGACTTGGGGTGTTATTCTGGGGTACAGTGGACAACACTTGCAGAGGTTTAGAAGAGGGACTGGAACCGACTTTAACGCCCTCTGCCCCATCGTAAGTTCCTCAGAATTACTCTGTCAGTCATTGGGCTTCACTTTATTTTCTCCTGGAAAGAATCGGAGTAAGCACCTCATGTCCCCTCAAGTGCTTGGGGTGAAGGAGGTGAGATGTCTCTCTCCCCCCAGCCCCAAGTCCAGTCCTAGCATGAATGATCTATTAGCCAAACAAATTTCCTTCCACAAATGTTACTTCTTTTCTTTACCTTAGCTCCTGTCCATGTATTATCCTAACACAGACTCTACCAATTTGTCCTGTCTTTCCATACTCTACTCTGCATTGTTCTTGTCAAGGCCCAGAAAATGTATAGGTAGGAGTCCTGCTCCGTGAAAGGTGGTGGGTAAGGCTGAGGGTGAGAGTGTAGGGGTTGAACAAACACACCACCCTCCACAACCTCAGCCCTTCTTTAACCCTTCCCATGAGCTCTGTGTGTGACCGTGTGTCTTTTCCTAAGTGTGCCTGGTGTCTCAGTCGAGGACCATATCTCTATGCATGCTGTATTCCTCCCAGGACATAAGGCAATGCCTTACATAGATGAAGTGTTTCAGTACATATTTCCTGAACGACTTGCTGTTGATCAGAGTTTATTGGTCAGAGAGAGAAAAAGGACAGAGCTGTGAATTGGAATGAATAAAACCTATGCTTGCTACTTCCTCTTATCCAGCGGTTTTCACAAACTCAGGTTTGGGGAACTGGCTGCACCCTGGACATCAGGGTTGTTAAAGCTGAACACCCACCTTTTCCTCCCGCACATATATTCTCAGGAGAGAGTTCTGTGGGTCCCGTTCAGAGGCAGCTTGCAGGGACAGCCTTTTTAGTTTGAATACCAGAGCTGACTCATTAGAATTATGCCACCTCCTCCCCTCCCCCCACCTACCTCTTCCCACTCAACACCTTTTCAAAGAATGTTTAGGTCTACTTAGATCTAGATTATTTTGGAATGAATATATATGTGTATATATATTTGTATTATATACATTTTACATACTCTATTAGTTAGATAATTTAAATGCACATATTCATTATCTGCTTTGTCACACAAAGGTTTTGAAGCAGTTATACGTGTGTCTATAGAAAGCATATAGACAAGGCTAGAGGAAAATTCAAATGCTAGATTGTTTGTTAGATAAAGATTAGCATGTAATACGTGGACAAAGAATCACAGTGGGATGGCCTAATATGAAAACCTTCCCAAAGGCAATTAATCTTTTGTGACACTTCTATTCATTCAGGTCCCTGGAGTGATTTTTCCTTTGGTTTTCTGCTGAGTTGCTCTGAGACTGATGGTGTAATGTGAAGGTGCACCTTAACTAATATTCAAATTTTTCCTCATGTTTATTTCCAACAAGAAAAAAATGAGAGAATGCTCTGCGGATTGGGACAGGCATTGCTTGTTCTGGGAAGAAGCCCAGAATATTTCATAGAGCCCCACTTTTCAGGACACTATCATAGAAAGAGAATAACCTTTGGGAAGAGAAACAGTTATCTGGAAGGAAAAGTAGAACAGAATAACGGAAGGAACTCCAAGCAAAAGGGAAGCTTTTAAAGGCTCCCACTGTGAAAATAAATGACTGTGGTCACACTAGTTCAAAGCTTTGCTTTTCATTTTGAAGTTTGAGAGCAGGGGGGATCTTGGAGTTCATTTAGTTCAACGCCTTCATTTTAAAGATGACAAAGCCGGGACCCAGAGAGGGTAAGTGATTTGCCCATGGTCACACAGACAGGTGTGGGGCAGAACTGTAACTGCATTTCAGGCTGTCTGACTCCTGGTCCTGGGATCTTTGTATTACATTTTTACTGCCACCTCCAGCTGATGTCATTCTGGGAAGGAGACATCTAGGAGCCTCAGCAACATGGACCAGTAGGGATAAGGAGAGATGAGGGCTGCACAGGGGAGCTGGAGGTACTAATTTAGTGGGCAGGCTGGACCCAGCAAGGGCCAGCAGATAAAGTCTGCAAGGGGTGTGGCACAGTTTGGTACTGTTCTTCCAGGGAGGAATGCTGGGGATTCATTCCAGTTAGCAAGGCTACAGGTGAGCCTCAGAAACAAGTATATATGATGATGGCATCTAAAGTTTGAGGTTACCATTTTAGTAAAGTCAGGTCTTTAGGTGGGGGTTGAGGTAACACGATTCATATGCAGAGAGAGGCTCTGGAAAAGACGAAGCAGATTATCAGAACCTTAGCCATCTAAGGTCAACGCAGGACCAACTCCAGATCCAGAATGGAGCATCCACAGACAGTAGGGAAAGCTTCCAAGCCCACCTGTTATCTAACAGAGAAGGAGTGAGACTTGGAGACAAGATGAGTAATCAGGAATTGCCTGTTATATATGTACAAGCATGAGTTCAACAATCTTTCCATGGCAGTCTATAAATGTGGTTGACCCAGATATAATTTCTTTCTCCCATTGGGATAGACTATTTAAGCAAAGGAGCTGAGCATGAGATTGAAGATCTCTTTTTTTTTTCCAATTTTTTTATTTAATTATTTTTCAAGTACAGTTTTCTGTCTATTACTCCCATCCAATCCCACCCCCATCCTCCCCCCTCCCTCCCATTTCCACCCCTCCCAGCCGTTGTCCATGTATCCTTTATATAGGTTCCTCTAAATCCCTCCCTTATTTCCCCTGAAATTCCCTCCCCTCTCCCCTCTGGTCACTGTCAGCCTGTTCTCCATTTCATGTCTTTGGTTATATTTTGCTTGCTTGTTTGTTTTGTTGTTTAGTTTCCTGTTAGAGGTGAGATCATATGGTATTTGTCCTTCAACACCTGGCTTATTTCACTCAGCATAATGCTTTCCAGTTCCATCCATGTTGTTGCAAAAGGTAGGAGCTCCTTCTTTCTTTCTGCAGCATAAAATTCCATTGTGTATATGTACCATAGTTTTTTGATCCATTCATTTACTGACGGGCACCTAGGTTGCTTCCAACTCTTGGCTATTGTAAATTGTGCTGCTATGAACATTGGGGTGCATAGGTTCTTTGGAATTGGTGTTTTAGGGTTCTTAGGATACAATCCCAGCAGTGGAATTGCTGGGTCAAAAGGCAAGTCCAATTTTAGTTTTCTGAGAAAATTCCATACTGTTTTCCATAATGGTTGTACCAGTCTGCAATCCCACCAACAGTGGACCATAGTCCCCTTAATGGAGCTGATAGCGACAGGTAGGTGCCTAGGCATACGTATGCTGTATCAACCAGAATGCATTTGAGTTCTTGTATCAGATCACCAGATTAAAATCAGTTCAAACCACATGGACATTTTACTTAATAAGAATTCTGGATGTAGGTCAGCAGTATCAGAGTGACTCAAAATTGTTCAGTGTTGCCAGTATACCATTCTTAGTGTATTAATAATGACCCCTTTCTTCGTTGCCAGAGGGTGGCCGCAGCTCGAAGCCTCGTCTTCACGTGACACCATTCTAAACAAAAAGTAGACATAAAAAAAACCCCTTTCTCTGCATACTTTTCTCAATATCAAAGAAAAATATTTCTCAGGGTCTCCTTTTGGGGAGTTTTCCTTGGGTTTTATTTTCCAGAATTAGATCATATGACATACCTAAACCAATGACTAGTTAATGTGAACAGATTTGCCATGATTGACTAAGTGTGGTTAACTATTGGATTTCTTTCCAACACTTTTGATTCATTTCCCAAGGGGAGATGTATTTTCACTCCATTAGAACTTGTTTCTGTGCATATGGAATATTAAGAAAAAAGCCAAGAGTCAGCCACACTTAGTTAACTGACTCACCACTTTTATAAGATTTTGAATTACACTTGACTACAGATAGAGCCTGCTGTATACCAAATTTTCATGTTGTTTCACCTAATCACATCTTGGCATCAGAAATAGAACATTCAAAGGCAGTTTCTTAAAGATCCGCCCATAAATTCAGAAGTCTCCCCTTGGATTTAATGTAGTAGTAAAACAGTGAATTAAATATATTCAAAAGTACAAAAGAAACAAAAATCCATCGTGTATTTTACTTCCTTCTATCCAATTGAATAAGGAAGTATATGAGACTGAAATCAAGCAATGTTACCTTTTCTGTCTCATATTCTAATATTTTTATCCTGACCTTGTTTTAACCAAGAATATAGAGCATTCCCATGGATAAAAACTTAGATCAATTTTATTTAAATATATGTATTTGCTGAAATTTAAAATTAACAACCATGTGTTTAATGTTTGTCACCAGTGGAGGGCTGAGAACTGAACAACTTGGGTTGCTCAGTTACTCTCGGTAGCACAATGTTGTGTATCAACAGACCCACCAACTAGCCTATTCTGACTCACTTAATTGAGTTCTAGCCAGTGAATGACTGTGGTAGTGAAATATACTACTTCCAAGTCTGGCCCATAGAAAATGATCCATCTCTGAGTTGACTTGTGCCCACCCCCACTACAAAAAAAAAAAAAAGCTATGTTGAACTCCTAACTCCCAGTACCCCAGAATGTGGCCTTATTTGGAAATAGAGTCATTGCAAATATAATTAATTAAGACGATTACACAATGGACTGAGGTACCCCTAGTTTAATATAGCTGGTATCCTTAAGGAAGAAAATGTCATGTGCTGTGATGGAATGTTTATGTTCCCCCCAAATTCCTATGTTGAAATCTAAACCTTCAACACAATGTTATAAGGAGGTGGTTTAGATAATAAGGGCAAAGCCTTCATGGATAGGATTAGTGCCTTTGTAGAAGAGGCTTGAGGAATCACCCTTGCCCCTTTCACCACATTTGGATACAATGCGAAGTTGGCAACTTGGAACTTGAAAAAGGCCCTCACTAGTACCAAATCATGCTGGCATCCTGCTCTTAAACTTTTGGCCTCCAGAATGGTAAGCAATACATTTCTGCTCTTTGTAGGCCAGCCAGTCTATTTTATTGTATTATAGTGGCCAGAACAGGCTAAATAAGACACTGTGTGAAGTTACAGAGACACAAAGAGAGTCATGTGACTGGGGATGCAGACACTGACGTGTTGCAGCTTCACACCAAGGAATGCCTGGGGCTATCAGAAACTCGAAGAGAAAAAAAAAAAATCTACCCAGAGGACTCGAAGGAAACTTGGCCCTGCCAACACTTTGATTTTGAACTTCAAGCTTCCAGAACTGTTAGAAAATAAAATTCTATTGTTTATAGCCACTAAATTTGTGGCTTTTGTTATGAAAACCATGGGATAATACATTATCCTCTAGGCTGTATTTTCTCTCATTAATTAGACAAATGCAAAGATCTAGTAGGAAATGGAATAGCTGAGCCACTAGTTGGAAAGAGCTTGGACCACTAAAAAACTTCATAGCCCAGACAAGACCCCATTTTCTTCCTGTATTGGACAGTGATATGACAGAGATAAACTTGTGTTAAGTGCTGACGTATTGGGGCTCATCATCACAATTAACCTTCTTGATTGAATAGATCATAAAGCCTACCCTGGAAAGGTTGTGAAATTAGTGGTAATCACAATGTACAGAGTTTTAGTCTTCATCTCTGTAGATGCTGCAGATACATCACAGAGAAGCATCTCTATAATACATCGCATAACCCAACATGTTGTCTGCCTGTCTAGGAGGCTCTGAATGAGCATCATGGGATTTTTCTGTCTCAGGTCCTACAGGGAGGACTTGTAGAGACCTCACTGCTGCCTCATAAACTTAAGCATGTTAAACAACACAAGTGATGATATGGAGAAGTGTGTTGGCTTTAATTGGTGACTGAGAAGCTCCTCTTTCTTCTCCTTTAACATTATTGGGAAAATTTGTGTTGGTTCCGTTTTCTTTTTTTTTATTAAATTTTTTTAAAGATTTTATTTATTTATCTTAGAGTGGAAGGGAAGGAGAGAGAGAGAGAGAGAAATATCAATGTATGGTTGCCTCTTGTGTGTCCCCTGCCAGGGTCCGGGAACTGGCCTGCAACCCAGGCATGTGCCCTGACTGGGAATCGAACGGTGATCGTGTGGTTCGCAGGCCCGCGCTCAATCCACTGAGCTACATCAGCCAGGGCCATTTTCTAAAATTACAAAAAAAAGGAGAAAGTTGCTTTTTATATTTGAATATTAAGTTTGGTCAACATAATCCACAAGTACAGGTACTTGCATGAGCCCTTTCCATCATAGTCCCTTATCTCCATTCTAGGGCACATATAGGAATGATTTTCAACCACTTACTTTAACATCTTACCTATTTTTGTCTGGGAAAGCAAACAGTAAAATATTAAAGAAAAGCATGCCCCATTAGCCAGAGGTAACCGGCAGGAAATATAACCTACCTTGTATCCAGCAATGTTGGGGTTATATTCTCAGTAAATATCCACTAGCTGTGTGACCTAGCCAGTCTCTGTGGTCTCCCTTCCATCATCTGTTGAAGGAGGGATTGGAAAAATTTTTAAAGGTGGTTTAAGAAGCCCACACTTTCCAGGTGTTTCCTCAGAGGCTAATTCAAGAAGCTTCTGCTAGAGTCACTCTACTTTTATGTGTTTTTCATATTTGGTTTCAGGGGAAAACCAATGAGCAATGAGAAAGGATGCAGCCACTGTGGTAACTAGTTTGGTGGCTCCAGAAAGAGTGAAACCTAGCATTAAGATGTGATCTATCAATTCTGCCCCTAGGTATATACCAAAAGGATTGAAAACAGGGACTCAAACAGACGCTTGCATGCCAAAGTTGATTGCAGCATTATTCACGGTAACAAAAATGTAGAAACAACCAAGTGTCCATCAATAGATGAGTGGATAAACAAAACGTAATATATAATACGATGGAATGCTATTTGAACACAACAAGGAATGAAACTGTGACACATGCTACAATATGGGCAAACTTTGGAAACATTGCACTCAGTGAGAAAGAACAAATATTGCATTATTCCACTGATATGAAATATACAGAACAAAGGAATTCATAGAGACAGAAAGCAGATTAGTGGTTACCAGTGGCTGAGAGGGAGGGGAAATAAAGAGTTATTGTTCAATGGATATATTTGGGATGTACACTGGGGTGATACCAAAGGTTTGGTAATGGATAGTGCTGATTGCACCACTAGTTGTCGATATTAATGACAATATCGATGTGATTAATGCCACTGAATTGTACACTGAAAAATGGTTCAAATGACAAGGTTTATTATGCATTTTCCCACTAAAAATAATCACAAATTCAAAGTATTTTTGCAGTTAAACAACAAACAAACAAAAATCTTTGGGCCAAGGGGTTTCTGCATCAACAAAGGCTTGGAAACTCCTGTCTGAATCATGCTAAACAACCAATATGGCTTTTTTGCTTGCAGAACTGAATATTTTTATGGGTTTGCCTAACACTTTCAGAATTAGTCACAGAGATAATTGTACCAAACCCAATAGATTCTTCGTTCTCATCACCCTTGGATCTCAGAAGCAAGCTGTGTAATGATGACAGTTCGTGGCAAACAATGGTTTATAGGAAGCTCCAGCAAAGTGCCCAGGGCAAGTAGCTCTCTCCCTGGAATTAGTGACAGTCCCAGAGAGAACGCGTGCCTGTAGGTTCAGGAAGTTAGGGTGTAGTTATCCGTGTCCCTGAATGATGGCAGGTCAGTGCAGGGAAAGGTAGCTGTCTGGGTGGGGCCAGGAGACCCTTGAGGCTTTTTTTTCCCTTCTCTCCTACATAAGTAAAGACACTTTTCCTAAAGGTTGTGGGGAGAGGGAGTTTTGAGTGTTTTATATAATGATCAATGCTGATAAATATTTTCTTTAAAAAAATTAACCTTACCTTCTATCTAGTCAACAGAAGTGATTATAATTTAAAATCTTCAAAGGTGTACAGTGCTTTTATCTTTTGCTTAGTGTATGGGCAACACATGTCATGGTTGATTGAGACTCTAAGTGGGAAATCTGGAATACGTTTCCCTCTCCACGCCCTTTCTCTAGGCCTTTTGTTCAGAATCGGTCCATTGACAGGCCGATGAAAAATGTTTCTTCTATGAGACTGATCGGAAGAGTGGGCAGTCAGAAAAACCTTTCATTATTTCCTTTTGAGCTTTCCCATATGCTAGAACCTTACCATCAAGCAAGTCTCTCTTCATTGTTTTGTGTCTTAGAGAAGAGAGACTTTGAGCGGCACATTTGTGGAAGTGCCAAATGGGTTTCACAGAGAGTTACATTCTTATTTTGATTGGGAACAGTTGCACTTTAACATTCTACCCTTTGCCAGGTATGGAACATCACAAAGCAAAATAGAATGACAGTCCTTTTTTACTTAGATCTTGTGCAACAAAGTGGATATACTATTATATTGGTGTGTGTGTTATTTATGTTAAACAGCTGACAATGGAAAAAATAACTGGCAGTGGTACTCTTACTGTAAGACAATGTTAACATATGTGTCCAGGAGAAAACTGAAGAGATCTGTGAGTTGACTGTTAACATTGCACTTTTATTAAGTGATGCCCCAGGTCAGGGCGAATGTGTCCTTTCCTTCCTCACATTGCTGAGTTCACCATGTATCATCAGAGACTGGACTCTACTAAATTCTCAAGAAGTGCTGGACCCCATTTCTAAAAGACAGGACTCTGTTTCCAGATGACCATTATCAAAGAATTCTGTAGAGACACCATGGTGAGTTAGACCAATCTTGGACACATTTGATTCTTTGTCTGAAAAAAAAGTCTTTCAATGCCCATATCCTTTCAACACTGCATCTCTCCTATTCCAGTCGCTGACCCTCAAAACCTGCTAGAGGCAGAGCAGATTCAAGAATTAAAGAAGATGGCATTTTGAGTTACATATGCATGCCACCTGGATTGTTTCTCCTCCAGAGAAACAAAACCAACACCGAAAGTGAGATCAGTTCTGATTAGGATGATGGCAATAATAGGAGTTACAATTGTTTGAGTGCCTATGGTGCGGCAGAAACATTTTTAGAGCCATTTCCTTTATTCTTCAAAAAATGACCCCAGAAGGAAAGTACTATGAATGAAAATGTACACTATTTTGCATGCATATGTTGGGGGAAAAAAAAACTATTCTAACCGTTTTCTTACAGTAGAAACATTTAAGCAAAAATCTGATGAGTATCCACTGGGATCATAGAGAAAAGGATGTTCCTGGTAGATGGTGAGGGTATAGGGAAGCCCGGAGGTAGGGCGTGGCTCAGGTGGACTACTGTAGCTGGAGGCATGGCAAGGAAAGGAGCCTGATGTCAGATAAGTAAGCAGGGACTTGACCTTGAAGGGTCTCTTTTTCTGACATGTTTCTATGAACCAGTTATTTATGTTGATCATTTCATAGATGCTATGTTCTCGACAGTGTCAAGTCAGGACACTCAGCCACTTTTAAAACATTTTATTAAATTAAGATTTTATTTTATTATTTGTGTTTTTTATAGCACACACATATGTGAAATATCCAAGTGTGAAAGCAGAACAAATCTACAACGATCATACATGTTCTATAATTATACTACATTTGTACCCTACTAGTTTATACACACCATGAAGTAAAATACTACAGATTTTATGTATTTGTTTGATGATGGACTTATCACCAAAGTCCAACTTGGATAAGAAAATGAGCTAGATAGTGTTTTAGTTATGCTTGCATAAATATGCTGTCAGTATATTTCATTACCCTGTGTCCATTAAATACAATCCAGGGAACTATGAAGACTCTATCTGTGGACATGACCTGTTGTGACAATTTATCATTTGACCATCCATTTACACCAAACCTTTTCTTTTTCCATTTTTTCTCTTGGTGTGGAAGTCAGGCTTCTTGGTTATAAATACCAGGCTTAACAACAGGATATTAGCTTTAAGGATCTTAGGTAGCTCCCCGATTCTCAGGACAGCAAGAGAATTAGTCTTAGTAGTTACTCAGCCAGGAGTAATGCCCCATTATATTGAAATAGGGAGGGGCAAAAGAGATAAAGTTATTTGCTTAGAGACTTAAAGCTTGTAAAGTTAACATAAATTGGGAGATTAACTAGCTATGAAGAAAAGATAAGGAGAAATTAAATATGATTCCCAGATTTGTGGTTTAAGAGCTAATGAATTGATAATCTGATTTACTGAGCATTGTGGTCATTTGTTATGTGTGGCTTTTGAATTCCCTTCTTGGGCTTGAAAAATTCGTACATAACAATACTCTCACAACAAAGTGGAGGATTTACCTTTACAACTTTCTTTATCACTAAGTTGATTTACAGAAGATCATTTTTTCCCTAAGAGGAGCAGTACGAGGGAAGTGCCTGTGCTGAGTCAGTCCTTGGGTTGCCTGGCCACGAGTCCCAGAGCACTGACTCCAGTTAGGAGCATCTTCACTGGGGCTGCAGTGTTGGTGCCAGGCAGCAGAAGCCACAGTGTTTTTGCTACAACAGCTAATGGGAAATACTTGGGTCTTATTCTGGTCTACACACCTTTAAGGCTATACATCCTCCAGTTTCTCTTCTACTAGTCTCGCTTTCCTGCTGGTCTGTATTTTCCAATGTCATCAGAGTCATCTTTATAGAATTACTGCACCAATCAAATCTTGCATGCCATATTCGTCTGGCCTAAGAAGTAGAGGTACATGTTTCCTATGGCTGTTCTAACAAATTTCCACAGTCTTGGGTGGGTTAAAACAAAAGGAATGTTAAATGGCTGCTATCAACAAGTAATAGCAAAAGTTGGAGAGGTTGTGGAGAACAAAGGACCTTCATTCGCTGCTGGTGGGAATGCAAACTGATACAGACAGTATGGAAAAAAGTATGGAATCTCCTAAAAAAATTAAGACTAGACATACCATCTGACCCAGCAACCCCTATTATGAGTATCTACCCCCCAAATTTGAAAGCATTTGTTTGCAAAGATATGTGAACCCTTATGTTCATTGCAGCATTATTCATGGTGGCAAAGACATGGAGACAACTGATGTGTCCTTTGCTAAATGATTGGATAAAGAAGATGTGGTGCATACATTCAATGAAATGCTACTCGGCCATAAAGAAAAAATGAAATACTACCATTTTCAGTAACATAGATAGATCTTGAGAATATCATGCTAACTGAAATAAGTCAGACAGAAAGAGTTAATAACTGTATGATTTCACTTGCATGTAGGATATAAAACTGAAAGCAGCAAGTGAGCAAAGAAGAAAAACAAAAACTGATAGACATGAACAACAGTATGGTGTTTACCAGAGGGAAAGAGGCAGAGAGGAAGTAAAGGGTAAAGGGGGTCAAATATGTGGTGAAAAAGAAGATTTGATTTGAGTGGTGGGCACACAATGCAATGTGGGAGGGCCTCCACCTGCAGGGCTCTCCAACTGCCCCACCCCCTGGCTACCACGGATGAGAATAAGTCCACCAAGACATGATCTGCTTGGGGAGGAAAGGTGGCTGATCTCTCACAGGAGAAGGGCCAAGAGCCTTTTCTTCAATGGGATTTTATTGGGTTAATTTTGCACAGGAATACAGGTAAAGCTCATTAATCATTGTCAGGCAGTAAGGATCAAATAATAGATAGCATACAAAGAACTACAAGGGCTTATTCTGAGTCAGGATCTGTTAACTAAAGGGCTATAAAACTTTGGGAAACAAATTCATATCCTGCTCAGAACCTTATCAGAAAGCTGAGAGCATTCTTAGCAGAGCAAGTTTCACAGAATTTTATGTATTCTTTCTTAGGCCTGATCACCCCCGGTGATCACTCACCCTTTCCAGCACAGGGCTGCACCCCCTGTGTCATTGTTTCAGGCTTAAGTCTGGCAGGGGAAGTAAGGCAGTCAAGAGATTAGGAGACTGCTGATAGACAGAATGAGGACTCAAGCTATGTCAAAGCCTAGGGCCAGGGTCCATTACCCCCTTTTTTGCTAAAGCCCCCAAATCCTTCTCTGCCCCCCCCCATGATCATGCCTGTCTTAGGTCGTCCCTCCCTGGAGGAATCTTGCCCATCATTGGCTAACTGATCATGCACTGGGGGCCAGGCAGAGTGAAGTAAAGTGGGCAGAGGCAGCACCCCTGCCTGGGAGATAAGCTTTGTCTCCTTAGTGGCTTATGATTCCAAGGTTGCTCACTCATCCTTGCCATGGTGGGTACAGCTTCTGAAACCAGGCAGGGTGGTTTCCAGCCTCTCAACATACAAATGATATATCGTAGAATTGTGTACTTGAAATCTATATAGTCTTATTAACCAATGTCACCCCAATAAATTTAATAAGGAAAAAGAAATGTATTCTGTCACAGTTGTGGAGACTAGAAGTCTAAAGTCAAGGTATCAGCCTGGCCATACTTCCTCAAAAGCCTCTTGGGAAGCATCCTTCCTTGCTTCTTTTAGCTTCTGATAGCTCTAGCCTTTCCTTGGCTTCTGGCAGACTAGTTGCAATTTCTGTCTTGTTTTCATGTGTCAGTCTCCTCTTCCTACGAGAAAACCAATCCCATTGGATTGCATATGACCGTACCCTAATTCAGTATGACCTCATATTAAATGGAATACATCGCAAGGCCCAATTTCCAAATAAATACATATGCACAGGTACCAGGGATTAGCACCTCAATGTTTGGGGGTACACGATCTAACCCATAACAGTGGCCGACAAGGTCATCTGTGATGTGGCCGCTGTGTACTTCTCCCACCTTACCTTGTTCCTTTCCTTTCCTTTCTTTCTACATTCCAGCCACTCCCGACTTCTTTGAGTTTCTCGAAATCACCATGACCTCTCTAATCCCACATGTCCTCACAAATACACTTTCTCTCTCTGGAATTCTCTTTCTGCATACCTCACCCCCATCCCCTGCATGTTTTACCAATTTTCGTGTATCCTTTACATCTCCTGGACACCCTCCACTAGGTTAACTCTTTGCTTTGTGCTTGGAGCCTTCCCCATCATAACACACATCACAGTTCACAGTGATGAGTTGCCCAATATAGTAGCTACGAGAAGTCAGGACGGTGTCTGTTTTGTTTAACACTGTAGCCCCAGTCCTTGGCAGAGTGCTTGTCACATAGATTTTCAATAAGAAAAATATATTGGGAAACTCTGGTGATTTTGAATACTTATAGACAACCTATTTATTCAACTTTGGAATAACCTAGTATTTTGTCAATCAAACTCATTAATACAGGGTCTATTAGGGGGAGTAAATCACCATTCTTAGAAGGCTGTATGTCACAGAAACTGTACAACCACTATAGAAATCACCTTGGATAATAGTCCTGTGATAATCTCATATTGTTTGACTGGATCCTCTAGCCATTTAGTGAAAACACGGCTCACAATACCTTTTAGACCTCACAATACCTCTTTGATTTATTAAAGTCAAGTCATTTTATAACTTAACTTTACACTAGTTATTACCATGGCAATCAGTTTCTTACCAGTTGTTATAATCACTGTTAATTTCTAGCAATGCCAAGGCTTCAAACACCGAATATAGAATCAGTGTTTTGTGCAGCCTCTGCAGATTTACTGGCTGTTTAGGTGAACTGCTTAGCATTCAGGACTAAGATTTCTGATTCACACTCTGTATTCTGTGTCAACTCCTCTTTCAATTACTCACACTGAAAGAGCAAGGCTTGTTACTCCTCAAATCACAGCTGATGCAAAAATATTTCACATTTATCTTCAGATATTATTTTAGTGTTAATAGGTGAATACGGGTATGTTTGTTTTGGCAATTCAAAAATGCATATGAAATGCACCAATTTGACATTACTGTCTCATTTTCTAATCAGCCTTGGGTTTTCTGCTGTCTTTATGGTTTTTGAAAGAAATGCATTTTAATGTTTTTATTTTTTAATTCCTCTTATCATACAGTAAGTTGCATGAAGAATTAAAAGAAAAGAAGACATGAATATCCATTTGAGGAAACCCTTTATCATTTTTTCTGCTAAATTAATTTAGGGAGTATGTGAATACCAGCATTATTTATGTAATATTGTATATAGTGTCAGCAGATGCTCTTTAGTGGCATACTTTGTCATAAGAAATAATTAAATGTCAAAGTCTGACCTAATTGCGTAATCCATTTTTAATATGTCTTTTCTCTACCTGACATACACACCGCACACAAACACACACTCTTAACTGGAATTTCATGAGTGTAGGGATCACTGTTTTCCCGGTTTGCCCAGCTATGTATCCAATTGGCTGGTGAACCAACACAGAGACGCTGGTGTGTATTTTAAGAAGTGGAATTCTCCTCACTGTTCCTCCCCCAGATGTTTCCATTTCCCTCTTCCTCTCCGGGGGTTCCATGAGCCCATGAAGTGCTTATCAAAGTATTCAGGGGGTTGATTAGTTTGAGTGGGAAACAATTACATCTTTATTTTCACTAACTTCTAGGTGATATTTAGCATTTTGTTTCACTGAGTATAAGCCATGAACCTGAGTAATTTTAGTAGCACCTGCAAATCATTTGTCACCAAGAGAAACCATAAATATTTTTTAGTACATTGTTGCATATATCACTGATATTTTTGAAATTGTAGTAGCTACTACAGCAAGATCTTATTTTTAGTGCATGATTTAGAAGATAGTTGTATTATATAACAAATTTATTTCTTTTAAAAATGTGTTAACTTACTTGCTTTTCTTTGAATAGTTGCATGTTATGCATTTAAAAATATTATTCTGTTTCCAGAATGACAGAAGGATCCATAGTAGAAAATGTTTAAAAATTCCTGCTTTAGGGATTATGAGCTACAGTTTTCATTTTATTTGGGAGGCATTTGCCTGGTGCTTTAACAGGCCCTCACACAGTAATTTAAGGACTTAAATAACATGAGCTTAAGGTAAAGTGACTATGTGCAATAGTCACTTTCAGGTGACCTGGCCCCATGAAGCCTAGGGTAAAATCTCCCGTAACCCTCCTCATCCCCAGCAGTACCCCACCTCCAAACTAGTCCTGGCTTCTAGTTGTCTGCATATTTATCCCTTGTCTCCTTTTAACATTACTGTGGCCTCATTTATCTCCCAGGGAGTGTGAACATCTGGGTTCAAGTCTTGGCTTATTCACTTATTAGCACTGTGCCCCGTAGTTCACATGATTCTATGATTTCTTTTGTTCATCATATAAATAGGGTAAAGAAGATGGATTTAAGTTTCAGTTCTACTATTTTCTAGTGCAATCATGAGGAGACATTATGTTTATAAGCTCAATTCCTTTATCTGTAAGCAAAGAAATAGTTCTAATAAAAAAAGAATAACAGATCTAACACTCTAAGAGATTATATGCCCTTGGGCAACTTATAAACTTTGCCGTGCCATCGTTTCTGATCTGTAAAACATAGATACTGGTATTTGCTTGGTTGTGAGGACTAAATTAATTGATATGTGTAGAGCACTTAGAATTGTGCCCAGTGTAGAGTAGGTGTTTATTATGTGCCAGGTGCTTTATATATATTATCTCATCTATTTATCCTCCAAAATAGAGTTGGGTACTATTTTCATTATCCAACTTTGTAGATGAAGAAACAACAGGTCCTAAGGAGATGTCATGTGGCTAAGATTGAACAGAGAATAAGTGGTAAAATCAGGCCTTTAAAACCAAATATTCTGGGTGCACCCCATTATTATGCTTCACCAACAATCAGCTGGCTAACCTGTTAATATTCCCAGAGTCATGTGAGATACTTAATAGAAAAACACATGATGTACTTACTGTAAACCGATACCCAAATGTTAAGATATTAAAAATCATCTATAAAGCTGATAATAAGTGTAAATTTATTTATATAATTCTACAATTGGCCTTTTTAGTAGCAATTCTATTTCAGGAAATTGACATAGCACTTGTTAAAATTGAATATATTAGGGTGACATTGGTTACTGAAATTATTTAGGTTTCAGGAATATAATTCTATAATATATTACAGAATATTCACATAATATTCACATAATATTTTTCTGTATATTCACATAATATTTTTGAAAATCAGCTGCACTTAACTGATAATTTGGATTATATGTATTATTTATATAATTTTATTTTTAAAAAATAATTCTAGGAGATGGCCAGCTCCGCCAAAGAGAGCACTGTCTGGAGTAGAATTTGAGTACCAGTGAGGAAGTCGTATCACAGGCAAGCCAGTCAGAACTGTGGACCAGGAAGTAGGCGCAGTGTGGAGGACTGCGAAGGTGTCCAACTTCTTCCCAGATGAGATGGATGCCACAGAAACAACACCCATCTCTAGTGCAGGATGGTTGGTGGAGTTAACACAATGAAGTATTCCAGTGTGTTGAGGACACAGCTTTTGGAACCTCTGTTAGCTACCAGTTGATCACATCTCTGTTTCCTTAGGCCACAAAACCTAAATGTAGGAGTGGGGTTACAGTTGCTGAGTCTGAGTGTATTCCCATGTGGCCGGGTGGTACTCATGGGACCTCCCTTATGGGGTTGTTGTACAGGTTGAATGAATACAGGATGAGCAGTTCACACAGGGTTGATGCATTGCTCAGTAAAGAATAATTATTAACACCTGTTTTAGGGAGGCTTCCGTTCCCTGAGGAACCACCCTCTTCTTTTGGAGGTAACATGTCACTGTGGGCTCATGAAAAAGTCTTCTCAGTGATGATGTGATTGAAGGTCTTCAGCTTCCTCCTTCTCTGGGATGAGCCTCCAATCCCTGCCAGGCTGTGGGGTACCTCTCCCTATCCCAGCTACTGTCTCAGCTGGTGGTTCCTGGAGCTAGTTCTGAAAAATCCTGTGACTCTGTGATAGCTCTGCAGTGTCTGGTATATTGATGTGACAGTGCCTTCCTTCTCCAAGGGTGCATTCCATTCTGGCTGTCTATGTCCCAACATTTTGCACATAGACATAGATCCTTCAGATTATGTTGGTCTAACTTTTCTCTCTTTAGGGTTGAAAGGATCAGCCCCTGGGGGCTTTTCTGTAAGAAAAATTAGGGTGAAGGATAATATTCTGTCTTCAGTTTTGCTTTTCTCCTTGCCTGCCAGCTTGTCTGTTTTTCAAACGAGCATTGTCCTTGATAGCCTGTCCATTTCTCCCACAGAAATACAGTCACCTGTAGTGCTCCTCCCACACAGCCTCCAGATGTTTCTTAAAGTCATTAGTAAGCAACGCTTAGATTCAGACTGGACCTCAAGCACACACATGGTAAGGATATACTACCAAAGAGAAAAAAGAGTATTAAGTGTGCCAGAAAGCACTGGTTATTTTTTTCTATCTGAATATGTGTAATCACTTTATTCCCTTTCAGTTATGGTGGATGCTGGCTTCTTTGGCTTAGGATGACATTGTTCAGTATATTTTTTTTCAGTAATAAAGAACTGTTTTCATAAGGTCATTCTTTCTCTTGGTTTACTACTAAACAACTTAATAGTAGATCATGTTATTCTCCTTCAAGTCATGGTCTAGCTTCCTAGCCTCTTTTGAGAGTTCAAATAGTTAATTACCATTAGTGCTTATATAGAAAATTGTCAGTACAATCTTTGGCATCTATTATAAAAAACAGTTTTAACCTACAAGCCTCTTAGATGCTGAATGTTTGAAGGAGAAAGAGAAGAGAACATTGATACGCCAAATTTTGTCAAACTGGATAGAACTAGAATCAGGTTTAGTCTGTAAAAGATATGTCCTTAATAAGATATGCAGAACAAATAAAACCTGAAAGCACCAAGCCAAAGATAAATCAGCAGGTAATGAGTATTCTCCTCTGACTGACTTTGTACCATTGCTCTGGATATCACAACAGAGCCGAGACACGTTCGTTCTTGAATGCCTCGTCAGAAATTGACAGCTCCGTTTTCATGCCTTATCTCCGAGTAATTCCTATGTTATCAACAGCTCTAGTAATATTAACTTTGATGTCTATATTTACTGTATCTGAATTATAAAAAATATATTGAATTAATGGTAGGATCTTACATTTTTATAACCTTCTGATTTTTAAGCTGTTTATGCAGCAAATGATAAAAATGAGTCTATTTTTAATAGCACAAAAAGTTAGCCTAATTTGTTAATCTTATGTGTTTTCATTAGTAATTCTCTGAGAACAAGCTATATATAAAGCTAATGTATGTAATTTTTTCCTAAATAAAAAGAGTTTAAAAACTTTATGAAGTCTCTTAAATCCAAGATAGCTGAATTTATACTCCAAACCTCAAACTTTATAATCCAGTAAGCCATGAATCTTCTCTTACAAAGGTTTTAGTCCCACCCTAAGAAAATCTGCAAAGACTTTTAATTATTTGATTTATAAATCTGAATTATTTCTTCAAACTTTAAGTTTTCTTGCCTTAGCAAACTCCTATATATATCTTTCCAATTTTGGCTTAGATGATGCCTCTTTCAGGAGGCCCTTTGGGACCCACTAATTTATGCTACGTGTACTAACCTCCTATGCATTATTTTTTACTTCTTATACTTTCCCTTATCATAACAAAACATGTATCAATTGTATATGCAAACTTCAAGTTTACATTTTATTTCCAGGATTTCTTTTCATACCACCCCCCCCCCATAGGTAATAAAACTTCAGACAAGATACAAGGAAAACCATGACCTTGAAGGCACTGGAGAGTGAAAAAAGCAGGCATATTCTGGAGGAAGAGTTGAAACTTACATAAAGGGACCAGGGCCAGATGAGTTTTCTGTCTTTATGGCTTTTATCCTGAGGACTGGCAAGTGTCAGCACTGTTCAAGGTGGTCAAAAATCAGGAAGAAAATTTGAAACTTTTCTGGCCTGAAAAGTTTCATGAACCATGAAAAAAAAGGGGGACTTCTGGGATGGAAAGAACCAGAGAGAGGGAGATCCAAATTCAATGTACAAATACCATTCAAGTCTCTGGTTGATATCATGATATTTCCAAGAACCGAGGAGAGTCAATTCCTCACAGGCTGAGCTAAAATTGAGCTTCCACTTAAGAGAGAATTGGCACATTGGGTACACCAAGTTCATTGACTGTACAAACAAATACCAATCCTCTTTTGAGGGACATGACAGGATCCAGAATCCCTATGACATAATCTTCTCACTGTCTGGCAAACAATGCAAAACTACTCACTATGTAGGGCGCCAGTCTCAAAAGAAAAGGAATTCACCTGAGATCAACCAAGAAATGATACAGATGTTGGAATAAACAAAGATTTTAAAGCAACTATTATGATTATGCTCAAAGAAGTCAAGAAAAATAAGCTAATAATAAATGAAAACTTAGGAAATCTCAGTAGAGAAGTAGAAAGAAATGGAAATTCTAGAATTGAAAAATAAAATAACTAAAATTAACATTCCTTTGATAAGCTTATCAGCAGAATAGAGATAATAAGAGGAGTCAGTGAGCTCAAAGGTAACTCAGTAGAATAATAATCTAAAGATGAAGAAAATAAGGTTGAAAAATATAAATAGAGCCTCAGAAACCTGTAGGTAATAACAAAATAGCAAAAACAAAAGCATGGCATGATGAAAGTCCTGAAAGCCAAGGATAAAGAGGAGATTGTAATGCAACTACAATGGCATTTTACATGCAGGGGTATAAACAAAATTAATCTATGATGAGAGAAATCAGAATAGTAGGGAGCTGGAGAAGGAACTGCCTGGGAATAGACATGAGAAAACTTTTGGGGTTGACATCACGAGAAGATGTTTGGGCTACATAGGTGTGAACATTCAGTATAATAGCAAATAAACACTCAAGATTAGTATATCTCATTGGATGTGAACTTTATTTCCAAAGAAAAAAACTAAACAAAAATTTATAGTTTACTCCTACTAGCTTTAGATACTCTGAGGACAGAAATCCCTTTAATTTCCCTCTTTGTGACCCTTGTGTTGAATACATTGCATGATATTAGGTACATTCTCAGTAAATTATTGAGGAGTGAAATTTAATTTCACACATTTCTTTTTTTAGCTCTACCCACTCAATACAGGTGTGTAGACCATGATCAAAGTTCTGGAAAGTAAATAGAAGGATGAAATAAGGAATCCGCATAATCATGAACATCATGGACTAATGGGAATTTAAATATAATATACAGTGTAGGTCATGTAGTGACATGTTACCATTTACATTTTGTAATTTCTGTTGCCCTATATCAAGTGCCTAATGTAAGCCAAGAATTTAACATACCCGATCTCAAAGAACGTACAATAAACATTAACCACAAGAACACTTCAAAGTAAAAATTATCTTCTTTCTGCAGTTAACCAAACAAAGACTAAAGAAAGATAAATTGTTGAGACTATACGGCTGACAAGTGAATAGCTGTGTCAGGATATCGGCAGGAAAGAGTTCTCCCCAGATGGTTTAAAGGAAGGGAATTTAATGAGGACTTACATATTGAAGTTGGGATAGGATATAGGGAAGCAAAAAGTGATAAGGAGGTAATCAGAAGCAAGCCACTTAAGGGAGCTGTTACAACCCCTAAGGTATGGGAGGACCAAGGGAGAAAATAGTATTTCCAGAACCAAGTGAGAACTTGACATATAGAGGAGAGGCAGTGTGGTGGGAAGTCAAGTAGTGGAGGCTTACAGCTACTGCAGAACGGTGGTGTGAGAGACGGGAAAAGATGCTCAACTCCTCTTCTTTCCTGCTTTATCTGCTGCAGGTGCCTCCCACTAGCTGAATGCACCTGATGCCAGCATTCAAGGGAGCTACCAGAGCCATCCTCCCAGGGCACAGAGCAAGTCAGGAAAGAATAGAGACTAGAATGGGTGGGAGAAAGTAACCAACAGTTAAAGTCAAACCCAGGTGTGGTTCCACGTTCTTATGTCTTTGAGATCCATGCTATTTGTTGCTTATACCTCAAATTGACGCTCATTATAGACATATATTTTAGTAGCAACCATGAAAAATATTATGGCCTGAAACTTGTTGAACTAGGCACTCTCAATTTCTTCTCTATCAGGCAGAAAGACATCACATAGCTTATGAGTTTCCATGGGGAGTGGAGAATGGGAATGAACTACTATCACTTAGGTCGGTTCTTGGATTGTTAGCTTAGTACCCTCAACCATCCTTCAAATTCAAGATACTACTGTCCCAAGGTTAGTGGATTCTGGCAGGATTTTCACATTAATGAAGCTGAGTTACTAATTAAACGCCATAAGGCTAACTAATGGATGATTACTCTTGATGTGATATTTTAGAGCACAGAAAAGATGAGGACTAAGATAATTGTTCTCTAGCTAGCTAAATGTAATGCAGAAAAAAAGTCTAGGGTGCAGGATCAGGCTTCGCTTCAATTATTTCTAGCCCAGCAGGTCTTTCAGAAATGTCTTTTCAAGGTATTGGCTCTGTCCAGTTGTCCAGTCTATCCAGACTTCTCATAAAATGTGGTTAAAAATACAGATCAAGTGAAGTATTCCTTGCGAAGTGTTAGTTAGGCACATTTATTAATCTCACCAACCTTCAGCTTCTTGTAGGACAAATGGGGATACTCATAGTGTGTACCTTCCATGGTGGTTGTGCAATTTAGTGTAAATCACTTATAACAATGCCTAGGAAATCATAAGCATTCAATAAATATTAGCTATCCTGATCAGAGTTACAATTTCATTTTGTGCTGAGCAGTCACCTTACTTTCTCTTGGCCCCAATTCCCTTTTCAGATTTTTTGAAGAATGCTTCAGAGATTTCTCTCCTTATTTTTTATTTTTTATTTTTTTATTTTTTTATTTTAATTTTCATTTAGTTCTTGTTCAAGTACAGTTTTCTGTCTTATATTCCCAGCCCTGCCCCCCCAGTGCTCCCCACCTCCCTCCCATTTCCGCCCCCACCTTAGTTATTGTCCATGTATCCTTTATACTTGTTCATGTGAGTCCATCCCCTTTTCCCCTATGATTCTCTCCCCTCTCCCCTTTGGACCCTGTCAGTTTGTTCCGTATTTGAGTGTCATTGGTCATTTTTATTTTTATTTTTCTCTTAACTTCAAATTTGTTGTTTTGGCAGAAACTCTTGCACGCTGCTATTTCCAACTTTGGTTGACTTAAGATGTCATGAACATGAGTCCTTGCCTGACACTACCCTGGAAAATAAATCATATATTCATGTGTTTATTCTGGTGTGAAGCCCCAAATAAAACAGGCTTTGAGCCATAATTCACTTATTTGTGCTGAGTAGAAGCCAACAGGGGCCACCTAGTTGTCCTCACCTAGGTTCAAATCCTAGATATGATTATTTGTTGGTTGATTAAACTGAGGGATGAGAATAGCAAGAGACATTTACTGTAGTTTTTAAAAAATGGGTTTCAAAATAAAAAAATAGAGTCCAATTTTAGTTCCACTATTAATTCATTATTTGCTAAGATATTTAACTTATTCTTATGCATCTATAAAATGGGGTAGAAAATACCTACTCCCCAAATCATTCTGTAGTTCAAATGCCGTAATGCATATAAATTTAGCAGTGTCTAAGAAATAGTAAGCGTTCACTGAGAAAGAATTGGCATTATCATCATTCACATCATATCTCACTTTGGTAAATGTTCTACCCCATTTGTGTGTAGTTCTGATGAGGCTGTCAATAATAGTTTGTGCTATGCCCTCTGCCTGAAGGGTTGGGCAAGAGACTGAGACCTGGTTGACCAGAAATCCTCAGCAACTGGTCTAAAGGATTGGGTATTATTAGTTTTCCTGGGCTGGCATAAAAAAATCACCTGTCAACAGAAACAAGAGTTAATGCTGTTGCAGAAATTAATTCTTAAACAACAGAAATTTATCCTCTCACAGTTCTGGAGGCCAGAAATCAAAGTAAACATGTCAGCATGGTTAGCTTTTTTTCTGGAGATTCTGCAAGGAGAATGTCTCTTATGCCTCTTCTGTAGCTTCTGGTGGTTGACAGAAATCCTTGGTGTTCCTTGGCTTGTAGACACACCACTCTAATTTCTGCTTTTGTCTTCACTTTGACTTCTCCTGTCTTCTTCCTTTCTTTATCTTGTAAGGACACATGCAACAGAAGTCAGGACCCACCTAGTTAATCCCAGAGGATCTCACCTAGAGGTCACACTCACAGGTTGGGGGTGGATATATCTTCTTGTAGCCACCATTTAACCCACTACAAATGGGCACCCGATCCATGCAGGGTATATTCATGGCCATCAAGCTGATCTTATAGAGAGAACTAGTGTAAAAATCAAGATAGCATAGCAGAAAGCAAGCCTAAATGATGAGGTGATTGGAAAGAGAAAAAATGAGAGAGAGAGAGAGAAACTCCTGGATTTAGTTAAGTTATTCCTACCCCTCTGGATTTCTCATTCCCATGAGCCAATTAGATGCCTGTTTTTCTCCCTCCTAAGCTTCTGAAAGAATCTTGAATAATATAACTTCTAATGTTAATGGGTGTTAACTTCTTTCTTTGATCTGTCCTTGGTTAAAAAAGGGGGAGAAATATTGGAAAGGGCCTTCCTGATGAAGATGGCAAAGACACTGTTGTCTGCTTTCCTATGTGTCTTTCCTTTAAGGACGATTGTTCTTTTCTTTTTTTAGAGTTCCTTATTTATATTTTATTAGATGTAAAAAATTTTTATTGAATTTATTGAGGTAATATTGGTTAATAAAATTATATAGGTTTCAAGTGTATGATTCTATAATACATCATCTGTATATTGTATTGTGTGTTGATCATCAAAATTAAAGTCTCTTTCTGTTACAATTTATCCTCCCTTTTATACTCTTCCATCTCTCCCACCCCTCTTTCCCTTTTGTAATCACCATACTGTTGTCTGTGTGTATGAGCTGTGTTTTTTTTTAAAATATCAGGTTGCATGATTCCTCCAACCTTGTTCTTCTTTTTCAAGATTGCTATAGCCATTTGGTTTCTTTGTGGTTCCATACAAATTTTTGGAATATTTATTCTAGTTCTATGAAATATGTCATTGGCATCTTGATAGGAATTGCATTGAATCTGTAGATTGCCTTGGGTAGTATGGTCATTTTAATTATATTAATTCTTTCTATCCATGAACACAGTACATCCTTCCATTTATTTGCATCTTCTTCAATTTCTTCCTTTAGTGTCTTACAATTTTCTGAGTACAGGTCTTTTCACCCTTGATCAAATGTATTCGTAGGTATTTTTTAATGTAATTGTAGATGAGGTTGTTTTCTTAGTTTCCTTTTTTGATAGTTCATTATTGGTATATAAAAATGCAGCTGATTTCTGGATATTTGTTTTGTACCCTGTTGCTTTACTGTATTCATTTATCAGTTCTAGTACTTTTTTGGTGGAATCTTTAGCATTCTTTATATACAGTATCATGTCATCTTGTGAGTTATTTATGTTAAATGCTTTCTATTTTTAAATGCTGGGCAAAATATTTACTTATATTATATTATATTGAAAACCTAAGAGACAGATGATATTATTCTCATTTACAGACAAGAAAAGTGAAGCTCAAGATGTTGAAGCATTATCAAATTTCTTAGAATTAGCAAAGGGGTATGTCAGGCAACAAATCTTTTTCTTCAGTATTGTATCTTAAGGATTTATCACAGAGTTTGGCACATAGTAGACCAATGGATCTCAAAGAGACTTCTCTGAATAAGCAGCATTAGCAACACATAACCTGGGGTCTTAGAGGTGTAAATTATTAGCCTGCTCTCCATACGCGCTAAATCTGAAACTCTGGGGGTGGGACCCAGCTCTCCAGATGATTCTGGTGTGCTAAAATTTGACTACCCCTGAATGAATATTCCTCAAGAGTAGAAATTCAGTGAAAATATTGAACCAGATGTGGGAAGTCTTTAGTTAAATGAAAAGAGCCTGGGGACTTCTGTTTCCCAAGAAATAATCTGACTTCTAATGTCAGAGTGGGTGAAATGTCTGTGGATGCCCTAAAATTACTCTTTTTTAATGTGACCTCAGCTGACTGCTAAGTGGTTCCTCTGGGGTAGAGTGTTTAGAAATATGTCCACCTGCAGTCCATTGATATGACCACAGACACACAGAGAACAGTGACTTCTTGCTTTCCAGAGAGGAGGGCTTCTCTCTCTCTCTTCGCCCATGGTCCTCAGCTCTGTTCCTGGTGTTTCTCAGTCTTTTTTTAAAGCACGAAGTTGCAGGGGAAAAATTGTTTTTTCACACCATTTAGGCCATTGCTTACCTAATGGGACATATAATGTGATGAAATTGCCACCTGGTGGTTGAGATATGAGACAGTTCCCAAGGGTATAATTACACAGGCTGTTCTTTAGTATTTTAACTGTACCCACTCCAAAAGCATGCCTGTGGAGTTAGTTAATGTTATGACAAGCCGTAGATTGGAACTGAGGTTTTTGACACTTTTAAAATGGCAGAACAACAAATGACTGGATCTGGGGAAGAAGGAAAGCCCAGCTACTTGATTTTAAAGAAAAAATTGATCACAGATGCAGGCATTCAACACATAGAATAACTTAAGGACAAAAAACAAAGTGTAGCACGTATAAGCTAGAGTTTAAAAGTTTGGTAAACACATTCATTCTGAAGACAATGTTCCATTTTATGAATGTAATATCATGTGTAAAAATGAAGTAACATGGATAGAACATTAAATATTTTTACATAAAAATTTAAAATATATATTTCTAGGAAATTCTAGGATAATTTTTTTTTTTTGATGCTGTGGCATATTGACATGTTATATTAGTTGGGACAGAATAGGCTTTGCTGCAGAAACAAATTAACCTTGAAGAATCAATGGCCCAACGAAACTTAATTTCTGTCTCTTTCTACACGTCCAACACAGTTTGGTAGGGTCTCTTTTCCACTCTAGGTCGCAGGCTAATGGGAAGTTCTCCCAAGCTGTAGTTTCATCCTGGAAAGATGAGCTTCCAGAACAGAGGAAGAGAACACACATCAGCTCTTCTATGCTCTGGCCTCATGGCGCACGAGTGACACACCTCTCTCCTACTCCCGGCCCAATGAGCAGAACGTATCACATTCCCTTAACTGTGAGAGACTTGGAAACATGGAGGTAGTTTATGAATTTTTGGTGAGTAACAATATCTATGCCCAAAGTACCTATTTAGTCTTGTTAGTCTGATCTCATAGGCTACCCTGTACCTCAGCTCTACATTCTGATAACCTGTTGGGACTTCACATCAAAATCCTCAACTCTCATATTAGAATGTGAATAATGTCTCTATCTTCTCAGGTAGCCACAGCCTGCAAATCTTCCCACAGATGATATCCACCTTCCGCCAAGACCCTAAAAGAAAAAAAAATGTTTCTTCAAGGGCTTCTAAAATTTTTTCTTTTCAAAGATTTCTTCAGGACTAAGTAAAACTTGTAATCAAATCAGATCACCAGAAAGTACCATTCCTGAGCCTCTATTTTAACTTCTATAGAAGTATCTTTAGTGGGTTAAGCTTTAATGTAACAGCTTCAGCGCTTGCTGGTCCAGAGTTGATAGAAGAACACCTGTGTAGCACATGCTCTAAATTCTTGAATACCCTCTGCATAAAGACCCATGGAATGCCCTTCTTCTAGGGAGCTCTGTGGAATGCAGTAGAGCAGAGGCAGGCTATGCAATGGGTTACTGCTGGATTTGATGCAGAGTCTGGTGATTCTTGTCTTAGTGACTCCTGTTCAAAATGTTACCACTTACTGGTTATGTGGCCTTGGGCAAATCACTTAACCCTCTGTGCTTTGATTTATTGTACTTATCTATAAAATAAGAACAATAATGGTACCTACACCAACGTTTTTGTAAACATTAGATGGGTTAACAGGTGTAAAACCCTTAAAACAATGGCTGACACAGAACAAGTACCATATTAGTTAGTGCTGGCTGTTATTATATAAAATTAAATAATATTTGTAAAGAACCTTTGCCTAGTAAGTACCTTATAATATAGAAGGAAGGAGCAAAGAGTCATCTATGAAGATATTACCTGATTTATTATTGAACAATGAAAGTATAAATTTTGTACTTTCTTCCTTTTGTATTCACTCCTAGGAAATTCAGAGCTAGATTTAATGCTTGGTCATAATATCTACATGTCCTTACATTGTTGAAGGTACATGTATATTAAATAAATCCTGCCATCATCTTTTGAAAGAAGTATAAACAAAATTTTTAATAGTGAAATTCACTCAGACCAATTTTTTATTATATGAATCTTTTTGTTATTTGTTTTTCATATATATATATGTGTGTGTGTGTGTGTGTGTGTGTGTATGTGTATATATACATATATATGTCTATACATATCTAGGTAGGACTGGAAATATTTTCAGTCTACCCTACCACCTGTGTACAGAACTAACCCATGTAGAACCTAGACATTCTTTTAGAAGGGAGCAGCTAACTGACATCATTTAAAAAATGCCCATGACTTTCATAACCAAAGGGACTCCTAAATTCCCTACAGAGTATTGTCAAGTTTAAGGGACTCCATTCTCTTACCGAAGCGGTTCCCACCCCCCACTGTGCCTTGCATCTGTCGCTGATGGATGAGCAGCATGCGCACACCGAGCTCGGCTTTCCCTCAGAAATAGCTGTGATTTAACAGCCGGCCCGTGATGTCCAGAAGGAAGAAGTAGAACTCGAGGGTTTATTTTAGATGACCCCCCGCTGACCATCTGAACTTGCTGCTGCTTTTGGCTGGCAAAGAGCCACAATGCCAGAAAGACGTACGCCTGTTGGAAAGAGTTCAGTGAAATGGAAGAAAATAGGTCTGTGGCAGGTTAAAAGGAGTGAGTCCTTAGGAACTGTCAGAGGCCAAGTATATAATGCACCTGTGTCAATGACAAGACGGTGGGGAAAAATAAAAACGCCCAGAGCTTTGTGGTGGGCGTGAACGCGTAGGAAGGAGAGGAAACAGGGGACAGGATTGTAGACAGCATGGCCATCAGCAATCGGAAGGAAGGACACTCTCTCTGCTGACCTCCAAATACTCACTGTTTCCACTGGCCTTTCTGGAATTAGTCATTTTTATCTCCCGGGACGCTTCCGATGTGGTTTTGTATGATTGCCTGACCTCTTACCTGTGGATGTCTTATTTCCACAATATAATTATAAGGTACTGGATGGCAGGAGCCAAGCTATCGTTCTTTGCTTCCTTGTCAATGAATAAATCGCATGGTTCTATTCCCTGCCCTGCCAGTCACTAGTGGCTTGACCAGGACAAGTTACTTGGCTTCTCTAAATTTTCATTATTTCTGCATGATGGGCCTAATGATATTCACACTGTGGAGTTTTAGGGAAGTTTAATGACATGTAAAATGCTTGGCCATATTAAGTAAGATATAAATGCCAGTTATTACCTTTCCTTCTTAGAGTGGCTGATTGAGTGCCCGACATGTGGTATTGTATAATATTCCACTGTTACATTACAAATGGGTACAATGTATAGTATATAAATGTGGCATAAATGTACAGCATACATATTTATTCTACATATACAAATATTTAATATATAAAGTAAAACTATGTAGCCTGTTCACACATTATAAGCTTTTAAAACATGCTACAATTTTGTAAACCTTATTTTGGCATTTAGGCAAGAACACTATGTGTATATTAGGTATTATATATCTATGTATGCATTTAATATATACCTGGGGACTCAGAACACGGAATAAGCCTGAATGTGTTCCATGTTGGGGAGATCCTGAGTGAATTCACCAGAATTGCCCTCCTCGTCCGTGTTCCAGTACCGGGCTGTAGGTAAAAAGTGCTGTGAGTCTCACATGTCTGTGACCTGTAGGTCCCTGCTGTCAGCGAAGCACCAGGATGGTTCCAAACTGGACTGGATCAAGTTGCACAAACAGACCGTTGGGACCTAGCTCTCTTTGCTGGGGGAGGCTGCGAGGCCCTCGGTGGACGTGATCTAATGTGAAGTTTTCATTTCCAGTCACCATTTCTATGAAATCTCTCCTAAATAATCACAGAATCAATTTCAAGGAGAACACTCAGTTAAGCTCTCTGCAGACCTTAGCACCGCTCTGCTCTGCATTGTGTGAGGGGAATGAAGCGGCAGAGAGCCGGAGGAAGGTGGACAGTCTGCACGCAGCCAGCACGGACAGGCAGACCAATCAGGCTCGCGCGCGCGGAGTCTTCATCAGAGGCCTGGGACTCACTGCGGTGGTCCAGGGCTACCTTCTTGCCTATAGCATCTTCTGTTTAGAGGCGCTATTGATTGCTCCTCTCCCCTTTCCTTCTGGGAGAATTTCCGGCTGCAAGGCAGTCTCAGAGGGCAAGGGGAAAGGTGTTTTGTTAATGGCGCATGGAATTTGGAGCCAGGCTCTAATTTCCAAAGCGGCAGATACAATGCCACTCAGGGCAGACTCTTTAGAGCGGTGATGAGTGGGGATATATGAGGCGGCGGAGAATGCTGGTAAAGGAGAGAGGACGGTGCGTGAGTGGGTGAGTGAGTGGTAAGCCGTGGATTCCCTTGAGACAAGAAGATGGCAGTGCTCTGGAGGAGGTCAGGCTGAGTACATTAATTGTGCCTGGAAGGAACCGGAGAGAGTTGCTGGTTAAAATAATACAAAATCTGGAAATCCGGCAGGGACAAAGAGTATAATGGATCTCTTCGGAGACTTTGCATATGAATCAATATTTCTATGTGGACACTGGTGAGCATGTAAAACATCCTTAGGAACTGAGACCCCTTATAGAAGAAACAAACTATTTGAATATTAGATTTGGGGGTGGGAGATACAGAATTTAATTATTCTTGATTTAGAGTTTGCTATCAGGATGAATAATTGAATAAATCAAGGACATTTTTTTTTTTTATTCAAGCTAGAGAGGTAATTCTCAGGGAGGGACACAGTAGGGGGGAGATAAACCAATTTGAGATTAGAAGTGAATGATAACAATTTTGTATTTTGAATGGTTATGAAAATCAGAAATGATTCTTTACTGCTTGACTGTTGTTAAGCAATTCAGAGGTAGATTTATAAAATGTGGCAAATTTAAGCTCCAAATACTATAAAGCAGCATGCTGTGAGAGAAATAAGAAAGGATTTTCAAATCTCAGACAGACATGCATTCAAGTTTTAAGTGTGACTATGTATTATGTTACTTTGGCTGAATTCCCCATTTTTCTGAAACTCACTTATTTACAGGTATAATTGGAATAGTATATGTACAGCTATTCTCTCTCCCCATCTTCCAAATGTGCATTCACTTCCCACCTTTTCTGGCTGTGTTCTGTGCTGGAGACACTACCCTTCCGTGTGCTTCCCCTGGGCTGCCCTGCCAGCTCTGACTTCAGGTTGGGATGGGCCAGTGAGGGTACCTGCAGGGAGAGAGGAAAGTCCGGGTTTCTTCCTCACTCCCTTCCTACTTTGGCACCAGATCGCTGGCAGCCCCTTTGTCCAGTCACGACCAGGAGGACCCTCTTCATGATTCCTGGTGTTGCTGGGCTCCAGGAATGTTGCTTTCCCTTTGTGCCCATCAGCCTGGGTAAGGGAGGGAAGGGTTCCCTGCTGTTGCTAATCACTGAATGCCTATCGTGCATTGTTTGTGACTTTAATTCTGTCCCCCAGACATTCACTTGAACCATCTGGGGTGAATCCTGTTTTCTGATGGAATCCTGATTGATGCACAATGTTTGTAGAGTTTCAAAGAAAATGGTAAAGTACCCACCCCAAATTACAGAGAGACGTATGCCTTCACTTCTTGAAAAGTCTTCAGAGGATGGTGTGGTAGGCTGAGCAATGCCTCTGCTCCTCCGCCCCGCTAATGTCCAGGTTCTAGTATCTAGAACCTGTGCATATTACCTTCTATGACAAAAAAATCTGACAGATGTGAATGAATTAAAGACTTTGAGATGAGATTATAGTGGATTATCTGAGTGGGACCTAAGTGCCACCACAGATATCCTTATAAGAGAGAGGAAGAGGAAATTTAGCTTGGAAGAATAGGTACCGTGACAACTGAATCAGGATGTTGCACTGTGGGCTTTGAAGATGGAGGGAGGGAGCAAGAGTCAATTTATGCAAGGAACACAGCTCTAGAAGCTGGAAAAGACAAGGAAATATTCTTCTCTAGAGACTCTGGATGGAGAATGACTTGAGTCATGCCCAGTAAAACAGATTGTAGACTTCTGCTCTCCAGAGCTGTAAGGGAATAAATGTGCATTGTATTAAGCCACCAAGTTTGTGACAATTTATTATAGCAGTCAGAGAAAACACTCAGTGACTATACCAAGGTACAAGTTTTACTTACAGGGTTCAGTCTCAAAACACAATTCTCAGCTAGCACCTTCCTTCGAGGGATGCACTCACAAGAGCCTATATACGAAACTGATGAACATAATCATAATGTGGGCTTGTATATTTCCTATAAGAGATCTAACTCTCCTGTGACTGGAAGATGTGTCAAACTGACCAGTTCATTCTTGCCCTATGAGCAGACAGGCTTCGGAGACCAGTCCACAGTCAGAATGCCTGTATACTGGTTACTAATACAAAAATAAAATTCTGCAATGTAGTTGGGAATAGTCAACATTTCTACCCTGCAGCAGACAAATCTGGAAAGAGAAATTACACCTGAAGGTTATTCGTGGAACATTGATTCTGGACAAGGGCTATTAGATTAATTACTTGCTGAATGGCAACAGGATAAGACATCCTGAGATATGCCTTTGAGACTGAAGTGCTTGAATTCTGTTGGGTAGAATTTTATTGCTCACCTTCCTTGGAGGGAGGGCCTTGCCAGTGGGGCCAGGGTAGCTGTGCTCATGTTGTAAGGATCCCTCTCTCCTAGTCCGTATCTGAGTCATCACTGCCAGATTGGCCCTGTGATGATTTCTTCTGAGATGGATGACTGTTCGTCCACCTTTTAGGCAAGTGGAGCTTTCATTCTAGCCATAACCAAACCTTGCTGGTATAGAACAAAGATATTTTCTTTAAAGTAGTATATGGTGTTGATATGGTAATAAAATGAGCAATCTTATTTCTATTATTTTCCAGTTTTGGAAGAGAGATGTGCTTTAATGTTGGTTCCGTGAAGTTAAAACAAAGCTTGCGAGATTCATACAGCATGGGGCAAAAGTAGGTTTACAGCTATGAGTATGCAAAATGAAGTTTATTGTTGTGTCATTATTTATTAATCATTGTATTATTGTCCGTAAAATAACTGTAAACCTACTTTTGCCCCATGCTGTATATATAAAGGGCTCAGCTCTGTTCCATGTAGAATGCAATCAATAAATGTCTGCAGTGTGATATGGTGCAAGGATATGTCAGGAGGTTAAAATTCAGAAAGAGAACCTCAGAACCTGTTATCCTCTGACAATCTTAGACATCTCAGGGAAGTAGAAAACACAGCATTTAGAGATCCGTTTCTTTGTTCTTTTGATGAAAGATATATTGTTCTTGAAAGAAATCTATTTTTTTTTTGTATCGCTTTGATCTAACCATAGAGACACTTCAGGCAGGGATAACATTTCATTATTTCAGATACTTCTGAAATTCTCAGTAGGCAAACACATCATTTAAAGACAGTATCTTCATTTTGCATCTTGATATATTTTAGAAAAATAAAATTCGATGATAAGTGTATTTCACTTAAATCAGATTTTTGTATAATAGCCAACTTTCTCCCATTTGTATTATGATTTTGAAAATATACTATCATCAAAGTAAACCTTCGAGGATACAAATATTCATCCTCAATAATGTAACCAACTTAAAATTATATAATTTACCAAATACTAATGAACTTATAACAAAATATTCTTACAGGCTATCATACACAGTACGATGCCTAGAACATAATGTAGCAGAAAGAAATGACCTGAGATTTGAGAGACAGACAGATCTGATTTTCAATGCTGGTGTGGCATAAAATTTCCTAGCTCTAAAATGAGACTGATAAATAAAATCGTGCCGGGTAAATAACCTGGTTCATAGTTAGGTATTGGTTAACAATAATGAGAATACCAATTACATTGTCTTGATAATGATTCAGATAAACTTGGTAAGGCATGATACCAGAAAATTGGCAATGATACATAGAAAGAGAAAAAACCCTTTTATGGAAAAATAAATAATTATTTTAAAATTTTACCAGTTTTAAATAGCTATTCCCCCCTGTACCTTACTTACTCTTTCTAGACATATTCAACTGTAATAAAAAATACTGTGTTTTACATTGATACCTACAATAAAGAAGCACTTAAAAAATTTAAGAGTCATCAAAGGAAGAAAATGCATTTTCGCATCATGGCAAACTGTGGACGTATTATGTCAAGTCACCTGGTAGTGAGCTCAGTCACTATTTGGTGTTTCTGGGCTGCAGGAAATGAGGAACAAGGATTCTAGGAAAAACAGGATGCTTTGTTACAAATCCCCTAGAATTTTTGGAAAATAGTGAGTTAATGGAAGTCTTTCTTTACCTGGATAGTTTATCTCCTTAACACAACAGCTCACAATTTCATACTGTCTCCCTGTAGCATTTGATGCAATTGCCTCAGAAGAGTAAAGGCAGTTGAATAGCTATTATTATTGCACCCCCTTCCTTTAAATACTTATGTTTTATTTTGTCTGACAGCTAAGGAAACAGAAGCTCACTTGGTTAGATAATATTCCATGTTCATTTAGTTGAACTGTGGATGAGAATTTCTTTTCACCAGAAAAACTTCTGGCACCATTATTTGCAGATGGATAAAGCCAGTACCTCAAGGAAGTAAGCTTTGGAGGAGCATATTAGACTGGAGCTTCTGTAACACAGGCCCACAGGACAGCACCAAGATAAATGATTAAAGTTTCTTTTACTGCCAAGACAAAGTTTATTTATGTCACAGTAAATGTCCCTACTGCACAAAGAGTAGGGATAATTCAGGCTGCTAAGTAATATTACCATATGACTGTAGGGATAGTTCGGTCACAGTCACTAGGCACTTCTCCTTTTTGCTTAATAGTATTAACGTGCAGACACCCTGTGGAGTCTGTGAATTTATTAAAAATTGTGGCTAGCATTACTAATGGCAGCCATTACTGAGGAAGCTTGAAAAAAATATAATTCAGAAGTAGATTGAAACCAAAAGGGTAATATGTTGCATAGAAGATGTGCAGAAAAATTATAGTTTGCTTCCATTTTCTATAATGTTATTATCTTATACATTTACCTAAATTTACAATTTAGGTTCCTACAGATTTTTTATCATCTCCATCCCATCCACTCAAACAGTTCAAATTCTCCTCTCTTGTCCCTTTTTTTCCATTCCACAAATCTAGCTGTGAAACTGAAAGGAGTAATAGGGAGAGAAATTCTATAGACGTGAAGAGCTCAGCTCTGGAATTCAGTGGGTTTGGTTCTGATTCCAGTCTGGCTATTTCTGAGCTGTGTGACCTTGACATGTTACTGAGCTTTACTCTTTTGCTCTGTAAAATAAACATCATAACAGAATCTACCTCAAGGGGTTGTCTTGGCAATACTCATTAGTAAGTGCAAAACACTAAGCACCAGATCCGACATTCAGTAAATGGGTCTAGTGCTGTTGTTGCCAGTGCAGATGAAACTTTCCTTTGGTAAACATGTGCTTTTAGTTTTAAATGCTTTCACAGTCTTATCTCTGCTTTATCATTTTATTCATTCGTTTATTCAATCAGTGCAAGAAATCTTTTGTATATTTACTCTTCTAGAAAGTCTGTGAGACATCAGGTGACCAATGACCAAATATTCACCACCATGAATGACATTATATGCCCCTAAAAATTGGGGGCAAACAGAAACGTTGCGGTGTTACCTGTGTTATGTGAATTCTTTTGGATCAATAGGACTTTTTCTATTTTTTCACAATTCTTTGTGCCTCTGTGAATGGAAAACTGTTTTATTTTACTTTGGGTCCAAATCACTTTTGTGAAGCTGTGATGATGGAGAGCTTGAGTTTGTTTTCTTTTTTTAAGCCAGCATTGGAGTTGGACCTCATAAGCATGCCCAGCCCTGAGGCACCAACTGAAAACTAAATGAGAAAAGGGGCTTGTTCTCAACAGAGTATTTCTCTGAGGAAAGCCCCAGTAAGCTCTGAGATCCCTAAAAGAGAACTTAACTTTTGGAAACAAATCTCTTTACTCCGTGCCCGAAGGGATGTATGCACTCAGAAAAGATCTCTTTTATCAACCTAATTATTTTCAGGCCGAACTTTTAAATGAATCCTCTACCACGAGCAAGGTGAAATGACAAGACAACTGACACTCTTACACAATAATTGGAACTCCAAGCCAAGGTGACCTTTCATTTCCTCTAATTGCCTTTCTCTTATTAATTCTGATCTGCCTATTATTGATTGTTCCATTATGCTATGTTTCTAATGACTTTGCCTGAGAGGATAAGAAGTTTATTCAATATTTGGAACAGTTCTTAAAAGAAGGACCTGAAAAAAGTAGTGTTAATTAAAAGTCGCATTTCTCAGGCTGTACCACTACTTCTTTTACCCGTATTCTAATCACCATTTAAAATACAGCTTAACTTCTGCGTCCTTCACCAGGTTTCTCGGACTCCGTTAGTCATTGGCCAAATTATATTTTTCCTTCTATTGTTCGCTTGACTCGGCTGGAACTTAATGTTCCACTTGAATCTATGGAAAATGATTCTTATGGACTGTCTTAGCGCCTTCACTGACTTATGAGCTCTTCAAAGTCATAAGGTATGACTTATTCTCAGTGTAACATTATAGGCCAAAGAGTATTCTCTTTCCAACATTAATTTTAATTGTTACTGTATTCATGATACTAATGCAATTTCATGTTTGTATTATTTGTAGGATTTTGCAAAATATTTCCATGCACATTATTTCTTTAGATTTCCCTAACTTCCAACTGAAGTGTAAATGAAGTGTCTACTGCTCTAGTTTTAGAGATGAGGAAGTAGAATCAAGTGAAAATTTAAATTACTTGTCAAAAATCATGACATACCACAGAATCCATTTCCTACTAAGTAGGAGAATTTTATTGTTGTTATTATCTCAGCTCTGATGTACCTTTATTGTGATTAACATATAAATGTAGAAGTAGACTTTCTAGTTTTTAAAAGACCCAGGAAAAATCAAGGCCATTGGGTGAAAAGGGACAGATTATGCCTGGCTTCTTATTTTTGGATCTGCATGTGCTATTGTCTTTAGTAGGAAGGAAAAAAAGGTAGCGCTTACATCACTTTTATGTGAATTAGAGAAAAGATACCTCTGGATAAGATGCAGCACGGCATTGATGCATGGAGCCTTTTGTCTCTTTGCCCCGTGCCCTTGGACGTGGCCAGCCTATTGAACCGTGCACAGTAATCACCATTGGAGATCCTTTAAAACATGCAGATTACCTACCTCCACTCTAGCAGAGTCTGTTTAGTAAGTTTGGGAACAAGACTGATCAATCTGAATCGTTTTCCTACACGTAAGATTGAGAGCAAAAGAAGAAAAAAGTCAACAGACATGCCAAGAAAAGTACTTAAAAGCTGTTTTTACACTGTCAAACGTAAACCAGTGAAGAACTTGTACAAATAAATCAGTTGGCTATTTGAAAAATGCATTTCTGGAGTGGCTTTATCATAAAAATGCTTTCATTTTGGCCATAGAGAGTCATAAAAAAACAGATAATGGGAAGCTGTGGAAGAAAGGTTTGGAGAATGTGGTACAGGGAGGAGAGGCTTGCAGGGTGAGGGACCAAGGGAAGTTTCTCTTCCCATAATAGGCAGCATTTCTGTTCACGAGAAATACAATCCACCTGGAGGCACAGAAACTTCTAGAAGATGATAGTGTGCTCTCTCTTTGTCCGGTTTTGGGTTGTGTGAATAATTTAGTAAAAAAATTCAGTTCATTTTACACATGAAACTGACTAATGAGTCATGAAAGGGTGATCAGTGTCAATAAATTGGTAAGCAACAATCTCTGAGGGAATGGCATCAAACAATCTCTTAAAAAGGTGAACAGGTATGTCATGAAATGTTTTGAAATCTTAAAAAAATCCCTTCATGTATTTTTATTAGAAAAACAAAATATATCATTTGTGAGAACTGTTTCTTTATTGCCTTACCCAGAGAAAAGCTTTCGGTGCAAAGTATTAGGCTGAATGTTAGAGATAAAAGGATCGTTTGAGGCCGAACTCCATCACAGTGTTAATTTCTTTCCTCCCTTCTGGTTTAGTACCAATTCCAAAGATTAATTCTAGTTGCAGTTTTCAATGTTCAATAATATTGCAAATGCAGTAAATTTACACACGTTGATGACAATTCTAGGATATTGATGTGGGAAATTTTTCCGCCAGTGGAAAATTTCTTTTTGGAACTCATTCCTCTTAAATGTAACTTGTAGAGGAAAAGCTGTAGAAAATTCATCGAACACATTTACGTGCAAACAGGCTTGCGTAGCGTAGTACTACGGAGAATATCCCCGTGCAGAGGCAGAACACCTGCATTCTCGTACTGTCGTTCTGAGGCGTGTTATTTTTCTTCTCAGAGCCTGTGTTTATAAACCTATACATGATGAAAGAGGTGTGTGTGTGCTCATGTGTGCGCATTCAGGGGGATTGAACAGGCATTAATTGAGTGCCTAACGTATGGTGGCAGACTCTCGAGGTCCAGACGTGATAATGACTCAGTCCTCAAAAAGCATCTGAAGCCAAGTTGGGCAGCGAGATGGTAATTGAAGAAATAGTAGGTCAGTGTGACGAGAGGAAGGAAATAGAAATAAGTGAGGTGGGTAGGGTTCAGTGTGAAGGAGGGATTGGTACTACATGATTCTTAAGGTTCTTTCAACGACTTTTTAAGATGCCTCTTTATTTATGACTTGATGGTGGATAGGAAAGGGGTCCAGAAATTGGAGCCCAAACAGGTGGAAATAATTGAGAGTCTTTAGAGATGTGGGCATCGACCTTTGTTGCATTGTTGTGTTTAAACCTCCCACTTCCCTTCCCACTTGGTAATGTCTGCTGAGTTCACACAGGCCTTATGGAAATGGTTGGTTGTAAAAACCGAGAGAGACAGCCAAGTCCCAAGTCTGAGGGGACATGAAACACAGATAAAATAACAGTCATAAGACAGCGTGAACACTAGATTCCAACTCAAATAGGATACTGAATCCAGAGGTGACTAGGAAAGTTGTAAGCCAGTGGGAATTTGCAGAAACCTCACTGGGCTGCCATTGATTTCTATAGAAAAAATAATGAGGCTTGTGCTGAACATTTTTCTGTTTTTCCCCACTCTAGAATCACTCTTCATGCTTTTTCACTGTGTTCTGTGCCCCAGGAAAGCTGATCTTGATGGATTCCAGCAAAGGGCTCGCTCCCCCTCTGACCACTGATTTGGTTTGGACAAAGGACCCTCAGGCTAGTGGGAGGAGGGAAGAAATGAGGTGGTGAATTTAGTTCCCTGATTTCTCTCCTGCAGATTTGCCGAGTTGGCAGGTTAGTTGCCTCCCTCCGCCAAAGAGCACAGGTCCTGCAGCAGGGCTTCTGTCCCGGTCCCACGGCCCCTTCCACCCTAAGGATGAAAGCATTTCCTCTACAGTGACTGGCCCCAGGCTATGCACTGCCTCTTGTAATTTCCTTAATAATGACCTCAATTTAAGAATAGCCCATTTATTAAACCATCCTCAAAATACCTACTTTGAGTATGCTAATTGCTTACTTTTGGAAGCCTGACTAAAGCAGGTGTTTAAGACATACACTTACATATGCCATTAATGAGTCCTGTCTAAATACTGATGGGCAGTTTGGAAAAACAAAATGAAAAGAACCTTATTTTGTAGATGAGAAACTTAGACCTTCCAAGAGACTGATTGCTCATGGCACCCTGCTTTTTAGTGGCAGAATATGCGTGTGCCTGAACGTGTTTTTGAGTGTGTGTGCTTGCATATTCCTGTGCTCTTAGTCATCACTGACATACCTGAGGGTCCTGTGGAGGTGGCTCACGATTCATCTCTGTTACTCTGGTTTGGTCTTTCATCAAGCTGTTAGGCATATCTACCTTATCTATGCCCCCAAAGGCCTTTTTATTCCTCTTGTAAATATTTTCAAGGCAAGATACTTTTCTCTTTTTGGGACAGAGGAAGGGGAAGCCATTCTGTGAGGATCATTGTAAAAGAATGGACAGATAAAAATAAAGCCATCTTGAGATGTGGAACATATTGCTTATTAATTTGCTCTGACAAACCAGCTTTGTCTATACTGTGTGTGAATTTCAATTTGGGGCCTCAGATATGTTACATATGACATTCACAATTGAGATTTGATGGAAAGAGTCTAAGCCAATAGCATTTAGGCCAAGGATGCCTAACGTGTAAGTGGCAACTGTGCATTCCTCAGTGTTCCTCAAAGTCTAGTTCAAAAACTTTCTGCATCACCATCACTTGAGTTCCTTTCATTAATAACACAAATTCTTCAGCCTCACCTAAGACTTACCTAATCAAAATTTCCAGAAGTGGTGTCCAGGAACCCCTATTTAAAATAAATTTTCTGAAATTGCAACACTGGGTTTGACAGATCATTGAAAATATGAGTAAAATCAACAAGGGCACTCTGTCTGATATTTGTTTGGTCATCAGGGAGGAACATTGGCTTTAGAAATGATTCATTTTGAAAGACAATTACTGTCTTGCTCGGACTCGGGTGAGCAGTTCCACTAGGTCCCTGTGCATATTGAGGTCTGCAGTCTTGGTAGCACACTTGGTTCTTCAGCAACAATAACTTTCCAGTTACAGTGAGCTGAGTGAAAAACATAGGCACTGACTGATGGCCAGACCCCTAGGGCGTTCTGAGCCTTTAAAGAAGCTAAGACTGGGTGGCTGATTTGTGGTTGAAAGGGTCTAAATGCTCTTTCCTGGAGTTTAGGGAATCAGCTGCTGCTTCCTGAGCTGGCAAAGAGAGAGAAAACTCCGAGGCAGAGGAGATTCAATTTGCATGAGCTGTACTAAGCAATTCTTCCATCAGCTGGCTTTGCCTCTCTTGACGACTACCTTGGGGAGGAGATGGGGGTTGTGAACTTTGAAGTGGATTGTTAATTATTCATGCCTCCTTCTTTGGATGGAGGTAACCTGCATCTCAGGAGCCAGGCTCAGAATTCATTAACTTCCTGTTGATGTTTGCAATAAAAATAACACTGAATATTAATCCTTTCACCTTCATTCTTAACTCCCCTCTTCCTCCTCCTCCATTCTCGAAACAGGCTATGCAAAATCATGCCTCTCTCTTAATTCTCCCCATCCCTGATACTCCTGAGCCATTTATTGTTTATTCAGTGATTTGAAGGCCCATTAAACTGATAATTAAGTTCAAGGGCTAGCTGCTTACTTGAAAACTCCCCAGAATGCAGTTTTTTCCTACGCAGATTTTCCATTTATTGTCAGCATGGTTGTGACAATCATGTCATGATTAGTGACTTGTCACCTATCCCTTTTTTATTTCTGTATTTTAAATTTTTAGGTGTTTCGTATTTCTCCTTTTTCCTAGGTATAATGCTCTAGAGACTCTGTCATCTTTAGTCAGGGGTTTTATAGAAAAAGAAGAAGAGTTGTTCTTGTTAAGTGTATGTGTTTATGTGTGTGTATTCATGTAAACATGTATATTTGTATTTGCTCCTTCAGTCTGTCTGTGCATTACTCTTTTTAAGGGAACTTAGAGATACATTATTTCCTTTGAAAAGTGTAAATTAACTAAATGGGGAGGTGTTAGATTCTTATAACAAAGAATAATCTGCATCCTCATGTCATATATTGCGACAAGGATTGATTCAGAGATGGGTTAAGATTAGTTTGCAGAAATCTTGGTATAAAGATTTATACACAGAAAAGAAAATAAATCAAAGAAAAATATTACGTGACAATAGTTAATGGGACAAATATAATGACCATCACTAAATTAATGCCGAGATTTATGTGGTCTGTGTTGGTGCTTCCAGCCATTGCCCTTTTTCGCCTTTGTTTCAACTTGCCTTTCTTTTTTTTTTTAACTCTGTTGCATTCTTTTTTCTTTCTTTCTTTTTTTCAAATTAGATAAAGCACCTAGTTTACTCTGGGGTTCACTTTGGGTGTTGTACATTTACATTTTGGGGGCTATGACAAATGTGTACTTCCCAGTAGATATCCTTGTATTGCCACACAGAATAATTTCATTCCCCTCAAAATCCCCTGTGCTTCAGCCGCTGGTCCCTCCCTGCCTCACCCCTAGAACTTCTGGCAACTACTGATCTTTTTACTGTCTCTATGGCTTTGCCTTTTCCAAAATGTCATGTAATTAAGAATCATACAGTATGTAGCCTTTTCAGACTGGCTTCTTTCACTTAGCAATATGTATTTTTAAATTGAATATATTGGTGTGACATTGGTTTGCAAAACCATATATGCATTTGATACTTCTCTGTATCTTTTTGTGGCTTGATAGCTGACTTATTTTTATCAATGAATAACATGCCATTATATGTATATACTTAATTTGTTTATCCATTCACTTATCAAAAGACCTGGTATCTTGGTTGATTTCAGGTTTTGACAAATTTCAGTAAGGCTCCTGTAACAGGGCGCAGCCAGGAGGGGGGCCCCCAAAAGAATTTGGAATGGGGTCCAGAGCTCAGGGTGTCTAGGAAATATTAAGATGTCCTCACCCTCCCTGCCCCAGGTGTCAGTTTCAGGAAGGGACAAATGGAGCAGGGCCATTGAGAGTTGTTTTGCATAGAAACAGTTTTGCAGCTAACCTCTGGAATGGTCATTGAACATATCTATAACCTTTAACTGGTTTCATAGATATGTTAAATAGCTGTAGCCATGCTTTGAGCCAGGAAGAAGGGAGTGTAACTGGGGGATGTAACTGGGGGCTGGTCCCTAGAGTTACAGCATCTGCACAGAGCTTGGAATTGATTGACTCCATGCTGTGGGGCCATACCTGCCCAGACTAACAATGGCAACCCAGTAAACTTGTAATAATACAGAAATACTGGCAGGTGTAACTGATTGTGGGAGGAGTCAGAGATGGGGCTGCAAAGGGGGGTTGGCACAGGGATTTAAACCCAGACTCGGCAGCCATTAGGGAGGAGAGCAACATGGTTTTGGCAGAGTGCAGACCCCTGCAGCCATTGAGGAGAGCCACGCAGTTTGGGGCAGAGTGAGGACCCCCTCTTGGCGAGATGAAAGAGGAGAGCCACGCGGTTTCAGCAGAGTTAGGACCCCTTCTTGCCCAGGTGAAGGAGAGAGCCATGTGGTTTTGGCAGAGTGCAGACCCCCTCTTTCCCAGGTGAAAGGGAAAACCATGCAGCTTTGCCAGAATAGAGATACCTGCAGTCAAGTGAAGAAGAAAAACACATGCTTTTGGTGGAGTGCGGACCCCTGCAGCTTTGGTAGAAGAGGCCCACATGGCTTTGGGGTGCTCCCTTTGGCCATGTGGCCTGGAAAGCAGAAGAGACGTTGACTGGAAAACTTGGTACAAAGAACGCTTGCCAGTGGGAGGTGCCGCATGACTTCAGATTAACTGGAGATCCTGCCTGGACGTCAGTCAACACAGCTGACATACCAGCAGCCTGGAAAAACGGACATGTGCTCTTTTCCTGGTTTATGGTACCCGGAGTTAGGACAGGGGGGAGAAGGGAGTGCTGTGTGTGTGTGTTTGTGTGTGTGTGTGTGTGTGTGTAGGTATATACCCTAAAGGACTTTGATATTTTAGTGGAGGCGTTAAGCCTGAATAGCATTAAATAAACATTTTGTTTCCTTTTCACAAATCTTTGGCATTGAGAGATGTCTTTCTAATTGGTGGTGGACAGATGAGCCCAGTAGGTATTAGTATACTGTCCTCGGGAGGGGCCCATTTTCTATAGCAGTTTTTGGCATCCCTCGGTGGGCCAAATATTGCCCCCACCTTGGACCTCTGCTTGGTAACACTCCTATAAACATCTATGTTTAAGTTTTTTTGTGGACATATGTTTTGAACTTAATTTGAGTAAATACCAAGGAGTGTGATTGCTGGATTTTATTAAAAGACTCTGATTAACTTTGCAGGAAGCTGTCAAACTGTCTTCCAAAGTGACTGTACCATTCTGCACTCCCACCAACAATAAATAAAAATTCCTGTAGCTCCACATTATCATCCACATTTGGTATTAGTGTATTAGATGTTAGCTCTTCTAATATATGAGTATAGTGGTATTTCATTGTTTTAATTTGTAATTTCCTAAGAACATGTAATGTTGAGGGATCTTGTCATAGGCCTACTTGCTTATATTTTTTTTGGTGAGGTGTCTGTTTAAATATTTTGCCCATTTTTAAATTGGGTCATTTGTTTTCCTATTGTTGAATTTTAAGAACTTTTGTATATTTTGCATACAAGTTATTTATCAGACATGTGTTTGATAAATGCTTTCTCTCAGTCTTTGGCTTTTCTCTTCCTTCTCTTAATAGTCTTTCACAGATCAGAAGAATTTAATTTTAATGAAGTCTCATTTAAAAATTTTTCTTCATAAATCATGCTTTTTAGGTTTTTTTAATATTTATTTATCCTTTTTCCCTTTTCTTCAGAACTCAAAGTGAATTTCTGAGTGAATCATGGCCTCCTTGCCACTTTCTAGTCACATGATCTTGGACAAATTTCATTTTCTCTCTAAATTTTACTTTTCAGGTGGTTTTTTTTTTTTGGTCTAAAAAATGAAAATAGTAATGTTGTTTACTCCCTGAGTGTGCTGGAAAGATTAAAGATTATATAAAATAATGCACTGAAAATTACCATTTAATCTACAAGTTTCTACAAAATGTTACTTTCTTATATTTTCCCTCATCTTCCTTATTTTTCTTTCTTACTATTCTATCTTATCTAGACTTGAAATGGGGTACATATTTGCTAGTCAGTCATCCTGTGCATGAATAAATAATTCCCTTGTGGAAATATAGCCTGTAGGATGCTGCATATGTAGGAGACCAAACCAAATGCAGGTTTTAAAATGATTTAAACTGACTGTTTGCACCTAAGATAATTAAAGTGAGAGGCTGAGTTTTTTTTCCTTTTCGTTACCACCTGATCTTTTGGTGCACTAGCTTAGTGAGTTCTACTCAGTGCTCATGAAATGAGTCCAAGATTGTATTTTAACCCTAAAATTGATTTGGCTGAGAGAACACTTTTATTTTAGAACCTCATCGCCAGTCCTGTCATAAATATTGGTTTAACAACAATACCTCAAATCCACTGAGGCAGTGGTTTTCAAACAATTTAACCACCATTCCTCTGCGGAGACTTTGGGGTTTTATAGTATATCGATCCTGCAGTGTGCGGAGGGAGTGGTACCTTTAGGACTCTGAGACCTCTGATTTCACCAGGACAGCGTTGCTTGTTTTAATTATGTTTTCATGTGAAATTGTGTTTGAAGAAACAGCCTTTCTGCTAACAAAATATTTCATTTTATCAAAATTAGAAACCGAAGTTCAAGGTTCTAAATGAATTTACTGGCACTCAATTTTAGAAACTGGATCATATAATTGTGTTATGTGATTAGAAGGCCATTGGGTGTGTTGCCCTAGGTATGGTGGTTGAACAGTGAACTATTCTTACCTTATACCCTTCTGACTTGATAACTGCCTATGACACAGCCACTATATCTTGCCCCTGATTCAACTCAGGTTGAAAAGCATTTATGCCCACACTGTAATATGTTTTCCTTCTCACTTGATTTATAAACCTGGCCTTTATATTTTGAGAGCCAAGCATGTGGATATAGACTTGAGACATAAATGATGAGGTTGTTTATTATTCTCTTTCTTCTCTGAAGAGACAGATCAAGTAAGGATTAGAAACAAGAACTGTCTCTGTAAAAACATAAAAGAAAAAGCCTCAATGGGAAAGTTCAATATATTAATTTTAGATATTCAGTCCATTAATTTCTACCGACTCATTCTTTGAAATGTCTTGTGCATCGATTCTTTCTTTCTGTTCCCACAGTTTCCATCCTGTTGTAACTCACGTTATTCTCTATTTTCATTTCCTCTCACCTTGAATTCATCCAACGCATGGCCTTTACATTAACTCTCTGAAATGCCGATCTCATACTATTTTTTCTGTGGTTAAAAAACAACTTCAATAACTACTCATTATGTCAGGATCAAGTCCTCGTGCAACAGCATGACATTCCAAGTATCCATAACTTGTATTTATTTTAAATAATATTTAAATACTACCTCTTAGTTTTTTTTCAATTCTGTTTTTCGAGACTTTGCCCATGCTTTGTTTCCTACAATCCCATTCGGTTGTCCATGTCACTGAAACAAAGTTCCCTTGAAAGTTCCCTTCAAAGTTCATTCTGACCCTCCACTCCATCTAGGACCATCCATGGCTCACTATAGTCTCCTTCATTTTGAATGTCTCTAAATTTATAGTCTGAACATTTTATTTTGTGTAAATTAATATTATGTCTTTTATTACTATTGGTATCATATTTCTTAATGACAAACAATGGTCATTGGTGCCAATTCAATGCCAGTAGGAATCCCCAATTTGGGGTGCAATGAAGACAGACACTTTATTTAGTTCAAAACAGCTCATTGTGGTTGTGAGTCAGCCGTGGAGCCAGATGACCCAACACCTCTGCTCTGCTCTGCTCTGGTCTGTGCTGGTCTGCTGCGCTCTGGCATGATTTGTGCCAGTCTTCTCTGCACTGTGCTGCTCAGCCATCTTTGGTGTTTCAGCTCAGCCAGGGAAACACTGTCTCCAGTCTTTGAAATGAAGAGAAAGTGTGCTTCCAGAGCCAGAAAGGAGAAACCTGTGAAGCATGGGCTTTAGATGTTTCCTTTCTAAAGACAGCATAAGTATGCTAAATATCGTGCAATACTTTCCCTAGCTGAAAGCACTAGGGAGAACAAAAGTAACACTGTTTCTGTAGAATAGATAGCAGAATTGTTTTCAGATCTTTTCTTAACTTCTTCGGAAATGAAGGCTTGTGGATAGCACAGAATGCTCACTACCTGGTCATTGATAAACTTTTCCAAGGAAAGAGGAAGGTTTTTAAAGGTTTTTTGTCTGCAAAGATGATTTTCTTTCTTTTTTAAAATTTTTAAAAATATTTTTAGAAAGAAGGGAAAGGAGTGGTAAAGAGAGGCAGAGAAACATCAATGTGTGGTTGCCACTCATGCGCCCCCTACTGGGGACCTGGCCCGCAACCCGGGCATGTGCCCTCACTGGGAATCAAACCAGTAACCCTTTGGCTTTAGAGGCTGCACTACATCCCCTGAACCACACCAGCCAGGGCAGATGATTTTCTTTCTTGTTTAGAACATTGGAGAAATAGTCTTTGATAATGATTTTTTTGTTGATTTTTTAAAAAGTAATTGTTTTCTGAGCTCTCTTTTTATTGTTATTATTATAGGCTTCTTCTTCTTTACTTTCTTGTTGTTTTAAACCAACGATGCCTTTGGCAATCATGAATACATATCACACAAATACCATCCAGTAATTTTTGGGAAAAAGCAAAGCTTCCATTAGTAATCACAGACATGTGAAAAGACATATTGAAATCTCTAGTTATCTTCCTATTTAAAATTTCTTCCCTCTCTTCTATGGCAAATGAGTAAGGCAGCTATACTTGGAACTAGGATTCATTAATATTCTCCTAGGCAGTTTTCCTATCTCTCTGGAACAGATATTTTCTGCCTATAACCTACTTATATCAGGTTGTTGACTGAGAAAACAAGAATTTAGAGGATTATCAAATAATATTCAAAACACAGAGACAAAAAAAGGAAGTCTAGGGAAGCATGAGTAGACTCTTTCAAAATAAAAAGAAAATAAAATAAGTAAACTATTTTTCTCTTAAAAATGTTATTTATTTAATATTTGGGCCAGGTCATTACTTGGAAGGTAAAATGTCCATTGAATGTTTTTGAACTAAAATAAAAAATATCTGGTTACATTTTTATTTACTGTAGATTAAAACCTCTGTGTGAGCTATAACTTCTGCATTTTGCTTTCATATAGGTCTACCACTGTCAAGGTAAGAGGTTAGTTATAGAAACTTATGAAGTGGAACATAGTGTTTGGGTAGTCTTAGGAAACAAATCTTAAACACAGAGAATTTCATGGGGATTAAAATTGTTCAGATAATATGCTTTCTAAATTTTTATATGGTTTAAATAATTGCTGCTAAATTCTTATAGAGAAGTACGTGTTGGATTTAATCAAATCCAAACCATAGCAATGACACTTCAGAGCTTGAAGGACACAGAAGGATTTGTCTATGCTTATTAATTAGATAATGTTTGTAAAGCACTCTAAAAATGAACTGTGTTATATGTAAAGACTGGTCTTGTTACTGAGGACATTAAGCATGAGTTCATGTATACTTATGGAACTGATCAAACTTTCTTAGTTTTAAAGGGCTGAGTTTTTCCACAGGATAGTTCCCTTGTGTTTTTGAGACACTATTGACTTTTGAGTTGTGATTTCTTTAAGAACTACACAAATATACATACATACATACAGTGTCATTCTATTATTAGACCATTATTGAATTCTAGCCTAAAAGATGTGCATGGATTGTTTGAAGTAAAATAGGATGCAATATTTTTTAAATTTGTGTTTAAAATTTATCTTTGCTCTTATCTTATATATTTTAATTGTCCTTAGTCTATACATTTTCCTCTTTTTGAAAAGTAGTGTGAGGAGTAATAACAACTTAACGATCTCTTCAGGAAAAAACAGCTGGGCACCTAACTGTGATAAGATAATTTAATGTTACTTTGAATACAGGCTTCTAAATTTTCCTTTCGGGTGAACACACAAAATGGAAAGTATAAAGTACATATATTTAAAATCTTGGTGGTATTTAAATAGTTGGAATGTGAAATTCCTTACTTCATTCATTCTAAAAATTTTTCATTGAAAATGTTCCAGATCAATTGTTAGGAAAATTTTTTGTTGATATGAGACAAGTCTTCAATTAGATAGTGAGCTTTATCTCTAATAAAATACTCTGCTTTTATTATTTATTTTATTTTTTCAAAAATGATTCTGTTTGAGTACTGATGAATACCTGAATTAGTTATATTTAACTATAATAATGCGGTTCTCTGTAACTGAAAAAAATAATTCCTCAATTGAAAAAATAAAATACATAAACATAGAGGGTTGAAGAGAGAAGAGAACCATCTATCAAATATGGAATATTATAACTATTCAGTATTTATTGATCTTTATCACTATTCAGTATTTATTAATTACCTATACTTATAACCCTTCTCCCTCCCTCCCCCTCTCTCCTCCTCTGCCTCCCTCCTCTCTCTCTCTCTCTATTTATCTCTAGCTCTACCTTTATCTCTATTTCTCTCTCTCTCCATTTATCTCCTATTTCTTTTGTTTCTCTGGTGCCACTCTGACTGCTATTCCACTGTAATTGATCATCAAAACATTCGTACTTGACCCTGGCTGGTGTAGCTCAGTGGATTGAGCGTGGGCCTGCAAACCAGACGATCGCTGTTCGATTCCCAATCAGGGCACATGCCTGGGTTGCAGGCCAGTTCCCAGCAGGGGACTCACGAGAAGCAACCATACATTGATATTTCTCTCCTTCCTTTCCCGTCTAAAGATAAATAAATACAATAAAAAAAACAAAAACATTCATACTTGGTTATAAGCAATTATTCATATAGCCTCATATTTTTTCTGGTAGGTAGGGTATATTAACCATACATCTCTAATGCTTGAAGCCTTGCTGACCCTGGAAGGACTGCCTCTGCCAGGTCCAGGCAATTCCTGGAAACAATAAAGGACTCACCTGCCAAGTGTTTTTTCACAGTCAGACATTCAACAAGAGACCACACCCACAACCACCTGCTCTATCAGGCTCTTGTACTCAGGGCTGACATTCTCCTGCCCTAATTACCCCAGGACCAGATACCCGGTGACCGGGGACAGGTCCTGTGGCCCAGAGCCCACTGAAATTATTCTCATTAGCCAACATGAAGCCTGCTTACTCTGCTTTGCTATTCCTTCCTGTGAAAACCACTTTCCCTCGGGTCCCTCTGCCTCCCGACCCAAGCTGGTGCTTCGGTACCGGGTCCCGTTGCAGAATAATGGGTCTCTTCTTCTGGGATCTGTGAGGACAACCAACTACCCTTTCAACAGCAGTCATCTTCTGATCTGTTGGCCCACCACACCTGAGTAATGATACCTACATTTTAAAATAGAGGGAATGATTGTAACTGTTCAGGAATTGTCACATAAATGAGTAGATGAAAATGCTCCACGTTTTTTTTTCCTTTTGTGAAAGTGTGTGGGCAGTCTTTACTGGAACAAAATTCTCTAACTTTTACAGGTACGTGTTGTACACATGTATCTTTATCAAATACATATCCATGTATATTGGACATACTTACGTTGGTGCTTTAGGTATCACACTGGAATTTGAATTTCTGCTTTCCTTACCTGTGAGGTACTTATAAATAGTTTAAGTTAAAAAAAAATCTATACACTACAAACCCAAATGTCAGAAAATTGGTATCTTTAGTAGTTATTTATTTTTAATGTTAACTGTTCGATCATTTATTTGTTTTTAGGCTAATGCTAGCTTGACTGACTTCTTTTACTTGTCTGGTGGTTTGGTCACAGGTAGATATAGCATCAAAAAGGCTTAGTAAAGGAAATATATAGATGCATAGTGGTAAAAGGAATGAACAAATGTATGAAATTTTAAGTGTTTAATTTATATCATGTCCACAGTTGGTGCATAGCCTGAAAATAATCAATCCTATCCCTCAACTGCCCTTCTCATACTAAATCTGCTTTCATAATCAGTTTACAAATATTTGCCACTCTCTGAGCCATGAGATGTCTGCCAACGGTTTGACTTTGGCAATATTAATACCTTTGTATAGCAGGGTTTGTGCAATTATTTGACTATTTCATGTCACAATATCTTGTCTTTTGAAATGAGCAGAAAATTAAAAGTGCAGAAAAGACAGCAATAATAGGCATATTGCTAGTGAAACTTTTAATCCACTTGAATTTTCATTAAAATTAATTCAATTATGAAAGAAAATAAAAAGCTAAATGGTGCGAATTTCTAGGAATCTACAATTGAATACAGTTTTTTGAAAGGTGAGGCTTAATGATAAATTTGTAAGAGAAGTTATTAAACTGCGGTGTGAGTAATGGTTAATAATGCTGTAGCTAAAGATTTCACATGCTTCTTTGCCCAACTTCAGAGCTTAGGTTTAGGTATCACAGAAATTGATCCCACAACAACCATATGAAATATATATGAGGAATATGGAAGGGGCTGAAGTTTTATTCTACCCGCCAACTAGCAAGGTGGCACGGCACAGATTGGTAGGTGCAGACAGATGATACGGACTATTGGATCACCAACGAACACAAACAAGTAAACAAACAAACAAAGTGTTTATTACAGGAGGAGCAGAAGTCAGACTACCAGCATTTGCACCAGATCCTGAAGTCCAAATTCATAAAAGGGATGAGGTGAGGGCTGGGTTACTCGGCATGGCATCCCTGGAGGAACCCCAAATTTCAGAAACCCTAATCTTCTCATGGGGCCACAAGCAAATCTATTAACTTGCCCCAGTGGAAGACATTACATTATTATTCACAACAGAAGGAGGTAGTGCTTCTGTTCCAGCATTGTCTCTATGTCCCAAGGTTGTCTGCTCTGCAAACATTCTTGGAAAAAAAAAAAAACCTTGAAACAAATGTTATCAGAACCTTGATTCATAAGACATCCAAAAATTTGAAAGACCCATGAGAAATTGTCTCCCAGCAATATGTTCATTATCCCTAGCTTAATGATGAGGAAACCTCAGGTGACTTGGTCACAGTCATGTAAATCTGTATCAAAACATCATTATATGCAAAGGGATGTTTATAGCCCTCCATAGCTATTGCTAGGATTAGAGCTCACCAGAGAATCTTTTATTTAGAGAAGGTTGTCATTCATATTTCTCTGATTACATTCTGTTATTTGTGGTCTTATGCAAAAAGAAAATGAAAAATCTTCATGGAAAAAAATCTCACAAAAGAAAACAAAACCCCCCCACCAGAAACAGCCTCACAACTCCAGACTAATTCGTGCTTAATTCCTTGTAATATTTTTAATCATAATGTCTTCTTCCCAATATTAGAGCCAATTTCTTCTCAAGGTCATCTCGATTAAAGTAAAAATCAACTTTCTAAAATATATAAAATTAATTTTTATGGCTCATAGCAAATGAAAATCCATATTGTTAACATCTGAAATAATTCTAGATATTAACCTAAAGAAAACCCATGAATAGGTTTTTATATTTTCAATAAGGAATTTATAAAAATTTTAGGTTTTCTGAAAATGGAAACTTCACTTAAAGTCTGCAAGCTTATTGCTTTTACGTTTAGACCTTCAACTGCAAGCACCGTTTTGAGAATGCACTGTGTATTAAAATAAAGAACTTTCTCCACGTAAGCATTAGAGTCGGGCTATTTAAACAGGTAGTCAGTGCTTCATGTATTATTATTTGAAGAAATGACAGTGGAAGTGTAACCTTGCACTTGACTTGTGATGGAACAAGAGGAGGGGCAACCCTTAGGACTGAAAAGGCAGAGTGCACAGGCCCTGAATGAGGTTTCTCAAGTGAATTGGATTGAATGGATTTGTAAAGAGAGGAAAGCAAGGAAGCTTTGGATTTTCCCTTGTTTATCTAGGTTATTTAAATGAACCATGCTTGGGATTTAATTTTTGCTTTAAAGTATATGTTAATCATTCTTCAATGTGTTAATAGTACTGGGCAAATTTAGCCCATTTAGGGGAAGAAGACCAATTGGTTCTATTTAGATGGTACTGAAAATAATCCCAAAGTGAGTTAAAGGGATTATGTGCTGCGGTTATAGAATTACTTTCTGGATTGAGTTTCTGCTAAATGGTGTATTTCTTTTTTTTCCCCTTAAGATACTATCCTCCTGCCTGGTCTGGTGTGGCTCCCTGGCTTGAGTACTGGCCTGTGAAGCAAGGGGTCACTGGTTTGATTCCCAGTCAGGGCCCAGGGCCCAGGGTCCAGTAAGGGGTGCATGAGAGGCAACTGTACATTGATGTTTCTTTCCTTCTCTTTCTCCCTCCATTTACTTCTCTCTAAAAAATAAATTTAAAAAAATCTTTTTTAAGAAAAGATACTATCCTCCTTTTAAGGTAAGATAAGTTATGAAGCATAGTTTTGTGAAATGGTTTTGGATTACAGAGAACCTCCCAAGTATATGTGTGACTTTGGGGGAGTTTTGCATATGTATTAACCTATAAATATATATGCATATATGAAGAGAGAGCGCTGTGTCATTTTCACTAAGGCACAAACAGAATCATCTACCAGTAAGAATTTTTCGTCAGTTCCTCATGCATCTGAACATATGTGCTCCACTGTATAAAGGATATGCAAGAATTCGGTTCACCTTGCACTAAGTTCTACACTGTTTGGAGGATTTATAGAACCAAATTAACTGGTTCTGAATTGTTAATGTTACTTCTAAGGTACAGAATACAACATCAGCAAACAATTCGGGTATCTGATCAGCTTTCATAAATTTTGAAAGCTCAGTACTAAGTCAGATTACTCTTTAAATTCTATTGATTTCTGACCTGTGTGAAGAGCCTCAATAAAATTTTCTTCAATTTCTATAATGTAGCTCAGAGCAGTGATTCTCGTATGCAGGGAATGTGTAATATAGAAGCTGAGTTACAGCGTACGGGACCCATTGTAAATTCTGCACAGGAATAAAATAGATGAGGGTATAGTAGATATAATCTCAACTCATGTCTATAACTAAGACCCAAGTTTGTTTTTATTTTTTACTTCATTAAAAGAAAAGATGTAAGGCATTTAAAAGAAGAAAGGCATAAAATGTTTAGAGAATTCATATTGAGAATCAGTGATTTCTGCTATACTTTTTACATTTCCAAGGGTGAAGGACATTATCTAAGCGCATTAGCAGATTTCAGCTGTGAAGAAATAGCCACCTGGGGCATGGAAAGAATATTAGGGAAGCTATGGAACCAAATCATTTGAAGACATGGAGGGAAAGAATCAGGAGATGGAAGTCATGTGCCGTCCTTAGAGCCAGCGAATGAAGCTGTGTTGCAGCCCAATACGGGCAGACAAAATGTGATGAAAAAATGGTATTCTTTAAAGTCACTGGAATAGCTGGGAATGCCGATTCCAACACGTGGCAGAACAAGGCTGAGAAAATGCTGGCGCTCATTCTGAGAAATCTGTATGCATATGTTAAATGGTAATGGGAGAAGGCACCTCTGTTGTTCACCCTCGCCACAGGGGTGTGTTGTTTGCAATAAAATCTCAGTGCCTTTCCCAGAGAATGAACGCATGCCTTGGTTTGTAAAAGGATAATGCCCTGGCCTTATTTCCAATGTCTGACAGATCAGCAAATACACGTAGGCACAACTGCCTATTTGCTGTTTACTACTATGGTACATGGTAAGCCATAAAATGCGATCTGTTTAAATTGCATTTTGCAAACACTGCTTCCTTCGTGCCATACACTCTGTGCAACATTATTATTATTTATGAGGCACAGTTACAAGTGCCTCCTGTGGGGAGAATTTTGTATTTCTTTTAAATTTAACTTTGTGCATGGAAGGGACCCAGAAGTTATCTGGTTGGGGACTTTTATTTTTTCAAAGAGGAAATTGGAAAGTTTTAATAACTTGACTATGATCATGCAGATAAGTAGAGATGGATGCCAACTAGGAATATAAGTTCCTAGCATTTTTTATTATAAGTTGTGCTAAAATATCACACTCCTATATTTAAAGCAATCATTGGTGAGAGAAAATAAAATTCCCAGTAAGGGTCATTGTCAACATCAAAAATAAGCACTTTGAATATACCATTCAGATATATTTATCACTTTAATATGCATTTCTTGCTATCTATCTATCATCTATCTCACTGTTCTAGGTATTCAAGAACCTTATCAGTCAAGAATAGGTTTTCAAGGTTTATCATGTATAACGATCACAGAAATTGTGGTCCCATGTTTCAATTAGGAGGTTAAAATAGATTATTTCTCAAGACCGTGAAAGCAAGTGTGATATCTGGTCTCTGAGGATTAGCATTAAAATACAAATATACAATGTAATAGCCCAGAGCAAAGATGTGAAATTTTTTCAGAGACAAAATCCTTCTTAGTCCTTTAAGGCCAGACTATAATCTTATTTTCATACATTTCATGCTAACTGGTGTCTTGACATAGTCACTTGGATGTTTGCCAGGCATTTCAAATGAAAAGGGAACTCTCGGTTTGTCCATTCAAATGAGTTCTTCCTTCCTGTATTCTCCTACCTTTTTGTGAAAAGCTCTTGGTGACATCCAGGCTAAGAAACTAAACCTGGGTTTTTTTCTCATTCATTTCTTTCCACATCCTCTTCCTCCAAAGCCATCAGTACATATTTCTCACTCTTCCTTCAAAGTGTATAAAAATACCATTTCTGTAGATCCAAGCCTCATCTCCTCTGGCCTGGATAAGTACAAGTGAATTCTTCTTGCATTTTGCATGAACAAAGTAATTTCTTTCCAGCTTTTGAAAAACTGTGAGATCTATCTACTGCCCATGTCTTTAAACCCTATGCCAATTTTTCCTTCACCCTCTAAGCTCACATTCAGTGGTACTTCTAAAACAAGTCAAGTCAATTCACACCCTAGGATCATTCCATGGTTTATTCCCACTGCCAGGAATTGACTTTTTCAGTCTTTGTATAGATGGCTAGTAATGGTCATTTACCTTAAGTGTCCACCTTAGTCAAGTTTTCCTGACACCACCAATCTATAGTAACTATGCAGCCCTATCACTCTTGAGGTAATTTCTTTTTTGGGGGGCACTTCACAGGGAAGGGGCAGAGTTCCTTGCTAGAACTCTCCAACTTCCTGTTCTTCCTCTTCTTTTGTCCTGTCAGTAGTAAGGGAAATAAGTACAACATCAATGGAGAAAAGTGCTGTGCAAAGAAATAAAACAAGGGATTATATTCTGATTAAATAATCATAGGAGCAAATCCAAGGCATACATAATTACACATTGCAGTAAATATTATGAAGGGAATCCGAAGCATTTTGAAGAGTGGAATGGTGTATACACACTCTCCTTAGTGCTCCTATCTGGACCAATGGGACCTTCCACACCTTTGTGGTGATATTAACCAAAATGGGGTGAGGGACTGTGAGTGGTCAGGAACTGCCTAAAATCAGGCTTTCACGCAGATTTATACACCATATTAACATTTTCAGTAACCTGGCCCTTTGACCTATTCTTGACTGATAATGAGGTACCAGGCATGGGTACCTCATCACTCATTCACCTGAGCTATGAATTATAGCAAGACTAAACGGTTTGGATTTAGAGACTCATGAGAGCAACTTTGCCAGCAAGTCCCTCTGTCTGTCATGGATGAAAGTGAAACTACCAAGACATGATCTGCTTGGGGAGAAGTAATGATTCCTGGAAAGAGAAATGTGTTGGGTGTCCCAAAGAGGAGAAGAAAAGCCAACACATGCATGGGTTGAGCATCCACAGTGTACTAGGTTCATAGGTACTGGTCATGTGCTCCCAGACTACAGTGCAAGCATCTCTGATATTCATCTCAGTTAATTTAGATAGTAATCTGATTAATGTCTGATTTGCCAAGTAGATAGTCAATAAAATAAAAGCAAAGATTTTTCTTTTTACTTTAACATACTACCTGGTGTTGTGTCTGATAAATAAAAAATGATAGACTGAGATTTTTGAATGTAAAAGGTGAACATATGTTTTCTTTTAGGAATCTCAATAATCCGATCAATCAGTAGTATTTCATAGATAATACCACCACTCAAAGATAAAAAGCTAACATTTTGTTGCATAACACTTATGAAAGTGTTGTGGAGAAATAAAAACTATATTTACATAAATCTGGTCAATTGCTGCATAATATTCCATTATATAAAAATACCAATATTATATGGTCAATTCTTTTCTGCTAAAAATTTAGATCATTTCTATTACTGTAAATAATTTTCTAACAAAAACACATATATATTTTGTGTGATTAAAAAGTCTCCTCACCTTTTAAAATTCTTCCTGATTTTTTATTTTTTGTTGCTAATATTTCTGTGTTTCCCTCCTTTTATCTTGATTAGGCCAGATTGTGGTTTTTGTACTCCCCACTGTGGCAAGGAAATGCTTAGAGATACATATACTGGCTATACTATTTGTAGTCTCCTAATTAATTAATTCATACATCAGTGCCATAAAAATTCCTTCCTCTCTCTTTGCTAGATTTTTTTGGTATTCTTTTATGATCTCTTACAATAAATGCTTAGTTTATTCTTTCTTCCATAAAAATAATAATATTTATAAGTGTGCATTTGCCTCTAAATACACCCAACATGACATTTTAAGTTTTGATATTTTTTGTTCTAAATTTTGGAGTTTGATTTATACTTTGATGCTTTTATACTTTGATGCATTTTTAAGATAAATCATGTATATAGGAAGTGCAAAAGCCACGATGGGACACTAGATAAATTTTCCCAAAGTGAACATATACAATGTACCCCCAGTATTATTTCCTTGGTTATTGCCCTGTAGTCAGAGAATATAGTTTGCATATTTTATATTTGGAGGAGAAGAACAAAATTTCCTGTGGTCAGCTCACTGTCAGAGCAAAAGAGAAAATGAGAGTTGAGCATGCTCAGTTAATTCTTCAAAAAACTCACCAATCCGTTACATCCCTTGGCTTGCCTTGGGTAGGAGGGGGTGAGATGGGTTATGCTAATGGAGTGGTCACTGTGTGAAAGGAAACAGGAATGGGGAAGATGCTGGCTCCGCAGGAATGCTCGCCTATTTTTATTTGCTTATTTTCCTCCATCCATCTTTAATTTATGATTAAATCACTGCATAATTTAACTGAATGGTATTACTTTATTAATCTAGGCCTCTCTGTGAAGGCAATACAATGCCTCTGTGAGCTAATTTCATCTCTAGGTTCTTCTCTGTGTTTAGGGAAAGCACTGAGTCAGTAGTGTACAGTAGTGTACATTCTGTTTTACCCATCCTGCACTACAGGGAACTGGCATGGCTGTACCTAGGTTTTTTTAATGCTATCACCTCCCAACTTTAGAAAGCCTCTGAACACCAGGAAGCTCTGCTCACACATTCGGCTTGTCTTAGCCCATTTGGGCTGCTGTTGCAAAATACTACAGACTAGGTGGCTTATAGGTAACATGTTTATTTCTCTGGAAGTAGGACATCTGAGATCAGAGTGCCCACATGGTCAGATTCTGAGTCTAGTTAGGACCCGATTCCTAAATGGCCATCTTCCCATGGACCTAAGCACCACACAAAGGCCCCACCTCCTAATACCATCATATTGGACATTAAGATTTCAACACAGGAAGTGGGGAGTGGGGGCACAAGCATTCAGATCACAGCAAGTCCCATTGGTACTATAAAAGGCCCAAATATTCACATTTTGACATTTCTTTCTAATTTTCAATACTTCCACATTGTGATGTATAGATATTTGTATTCAAATATAGTTTGACTGGGAACTCCTCCATCTCTTTTAAAAAATAAGTTGTGGGGATCCTGGCTGGTGTAGCTCAGTGGATTGAGCACGGGCCTGCAAACCAGAGGATCACGGTTCGATTCCCAGTCAGGGCACATGCCTGGGTTGCAGGCTGGTTCCCTGCAGGCCAGCTCCCAGCAGGGGACACACGAAAGGCAACCATACATTGATGTTTCTCTCCCTCTCCTTCCCCTCTAAAGATAAATAAATAAATAAAATCTTAAAAAAAAACAAACAAAAAAATAAGTTCTGAATCATTATTTATGCATTCTTAACTTATAGCTATAAATGTACTTACAATGACCTGAGTTCTTAGGTTAAAAACTTTTTTCTCCAGATTACTATCTGATGTGTTTTATGTCAATGTTCTAATTTGTATATATATACTTTTCTTTATAATTTTTCTAAAGTTTTACTTACAAATTCCCCCTTACATGTTCTAGGTGATTTGTATTTTTCTTGGACTTTTAGATCTCAAGGTGAATGGTAACCCATCGTTATCATTGAGATCCCCTACTTTTCCGTAAAACTAAACTCATTCAAGTGGCTCATGAAATTCATAGGCAAATTCTGATAAGTGCTTATCAGAGGTAGGATGAGGACCCAATATTTTCCTGACTGGCATTTATTTCCCTCACTTACTAAGCTATTAAACTCTGTCATGTTTAAATGCTTTTTTTTTCCTTAGAAAAATAAAAACAAATTAGAAATATACAGGCATATATTTGACTTGGGTCAGGCTTAGATTCCCTTAAATATGGATTCAAAGTTGAGGAAATTTTAAGAAATACACACATTTTTAGTTTTAAGCGTGGTGAGTTGATACAGAAAAGTAGTCAGTTACACAGGACTGAAGTCAGTCTATAGTTTCATTTTGTGAAATCTGCGGCTGTAAATTTCATAAGGTGACTCCATGTATAGGTTTGTAATTTGGCATCATTTATGAACTGTTTGGAGGGTAGTGATGGCTATTACGGTTAATTGCATCGATCCAGAGTAGTTCTGATTTTGACAGCTCAGATATAGTTATTCAGAGATGTGCATCATAGCCTTGGGAAATATCCTGGCCCTTGTGATTCTGTTTTGCTCAATACTTCAGTACTAATGTAAGCATTCTCCAAATCTGCCCCATTCTGACTTTATCTTTGATACTCTGTCTCCTCGAAGGAAATGGTGCGCTAGATGAGTATTTGCCTTCCAACATAGACCAAGTACAGCGTCTGAACATGATATTCTTTCCAAAGAGAGAAAAGCTTGGTAAAAATGGAGAGTAGATCAATGGTAATTGAGGGTAATATAATACATGGCTTATGTAATGAGGGGGATGTAATATTACATTAATATCTTGATAGAGGCTCCTAGCAAGAGAGGATTTTGTCTTTTAGCTTAATTGTGTCAGATTCCCAAAAGGTGAGTCTTGTATTACTGAGAATGCTCCCGCTTAGGGAACCTGACAAAGCAAATGAAAGCCTACAAACCTGAGTGGCCTCACTCTGGGAGACATCTTCCTGTGATATGGTGATGTACTAGACTGCCGATGACTGTCTAGGACTGTGTGGGATTCTAGTAATGTGCCAGTAGCTTTTGAGTCAAATGTCATTTTGCTGTAAGGGGACCATGGTCAGAGACCAAGGGATGGACTGTGATATACTAGGAAAAAAAACATATGTTTGGTCTCTGNTATCTGATATGTTTTATGTCAATGTTCTAATTTGTGTATATATATATATATACTATATATATATATATATATATATATATATATACTTTTCTTTATAATTTTTCTAAAGTTTTACTTACAAATTCCCCCTTACATGTTCTAGGTGATTTGTATTTTTCTGGGACTTTTAGATCTCAAGGTGAACGGTAACCCATCGTTATCATTGAGATCCCCTACTTTTCCGTAAATACTAAAGTCATTCAAGTGTTTCATGAAATTCATAGGCAAATTCTGATAGGTGCTTATCAGAGGTAGAATGAGGAGCCAATATTTTCCTGACTGGCCTTTATTTCCCTCACTCACTAAGCTATTAAACTCTGTCATGTTTAAATGCTTTTTTTCTTAGAAAAAAAATAAAAACAAATTAGAAATATACAGGCATATATTTGACTTGGGTCAGGCTTAGCTTCCCTTAAATATGGATTCAAAGTTGAGGAAATTTTAAGAAATACACACATTTTTAGTTTTAAGCATGGTGAGTTGATACAGAAAAGTAGTCAGTTACACAGGACTGAAGTCAGTCTATAGTTTCATTTTGTGAAATCCGCGGCTGTAAATTTCATAAGGTTTCATCCATGTATAGGTTTGTAATTTGGCATCATTTATGAACTGTTTGGAGGGTAGTGATGGCTATTATGGTTAATTGCATTGATCCAGAGTAGTTCTGATTTTGAACAGCTCAGATATAGTTATTCAGAGATGTGCATTGTAGCCTTGGGAAATATCCTGGCCATTGTGATTCTGTTTTGCTCAATACTTCAGTACTAATGTAAGCATTTTCCAAATCTGCCCCATTCTGACTTTATCTTTGATACTCTGTCTCCTCGAAGGAAATGATGCGCTAGATGAGTATTTGCCTTCCGACATAGGCCAAGCACAGCGGCTGAACATGATATTCTTTCCAAAGATAGAAAAGCTTAGTAAAAATGGAGAGAAAGAGCAATGGTAATTGAGGGTAATATAATACATGGCTTATGTAATGAGAGGGATGTAATATTACATTAATATCTTGATAGAGGCTCCTAGCAAGAGAGGATTTTGTCTTTTAGCTTAATTGTGTCAGATTCCCAAAAGGTGAGTCTTGTATTACTGAGAATACTCCCGCTTAGGGAACCTGACAAAGCAAATGAAAGCCTACAAACCTGAGTGGCCTCACTCTGGGAGACATCTTCCTGTGATACGGTGATGTACTAGACTGCCGATGACTGTCTAGGACTGTGTGGGATTCTAGTAATGTGCCAGTAGCTTTTGAGTCAAATGTCATTTTGCTGTAAGGGGACCATGGTCAGAGACCAAGGGATGGACTGTGATATACTAGGAAAAAAAACATATGTTTGGTCTCTGCTTGAATTTTCTGACACAGGCTTCTTAAATCCCTTGTTATTTCAGAGTGAGGGAGATGATATGAGCACCTTGCATGGACCTCCTAAAGTCCTTGGAATTTCCTAGGTGACAGGAGTATTTTTGTTCTCATGAGGTGACTCTTGGTGGGCTCCTGGATGGGGGCTGGTCACCAGAAATAACAAGCCATGATTAGAAACTTAGAATTTTCAGCCGCACCTCCTGTCCTCTGGGGATACAAGAAGGCTTAGAGATTGAGTTAATAATTGATCATGGCTGTGTTATGGAGCCTTCATAAAAATCCCTAAGTTCCTGGCTGGTGTAGCTCAGTGGATTGAGCGCGGACCTGCGAGCCACAGGATCACAGTTCGATTCCCAGTTGGGGCACATGCCTGGGTTGCAGGCCAGTTCCCAGCAGGGGACTCCTGAGAAGTAACCATACATTGATACTTCTCTCCTTCTCTCCTTCCCTTCCCCTCTAAAGATAAATAAATAAAATCTTTAAGAAAAATCCCTAAGTTATGAGTTCAGAGTGCTTCCCGGTTGGTGAACACATCCATGTGCCCGGAGGGTGGCAGTCTTCAATGCCATGGAGACAGGAGCTGCTGTGCTTGGACCCTCTCTGGACCTTGCCCTATATTCCTCTGCCTCTGGCTGTCCATCTATATGCTTTAGCACATCATTTATTCTATAATAAACTGATCAATGTGTTTCCCCGAGTTCTGTGAGATGTTCTACCAAATTATGAATCTGTAGAAAGGGGTCATGAGAACCTGTGATCTATAGACAGAGTAAAGAAGGCTCAGGCTTACTGTTGTCATCAGGGGAATTGTGCCCCTAATCTGTGTGATCTGAACTCTGGGTGGACAATGTTAGAATTGAGTTAGAGGACACTGAGCTGGTGTTGGAGAATTGGTCATTGTGGGAAAAATATCCACATATCTTATGTCAGACGTGAGGTATTGACCGTAGAATTTAAAGGGAAAACAAAGGTTTCCCTTCAAATGGAAATAATGCTTGTCCTTGTCTTTTCTCAAGGAGGACCTAAAACAGTGCATCAGTCCAGTGAGGAGAAATGGAAAACCTTTGGAGCAGAGATTGTTATCTAACCAAAGGCCTACTCTTTCTAATTTTAGTGAAGTGTGATTGCAAATTGACTCATACCACAATTTCACCGAATGCCCACTCTTTGCAGTTATCAAAGTCTAACCATAAATCCTTTTAAAAGGAACCCTCACAACTATGGAAGTTTCATGTTAGATCGTGTGTTGCAGTCATCTGAGGTTGAATATATAATATATAATTAAACACTGGCTTAGGTAATTTATATTATTTGACTACATAGTACATGTATATTATTATGCCCATTTTATACTTGAAGAAATGGGGACACTAATTTTAAGTACGTCTTCTAGTAAAATATAGTGAATGATGTTTTTCTAAGCAGTAAAACGAAAGGCCTACTTGAGGATGGATGGAAGCAAACTCAATAGAACTGGCTGTGAAATTCTCCCCACTCATACTTGGTGACCTGGGAGCATAAGTAGAGAATGTTTGTTCAAAGTTCAGATATAATAAAGTATTTTGAATAATATAAACATTCAAGTAAATATGACAATGAGTATAGTACTAATCAAGACCAGGGGGAGAGGCAAGTGAATCTGAAACAGTCATGTGAATTGTAGCAAGGAGGAGGGAGGGCTGAGAACCAGAGGTGACAAGGGGGAAGAGAAATATGTACAACATAGTGAGTTAGTAGAGGAAGTGGAAAGGTGAAGGGCATGGTCAAAGTGGGGAAATTCAGTGTTTTAGATCTTAGAGGTGAAGGAATTTCAAATAATGCCAAATCTCAAGGTCTGAAAAACACAATGAAGTAAACTTGAGGGTTCTTGTAGGTTAAGGGTCTGTGAAGCTGGCACTTTCAGGATCATTGACATGAGTTTGAAGTTACCAGCAGTAGTCGTAGGAGGTGTGGTGGACCAAAAGTTTATGTTTAGGTCGTTAAGTTACAGCAGTTCAGGAGATAATAATGAGAATAGTGAGAATGAGAAGAGGACGATTTAAAAGCAGAGTGATGACTAACCACATGTTGCCTTTGTGGGATTAGGAAATCTTGCTGCTGTCCTGGTCTAGGCCTCAGACTGTGGGTCATGGTACTATAGCTGGATTTCAGCTCCTACATATGTGCACATTGTACATAGCACAACCTGCACAATCAAGCCCAGGAGCCCCTATTAATGTCTGCTATGAATTCTAAACAAGAAAAGGCAAAGATTGTAGAACATCAGTAGTGAACATCAGTGGTCAATGAAGTCTTTGCAAATGTACAAGCACATCCCGCAAATTTTTACAATGATGATATATATATTTATACTTGTGTGTATTCATAATCTGATATGTATCTTCCCACTCTTACGCATATTGTACATCCTAGGACCATGACGGCCAACATCAAACAGTGATAAGGGGCATAAGAATCAAAGAGACTGACACTTACCCTTGGTGTCAAGCAGAGTGGGAGAAATGGCTTTAATTGCTGTGGGCTGCAAATAGGAGTCATGCAAGCAAGCAAGTTTTCTCCTGGGTCTTCAAATGACCCAGGAGAAATGATCCAGGTTTCACTTAAGGGGGAAGTTGGAGCAGTGTTGGAAAGAGAAGTTAAAGCATGGGTTCTGAAAGTCCCAATGGCAGCCGAAGAAAAGACCCGGACAGGGTAAGGAGCGATAACCTGGAGTTTCTGGGAATGAGATCCAGTGAGAAATAGCAGTGAGGTCGCAGTGCAAGATACCCCACTTTCATTTTCATTAACCCATTGAATAAAGGAGGAGGGTTGATGGGTAGGATTACAAATTCATTAGTGGTGGGTTTGGGAAGGCAGGGGGTAAAAAGTGGGTAGGAAGCATCATGCTTTATTGGAATAACTGGCTCCGGAGTTCCAATAGAATATACATTATTTTATGTCCTTGAACCTCATTTCCCAGGTATTTTATGTGCTGCTGCTAATGTAGCTGAAGTTATAGAATAGAAAAGAGAGGTAGAGGTGACATAGGCTGGTGCACCTCTGTCATCAGAAGTTGGAAAAGTGTTTTTTATATATGTGTGTGTGTGTATAATCCAACTTTAATTTCTCTTACAGCCTTGAAAATTTCACGATTCATACTTACTTTCTTGCTTAAACAAGTAGAGCCATGTATGAAAAAGCAGTTGCTGCCCTTCTGTAGACTTCACAGAAACTCCGACTACTAGACCATGCATTTCCTGGGGGTGGGGGGTGGGGCTAGGTCTCACGAATCTCTGCATTCCTAGTGTGCAGCGTAATACCTGACACATGATAGATTTCTAATACTTTTTGGTTGAAATAATGAATAAATTGAGTCAGAATACACCCTTGTAAAGTTGGGGGCTCTTCTTTATTTCTAAATCCTTTTACTCCACAAGTTCACACTGAATTTTTGAAGTGAGCCATAAATGTCACCTTGTGCGTGGTTCAACCACATTAACTCTGAAACCATCTTACTCAGTGATTTTAACTGAACTTGAAGTAATTGGGACCTGGTCCTCTTGTCTGATTGATAAGTAATCTGCAAATTGCTGAATGTATTGATTTGACCACATGGAGCTGGTCAGACATTCTATCTATCTCATTTCCTCAGCAGACTATCAAGATAATGAGTCTCTCAGAGTCACATTTTTTTTTCTGCAAAAGGGAAATTAAAATTATTTATAAGAAGCCTGGGAGAAAAAAACACTACAATTCTTGATGACAATGACAGGGAACTCATTTAGAAAATCAAGTACATTAATAAATTTATAGTTTCACCAGTATAAAAGGACCAAACTCTCTTATGGGCTAAGTATTTTTCTCTAATTTTAAAAAATTGTGAGCAGATGACAAATTACTGCATGAGTAACACATAATGAGGACTGAGCATGCATGTTTATATTTCATTGTTTTAATCTAATCTACTACAACACACACCAAAGTCCTTCATACACACATTTAATGCCATGCATAATCACGATTGTGCTGCATAATAATTAGGCATTAGTGATAATCAGTTCCCATAAATTACTGTAATTAGTATTACTTTTATACTATCACAACAATGTTTTTTTTTTTAGTTTTTCCCTTCTAATTTTGTTAATTCTTTAGTATCTGTCATCAACACAAATGTCAGCAGTTTCTTTAATGCAAAGTGTGACTTAATTATCATTATTCTTTGCCCAGAGTGAGATCTCAATCAACATTTGTTGGACTGAGTTGAGCAAAATCATTACACAGCAGCTAACATTCCGTGTTATAAGACAGACACTTGGATTTGATTTTCAGAGGTGAGGGTCCTTATGTACATTTCTCAAGGTCAAGTACTATCTTCCTCATGCCATATGTTTAGTCCCTCTTACTACTTCCTTGAAAGAACTTTGAGTTTTAGGACATGATGAAATACAGGTCAGGAAATGCTTGGCTGGAGTGGAAGGTGGTGGCCATTGACTACTCACCTGCTGTATAGCTCCAAGATCAGGAAATTGGTTCAAAAATAGTGCTATACATGAAGAGAAAGGGAACAATGAAAATGTTCTGTACCAAGCATCTTGCTATGTTGGGATGAGAAATGAATTAAGAGATTAATATACATCATCAAACTATCGGATCAAGATTAACAGAAGCATGGGAAGAAAGTTGACAAGTTTGAAACTCTTAGCACCATCTGAATCAGCCATTGCACACACATAATATGGGGTAAGGGCAATTTTTTAAAAATATTTTATTTACTTATTCTTATTTTTATTTGTTTATTTTTAAAAATATATTTTATTGATTATACCATTACAGTTGTTCTATTCCCCCCTTCATTCCCCTCCACCAACACACTCCCTCCCCCACCATTCTCCCCCCTTAGTTTATAACCACGTGTCTCAAGTTCTTTAGATTCTACATTTCCCCCACTATTCTTGCCCTCCCCCTATCTATTTTCAACCGACTGTCTATGCTATTTTCTGTACCTTCTCCCCCCTTCTCCTCCTCCCACTCCCCTGTTGCTAACCCTCCATGTGTTCTTCATTTCTATGGTTCCACTCCTGATCTAGCTGTCCTCTTGGTTTGCTTTTGTTTTAGGTGTGGTTGTTAATAACTGTGTGTTTGCTGTCCTTTCACTGTTCATATTTTTCATCTTCTTTTTCTTATATAAGTCCCTTTAGCATTTCATATAATAAGGGCTTGGTGATGATGAACTCCTTGAACTTGACCTTATCTGAGAAGCACTTTATCTGTCCTTCCATTCTAAATGAAAGTTTTGCTGGATAAAGCAATCTTGGCTGTAGGTCTTTGGATTTCATGACTTGGAATACTTCTTTCCAGCCCCTTCTTGCCTGTAAGGTCTCTTTTGAGAAATCTGCTGACAGTCTGATGGGTACTCCTTTGACTGACCACGGTTGCACATTCGCGCACAGTGAGACGGACCACACAGGCCCCAGGGGGCGAACCCAGTGGTGGAGGGCTGACGGCAGTGGCATACTTGCGTGCAGTGGGACGAAATGCGCGGGCCCTGGTGACGGTGGCAGCTGAGACACCTGTCGGGAGGCAACAGATGGGACGCCATTGCTCCTCTTTGACCCCGCCCCCACATACAGTGTCACAACCCAGTGACTGAGTTACCCTGCTCTGGTGAACACCTAGGGCTCCGATCCTGCTATGTAACAGGCACGAACAGCCCAAAAGTTGGCGCAAGAAGAACTTAAAGTTCCAGAGCCGATAACTCTAAGTGACCGAGAGATTGCCAGCCTCTCAGAAGCACAGTTCAAGACACTGTTTATCAGGATGCTAACAGAACTGGTTGATTATAGTCACAAATTAGAGGAACATATGAAGGCTAAACTAATTGAAATGAAGGGAGATGCACAGGAAACCAATAGTGATGGAAAGGAAACTGGGACTCAAATCAGTGGAATGGACCAGAAGGAAGAACAAAACATCCAACCAGAAAGGAATGAAGACATGAGAATTCAAAAAAATGAGGAGAGGCTTAGGTACCTCCAGGACATCTTTAAACGTTCCAACATCCAGATTATAGGGGTACCAGAAGGGGAAAAGAAACAGCCACGAGTGGAAAACTTATTGGAACAAATAATAAAGGAGAACTTCCCCAGTCTGGCAAAGGAAATAGACTTCCAGGAAATCCAGGAAGCTCAGAGAGTCCCAAAGAAGTTGGACCCGAGAAGGAACACACCAAGGCACATCATAATTACATTAGCCAAGATTAAAATGAAAGAGAGAATCCTAGAAGCAGCAAGAGATAAGGGAACAGTCACCTATTTATTTATTTTTAGAGGGGAAGGGAAGGAGAGAGGGAGAGAGAAATGGCAATGTATGGTTGCTTCTCTTGAGTCCCCTGCTGGGAACTGGCCTGAAACCCACTTAGTTTATAACCATGTGTCTCAAGTTCTTTAGATTCTTGTGCCCTGACTGGGAATCAAACCGTGATCATGTGGTTCGCAGGCCTACCCTCAATCCACTGAGCTACACCAGCCAGAGATTTGGGATAAGGGCAATTTGATCTTATGTATAAGCTTGCCCTTGGATGACTACAGTGTTTAGAGAAAAACTCCCTGATTTCAAAATATTTTCTCTTCTTCCATGAGCAGGAGGCAAAGTTTTCCTTCTATGATCTGAGAAAATAATTCAAATGCCTCATAGCAAATATTTGTATAAGTAAATTTTGAAGAAATGTTGAAAATCCTGAAAATAAGACTTTTCTTTTTTTTTTTAAAGATTTTATTTATTTATTTACCTTTAGAGAGGGAGGGAAGAGGGAGAGAAACATCAATGTATGGTTGCCTCTCGCGCATCCCCTGCTGGGAACTGGCCTGCAACCCAGGCATGTGCCCTGACTGGGAATCGAACCGCGATCCTCTGGTTCGCAGGCCTGTGCTCAATCCACTGAGCTACACCAGCCAGGGCCTCTGAAAATAAAACTTTTCTGATATTAATCAGGAGAGACGAATAAAAAATACATGTGTAATGTTGGCAGAAGTGCTGGCTGGCAAATATCGCGTGGCCCGGCATTTTGCTTTCTTAGCATCTGCATAATAACCATATAGTAAGTGATGGTATTTAATGTGTTTCTTGAGCCCTGGCTGGCGTAGCTCAGGGGATTGAGCGCAGGCCTGTGAACCAAAGCATTGCTGGTTCGGTTCCCAGTCAGGGCACATGCCTGTGTTGCAGGCTGTATCCCCAGTATGGGGTGTGTTAGAGGTAGCCGTACATTGATGTTTCACTCCCTCTATTTCTCCCTCTCTTCCCCATTTCTCTAAAAAGAAACAAATAAAGTCTCTAAAAAATAAATGTGTTTCTTGATAGAATAAAAAATGTCATAGAACATGGAAACACTGTGTAACTGTATTAGTTTTCCAGTATAACAAATTACTGACTTAAAAACAATACAAATTTATTGTCTTACATTTCAGTAGGTCAGAAGTCCAATGCATGCCTCATGGGGAAAAAGTCAAGGTATCGGAAGGGCTGCATTTTTCTAAGCAGGCTCCTCGGGTGACTCTGTTTCCTTACCTTCTCCAGTTTCTAAAGATTACCCATATTCCTTGGCTTGTACTTTCTTCCTTCACTTTCCAAGCCAGCCCCACAGCATCTTCAAATCTCTCTGCCTTCCTCTTTCTTTTCTAAGGACCATTGGGGTGACCCAGATCATCCAGGGTAATCCCCATCTCAAGATCTTTAATCAATCTCCAAAATTCCTTTTGCCATGCAAGGTGATGCATCTGCAGATTTGGAAGGGCTTTTTGGGAGGGGATTATTCTGCCGACCACAGCAACTGATTATCCTTAAGGTCACATGACTTTAAAACCTGTGACCGGACCCTCACTTCCCCTCTTTGGAACAGCCCCCTGCCTTCCTAAGCCTCTCCGTGGCCATTTGCACATTACAGTGTATGTTCTGGTGGGATCATTTCACTGCGTTCTACCCAATGCAGGAACAGATTCTTGGTCATTAAATTCCTGGAAGCCCTGTGTTTGTCATGTTCACACCCTACTCATTAGACATCTTGCCCCATAGTGACTTTTATAGGCAGTTCAGGTTTAGGAAGCGTGAGAATAATGACAAGAGCCAACATTTTCATAGAGATTACTTGTATTAGGGATTGTTTAAAATGCTTTACATATATTAACTCATTTAATCTTTACAACACTCCTATAAAGAGAGTGCTATTTTAATCATCATTTTGCATATGAAAAAACGGAGGCTCAGAGAGGTCAAGTAAACTGAAAAAACCACACCTGGTGAATGTCAGAGATGAGAGAGGTGAGATTCAAACCCAGCTGTCTGGCTCTGCAGCCCATGCTTTAAACCACTGCACCGCATGTTGCCTGCCACAGTGCAAGCAACAAAAACCTACATTAACAACATGAACACTAAAAATAATACTGAAAAGATGGAGAGTGGGAGGGGGAGTTGAGGAAGATTTGAAGAAAGAGTGAGCATGTACACATTCATCGTGGGGCAGGGGAGAGAGAGAGAATGAATTCGTAATCTGGGCCACTGGGGATGAGAGGCACTTTGTACATTGCACAAAGGCACAGCCCTTTGCGGGCTCTTGGGGGGCTGATAATACGGCACTTTTGCATCCTGTGGCATCCACCCGGAGGGATGTCTTTTCCTACTTGCACAAAAGCACCATACAAGCTAGCAGCAACCCTGTTTAGAAACTGATAGTATATGAGCAGTTTTTGACTAGACAAATGGATTTATCTAATAAATGTGAAAGCCTCCCCAAATATATTTTTTAGTGTATTTTGCTTTCTATGAACCTTTCTAGAGAAGTATTTAAAGGATGAGAGCAGTGGGCCCATCGTTGGAAGATCTGTTGCCCATATGCCACCAGTCACCACTTTCATCCCCCGGCGCCAGGACTTCTATGAACATTTCGGGGTTTTTGTAGTTAAGGGCTTAACAATCAAGGTTTTGAATTTTGTGATTTTGTTTCATTTTGTGGAGACGTAAATAGCTCTCCAGGGAAGAAGAGATGACTTCTTTCAAAACCACTTTGAAATGCTGTGACTTCTCTACATGGTATTTTTGTGCCCCTCTTAAGCTGGCAGGTTCAACTTCTTAACTAAGAGCTGTTCTATGGAAATCACATGAATTATTGATTTCTAATACTTCAAGAGCAGAAATCCAATAATCAATGAATTTAAATGCTAAAATATTAATTCCTAGTTATTTGGTTGTTAAAATATTTAACAAACATTTAAACAACCTCATATATTAATTAAATATTAAATTTAATTAATATTAAAATATCAATTCCTAGTTATTCGGTTGTTAAAAATATTTAACAACCTCATATTCGTTGTACATTAAAACTACTCTTTACCATGATGCTACTTCTGCCAATGCTTGGGTGTGGGGATAATTGTACTTCTATTTAAGTTATAAGAATGAATCACAATTGGATTTTACGTAACAGTTTTTAATGTATAAATATGTCACGTAATACGTTTCTAGGCAAGGGTTCTTCAAATAAAGCTGTTTTGTCCTCAAGAAATTTTATCTGTGAGTCAGCTTTACCTACATTTAGGTGAAATATTCTTGCTTTTCCATTTAGTTTCCTTTTTTCATTTACTAGTTAATTTATTTCTAGAAAGATTGTAACACTGCTATGGACTGAATGTTTGTGTCCCACGCAAATTCATGTGCTGAAGTCCTAATCCCCGATGTGACAGTGTCTGGAGATGGGACTTTGGGAGGTGATTAGATCGCAAAGGTAAAGCCATTATAAATGAAGTTAGTGTTCCTAGAAGAAGAGACGCAACAGCGACGACCTCTCCCTTTGTGTGAATACAGAGCAAGTTAGGTGTCCATCTGAAAACTAGGGAAAGCACTTTCTCTGGACACGTGATCTGCCAGCACCTTGACCTTAGGTTTACTCCCCAGCCTGGAGAACTGTGAGAAATACATTTCTGTTGTTTCAGCCACCCAGTCTACAGCATTTTTTTTTTTTTTTACAGCTGTCTGAACTAAGACAAACCCCTGTAGTCATTGTCCTGGTCATTTTGTAAAATCCCTTCCAAAATTAGGATTGAATGTCTATAAGGTTTGATACCACACACACAGCAAAAAGGTCTGACAAAGCTGATTACTGATATATGGGACTATTAGAAAGTTCACGGCAGGACTGCAAGCTGGTCCAAAAATGTCTTGGGTGAACAGGAGATCAGCTTGAATTTTTACGGTGATTAGAGGCTGATGTGAGGGCTCCTGCCAGTGGTTCGAACATCCCACCCGTCCAGGGGAGAGAGCACCAAGACTTTAATGTCAGCTTCACCTGATGGGGGAAGAAGGAGGGGGGGGGTTAAAAAGCCACCAACTGTGGCTCATCAAAAGATGGAGTCACACTCTTTATTATAATTCTTTTTTTAAAGATTTTATTTATTTATCTTTAGAGGGGAAGGGAAGGAGAGAAGGAGAGAAATATCAATGTATGGTTGCCTTTGGTGTGTCCCCTGCCGGGACCTGGCCTGCAACCCAGGCATGTGCCCTGACTGGGAATCGAACCGCGATCGTGTGGTTCGCAGGCCCGTGCTCAATCCACTGAGCTACACCAGCCAGGGCTTCTTTATTATAATTCTTATTAGAAGCTACCTATACAAAACACTTTTTAAAATCAACTCCTATGGAAATAAAAAGCAATTAAATTTATTTTTGTAATATAAAATATATACAGCACGGTATGGCAGAAAAACCAAGACTTAAAACCAAGTGGTCCTGGAGGGTCATCTGGTGGTCACACTCTTCTGATGACCAGCTCCCACAGAAACATAAGTAACAGTTTGAGGCAGGGCTGGTCTCAAGTATATTGCTACAGTTTCTACTGTTACCCAGCCACCCACAGTGATTTTGGTTTGTGTTTTGCATACAGTGTTTCAGTCTTCAGTCACTCTCTTGTGACTTACTTGCAAGGGAGTTAACATTTAAGTTTTAAAACAAGGTGCCATTTTCATGGGTAAAGTCTTAATTTTCTGTACTCCTCTGAGGTGTCCGTCACCTGCCTTCCCAGGAGAGTGTTGTCTTTCCCCTCAAGATCAATTGGATTTCTTGTGGTGATGAGGTAAACCATGTCATGAATTCATGACTTAAAGCATTTCAAACACATATCACCTCTTATTAGACTTCACACATCTCAGTGTTGTGCGGAGATGCTTTATTGTTTTAAAACCACAACAATTATTATTATTTTGTTCAGAAAAAAAGAGAAAGTCAAAGAAGAGAACAACAACAAAAAAAAAACCATGTAATACCAAAGGGAAAGTGGAAAGAGGATTTTCTTTCCTCCATTTTTTAGCTATTATTGTCCTTAAAGGTTAATCAAGAAGACTAATTTGCTGGGTGAAGTAGAGCATACAGTTATAGTTCTAAATAGAGGTGTGCTGAAAAACATGAGTTCCTAAGGGATTACAATGATGTGCGAATATACGTACTTCCCATATCGCTTACCTGAGCACACGGGCATTTATGGCTGCATTTCAAACAAAGTCAGCCAGGGTGAGCGTCTATCCCAAGATGGTAAGGAGGTTTGCCCTCCGATGCCAGATCTGACAACTGGTGACTGCCAGAGCGTCCCATTCAAAAGGACTCTGAAATCAAATCTCATCTAAAAGAATGCATCGGCGATTGAGTAATAGTGTCATCGTGGTGAAATGATGGATTGCTCCTTGTCAAATGCAAATGCCAGCTATAAACTGGGTATTATAGAGACTCCATGGATCTGTGCCAACTTGAAGGCACATACGCGCATATACACAATGATTAATATATTATTTCAAACTTTTTTGACTGAGTACCTGATTAAAATAAGTTTGGGGAGAACTTATTTTTCTCATTAATATAGAAAGCAGAAAAATAAATTCTGGTCAATTTAGGGTTCCAAATAGTTGGTTTAGTTAATGGTAATTTTGTAACTTTTGATAAAGAAATAAACAAATAATCAAACACGTAATTTGCATCTGTATTCAGCAGAGTTTAGGTGCAAGGCAAGTTGTAAACCTGATTCTGTAGTTCTTGGGACAAAGCTGGGAACGTAATGGATCAGTCAGAGAAAATAAAGGATTGAAAAGGCTGGAACCAAAAAGGGAAAGAGAAAATGAGAAACTGTTTTTTAAATTATGAGGAGAAAAGTAGTACCTGCTAATATTTGGAGCTTAAACTATTACTAAAAATATTAGCTAGGAACGCTCCATCATTTAGTGCTCAGAACTGACTCGGGGTATGTGTGTGTACGCTTTGTACGTATTGTTTCATATCTCAGGTTTCAAATTCTCAAATATAACACAATACCTGGGAGGTAGCTCATATTTCAAAAGAATAAAACCAGGGCTTCGGGTAATATACTGGATGCCTCAGATCTCCAACCCACCTGATCGAGATTTCATACTCTTAGTCACTGTCTATATTATTTTTTAAAAATCATGGGTAAAGTATATGCTAAATTTTTCCTATCCAAAATAGGGTCTCCGAATATGTACACTCCATGCAAAAATAAAATAAACAAATGAGTGCAGTAGGCTGAATAATATCCTTCTCTCCCCACTCTCCACAAAATATCCGTGTCCTAATTCCTGGAACCTGTGAATGTTAATTTATAGGGCAAATAATGGCTTTGCAGATGGGATTAAGTTAAGGATGTTGAGATGCGATTATCCCGCAGTACTCTAGGTGGCCCCTAAATGCAATCACATGCATTCTTCTGAGAGAGAGACAGAGACAGATTGGACCGAGGCAGAAGAGGAGAAGGCAATGCAAGCAGAGACTGGAAAACGGGGTGATGCCACCACAAGCCAGGGAATGCCAGCTGCTACCAGAAGCTGGGAAAGACAAGGATGGCATTGTCCCTAGAGTTTTTAGAGGGAGCACAGGTCTGCCACCCCTCCTAATTTCAGCCCAGTATAACTGATTTCAGATTTCTGCCCTCCAAGACGGAGAGAGATGTCTGTTGTTTCAAAGCACCAAGTCTGTAGTTTAATGGAGTTGGATTAGGAAAACACACAGGGTAAAAAGGGGGAGCAGAGTGGTTTGAGGCACTAAATTGTGGTCATATGTTACAGGAGCATAAGAAACTAATATAGTGAGTTTTTAAAAAATTATTTAAAAAGTTGAATATTTCTTCTCCTAAGAATGTCTTCCTAGCCCTGGCTGGTGTGTTCAATGTCAGCCAGTGAGTTCAGTGTCAGCCTGTGAACTGAAAAGTCACCAGCTCCATTCCTGATCTTGGGCACATTCCTTGCTTCTCGGTGGGAAGCCCGCAAGAGGCAGCCACACATTAATGCGTCTCTCCCTCTCTTTTTCCCTCCCCTCCTCTCTCTCTAAAAAGAAAAGAAATAAAATATTTAAAAAATGTTTAAAAAGACTCTCTTTAGACTAGCTGATTTTTCCCTAACATATGTTTCCCAGCACCTCGGATTTACTTTTGGTGACATTCATTCATAGTTGCTATCTTGCTTACCTGTGTAGCCCTCATTTTCTAATCAAGTAACTGGCACATAGTAGGGGCTCAGTAAGTATTTGTGAAATTACTGCATGGAATTCAAGGCTGAAGATCAGTAGGGTGGTATACGTTGGATTGTGGCCCATGCAGCTCTTGATAAAACTTCCAGAAATTTGTGGAAGGTCTATAAACATGCCCTTTCTATGGTGGAAAATACATAAGGTAGTAATTATTGCTCTTTGTTGTTGTTAGTGTGAGCCTTCTTGAGGCTGCAATGAGAGCCTTGAAACCTCTTCCTGGAAAAACTGAAAGTGTTGTCACATTTTCTGGAGTTTCATTGACCCCCGAAAGCCCATTCATATGGGGTTTATGATTTCCAAATTCTGTTAATTCCCCATTTTAAACAGCAGATGTTAAATTTTATGGAGCACTTACTATTTGTCAGGCTTAGAGCTGTTTCACGTGTAATCTTTCAATTAATCCTTACAGCTCTAGGAGATAAGTCCTGTTTTTATTTCTTAAATAGACGAAGAATTAATTTAAGAGAGACTGACTCACTTACCCACTCTCACAGAGCTAATGAGCAGCAGAGCCGGGACCGAAACTGAGATCTTTTTTTATTCTAGCCTGAGTTGCATTCTGAACCACTGAAAACCATCTGCCGGTTTTATGTTCCCACCCACGGTGAGCAGTGGAGTTATCCAGGGAAGACACTTAATCTCCCCCAGTAAGAGTCTGAAATGCTGACACTAGCTGGCTTGAGCTCCTGACTCGGTGTGAGCAGAGTTTCCTTGATCGAACAGGACAGGCTGTTCCCCCAACAGCATCTTTTGGTGCTCAGAGAGCCTACATTCCTGCTGTACTCAGTTGGCAGAGCTGTGACTCCAAATTATCTTGTGCATGTTTCAAACCATTTAAATTGTCATTGTAGGATTTTGCCTATTAGCAAAATGCCATCCCCTGAATACTGATTATGTAAAATAGCACAATTGTCTGGTAATAGGAAAGCAAGGACTTCTTGAATGCAGTCCGGTGCTATGGCTGGTCTTCTTTTTTTTTCTTTTCAGTGAAATGTAAGGAAGTTGCTTGTGCAATATTCTTTATGTAATTAGATTTAGGGGTATGTTCATATTTTATCACATGTTGATAGAAAATAAACAGGCACAGCATTTTAAAAACTGCTTCATTGCACATTTAGATGTCCTTTGTCACAGTTGAGGCTGAACAGAGTAAAACATGTCTTCTTTGGCATTTTTCTCCCCTCCTTTTTGGTGGTAACATCATTTCCATCAGGGATTGAGTGGACCCAAGAACACTGAATTCACTCTTGGCGTGGGACTTGGCTCTCAGCTGGCTGCACCTGAGGGGGGAAGTCCTCCTGGTTAAATTGAGGGCCATTAGCATGCTGGTGATGGATCAGCTGAGTTATTCACTTTTAAGCTTCATCATTTTCACATTTAAAGTAATTTTGGTCAGCAAGAGCAAATCACACTCATTATATCTAAATGCAAATACATGTTTAGAAAGCATGTGGTTTAGAAAATAAATGGGATAGAGACCCAATGCTAATGCCTCATTAGGGACATTTGCATGCCTCTTTTTCTATCTCCTACTTCTTTATAATCATTATAAGGTCATGGCTGCTTCCATGACATTAGAAGATATATTTATTTGTGTCACCCTTACCATGGGCATGTGATAGAGTTTGTCTCCTGAAATTGAGGTCCCCCACCCTATTATTTTAATTTTATTATTATTTTTTGCTTTCTGTACCAGTAACTGTACTAATCAGATACATCTGGGCCAGAAATCATAGGTAACACTCCTGGAGAAGACTGCCCAATCCCCAGGAGATTACACAATTGGGAAACAACTTCTCCTAGAATTCCTTTAGAATTACTGCCATCACTGTTCTTCAATCAGAGATCTATAAAGACTTGACTGAAATGAACTTGTGTACAGTAGATTAGAGGTAGTTGCCAATTCTTTAATACTCTGCCCACTGAGAGAAGGAGACTAATTCATCTCTATTCAATCTAGGTTCACCTAGTGACATACTTGACCAATTCAGAGGGAGTGACATTGAGACTTCCAAGGCAAGGTCATCGAGCTTCCAAGGCAAGGCTTGGAGCTTTTACCCAGCTCTCTTGGAATACCCTTCCTGGGAGCCTTGAGCTGCCATATAAGAAGGCTGCCTTCTCTGAGATGACGTCAGGATGATCCACATGATCGGTCCAGCAGAATCCAGCCTTCCTGCCATCTCTGCCGCAGAAACTTTTTTTTTTAAATGTAGGTTCTGCAATTCAGGTATAGTGAGGCCAACAGATCAGAAGGCAACTGCCATTGGGAAGATAGTCTGTTACTCGTACATAGTTCCTCAGAGAAGGGGGGATGCTATGCCAGGCAGGTTTGCATGGGAAGGCACTGTGGTGGGTGAAGAAGCAGAAGGAGTGGTGGTAAAGCATGGGCAAGGCAGGGCCTTAATTTTGGTTTCAGCTGGAAGGAATGGCAGAGGCAGGGACATTAAGGAAACTGGTTCATTTTAATGTTTTCAGTCGGTTTCCAGAGGTAAGGGCTGACTGTATTTTTCTGGTACTTGGCTGTGGGGTAATTAAGACAGAGGGACCAATATACAGGGTGGGTGAGGATATAGACTTTGGACTGGTTGCTTTGCCTATGGAAGGCACTCGTGCGGGGGAGTAGGTTGCTATTTCTAGAACTGGCTAGCCGCAGGAAGTCTATCCCAGGTCAGCAAGGCACCAGATGCCAGAGCATTAGGAACACAGAAAATAAGAAAATATAATTAATTCAAGGAGAAATGTGAGTGAAGCTATTGTACACCCTCTAGACCATCTGCCAGCTGGATACTGTCAAGGTTACTCCAGTGCCGCGTGGACCTGAGGAATCAGCCAGCTGAGCTCTGTCCAAATTCCGGATCTGCAGATCTCTCTGATATAATGAACAAGTTGTTCTCATCCAGTTCGTTTGGGGTAATTTGTTACACAGCAATAGTTAACTGGGACATCGCATCCCAACTTTGGAGCCCCTTCACTTTGTCTCCCACACACCAGAAATGCACTAAACTGAGTATTCATTCTTGACCAATGGCAAAATTCAGCCAAATTTTAACTATAGAGGATTTCTAGTCTTTGGCAGAATTATTTTTGGATAATATAATTAGTCAGATTTCTTTTAGTGATTCTGGTAAACAGGAAAACCATATACAAAACAGAAAACAATACAAACAAATAACAGAAATAGCTCCTGGATTTTAATATTATAAAATTGCAACATTGAGAAACTTGAAGAAATAATAGATCTCATACACCCTTTTCAAACGATTCTGCCACGGGTGAGTGGGAGGGGCCTCCAGCTGATATTAACATAAGTGGGCTGGGAGGAGAAGGGGGCTACACCGACGGAAGATGAAGAAAATGAATGCCATCTCTGTTTTCCTGCAGACTAATTTGAAGGGTGTCTTCAGGTTCTCTCAAGCCGTCACTGCTCTGCTGGTTGGAGCAGTGTCTGCATTCCCCTGTTGGGCAGCTGCGTCCATCTGGAGTTCAATATGCACTCATCTCTTTTCCATTCCGGGAGGAATATGTAATGAAAATCTCCATATTAGTCATCAGCTGTCAACATTGACAAATTTCAATTACCGTTCTTCAGTAACAGTTCACAGTAGAGAGGAAAATCGGGATGGCACACTGGGGTAGCATCCTTGTGACAGATCTGTTTTAATTGCCTTCTTTAATACACATTTAACCTCAAGCATTTTGACAGGAGGAAGAAACTCACAGAACAGGTAACTTTTTCCTGAAGTGAGCAAGGGGGATGGGAAAGAGACATAGGCTGCTGGAGAGAGGCTGGGCCATACTCCTCAATGTATGGGCTGGCATTGATTCTTGGCAATGCCTTCTTCACCCGTGAGGCCTGCGGTGGTAACTCTGTGCTCATCAAAAACACTTTGCATTTAATCAGCTGCCTGGGTGGGGGTTCCTGCTGATCCTCCATAAATTATTCATCAATTAAAAAGACAGCACAATCTTTTCTTTTTGTTTTTCTTCATTTTATGAGATACGAATTTTCAAGGGTCCATCGCAGGAGTTTCCTTTAGTGAGTTCTCCTTTCTTCTCATTCCTCCCAACAATACTGCTCATTCAGCCTTTTGATTGCAGCCCAATGGCTGCATCAGAGGATACCTCTGATCATGTTAGAGTCGTGCTATTTTGCTCTGGCTTCTTTCTTTCTCTTTACTCCTGAGGGATTTAAGTGCTGTTCTTGAAATAAAGAGGAAACGCTTCTCCTTAATGAGACATGTTAGAAAAGAATTTATGACCTTTGGTCTTTCACAGACCCATTTCTCAGGGGATTCTCACTGTGGGTTCTGTTCCTTGGGTGATCTGATTTCTGTTATAACCCAGCCAAAATTAAATCAAGACATCTTTCTGTAACAAAAATTTCCTAATATTTATTGGCCCTGACTATGCTTCAGATTGCTATATAACATGGTTATTTACTTTAACGAGCAGCCCTTATGAGATAGATACCCTTATTTTTGATTTACAGCGGATGAGATGGAAGCTCAGCAAATTTTGAGTAGCTCTGTTGTGGCCACACAGCAAGGAAGTAGTGGACCTGGCAGCCATTCCCAGGGAGTCTGACTGCAGAAGCTGATTCCCAATTTCTCTCTGCACTACTCATTCACAGCCCATGCCTGTGAGGTTTCATTAACCATTTTAGTCATTGTTATTGCGCTGTACAAGAATAACGTCCTCCGGGGGACTTATACATTCATTATTGCTTCAAAAACTAGAAAGAACGGATAATGTAGTTTCACTCATCTCAGGAAAAGGACAAAAGGGCTAAATTCATTTCTCAGACAATTAAGAGCTGGAGACAAGAGTGACAGATTTGAGAAAATTAGTAAAGGAGTTGACTAAGGCATTCCCAGATTAAGGAAAAAGTACAGCCAGGAGTGCAAATAGAGCCAGATGGGCCCAAATGGGACGGAGACGTTAGATACTCATGACTTCTCTGTAGTCTTTTCTAGGTATGGAATTACAATGGTGGCCTGGATACTTTCTCTCTTCCCCCCATTTAGTTCATGTTCAAGGAGGACCCAGAGGCACCTGAGAGTTGTATTCACACAGACATGATCAGGGAACATGTCTCACTTCTTAACTCTCATCGTTAAACCAATGCAACAAAAATGTGTCAGTCAACTATATTTATTATCTAATATGTATGTATTTCAAGAAATGTGCAAAGTGTTCAAAATAGCAGTCCTCCTGAAACTTCAGGATGTCATGTGGATGGTCCTTTCACCAGGACTCTGAGAAACAAGTTATGAGTAAGGTGGTAGCAAATTCCCAATTTCGAGAAGGCAGTGAAGAAAGGAGAGAACACGAGCAGAGCAGTAGATGCCAGGCCAACACTGGCCTGGACGATGCAAATTACAATCAGTTATAAATTGTTGCTGAATTGAGAGGGGTTAAGGAGATGATTAAAATCTTTCTTAACAAGAGATATGCAACCTTTAAGTGGAAGAATGGCCTTGGGATTAATTAATAACTTTTCCTAATTATTAAAAGAATAAACTCCATCATTTGATGTTGGAGTTTATTCATTTGGTCTTCCTTTTTAAGTGCAAGCAGACCAAAACCACCCTGGGGTGTATGAATCAACTGCTCACTTATAAACTCTAAAGTGCTTTATATCTAAGAGAATGCAAAAGACAAGCTGAAGACAAATCTGTTAACGTATTTAGATTTTCTAGTGCCAAGATTTCTTACATTTCTTTAGGAAATATCCCAAATGAGAGAGAACGCAGCTCTGGAAATATCAGTTCTCATTTAGTGCTGCTTGGGATGCTGAGGAGCTTATGTAGTGCAGGGCTGCCTCTAGATTAATATGTTAGCACAGATTTGAGTTATAAATACAATAGTTATCCCTGCTCCTGGGAGCATGGCACATTTATCATGTAGCTCCCCAGCACCTGACACATAGGGCTTGGGGAGGAGCTCACATTTATTGAGTACATATTATATATTAGAAAATGTCTCAGCTATGAGCATTGTCTTATTGAATTCTCAAAGCAACTCTGTCTGTAAGGTACCCTTAGCGTTATGCAAATGAGAAAACAGGCTCAGGGAGCCGAAGTAAAGTGGCCACAGATTGTGAGGCTGCAACTGTACGAATTGGGTTTAAATTCAAGGTCACTGGCCTTTAATGCACACACTTCCCCTCACTACATCATGCTGTGTTCTAGAATGGCATAGGTACTTCTTACACATAGTAGGTACTTAATAAGTGGTTGTATGAACTTGAGAATGAATCCATCTTATAGTCAATAAATTTGAAATTTTATTACAGAGAAAAAAAGTATAATTAAGAGCACTAGGTGAACATTATGATAGAAATAAGCCTATATAAATAAAAATGTTTATAGAAACTCAATAGAAAATACTACTATTGAAGTACAGTATTTGTCAAGAGACTTTTCTCAGAGGGGAAAAGAAAGCTTTGATTTTTGGAATGTGTCATTCTTAATTAAAAATTTTACTCCACATCTACTTACCAACCTCTTCAGAAAAAAAAAACATATTACAGTTTTTCAATATTATATACTGGAACGTGCCCCAAAGCATATTTATCCAGAAGTAATTTTACTGCAACATTGGAGCACATTTTCCTTTCAGTAATAAGGTAAATTAAACACATTTTCAGATGATCATTTTCCCACAGACTACACAGACAAGCATAAAGTTCCTTCAGTGAAAATGTCCTTAAGGGAAATGTTCCACCTAAGGCCTCAAGAAAATTTCCGGACAGGCAGCATGTTCTCAGGAATAAATATTTCATTCAAGCAAGGCATGCTTGACCTTGAGAAGCAGCTGGGAATTCTGAACATGGAGCCATGTGACTTCCCAAAGGCCACGATCAATCTCATGCTGACTGTGGTGCTGACTCTATCTGTGCAAGTCCGGAGAAGAAAAGGCAGAAGTAGCTTTTGACTTGGCTGATTTGGTTAGAAGGGCCCCTGAAGACCAGTTTGATGACAGAGACATCAACTTCCAGCCTCTCTGTTTGAGTTGATTGAATTAAAGCTCTTCAGTTGGTATCTGCATAATGTAAAGTGAATTCCATCAAATTGCAGGGAAGTGTGTTACATTAAAATCTTGCCCCTTACTCCTGATTACCATATGAAAAAGTTCCCATTAATCTAATTTTAGATTATTTCCAGATCATTTTCCAGGTGCTCTCATTTTCTTACCTGTTCCTTCAAAGTTTTGTATATTTTTAAATTTTTATATTTGGAGGTTTTGAGGCAGCTAAAATAAATTTTAAAACTATAGCATGCTTCTAACATATCCAATGTTTTGTTAATTACTATGTGTAAAACACTTACAAAGGATTTATGTGTGTTATTGCACTTAATTCTTAGAGCAATCCTGTGAGTTACTCTGTTATTCATATTTCATTTTATTGTATTTTTTCAAACACAAATGAAAGTTTATTCCGAATGTCACAGACGTAAAAGGAGTGAGCCAGCTGTGCTGCATGGATTCAGGAAACAAGTTACAGAGGCAGAAGAAGGGCCCTTGGAGCTCAGGAGAGAGAAAGCAAAGGGATGAACCTTGAGGGAAGAAAAGAAGAGGAAGGGCAGGGAAAGAACATGCTTGAGAGAGGGAGAGAGAGCTCATGCATCTATCATCCATATTTTAAAGATGAGGAAACTGAGTCTCAGAAGCTTGAAAAAAAATTTCAAGTTATACGTGCAATAAAAGTTGGATTCAAATTTCAAACTCAGACCTGCATAATTTCAAAATATACGCCCATCCTATGACTTCTTGTTATTGTCCTTCAATTTACATGAGAAAGCTGTCACCTCACTTGAGTTGTCTCCTTCATCAAGTTTCATCCACTTGTGTTCACTCACTCAACAAGCACTGAGTGAGAGACTAACATTGGCAGGTTATCGGACTCTGACACCAGAGACATTGTTCACTCTCCTGAAACTTTTTGCAAAGTCTGAAATTTGGTGTGGGACATCAATTATAATTATTTTTAATATCATTTATGAAGCTCTGTGTTACTTCATTTATTGATCCAAGCCAACCCAATATCCCTTTCTCATCCTGTAATAAACATTTAGTGCAAAGCATGAAAATTCCTGCTCTGGTCCACTTAGGACAGAATTGCACTCGGGGCTACTCAGTTTTTCTGAATCCACATTTGTCCCTGTCTTCCTCTCATCAGTGATTCTCCTTATTTTAGATTTTTGACCATGATAGTTCTTGAACTGATGTTAAACAAATACTTCTGTCAGATAAAGAAACACTGTAATCAGAGTTATTTTTACCTCTCTTGTTTGTCACTCATACGCAGATGTGCAATAATAACAAAGCAATTAATGTTTCATACATGCACTTTTTAGTGCAGATAAAATCTTGTCATATTTCAGAGGGCTTTCTGGATTCAATATTTTCTTCAGTAGCAAAATCTCAGTTGTTTGGACATGACGTTTCTCCTCTATGACAGCCGTTCTTTGGCCCTAAATAATAGCTACATAGAACTGGTATATCTCTATTTCTGCCACTATGTTGTAACCTCTTAATAAGCAAGAACACCGTCTAATTCCTCATGGCCCTTACTTCGTCCAGGCTTAGCACATGTCCAAAGAGTAGACACAGTAAAGATGCTCAGTCCAAATCCTCTCCGTCATTAATACAGGCATTAACCTAAGCATTAAAAACACACTGGCAAACTAAATCAGATAAAGACTCTGCCCCCATTGGTTTATAATGTTCAAGTTATTTTGGAAAAGGTAGACAGAAAGAATGGGAGAAATAAGGAAGGAGAATCTAATATTATATAAGTAATAACAGTCTGTTAAGTGACGTGAGGTGTCTTATGTTTGCTATTCCATTTAATCTTTTAGGTAAATCCATCACAAAGGAAGCAAACTAAACTTTCCTAAACATTTATGTTACCTACTAATAAGAAAATAAACCGAAGTCATCAACCTCCCTGGAGCATGGTCATTTGGTGGTTGTTACGTCTGGGGGTCTTTTTCTTTGAGCAAATAGATTTGGCATTGCACTTGAATTTAGTGTTGCCGGTAATAAGCAGACCACTTCTTTCTTTATTAGTCTTCTCATCCTTTGGGCATTGGCTGGTAATAACTCACTACTCAGTTGTATTTAATTTTTAAAGGGTACACTAATAACCAAGGTTCTGTAAAACTGCCCCCAACCCTCCATATCACAACATGGGGGCCAGATGGGAGAAATAAGTAGCCTTAACATAGCTCTCGGGATGAGAGTTTAGTTCTTATTGTTCAGGATACTTTCTTGAGCTGAAATATTATTTCTATTATTTTTATGATTTAAACATCATATGTTTTAGAAGTAAGGTTTGGTGGAGGCTGATTTTTGGAGGAAAAGCACTTCCAGAAAGCCCTATGTAAACTTTCATTTGACCTAAGGGACTGAAATAGCTTTTCACACTTGCCTGGAATCAAGGTCTTCGTGTGCAGGTGAGAAGCATAGTCAGACACATGCCACTGAAAGGCGCTTTTCCTTGCAAGTGAGACAGAACTTATTTTAAAGAAAGGAACAACTGTGTCAGGTTAACCCAACTGGCAGCAGTGTGATTAAATCTGGGAATTAAGACCCCCAGACCAGGCCAGATGAAAAGTATAATGCCACAGTATAGTAAAGCTCTCTCAGCAATTAGAGAGACAAAATTACCAGGTGTCTGTTAATAGGTAAAAGAGATTAACCTGGAGTCTCAAGACTTTGATCACAGAATCTTAAGGAGCCAGGTATTGATTGCATTTACAAGCAATCACAAGAGCCCAAACAGTGCTTAAGTAGAGAGGATAGGAAGAGATAAAGAAGTCACCTGTTTTGTTTAAAAGGGAAGATCAAAGATTATATGCTTAAGCAGGTGCTTTAAAATATGAATCATCAATATCGGCCAACATGTAAATACATTCAGTTTTAAGATTAACAACATTAACAAGTCCTGGGGCTCTAAAGTACAGCGTGGTGATGATAGCTAATAATTCTGTATTATAGGGACTACATCAAACTAAAGAGCTTTTGCACAGCAAAGAAAACTGTCAACAAAATGAAAAGGCAACCTACCACATGGAAGAAAAATGTGCATTTCATATATCCAATAGGGGGCTAATATTCAAAATATATAAAAAACAATCACATAATGCAATAGCAAAATACCCCAACCTGATTAATAAATGGGAAGAAGATCCAAATATATATTTCTTCAAAGAAGACACATAGCCAACAAGTACATGAAAAGATGCTCAACATCACTAATCAGCAAAGTGCAAATCAGAAATACAGCAAGATATTACCTCACACCTATTGAAATGGCTGTTGTAAAAAATAAGACGAGAAATAACAAGTGCCGATGAGGATGTAAAGGGAAAGGGAACCCTTATACACTGTTGGTGGGAATGCAAATTGGTGGAGCCACTGTAGACACCAGTATGAATGTCTCTCAAAAATTAAAAAAAAGTAGAACTGCTATATAATGAAGCAACTTCATTTCTGGGTATTTATCTGAATAAAATTAAATGCTAACTCAAAAAAATATGCAACCCCATGATCATTTACAAGAGCCACAATATGGAAATACTTTAGTGTCAGTCAGTGGATGAATGGATGAAGATGTGATACACATACACAATGAAATAGTACTCAGTCATTAAAAAGGATAAAATCTTGCCATTTGCTACAACATGGATGGATGTTGAAGGCATTATGCTGAATGAAATAAGTTAGACAGAAAGATGAATATCATGTGATTTCAGTTATATGTGGAGTCTTAAAACAACAACAACAAAAACACCAAGTCCTTAGATACAGAGAATAGATTGTTGGTTCCCAGAGGCTGGGGGTAGGGACATGGGAGAAATTGGTGAACATTTGCTCTTCCTATTAAATTGAAAAAAAATGTTGCATTATAAAGAGTCCAGCAGAAGTAACAACTGCTTGAGTGTAATTGGTAAGGTAATAATGTGAATGTAATAATTTATAGTTTTATTGTGAACATTTCACTTAAAATGTCATATGGTGTGCTTGAGTGTGATATTGTTATGTTACAGAATTACATGCTTATGGTTTTGTAGTAAAAAAAAAGGGGAGTTATTTGTACTGGACCCTGTATACTTGAATGATATTAAGAAAGATCTTAGCCCTGGCTAGTGTGGTTCAGTGGCTTGAGCGCGAGCCTGCAAACCAGAGGATCGCGGTTCAATTCCCAGTCAGGGCACATGCCTGGATTGCAGGCCAGTTCCCGGCAGGGGATACATGAGAGGCAACCATACATTAATATTTCTCTCCCTCTCTCCTTCCCTTCCCCTCTAAAGATAAATAAATTAAAATATTTTTAAAAAGTAGATCTTAAATATTCTCACCACAAAAGAGTAATGTTAGTTATCAACAAGATAGAGGTGTTAGCTAATGCTAAGGTGGTGATCATTTTGCAGTATGTAAATATATCAAAATAGCAAATTGCATATCTTAAATTTACACAATATTAAATTTTAGTTATATCTCAATAAGGCTAAAAATTAAAATATTATTCATATACCACCAAGCATCAATGCAAGGGTAAGAAATGAAGAAAGAGAAATAGTTTTAAGGTGATCTCTGCCTTCTCATTGGTGATTGTTAAAATCAGATCTGAAATAGAAGATTCAGTGTAATTGAATGCAAGTCTGTTTTGTGAGTTTCAAACCTGTGAGATTGTGGTAGCATTAAAAGTGCAGAATGCACACTTCAAGTTTTTACAACTTAAAGTTTCAGATGCTTTTGTGTATGCTTTAACTTGTAAAAAATTATTTTAATTGCTTTAAATTTTAATGATTTTTTTCTATGTAACCCAGAGAATTGCTTTCAAGAGTCTCTAAAGAGTAAAAGTTCTCATAAATGAGTTTTAGTTTTCCTTAATGAAAGGAAGTGTTTTCTAAATGGTATCTTTGATAGACTCCGAATGTTAATTAAGAGTGTAAATGCCAAAAATGAGGGTTACATGCAATGTAAAACAGTCAACTTGGAAAGAAAAGGTAAGTTCAGAAGTGCAATAGAAGAATCAAATGCCTAGAAATTAGCAGGACATGAAAGGACTCATGATATTTTGGTCATAGAGGCCAAAGAAGGAACAGATTTCAAGAATATAATTAGACAAATTTTCACAAAATAAAACAAAACTTTTATTCTGTCAAGCTCAGTTGTTTTTTTGTTCAATATTTGTTGAGCAATATTGTGGTCTAGATGCTGCTAAATGCTAAGCATCCAAAGATAAGAAAACAGTTTGACCTCAAGGATCCCACAAGGAAGGTAGGCCAGCCAAGGGGTTATTCAGTGTGCCACTCTCCCCACGAAACCCTTCACTCCTTTCCCTCATCTGCCCTGCGTTACCCCCTGGAAGGTCAACCCTGGCTCTGTGTCATCTCGCCTTTTAGCTTCTAGTTGGAATTGGCCAAAGGAAGTCACCAGTAGCAGACTGGAAGTTGGGACGAGATGAAGATCTGGGCTTTCCTTTTCCCCTACCTCCTAATCTGTACTGTTATCTAATAATGGTGGTTACCTCCATAACTACTGTTCTTGAAAGACAGCCCCTTCTACTGTACATTGCCCAAGCTCTTGACACTGTAGTAACTCTCTGTGCCCTTCTTTCTGTTCCACACCTTTGGGTGCTAATGGTGTGTCACTGTCACTAATCTCAGGGTCCTTAACCACTATTTCTGGTTTCATTAACTCCTTCCACATATTTATAAATATATCCTTATGTTTTGTGAGAAGCCATTTGACTGGATCTGCTGAGAGAAGGCATATATAATAGAGTAGCAAAATGGAGAAGGATCGGGAAAGAAGAATTCAACAGTGACCTTTTTAGATGGAATTTTTTTTTGGTACATACAGTGATGGGGAGAAAGGCTGTTGAGAAAGGTTATTTGAGGCAGGGCATTAAAATTTAACACTAGAATAAGAGTGTGTTAGATGAAGATTTAACAAATTTAACCTGACATATTATATTCATTCAGATTTTTGCTATTGCACCTTTTTTCCTTCTGCATCTTGGCCCAACTATGTTTTAGGGCAACAAAAATGTTAGCACTTCAGAAATGTCCATGAGCTCAACTCACATTTATTTATGTATTAGTGAAGAATAACGATGCGCTTAAGGGCATTATGTGTTTGTAGGCTGAACACCAGAGTTATTCCTTTGGGGAATATTTTGTTTCTAATACAATGTTCACTTTCTCAGAGCCTAATAGCCTTAAGGCCCACCCTCACTTCATTAAAAACTGAAAAAAAAATGTAGACTTGTGCTAATATAGTGATAGAGTTTTCTGGATGTTGTTCAACCTATTTTGTATTTTTTTTGGCTGTTGTGACCTTTTTACCTTGATGCTTTTGACAGATTGGCTAATTTAGCATGAAACAGTAGCACGCAAGATAAATCTAGCTTCTTGCACATCTGAGGAAGACGCGGACGTGCTGGAGGAAGCTAAACAAACAAGAATCTTTGACCTTCTCCTTTAAACCAGCGCTCTAATCCATTGAGCTCATTATAGGAAAATCTGTTAGCATCCTTCACATGTTGGCAGATGACTAGTACTGAGTCCATACTGCCAGTCCAGCAGGGGATCAGGAGAAACCCAGCTCGTGCATGACCCATCACTGCTAAATAGCAAATTCCTGTAGTTACTCGCATTATGCAAAACTGCTTGATGTACATTAAAGAAGACCTTTTGAACTCCATGCTCATTATTTTTTTTCTCTTTCTTTCCATTTCTGAATCTATGGTGAGATTGCCTTAAAGTCTTATCATATATGCTCATGCTCAGGGCTGCTAATGAATATGGATGCTGTTTGTGCTTATTTTTGCAGTTGTAAAAGACTAGATTTTAGCCTCGAGGCAATGCTCCTGTTAAATTCAAAGGGCACATTGGAGTCCAGAAAAATGGACCATGTTATGCAACATTGTCCCTCTTGTTGCCCTAAAAGGAAAAGGAAGTGAAAGTTAAGACAGGACTCCCTTTTCATTTCTGGACATTTAAAAATATGATTAAAAAGTACGTAGGCTAAAATAGCTGCCCTGTGGTTTATCTAGTGTTTTTAGATTTTTCGTCAAATATCAGTTCTTTTCTGCCAAAGCCTCCTAATGCTTAGTGTACAAAGAGTAATACACACTTGGCAGTCACCTACAATCTGTGCTCCAAAGCAATTGCATAGAGCCTGACATCATACAAGTACAAGCTGTTTTGAATAGAGTTCAAAGTGACCAAGTAGAAAGAGCACTGGGTAAAATTCCTAAATGCCTCGGTGATTTTCCCCTTTATTCTGCACCATCCTCTGTGTCTCACTGTAAGAGATGAAGTTAGATTATATGATTTTTAGTTTTAATTTTCTATTATGATTTTGAATCTAGCCATCTAAAGGTGGGATTAATCTTGATCATGAGCAAATGAACATGGATAATGACGAAATTTACTTAAGAATCCCATAATATCTGTTTAAAGTTAGACCTGAGCCACTTTGTAGAGAAATGTTGCCAATCCATCTTTAGTCTGTAATTGGGCTGGAAGGAGGTCAATCTGAATTTGTGAAAGGTCTGAGATATGCAGTATTTTAAAAGAAACGCAATGTTACTACTACGGTCATACTCACAACAGTGTAAAGTAGGTTTAACAATGTCGCCAGAGTATTTTACCAGCTGGATTACTGTTGGTGTACCCCTCATTTTAATAGGCCCAGTTTATACTCAGTGCATATGTTAATAGTTTATGTGATAATGAACGGACCTCAAATGCCTGTGAGTCTACAAATTTTTCCAAAAACACCATTCTATGTACTCCAGTCCTCAAAATAATGTCTCAGATATTCATTCACAATAATGCTACTTTCTGTGTAAGGAATAGTCTGGGTGCCTGTGCCTACTACTTTATAATTTTGCTCTTTTCTCGAACCCATACATTTGACTGACAAGCAAAGAATCATACACAATCTAGTGGGTCACTGTGGAGATGAAAATATTGTTGCATACTTACCTGTACAGGTATAGAAGGGTGGGGATTCAGTGTTGTTTTCTATTTGAAATATCAGTGAATTTTGTATGAAGATGAGGAGTGTCTGGTCCATAGGTCATTGAATTGGGCTTTAGAAATTACCTGATCATTGGTACTTTATTTAGAAATGTTTAAATACAAATTTAGTGGGGCTGTGAATATTATCATATAGAACTAAGAGCAATTTTAAAGCTTTTGAGCTATGTAGAACCCGTTGCCCAAAATCAGGCACTACTTTATCTTTTACAAGTCTCATATGACTGTGAGAAGGTAAAATTGAGGAGGGGCTGGATTAGAAATTGAAAAGCTTGTCAACATAATTTGACAAAGTCTGAATAAGAATCCATGGCTCAAGGTAAAAAGGTCTTTTATTGTGTAGAATATAGATAATTGATTCCATTGAAGTTGGTGCTAAATTGGGAAACCATATATAGTGTAAAAGTTTCAGGAAAGCACAAATACAGTTACTCAAACTAGATTGGGTGTTAGGTATTTATGAAAACCCATATGGTATATCATTGAGTTCTGGACCATGGAGTGTAATAAGAAATACATGCCATTAACATACTTGGTTTATAATCTTCCATGTGCATTGCTCATTGCTTATTCTCATTATGGCTGATTGAAACACAGGTAATTTATTCGGAAGCTTTGGAAGATGTGTGAAAGGTGGCTAAGCTTCCATCAGCCTGTATCTCTGAATGATGAAATCAAAGAAGACTGCCTTGACAACCTGTTCACTTATCTCATATTGTTACATGAGTAATAAATAATCTCCTATTGGTTTAAACCTTTTGTACAAGCAGTTAGCCTTACCTTAAAGAATACAAAGTCTAAGCAATATATAAAATCCATGGCAGTTACTCATAACCTTTTGCAGGGTTATAATCCTGAGAATTTTAAAAGTTCTGGAAACATTTTCCATAGACGTGCTTCCATTCAGCATATATGCAGCATTTTGCAAATAATTTCCTGAACTTATAAAAGTACATGCAAGGATTTAAATTATTTCTGGTCTGAAGAAGTTTAAAATTTAGGCATAAGACAAGTGATCCCTGTTGGCCCTATGGAAAAGCTAAATTGGCATAGATTGATTCAAACTTCTTGTTGGAGATTTTCATCATTGAAAGATGCAGGTCTGTGCCACCCTAGTTCCATGGAGCTGGGTTATCATGCAGCAGAGCCAGCTGCAGGCCACAGAGTTGAGACGGGCTTGCTGCCCGTCTCGTGAAGCCGAAGAAGGAAAGGTCTGTAACCTGTTATCCTTACTGGATAATCTGTAATCTATGATGTATTACCCAGTAAGGACGGTAAACTATAAATAGGTTTTTGTTGTTGTTGTCAATTGGGCTTTCAGTTGCAAGGAAGAGATTCCATGGAAATAGACTAAAGCCCTGAGGGTTGGTGGTAAGAACAAAGATGGCATTAAGGGAGGTTGGAATCTCAGAAATGGCACCAGGCCTTTTGATGTTATGTTTTAGAAACTGGGTTTGAATTCAAGGCAGCTGAGAGGAGGTGATGGTGTCTCTTTTTAGAAATAAAACTTTTTTTGGCTCTATAAAACTGTGATTTATCATTATGTCACTCACTTATCCTTCATTTGTCTGTTTGGCTCACCATCAACTTATTTCTCTCTCTTTCAGTAATGTAATGCTCCTGCCTATGGTAAAGCAAAAAGAATTTGGTTCATCTAGTTACTCACACTCACACACACTCTATATTTTTCACACTAAATGACCACATGTTGTGCTATTTAAATATTGATCATACTTGAGTTTGGTACACACTGTGGTGGTACAAAAAAATATCTAAAACTTTGGAGAAGAGGAAGTATCATTACATAAAACAGAACTTGCTCTCCAGAGCTTAGGAAACAATCCCCAGAATATTCTCTCAGTAGAAACTATGAATGGCACAGCTCCCAAAGGCTAAAAGATAATGTGGTTGTGGCTGGCATTGCAATTCTCTGATATAGTCATTAATGTGATAGTAAACCTGCGCTCTAGGGGGAAAAGGAGTTCTGATTTGTAGTGTTTGCCAAGAGTCTGCCATTAGTCACTTTCAGCTATTTATGGTTTTAAAACCAGCTTTAAAATTCCTAAATATTTAACAATTGTCTATGTAAGCCAGAAATTTCTAGTGTCAACACATTACCAGTAAGAGAACATGTGCTAAACCAGTAAATTGGTAAAGAAAAAAAACAATTAGACATCACTCACCCCAAGATTGAAACTGGTCACCTGGACTAGAAAAAACAAAGGCTCCCGGTGATTAAGGGTGAGATTACAGCATCTGAAGGTCTTTAAAAATGAACTAAATTTTAGTTCTTGGTTTTGATCTACTTTAAGGGAAGATGAATAAAACCAATCTAGTAGTTGCTTGGATAGTCATTTCTATTATTCGCCTTAGCTCATATTAAAATGCATAGTTCTAATAGTTTTGAATAACTTAATGGTTCTAAAAGTTAAGGAAGCTCTTGAATAACTGAACAGATTTGCTTAAGAAGCAGATGCTACCACTTTCAGTAGCATTGACAAGAAAAATCTCCGTTGTCTCCTTGGGAATTGCACTTCCTGCTACCTTTCCAGAGAACCACGTGTCTCCAACGAAAAGGTGTTCGAGGGATCTGTAATTAAACTCGACAGGAGTTTAATATATTGAAGACCTAACACTGATTTGATTTTATATTTGCATTGATGATATACCCTTATACTTGGTTTTCCTAACTCAGTCTGACACTTTTATTGGACTATTTGAAAAATAGAAAGGAACGGCTTACGTGAAATATGACAGCGTGGTTCAGACCAGATGGAGGCTATCTGCATCGATGTGATGTGGCACTGGAGGAGGTGGTAACTGCTTCACTCAGCATGACTGTTAATGAATGGGAAACCATTGCACTATTGCGATGAGGCAATCAGACCACAATACTCTCTTTGTTCATGACAAATTTGGGGCCATGTGGCACACAGAGAACCTCTTTATTACCTCAAACTATATATTAGCATAAATTAGAGAAACTAAATGGGGAAAATCATTGCTGTGAGTTGGGACTGGTACAATAGGGGTTATGATGACTCAAAAAAGCAGTGATGGAGGTTGATGTAAGTACATGCAAACCTTCCATTTCATGTCTTTGTGAATTTACTATAAACACAAAAGACGATCTATTTTTTTCTCAGAAGTTCCTTTCTGTCTCTGGCTATACAATAACCAAAGTCATGGAAGCCAGCTCAATATCTTTTTCTTTTCCTCGTTGCCTATTTTTCAGTTTGCTTGGCATCTTTCCTGCCTATTTTGTTTGAGCTAGTTGAGTTTGAATTTCTGTAAACTTTCAGTTTAACACAACCTGATACAGGCAGGAATCAACCACTGAACTATGTTTAACAAAGACTTACTCTAATAGGCAATTCTTTAGCTGGACATTTAAACAGTGTTAACAGGTGAATGTATCTGGCTTTTTGAGTGCAGAGTTCCTAACAGTTGTGGTTCCTTTGGTAATTCATAGCCTAAGTTACACCAAATTCTCCCTCTGAAATTTGTTTCAAGATGTTCCTGTATCCTGGCAAGTACCATCCATTCATAGGGCGATATCTTTTGGTGAGTCAGTGTCTTGTGGCCAGCAATTATAATTCCTCCAAAAACACCCAAGAAAAGTCTAACCTCTACAAAAGCATGAACCCTTCTCAAATTATCGAATCCTTCTTATTATCTGATTCCTCATATATAAGAATAAACACAGTTATATAGAAGATTGAAATGAAATATATTGAAGTGTGTGCCAGGGGTGAAGGTAGTTCGAAGGTGAGTATCTTTAATATGACAGATTATGTTGATTGATTTTTAAAATTGAAAGCAAACTTGCATTTTTGGATGAACCTCTCTTTATCACGATGTATTATTTTTTGTATTGTTGGATTAGAATTGCTAGTATTTTGTTAAGGAATTTTATGTCTATGTTCATAAAGAACATCAGTCTCTGGCTTTCATGTGATATCTTTGTCTGGCTTGGGGTGTGTGAAGTGTTTATAATACTCCCTTATCTTGCTCATATCTGTAGGTTCTGTATTGATGTTCTCTTTTTCATTTCCCATATTGGTAATGTACATTTCACTCATTTTGTCTTTTAGTTAAAGATTTAGCTAGGTAAATATTTATTCTATCTAAAGATTTAGCAGTTTTAGTGTTCTTCCGAAAAACTGTTTTGAAAAAATCTTTTCCCCTTTGTTCTCTGAATTACATAATATCTTTTGGTATATATTCAATTTCACAAACTATTTTTTGTCATAACAATGCCCCTGTTGAACTGATGTAGTAAATTTTTACCTTTAGTTGTATTTTCAGCTTGAGAATGCCTAGTTGGTTTTATTTTTATTCTTTTAATTTCTCTTCAGATTTCTTTTGCCATTATGTAATTAGCATATTTTCTTTAATTTCCTGGACCCATTATTCAATATATATTTATAGTAATTGGCTTGAAGTCTTGTCTATTTTATTCAACATATGGGAGTTTTTTTCTGATGATGAGTCATATTTATCAGTTTATTTGCACATCTACTAATTTTTGGTTGAAAACCAGGCACTAGATAATACATTTGAATGATTCTTAATTCTATTTTGTTCATCTAGAAATTGCTGTTTTTTAGCTATTTTTCTTTGTTTTAGTATGCAATTAACTTTCCTGGTCTCCAAAGGTGCAATATGTCTTCTCTATGGTGTGGACCCACTGACATTTCTGCTAACTCTTTAGCCCTGGTCTCTCTCTGGGAGGCTACTTTGTGCCTGGATAGTTCAACAGTGAGGCAGTGATTTAGACAGAGGCTACACTCAGACACCAACATCCAGTATGTTTTCTATCCTATGCACCCTGACCTTTGGGCTGAAGAATGCATTCAAGGTGCAGCACACTTTCAAGTTTCCCCAGGGGTATAATATTCTTCTGTTGTCCTGCCTGCATGCACAGTTTAGAAGTCATCCAGGGACATGAGTGGAGCTTATCTCAGCCATTCAATGAGTATCTCGACCCCCAGCTCCTCCTGTATGGTTTCTGGTTGCTGTGCTTTTGCCCTTGAACAAGATTTCTTTTTCTTACTAAGGAAGTTGTGGTTTTCATCCTCTGAGCTGGGAGATGGGAACAATCAAGTGTGGAAAGACCACAAGTTCTTATTTTGAAACCAATAAAACAGCAGTTTTTTTTTAAATGAATAAACACTTCTCAAGTAGTTGCCTACCTCTGGTCATTTTGAGTTCTTGAGGTAATTACTTTGAATAATCTCAATCTATTCCATACATTTTTTATTACTTAAGGGAATCACCTGACTTATTCATGACTCTAGTGCTAGCAATGAAATTATGATTTTAGAAATTTAATTCTATATCATTTTTAAAGTAACTAATTAGAGCCATACATATATCATGGACTTAATAAAATTAAGTCTTTTAATTCTAATACAAAGTACTAAATATGGGAATATAATAAAAAATTTTTAAAGACAACTTTCATATAAGTAGTTGTATATAACTTTGCTACTTGGAGATAAGCCAATGGCTATCAAAAAAAGCCCCTTGAATTTTTGAATCAGAAAACTGAAAACAGTTGATTAAGTATTTTCAAAATGATTACTGCACTTGGGTAATGACGAAAGTTATTTAACAAGACATCAGTGATGAAAATTCTATTAAAGTTTTCTCTCATTTAATACATCCTTTTCTTTGACCAACTTTCCATAATTTATGAAGTGGAGCTGACTCTACTTCTTTTGAATATTATATCTTATTCCTGATAATAAAGTTGTGCTAATTTTTAATGCATCTTTACTTATCTAAGCAAGCTTTATAAAGGCTCTGTGAAGGTGCTGAGTAAATATTTTCCATTTACAATTATAAAATGCTTATTATTCAATAAGACACCAGGCAAATTAAAATTGAGGGATCCTTAGGAACAAATTATCTATACAGAGGACTTAAAGATATTTAAGACAAAATGGCAACCAAATAAATGTAAGTTTGAAATATAAATTAATAAAAGTCATTAAAGATTAAAAAAGAAGGAAGTTTATATTATTGCTTGATGTGGCTGCTGAGAGAACTCTATATAAAGTAGAAAGTTGTACAGTTTAAAAGATTCTTTTTTTCAGAATCATCTACCCTTAATAACTTTTAAGTTGTAGAGTACCAAATTAATAAACAAGATAACCCATAAAATGATTAACATCCAGAATAATGTAAACACTGGCTAAAAATTACGTAAAGTGGTCAGTCCTAACAACTTTGCCATCTATTTTCCAGTTGGACATTACCTACATTATTCTTGACATTAACCATTAAAAACTTTTAAAATATACTTTGTCATATCAATGACTAATTCAACTTATTAGAAATATCTACCTTAAGTCAGTATCGAAATCAAGCAACAAGAATGTTGATGGAGAGAGAGAGAGACAGAGACAGAGAGAGTGAGAATGGCCAAGGGGGTAGGGAGAGAGAAAGTCACTGGGGAGAGATAGAGACAATGTGATGGAAAAGTAAAAACAAGTTAGTATTTTTAAAAAACTTTTTCCCTAGGAGAAGTTGTAATAATTTTTCTATGTTAAGTAAGAAAGAATTAATTCTTAAGAAAATTTTGCTAGAAATTATACTTTCTAAAATGTGATATTATTCTTTTGCAGCATTTTATTTTTATACTATTTCAAACAAATAAAGTAAGCTGAGGTAAAGAATGTATGAAGAAAAGAAACATCACACTATTTGTCTCATTTATATGATAATTATGTTATAAATAACAAAATTCTTATCACTTTCCATCATTCTAATTAGCTTGTTTCTGAACCTGCTTGGTCCGCAATGTGTCTACCATATCTTTCCTAAGCATAATTTTGCGTGTTTGCTGTTTCTCTTTCTAATGAACTTTAATTAGTGTTTCCTAGGTGAGAAAGTTATTAATGAAAAAAATTAATTGTGTGAAATTTGAGGTTTATTGTTTTAGTTTTTCATCTTTCTTGTTTTCCCAGTGCTGAGGTTAATTGTTTTTTTCCTAACATTGTAAGTATGTTGATCCATTGTAAATATGTTTTCTAACATTGTAAATGTTCCTAAGAATGGAAATTTGAAGAAGACAATTTACCTACATGTGTTAATTAATCAAAATAAAATGAATTTGGCTGAATTTTTGTTTGTTTCATTCAAGAAACAATAATCCAGAGAGCAAAATAAATGAATTTGCATTCTGCCATTTAACATATTTGTTAAGAGCTTAATGTTTGAAAAAAATATAATTTTGTTAGGGGAAAATAAAATTACCCATCAACACATTAAACATAATTATCTATTTTTAATTATATTTTATTGATGATGCTATTACAGTTTTCCCATTTTTCCCCCTTTGCTCCTTCCACCCAGCACCCCCCATTCCCTCAGGCAATCCCCGCACCATTGTTAATGCCCGTGGATTGTGTGTAGGTTCTTTGGCCACTCCATTTCTTATACTGTCCTTTATATTCCCACGGATATTCTGTAACTACAAATTTGTATTTCTTAATATCCCCACCTCTTCAACCATTTCCCCAAACCCCCCTCCCACCTGGCAACCATCAAAACACTCTCCATATCCATGATTCTCTCTCTGTTCTTCTCGTTTGCTTACTTTGTTTTTTAGATGAAATTGTTGATAGATATGCATTTATTACCATTTTATTTTTCATAGTTTTGATCTTTTTCTCAATATTTCATGTAAAAATGGTTTGGTGATGATGTACTCTTTTAGTTATTTCTTGTCTGGGAAACTCTTGATCTGCCCTCTGATTCTAAATGATAGCTTTGCTTGCTACAGCAATCTTGGCTGTTAAGTTCCCACTTTTCATGACTTTGATATTTCTTGCCTGTCCCTTCTAGCCTGCAAAGTTTCTTTTGAGAAATCAGCTGAAAACCTTATGGGAACTCTCCTGTAAGTAACTGCTTTTCTTCTGCTGCTTTTAAGATTCTCTCTTTATCTTTAACCTTTGGCATTTTAATTATGATGTGTCTTGGAGTGGTCCTTTTGCATCATCAGTTGGGACTCTGTGCTTCCTGGACTTGCATACCTAATTCCTCCACCAAACTGGGGATTGATTTCCATTTTTTTCCTCTTTCTTTTCCTGTTCTGGCACTCCTATGATGTGAATATTGGAATGCTTGAAATTGTTCCAGAGGCTGCTTACACTCTCATCATTTTTTATTTGGATTCTTTTTCTTCCTGTTTTTCTGATTAGTTTTTTTTGCTTCCTTATGTTCCAAATCATTGATTTGATTCTCAGCTTCATTGATTATTCCACTCTACTGCTGATTATTCTTTATTTTAATTAGTGTATTCTTCCTTTCTGATTGAATCTTTTTTTTTTTTTTTGCTTAGGTCCACACAGAGTTCCTTCAGCATCTTTTTAATCAGTTTTTTGAACTTTGCATCTGATAGATTGTTTATCTCCATTTTGTTTAGTTCTTTCCTGGAGTTTTGATCTGTTCTTTCATTTGGGCCATGTTTCTTTGTCTCCTCATTTTCGCAGCCTCCCTTTGTTTGTTTCTGTGTATTAGATAGAGGTGCTGTGACTCCCTGTCTTGATAGCATGGCCTAATATAGTAGGTGCCCTGTAGGGTCCAGTGGCATAGCCTTCCCTATCACTAAATTTTGGTGCATGAAGTGTACCCTCTGTGTAAGGTGAGTACACCGTCCTCTTTAGTTGATCCTTGATTGTTTTTGGCAGGTCGATGGGAGGGATTTACCCAGGCCAGTCAGCTACAAGGACTGGTTGTGACCACTGACTACCAACCTCCACTCTCCATGGAGGATCAGCTGTGCAGGGGCAGGGTGGGGGTTCTTCAACATGATCTGTAGCTGTCCACTAGGTGTAAAGGCTCTGGGGTTTCCTAGGTGGTGCCAGCCAAAGTCAGCCCCTACCTTTTTTGCTCAGGATCTACATGAACTACATGAACTACGAAGCAATGTGACATGGCTGTTACTTGTCTCGGTTTGGAGGTTCCCAGGCAAAGCCAAATTGTGAACCTAGGCTGGCTGCTGCTAATGCCTGACCTGAGGCCACTTAGCAAGAGGTACTGGGACTGGGGGCTCACTGAGGCTGGCTGTTGCTTGTTTGAGTGGATTTAGGAAGTTCTGAAGCATGAGCTATGACCAGACATTCATATGGGAAAGCCATTGTTAACCAGTTGAGTGGGCCTCTAAGTTGTGGGCGACTGAGCCTCAGGGAAGCGTCTATTTTGAATATGGATGTACTTTTTTAAAAATAAGAGGTATATGAGAAAGCCCCAAATAACAAAGACAGATTTACAAGAATAAAGAAAATGATACTTTTACTTGTGCTCATTGTCTGGCATTTTCTTCAGTAAAACCAGAATGTAAAAATGTTAAAAAAAAAGACAGAACATTTCTCTTCAAGGTTTCAAATGTTTTTTGGCTATGTTCCTCTTTATCCCTTCCATTGAATGATTCGGTGTTCCCTATTTAGTCTGGCACTTGAAGAGTTACACAGTTAGAAGTCAGATAATGTGCATTTTGACATGTAAGGCAATAGGAGAAAATAAGTAAATGAGATAAAATGTGCTTTAGAAATCAAATAACTCTAGAGATGCCTATAAAAATCTTGAAAATGTGTAATTTTCCTCCTATATACACATTAAGAAACATCAAATCTATTATTATGTATGTCAAAAATTTGCCTTTAGTGGGGAAAAGATGCTGTAATCAGATGTGTTATTACTTATATATTTATTTTGTCTCTTCCCTCACCATATTCTAAATAGAATTAAAATTGTACTGCCTAATGTGGTGTGTGTGTATTTATATATATATATATTTATATCTGTAGTTTAAAACATTTCAAATTCATTACAGAGGTTTTAAAATTTCTGGTTACCCACCTGGTTATTAACATGCAAATCACTCTTTTTTTACTATTAATTAGCATACTACCTAATTTTTTTGATGTAGACTGGTAGTTTTTTTAGGTGATCATTAAAATGATCAATTAGATGTGTGTTGTAGTTTCTGGTTGCTAGAGAAGATCTTTCAATGCCGCCACACCCCCTATTTCTCTTAATCTTGTAAAAGCTAAAGAAGAGAAATAGAATTGACTAAAATCATATGTTTTCAAGGCTGAACTATCAAGAACTATTGATGACTTTGTCTGTGATACTGAAAACTGGCTTGCATCGAACAGTGGTCATTGTCTGACAGGTGGAGTAATGATCAAATGCGCAAGGGAGGTTTTTGTGTGTAAATTCTCCAGTTTAGAACCAACCTTTCCACTCTCCCTAGTTCTGAAACTGCTTTTCATTCCTTCCTTGGAGGCAGACACAGTCTGAGAAACTCCTGCCAACTTGCTCTTAGTCCTACAACTTTTCGTCGCTCTTTGCCTTCAACATTGACACAAGCTTTCTGGGGCTGGGTTTGGTACATTTTTGTCCAACTTCATTCTGCCTTGACCAGCCATCACCACTCGGGGACAAAGGTTCCCAAATAATAAAAATATCTTAATTTCTTCCATATGTCTAATAAGGTAGTAATGATTGAGCCCTTGCTTGTGGACTACAGATGCTTTACCCCATTTAACCCTCATCACAGCCCCCTGAGGCAATCTCACTTACTACCAATGAGAAAAAGGAGGCCTGGGGTACTTGCTACAAAGTTATCCACGTTGTAAATGTCAGAGTTAAGATTTGATCTTAGATTAGACTGAATCCCAAACAGATGCTGTTCACCCCACTCCCCACTGCCTTCCCATGGTCACAGTATAGAAAATGAAGTTTCTTCATTCTGTATAAAAATGAAAACAATGTAATGTATTTTACTCATGGCTTTTCAGAGTGTCTTATTCCAGGACCCACTCTCCAGCATACAAACACACCTAAACCATGTTATTACCAGATTTCTCTGTCTCTCATTTGGTGCATCATCTGCTTCCTCCTCCTCATAGCTTCCTTCACTTCAAAGTCCTCACTTTTTGTTCAGAAACTGCCAAATAGTTAACTCCAGATATTTCCCCAGTGCAGATCATCCATTTTCTCAAGTCTGCTTAGTCTGACATTGCCTTCCTTTGCTTCTTATCCTTGGGGCTATTTTACACCTAGAGACTAAAGATCAAAGTTATGAACTGTTCCTTGATCTTCTTCTGTAGGGTTCCTGTTTCAGTCCATGTAAGATTATTGGTGCAAGAAAAATGGACAGTTACTTAAAGATATTTTAGGTAACTGATGAAGTGAAAGGCAGAAAATTGAAATATTATAGCAAAAAACTTAATGGGTAAATTATCCATTACAGACCTTTGATACTAAAGAGGCAACAAAAGATCATGTAATCTTAGCACCCTTATTTCACAGTAATGAATACAGAGTCAAGAGAGGGCAATGAACTTGTTCAGGATTTCTGGGCTAGTTAATGCTAGTTAGTAGCAAATTGAGGTTAGCCTTCTAGATTCAAATGTCTTTTCTATTATAACACACTCCTTCCTTGTCTTATTTCAATGAATTTTGTAACATTTACTTACTTTTCCACCTAACCATTAACCATCTGGTCTGAAACTATAATTCAGGGCACACTTATCAAGGACATGTTACATGCAAGGTAATGAATGCACTGGGAGCTTGTAAGCTCCTATATACGATCCAAGGCCCAACCATATATGAGTAATTTTATTGCAGATCTTTATATATTGATTCAGTGTGGGTCACTAAGCAACTTCATTGATATGAAAAAAACAAAGCATTTATTTTGCATAGTATAAGTTTGTGACTAAGTAATTGTTCATCTAATCTATGACGTCTGTAGAGAGAAAAAACTAGATGAAAACAAACAGGTTTCTAGGCAGGAAGCATAGAGTAGAGGTCCTTGAAGGAGGTATTTTTGTCTAAGAGTTTGCGCGAGGAAGGGTTCAATTCTAGAACGACAACCATCATGGATTGAGACAAGTTTGGATCCTATATAGTGTGGCAGAGATGGGCAGAGATGAGCCACAGCCAGAAGCATTCTGAGATTTTAATATGAACTCAGGCAATGGTGTGTGTATTTGAACCAGATGACCAGGAGAACGAAGTTTGTTTGCTTGTTTTTGTTTATAAATCACACCTTGAAAAGCGATTAAAGGTAGGAAACTAAGAGAAAGTAGTTCGTCTACTTTCCGACTGCCGAATACATTTATTCCTTGGAATAATCAGTGAAAAGAGAGTGGCTTCGACATATGACAATTCAAGAGTTCCTAGTACCATGGTTTTTGAATAGATTGTAGAAGCATTATGATTTTTCAAATCTTTCTGGAAGTGGGGGTGAGGGCTACATTCATTTGGTAATTTGAATGGACCTATCAGTAACTAAATGCTTGTTAGAAAGATATCATGTTTACATCATCCAGATATGTCTTATCCTTGACATATAAGGAAATATATGGTTAATTTATTTTATAAGTTTACAATAGAGCATTGGACTAAGAATATAAACTCTTCAATTTTGTCAATTGTGCTATATATTAAGATTTTGTGTTTCTGCTCTGTAGAGATTCTAGGTTTGACCTAACTTAAAAGTTGTCTATTCGTAGTTCCACACACGTAAAAACACGACAAAAGGCTACCCTATTAGAATGCTTAGATGTGCAAATTCACAGAAGACAAAGACTTAGGCCTCAAGGCCTCTGAAATGTTACTTGATCCCTGTTTAAGAAACCTCTGGTAGAGCTTTTCAAAGAATTCTTTCATCCAGGTCAAAGCGCTGTTCACTACAGGGGTAAAGGGAAAGACAAAGATGCTGGCATGATTACCTTGCCATTTAGGGAAAGAGCTCAAAATGACATCTAGAAGTTAGGGCTTATGTAATAAAAGGCAATTAAATAATATAAAATTAATAATTTCCCATATACAGGTTTGCATTTTTAAGGGTAATATATTCTTTTGCTAAAAATTAACTGCAAACCTTTGGCTTAGCAGACAGAGATTTACTTTACACTCATGTTACACAGATTAAGGAGGCTTTACTCAGAGGTACAAAGGGATGGAAGCTCTACTATCTTGTGGTTACAACGTCACCTTGATACATAGCTTCCTGGCTCAAAGCAGTGAGAAAAAAGAAACTGGTGAATGACATAGATTTTTTCTTTTACTGTTTCAGCCAAGAAGTGGCAAACACCACTTCCAGTTACATTTTATTGTCTGTAAATATTCATAAGAACAGCCACAGCTGCAAAGGGTTAAGGCAGTGTAATATTCCAGTGCACTGAGAAAGAGAATGACTTGATTGGGTTGTACACTGGAAATCCCCTCGAGGTGGTGCAAGAAGCAAAAAGAGGCTTTGTTCCCACTGTCAGGTATATATCCAAGAGGATAAGCTGAGTACACCTAAAAGGATACCATCAAGGTAATAGAGTGTAAGATTTTAAAAACAGAGACAATAACATATTATGTGCTGAATAAATGTTTTAGAAGAATTCACGGAGGAAATGGAGTTGCATAGTGTCTTGGAAAATTTCACCATGTTCCCGTAGTTGGCAGTTTGGGTTGATGAACAAAGCTGGTACTGATGGACCTGACATGTCCACTCACAGGAAGCTCTTTTCTGGGACCATCTTGAATTGGTGACATTCAAATTTCAGCTTTTTTGATTGTTGTACTTAGGATGTCATGCTCCAAGGGAGTCAAGAATCACAATGCTGAAGATGGCAAGGTTTTTCTCTTGTTGTTTTTTTCTGGTGTTGTTGATTTATTAAAACAGGGTTCTGACATGATATATCATGCCTAAAAAAAGTATTACTGCATCAAAATTCAGGAATATGCTGTGAATTTGCAATTTTTTTCTATCCCAAATATTTCAGCATCAGAGTTCTTAAGAAGTCAAACGAATGACAAATAAATGTCAAGAAAGAATAATGTGTTTCATTTAAGGAGTGATCCACTATACTCATTCCAGTTTCTGCATGCAACAGGGAAGAAAGCTCTCCACAGATCACACACACACACACACACACACACACACACACACACTCATGTCCTCTTGAATGGATCAGTGCATACAATTGCTTTCCATATATCTAGAGATTGGGTGTCCAGCATTTTAACTTTCTTGAGCATGTATATGAAGTATGCAGAGGTGAGCTTCAGGTAGTGAGAAAATTAGTTATCACAAGCTTCGCACTGTTCCATGGACAGAGTATAGAGTGACTCTTAAAGTTTCTTTTTTAATCCCATAGGTTTGGTATAAAATAAGCCTTATTTTCATGTTTGGCGAGTCTTTTCTACAATTGGCATCCAATTTAGAAGGCCAAGTTATGAATAAAATGCAGGAAGAAATGATGCTAGACTAACAGTGACAAATAGGACAGAGAAGGGGTTATAATTAATTATGAGAAAGGTCTATCAGTGACTTGGAAAGTAAACACCCAAAATCCAACTCCAGCTAATAAAACACTTTACTGAATAAGGTCAGTAGAAAGCCCAGTGGTAAGGTAGACTTCAGTTGTGGTTCAATCAGGTTATCAACTCTACTATCCTCTTAGACCTTACACTGTTAAAAACATATTAGAAAATTTGTTGCAAGTTATTTTTATTTTAATAAGCATAACAATAAACAATTCAATTTCACTGAATAATTTTGTCTAGTATGGCATTTGCCAAAATAATACGTTATGAAAAGTTAAAATTCTTTCCTGAGAGTCAAAGGTATGATTGGATATGCTTTTTAGAGTTCTAATTTGGGTTTTTAAAAAGGCTTAAATATTTCCCAAGATATGATTTCTACAATTAATAGGATTGATCCACATTTTGGGTTAAATTTTTGAGAAGTTGGCAAAGATGTGCATATATTAATTAACATTATGATATTAATGTATTTGCTGTTATGAGTGCTTAATCATTATCCTAGGAGAATTAAGTTAAAACTAAGAAATTGAGGAGCTGGACATGACATCTAACTTTTTCCAGATTGGCTACTTATGCCTAACCTAGCTCAGTTACTCTGCATACCATGAAGGCTGCAATTCAGATAACACAGTAATATTGCTATTACATTAGAAAAGCTTTATTTCCTGGGATAGTACCTCAATTGGTTAGAACATCAATCAGTTAGTCCAAGGCTGTGGGTTCAATACCTGGTCAGGGCACATACAAGAAGTAACGAATTAATGCACGAATAAGTGGAACAACAAAGTGTTGTTTCTCTCTTTCTCTCTTTCCCTTTCCCTCCCTTCCTTTCTCTTTCTAAAATCAGTCAGTAAAAAATAATTTAAAGAAAAGAAAGGCCTTACAGCATACTACTCATCAGATACCAGAATGGAACTCTTTGGAACTGCAGTGGTAGTCACAGCAACTATAGAAGTGACAGATGATTACCTTCGAGGACAGCAACAAATTGGAAAAGATGGAAAGATCTAAATGAATTGTGCTATTCCCTTGGGTCCCTTCTAACCTTTCCGTAACCTTTATTGTGTTTCATATACAATTTTAATATGTAGAATATTTTGCTGTCATCAATTTTATCAATCAGTGATTGAATCCCTCTGTAAAAATATGCTCTTACTAATACATATTATTAGTAGTAGTAATGTATAATGCATTACTCAGATTGCTTGCAAATAGTAATATCTTAACACCTAAATGGGTCAAACTATGAATTGTGACAATCATTTCTTACCTGTTCTTTATTAGCATCATCTGAACACCTTAAATATGACTTTTGGTATAATATATTTATTTTTGATATAATACAATTTTGGTATAATATATTTATTTTACATAAATATACCTTTGTGGTTATGTTTATTGCTTTTCCAAAAGAAGCACATTTGGAGCAGTCACTTGGAGTTTTCTTTGTCTTTAACTAAACATTTTATATTTAAGGGTCTTGAAACTGGTTAATAAATTTATTTGTATATTAACTCAGTATAATGCTTTTAATTGTTATGAAGAAATGTAAATAAAGAGAGAAGAGATTCACCAGATAAGATGGTCTTGAATTATAATAAAGATAGCAAATAACAGAGTAAGGAATCTGCTTCTGGAACGTTGCTGGCTGAACACCTGGTGACCGAACTTGAAAGAGGAAGACCTTGTTGTGAACCCACCGTGATAGACAAGGGGGGCTGGAACAGAAGCTCTCACCTGTTTTCACCCTGGGGTACTATTTTTTCTTTTTCTTTATTTTTTCCAATTTTTAGTTGTATTTTTCCACTACCATTTTCCCCTCTTAGACCACCTCCCCACAGTCACCACAGTGTTGTCCTTGCCAACAAGTCCTTTTTCCTTTTCACGCCATCCCTTGCTACCCCACTCTCCCAGGGCTGACTCTATTAACAGACTGACTGTGTTCCCATAAATGATGGGCCTCTCAGGCAGACCAATGATTAGTGGTGTTTCAAGAAAGCATTCCTAAATGGCTGTTCCACATTGATTTAGGGAAAGACTGTAATATGTGGGCCAACTATAAAGCAGGAGGAATTTTGGTGACATGACCTCAGCTTGCCCAGTTAACATAACAGGAGTCCTCTGTTTACCAGGTCCACCCTTCTTAGGAGAGAGTTAATGATCCTCTCTTGTTAGTTCACCACGTTGCCCAATGGTCTTACCTGCCTCACTCAGTGGTATATTAAAACACTTCTTCTAATCACGTAAGTTTCCTAAAAGAAACTCCAACATATAAAACATTCTCTTTCTCATTATATTCCTAGGAAAGGTTTAGAAACCCCTGTAATATTTGTAGAAATGCAGTATTATTTCCACATCCCCTTTTAGATGTGAGGTTGACAAGGTTTTCAATCAAGATTTATATTCATATCAAGTTCAAATTTCCACATACCTATGTGCTTTACTCTCAACTCAGCATCCTAACAGCCCCCTTTCAAACCCAGTCTAAGTTCTCCTAAACCAGAATTTCCCTCTGAATAGTTCTGAATTCAATTCTGCTTATGAAAGGCTCTTGGATGGCAGGCAAGAAGAGACACCTTTATTCTTCAGAGGATGGCATATGTAACATTGTGGATGAAAAGGAGGTATGAGGCGCATTCCAGGCAAGTTCATGAGAAATACCCACCTCACTGTTGCCCTCTGGGTGTTTACGGGAGCTTACCAGACCTTTTAGTATTTCCTGGGCACATATTTGAGAATCACACGTTTTGGTACTGTGGGATATACTAGTAATTATTCTCTTTTACTTTTAGTTCTTCCAGCAGTTATACGAGCCTCTCATTCCCTATATTAAATTCCTCCTTATATATTTCACTTCATACATTTCACTAAGCCAGCCTTGGAAGGGCTGTGTTTCTAAAGGCAGACTTCTGGCAGGATGACTGGTGAAGAACTGAGGCACAGGCTTCTGTCTCCCACTGGTCAAAGGTCTTTGCGTAAGGCATCAATTACCTCCACACTTTCAAAAAACTTGCTGTGCCTCAGCATTAACATCCAATCCCAGAGACAGGAGGTGAGGGGTGTTCAGTGTGGGTATGCTATGTGGGTTTTTCAGGGTATGCCATATTAATTTGGTCAGTTTTCACATGACATTGGTTGCAGCAGTGGCCATTGGAGTATATTAAGCCACCAAAGACCCCAGAAACAGGTGAGGCTCAGAGGATCTGTAGTGAAGACATGTTTTTGCTATATGAGATTTGGAGTCACCAGGTCTTGGGTTCAAAACTTGATTTATTCTAGTTATGTAACTAGTCGGTTTTGTTTGTCCTTTTTTCACTTTCTCATTTTTGTTAATCATAAGACAATAATGGTACATTATTGTAATGCTGGGGTTATTCTGGAAATGCAATAAAGTACACAGTGTGTTTAAACATGGTACCTGGAGCATAATAATGCTGAATAAATGGTTCTTGCTGTGATAATTATTATCTGTGGTTTTCCAGAGCATTACTGATTCAGGTAGGAGGGAAATGGGGTTACCAGGTGGAGCCTGTTGCTCTTGCACACATGTGTGACTTATCATCATTAGGATGCTCCCCTGATCGCTGGTCAGGACCTTGGACAGATTCTGCAAGTGATTTTTTTTCACCTTCTCTTTCTCCCAAGAATGCGACTTTTAGAAAATAGCCTTACGCTCCTAAAGGGATGGCAGAAGGAATGAAAACACAGTTGCCTAAGCCTTGAGAAATCATCTTTGCTGGCCTAACTCTACTATTAAATATAATTGAAAACAAGGGCCAGACTCTCTGAACGAAGGCTCATGATGTTGGCTACACAGCTTTTAATTCTAAAGGCCTATAAAAGGAATAAATTATACAAGGGAAAACACCAGCTAAGAAGGAAGCAAAGTGATAAAAGATGATAAAGATCTGCAAAATAAGATATTAAATTTGAAAGGGAAACACACTTTAATAATCTCTTTCTCTTTCTCATCTGTAAAATTAAACTTGGGAGTTGGTAATACAATGACCTCAGTTTAGTCTCCACTGATCACTAACTGTAGATATTTCACTCCGGAGACTTGGTATATTAAAGTAAATTGAAATTGCATTAATTAATTAACTGTGTTATACATCACCTTATTATAGAGGGTTATAGTGCAATGGGAGTCTGTACGTATTATGGAAAGCTATTTACTGAATAATAGCAGGTTAGAATTAAAACAAGAAAAACAAATATGAAACAATGAGTCAAGATTTGTGATTCTTGGTGGTTTTTTTCTTTTAGTTTCTAAAAAAAATCTAGTTAACTCCCTTCTGTGTATGCAGGTAAAAGCACACTTTCCATCACTTTCTTTTTGCTGAATCCCTTTTAGAAAAAAGACAAATCTCAAAGTTCACGAGGCTCTGCTCACTTAAGGGTCTGGAAATCATGCATCATAGTCTGAAGACCAGAACAAAGCCTTTTCAGAACAAGTGGAAATTCTCTCCTCACTAAACTTTACTAACAGTTTCCTTTCAGAGAATGCTGTTTTTAGTGAAATCTTTTGGCATGCCTATCCTGGCACTTGGGGGCATCTGAAAAGTCAGGGTGTGTTTCTCAGGATAAAACAGAAGGTAATTCTCTCTCCTAAGACTTAATTTATCTGGTCATTTGATTATGTTTGTGTAACAGGTTGCCGTTGACTCCTGTTGGCTGAGGGTATATTCAGTACTGCCCTATGGCTCACACAGTTCATACCAGTGACATCCTGTAATTGAAGAGAAAATCACTACAATTAGTCACTTGATGTTACAAAGGAAAAGCAAATTGTCTGATTTTTAAGCTATTGTGTGAGGGCAGCCATTCTCATTTAACCTTGTTGTTTTCTTTAGAAAGCCACAAGTAGAGCATGCAGATTGGATAAAGAGCAACTGACGGAACTAGAAGGTACTCAAGGGCTGGGATTGTATCAGACATCTTTTGCGTCTTATCATATTTTTGGCCCCTGTTTTTACTCCAGTCATTGCTGTGGCGCACTGTTCATGCAGGTATAATATGACAGCCTCTGTTGTCATTATGCTCCAAATCTCTTGCTTTTGTCCCTGGATTTTCTTTCCAGTTCTAAAGGGGATGCTGACACATGCAGAAGAGAGTTCAGTTTCCATGAGATAACCCTCCACACCTGGGGATGAGAATTGCTCTCCTTTTTCTCAGGCGGGCAATTGGGGGGCAGGCATATATGGCTCCTCAGAAGATCCCTAGAGGATCTGTGCTCCAGTTCTTCACCAAGGTAATCAGTTCAATGATGCAATTTTAAATTAACTTTCCCTTCTTGTCTGTGTTGCTCTTTCACTCCCCTGCTCCAGTTCCCTGGGTTCATTTCCCAAATTAAACTTCAGACATTCTAGGCCTTATCTCAGGCCTTTCGCAGGGGAATGTAGGCCAAGACTGTAATTTTGTTTCTCTGTTTGCTGAAGAATTCCAAACACTTACAACAGCACCTGGAACATAGTAGGCACTCAACCAAATGCCAATGGAAAGACTAAATTGTGTCCAGAGGATGGACAAGATAAATGGCATTCCTTGCAGAATATGGGCTTAAGAAATTCTTGTTTATTCCTTTAGGGGTTGTGCTGTCTCTCAAGACTGATCATTAATAATAGGTGCTGTTGGTGTGTTTCTGATGTATTATATGAGACATGCCGCATGGCTCTTCTGAGAAAGAGGGAGCTGCCTCTTCACTTCAGTGTCAGAATCTCCAGGCAAATAATGTTTTATCAGGTGAGTTATAGCAGCCCAACACTGGAGTCCAGTGGAATGCATTGCTCTGTGCTCATAAATAATGCAAAGAGGATAACGCGCAAAGATAAAGGCCAGGGATTCATTCTACAGACCTTTATGTAAACCTCATAAATTGTGCACAATGATGTCTAGGAATGTGACAGTGGCTGTGGCACCGGATCTTGTTGACAATGGCATTGAGAATGAGAGCTGAAAGGAATGCTCCTTCCAAAAGGGAGAAGCATTGAGAGGGAGGTGAGGATGGGTGAGGCAGGGGAAAGTGGAGCCAGGAAAATGGAGACAATTGTACCTGAACAACCATGTTTAAAAGTACAAAAAGAAAGAACATTCCTTCTCAGTTCTCTTCTACTCTCTCACCAGGGAAAAATTGAAAAAAAAATTCTGTTTTCAGAATAAAGCAGACAACTCACAAATTTACAATAATAAAATTAAACAAAAAAGGCACAGAAAAATATCATTATATAAGGTCTAATTAGGAATAGATTGAGTTGTATAAGGTTTTTATTGCTGGTTGTTTACAAAGTTATAGAAATCGTATACCCGCACCCACACTCACATTTATGTATTTGCAGAACCCTGATGACATGGGAAACACTTAGCCACTCCCACCAGAATGTAAAAGTGTTCGTTTGGAATTTTCCAAGAGTGGAATTGAGAACCTTTTAGTATTTGTTTTCCATTGTCTTCAGGACACATGGGTGGGGAGTTTTAGATAAGAACCTGGAGTGCAGTACCTCAGTCTGCTGCACAAGCCAGAGGAAGTCACAGAGTGTGGCGAAAACAGGGCTCACAGAAATCATAGATGGCTTGTCATGTTAGGAGGAAGTGAAACCTTAAAAATAACAAATTGTTAAATATTTTAATGAGAGAAAGCTAAACGAGAATTAAAATGCAAGCAGCCCATTCTAAAAGGGAGAGAAAGACACAAGGAAACAAAATACATTCACCCTGCGTGTGTTCAATACTGTGGCTTATTGCGTTTAAAGTACTGAAGTGTTACTACAAAAAAGTGTAATGTTTCTCCATGACATACATGAGACTTGTTCTACTGGAGTTATTCCATGTATCACAACTCTGCTGTGCAACTTCCTTCCGCAAAAATATGCTTCTTTCTCTGAGGTTTCAAAATCCTTGAAGGACTCAAAGCAGTCACAGGAGGCAGCACAAGTTTAATTAGTTAAATTGACTAAGATAATATTATTAAATACTTCTATCATCATTTGGCAAAAGTTACCTTTCACACAGTTAAACAAGATGCTTTCATTTGCTTCCAAATAAAAGTGCTTCCTCTAGTAAGTAACACAACAGCAGAAACCACTGCGGTTTCTCTCTGTTGCATGAACCTTAACAGAGAGACTGTTCATTCATACAGCGAACATCGAGTGCTTTGTTTTCCCCTTGGATTGGTACCTGGAATCACGTTTTGCTCCAGGCATTTTCCTATAACAAACATTATGTTTCTAATTACTTGAAAGAAAACATGACCGCAACATTAAGAATGGGAAGCATCAATCTCAGAGTTCAATTTCTTGCAGTGCCCCTGTGCAATCATAAAGCAGCTACACATTTTAGCTGCTCTTGATATAGAAACACAGTTATAAAGAGAAAGTACACCTTCCAGGTTCTTGAAAGCGGAGAGAATCTTGACCTTTTTATGGGCTGACTTTTTGAGACACGTGTCAAAAGAGCTTATATATTGTTCTTGAGAAACGTGATGTAATTTGTAGATGAAGATAATTTTTTAAAAAGTAAACAGCATTAAAGAGATAATTACTTTTCTTGGTGAATGACATATGCAATGAAGAAGTGTGAGCCAAAAAAAGTCTTTCTATGGTACACTCCTGCAGCCAGTTATTTATTCAGAACACTATCCACTGTTCTTAGCCGCCCTCAGGTTCAAATTAACGCCATTGTATTAGCAAGGGTGTTTGCTGTGTGTACTATGCACTCCACCTTGTGATGAGGACATAAGAAATTGTTAGCTAGTATGATGCACAGTCTGGATTCCAAAAAGAACAAAAAGTCTAGCCAGGCAGATAAACAAAATAAATATGTCACATAAATATTTAAATATTACCTGTTGCCTGGAGTGATGAAATATTACTTGTTTCCTATTCCTTTTTCAACCCACCGTCAAGTTTCAAGGACACTGAATGTGTGTTTGTGTCCCCTAAAGTTTACATGTTGAAACCTTGGCCTATAATGGCAGAGGGTCTGAGGAGACAGGGTCTTTGAGTGATCCTGAGGGTGAACGCTCATGGTGGCATTAACGCCTTCCCTTGCTTTGCTTCTCCTGTCTCTGTTCTCCACCCTGTGACGATTTAACAACCCTGTCTGTGAACAAAGAAAACTGCTTTTATGAGACAGTGATCTGTTGGTGCCTCACCTTGGACTTCCGAGCATCCTGAGTTGTGAGAAATACATATGTGTTAGGTCATTCAGCCTATGGTATCTTGATACAGCAAACGGAAGTGACTAAAACAATGCTAGCAATCTTTATGTTTTTTAAAAATAACTTACCTTCTCAGATATTTTTAACAACTCCTATTTCTTATAGGTACATAATAACCTAACCAGATGTGATGAAATGAATAATCAGGGGAGAGGGTCACAGCCCTGTGTTGGGACACATGTTTCCATGGGTCTCTCACTCTTCTGCATGTCTTTTAAGCAGACCATTTTTGCTCCAGATTATCGTTCCATAATGTTTGCGCAGTAAACAGCATTAAAACATAGAGAGAAGGTCTCCCTCCAGAGCCAAAAGAAGGTTTGTTTACTATAAAATATAATAAAGTAATAATTTCCTTTGGGGCAAAATGCAGGCATGCTTACTGTCCAGTATAAAAGATTCAAGTTCCACAATCTTGGGGTTTCTCTTCTGTACTGCAGACCACCTTAAGAGTAGGTATCACTTGGCCCTCTGTGCATTGCCCTGTTGGAATGGGAGCCTGGAGAATAAGCAAAAATGCTGACTCTCTAGTTCCTGTTAGTGCTGTGGGTAATGTCTTTGTTCTCTGGCCCAGAGGTGTCGTGTCTTCTGCCGTGAAACTGCACCAGGCCAACTTGTTAGTTCAGACTCCTCACTACTCTTTACATCTTGTCCCTTTCACTTGCCTTTTTTTTCTTTGTATAACTGGCTGGCTGTCAGAGGAGGGAAAGGACCAAAATGGCTGGATGGTTTATTGGGAGAAAGATCATTAGAATTACAGAAAAATGACCCTTTCTAAAACAGTCTTTAACAGGGAGGAGAGAATTGAGGAAACAGTGGGGTGTAGATAGGAACATTTTTTAAATATGAACAAGGTCTGTCCAGAAGGTATTCAGCCATGTAATATATATATAAAGAGAGATTTATTGAAGAAGATACAAGATACAAGAAAACTTGTACATAGGACAATGACACCTCAGTTCCCATCAAAGTAGGCACCTTGGGACCCCACATAGTTCTCCCAATCACCTTCAGCTGCTCTGTTGTGTTTTCCCGAATATCACTGAAGGTCTGAAATCTTCTCCTTTTCAAAGGTGAATTTAGTTTTTGGAAAAGCCAGAAGTCACAGGGTACCAAACCTGGGCTGTAGGGGCCTGAGTCACCTGAGTGATTTGATGGTTCACCAAAAAACCCTGCCTGAGACACGATGCACGAGCAGGCATATTGTCATTATGAAGCCGCCAATCACCAGTTTCCCATAGATGCAGCCTTCTGAATCATCTGAATAGTTTCCCCAGAGCAATGTTCAAGCTTAATGCACAATTTGATGCAGATCCGTTGCTTTATTCACTCAATCATTTTGAATATGACAGCTACATAATACTCACTCAATGGCGTCTCCCACCCCCACTGAGTAGTACAGTGAAGTCATCAGTGTTCAGCCATGTGCATTTCAGTCCACTCATCTGCCAGGTTACATCAATGCTGTGAAAACCATTCTCTAACAATGGCTGGACTTTTTCCAGACAGACCTTGTCATTTTCATATTTATATACGTGAATGCTCAGTTATTTTCAAAGTGGTTTGTGTAACAGGGTACCATTTTACTCAGACTATTCCCAAACATACTTTCTTCATTATTTTATGATTCATATTTCCTTCCTTATATTTATCCCACTCCTTTCCTCAGCCCCTATTCCTTTCTGGGATGCCTGGGCTTGTGATCACATACAACTTTCTGCTTGTGAAGAATGAGTTTATTTTATCTGGTCCAACAATTCTAAGTACTTCTTTTGATGACTTGAAAGCTTCAGAATGGTACTTGTTCTTTCCCTTTCTCTCCTTTTGGTAGCACCTGGGTTTAAGAAGTGGAAAAAAAAAGAATAGTATAGGAAACAGAGAAGCCAAACATCTTATATGTACAACCCATGGCCATGAACTAAGGGGCAAAGAATGCTGGAGAGTGGGGGAGTGCAGGGTGGAGAGGGCATAAAATGGAGAAAAAATTGGGAAAACTGTAATAGCATAATCAATAAAATATATTTAAAAAAAGAAGTGTGTACTGGTGAGGGAGGTAATGAATCTACAAATTACTGTTCTCTGTACAATGTCTCTTCAGTCTATTTTCTGCTGTCTAGTGGCTAGGTTGGTTTTCTCCTTAAACTTGTCTCTGCTAGATTGCACTGGTCCTGCCTGGACTTTTGTGGGCATTATTCTGGCACACAGCTCTTAAGTTCATGTGCTAGTCATTAACTATTAGTCTTCGAGTTTTCACACAGTTAAGAACCTCTGCTGGATACACCATGTCCCATCCTAATCTCCAGGGCCTTCTGGGTTCCCTGAGCACCCACAGTCAGCCATGGGGTACCAGAAGCTTAACTTCAGCCTTATCTACTTGGCTGCTTTTGACTCATTACTCTTATTCTACACTCTGAGCTCGAGTTAGGCGATCATTCTCTCTGATGTTATACCCAGGGAATAAACACCACCTTGGACCCATTTTTGGTCTATCAAAACTCACCTAGACATTTTGTTTTCTTTTCATGCCCTATAGGCAAACTGCCTATGACCTTACTAAAAAGGGAGAAATAAATACTCTTTCTAAGATGAGGGAATGCACACACAATCACCACCAGCCCCCAACAAAATTCTATGACCTAATTGTGCTTTTTATTTATTTTTTATAATTTTATTTATTTATTTTACATTTTATTCATTTATCTTTTGAAGGGAAAAGAGGGAGAGAGAGAGAGAAACATCAGTGTATGGTTGCCTCTTGTGCGTCCTCTGCTGGAAACTGGCCTGCAGCCCAGGCATGTGCCCTGACTGGGAATCAAACCCTGATCCTTTGGTTCACAGGCCCATGCTCAATCCACTGAGCCATACCAGCCAGGGCCTAATTGTACCTTTTATATATTAATGATTGTAAAGTATTTTAAAACTTTCTTTTTTTTCTTCTCAAAGTTTAGTTTTCAAGACTATCTTATTTCATAATTAATATTTCAGTATTAAAAATGGAAAGACTCTGTCTCTCTGCCTTTGTGCCCAAGTATTTCCTTTCACCCTCACAAAAGTAGCCTCAAATGACTTGAAACAAAGACTTATACTTTACAATGGAAAGAGAACAACAGTATATTTCATAAAATATTACTCTTATTGTAATTGTTTCTTATTTTCAAATCTCCTTGCAACTGCATCCCTCAAAACTTTCCTTGTGCTCTTTCCATTAATCCATGAGGCTTCCGCAAGGTTCTCTTAATCAGCCCACAACCATGCATCTTTTAAAATCTGGATTCACCCTGGCTCATGTGGCTCAGTGGATTGAGTGTTGGCCTGTGAACCAAAGGGTCACAGGTTCGATTCTCAGTTGGGGCTCATGACTAGGTTGTGGGCCAAGGTCCTCAGTAGGGGGCACACAGGAGGCAACCATACATTGATGTTTGACTCCATTTCCTTCCTCCCTTCCCCTATCCCTAAAAATAAATAAATGGAAATATTGAAAATAAATTTGGATTCAATCTTATTGCTTCTAGGAAAACTTTCTTACCAGCCAGGTTGTGTTCTTTTATTTGTTAAATGTCAAACACATTGCAGTTGCCTGGTGGTTTTAAAGTCATTTTCTTTAGAGTGCTAAATTTATAAGAATATGATTTGGGAGTCACCTAGAGAGAAGGCTTAGGTTACCTATCCTTATTTCATCCATATTTTTCTTTGCTATGTACTTGTAAGAGCAAGAGAATTCAGGGGTAAAAGAAAATATTTATAAATTTTTGGACAATTTATTAGTCATTTCATAATTAACAATAGGTAACCTTAAAATGATTTAGTGATTTTTTTAGGTCTCACATATTTCCTTAAACTATATGTGCTTATGTCTTCTGTTAATTATGATAGATTCTTTGAAAACAGTGACTATGTTTTATCCTTCTAAGTTTCCTCTACACCTTCTGATTTGTACACACATACAAGTTGATAAATATTTGTGTTTTTGATTGTCCTGGTTATGATTAAATTCAATAATGACTCAGGAAATAAAAACTTTGGACTATTCATGCATTGCCTTATTGATTAGATGGGGCCCCATCTAAGCCTTCAAAGATAGACAAGGTTGGAAATGATAACTAGGAAGACGAGAAACATTTATGAAGTGTGATGGCCTGAACAAGGTTTTGGATCTGGAAGAAAAATCAATGGTTTCAGCTCTTGCATTTTATCACAAGTATCTGGTTATCATTCATCTCAGTCTTTACCATTAGTGAGTCTTCTTACTGAGAATGAAGGGGTACAAAATAAACAGGTTAAAAGACAAGCCACATGTCATTATAGAATGAGCCCTCTTAAGTATTTGCTCTTTAAAGACCAAATGTTATTTTGTTCAAAATTACTCAGCATGGATGAACCAATGTTTTTGTAAGTAGCAAAGTCACTTTTTCCCTGTATAAAAAATGACTGTGTATTCTTACTAGTGTAAGCATCCATAATGATAACTTTTTCAAATATAGCACTTTAGAACAGAAAAGTTATTTGAAAGTAAAGTTCAGTCCCTTATTTAAGTAGATGCTTGGGAACACCAGAAACACCAGAATTCTCTAAGGTCACATGACTAATAAACAGCAAAGCAAGGACTCAGCTTGGGTCCATTGACTCTCCAAATCTTCATTCTTTTTTTTTTTAATCCCCACTTGAGGATGTGTTTTTATGGATTTTAGAGAGAGAGGAATTGGAAAAGAAAGAGAGAAATAGAGAAATAGAGAGGAAAACACCAATGTGAGGAAGAAACAGGGATTACTTGCCTCCTGTACTTGCCCCAACTGAGGATCGAACTCACAACCTAGGGATGTGCCCTGACTTGGAGCTGAACCCTGAACATTTAGTGTATGGGATGTCACTCTAACCAACTGAGAGCCACCCAGACAGGGCTAAATCTACTTTTTTTTTTATCTCTCTAGAAGAAATCTACCTTTGCAATTGAGATGAATTATAAAATAAAATGAGACCATTTGGCCTTTTAAAACACATGATGCTTTAAACACACTACGACAATGCTGCTGTCCTCAGGAAATTAAAAAGCAATTTAGAGAAATGAAATGGGTCAAATGATCTGTCACTAAAATAAAAGGTTGGGGATCAACTAGTAAATCAGCAACTGCTTCCTGTGCTTGAGGTTTTCAACCCCTCAGGGTGGGGGGTAAACCACCAAATAAATTTAAAAGGATTTCCACTGAGTGTTCCTTGTGAAAATCTGAAGACATTTATATTACACACTCTACACCCTTAATTTCCGGTGCCAAAACAGAACAGTATTCAGTGGGCTCATGTTTTAAGAGGGTTATTTTCTATCAGATCTTTAAAAAATACCCTAAAGCACTTTAATTTGGGAAGGGGAGGCTAATTCTCTTAGCAGAATTGAAAAGCTCAGACATTTTTCTTATGAACACTAAAATTTCCTTGTTTTGCCTCATTTTATTGATGATGGACTGCCATTGTTTTCTTTCCTCTTAGGATTGCAGGAAGGAAAATCCACCAACAAGATGTAGTAGCTTCCTTTTAACTTGTGCTTCATATGCAACTTTAATGACAGTTTTACATACGTTACTCAACCCTCAGTACACAGAGAGGTCAAATCAGCATTTAAACAGACGTTCTAAATGGAAATGAGTGTCAGTCACTTACTCACGGTGGTTTTGATAGAACAGCAACTCTCCAAATCACCTCAAAGAATCAGGAGCCGGGAAAATCAACAGCAACCATTGATTTTTCTCTGCCAACTTGATTTTTAGCAATTAGATTTCAATTGCATGAAAACTCAGGAAAGAAAGGCCTTTTGTGCTATTTTGGTCAGTCTCACCTGCACTAATCAGCGTGAACTGCTCATGTCTATGGATATTATTTTGAATTTGGCCGACTGGGTCTCCAACTCAGTTGTGGGTTTCAGAAAAGGTTACTTTGGGTCTTCACTTCACCTTATTAAGTGCTATGAAACTTGAGTTCCAAAATATTTAAAAGTGAATACCTTTGAATACTTTTGAGTAGTAAACTTTGAGTTAATAGTCGTTCATAGATGGTGAGGGTGAGATTGCTGTTGACTCTGTGCTTTCTGATTTCCAGAGTTGTGTACTGATGAAATAAATGAATATTTCACTATTACCTTCCATGGGACTGAGCAGATCTTACCTCATGAGGATGAATCAGAGTGCAATAAATCACCAGATATCAGAGGTACAGTAGGTGAAATTATGCTCCCCACACCCCAGACATCCATATTTTGTTTCCTGGAAGCTGTGAACATACTCTATTACATGGGAAGAGAGAATTAAGGTTAACAATCAGATGACCTTAGTAGGGAGATTATTTTGGATTATCAATGTAGTCACACAGGCCTTTACAAGAGAGGAGAGGGAGGAAGAAGAATCAGGGTGATGTGATGTGAGAAAGACTTGACTACCTACTGCCGGCTTTGAAAAACATTAGGGCCCACAAGCCAAGGGGTATGGACAACCTAGAACTGGAAAAGGCAGGGCAAGAAAAGAGATTTTCCCCTGGAGTTTCCAGAAGAAAAACAGTCTTGTTTAAACCTTTATTATAGCCCAGTGGTGTCTTTTTCACACTTTTGACCCCCACAACTACAAAATAATGACTTTTTATTGTTTTAAGCCATTAAATTTGCAATAATTTGTGACAACAACAATAGGAATACAGAATATTTGGCCTCAACTTACCTGGGTTGTCATTATAGTTTTTTAAAGTTATTATTTATTTACTGATGTGTGGTATAAGGTGAGATTTATTTATTTATTTTAACTGTGAATAATATTTTGTGAGTGTACCACAATATATTTTATTCTGATGTATTTCTCTACTCTTTTGTTTATGAAGATTTTGTTGCTTTTCTCAGTATGCTATTGCAAACAGCCTATTGCAAACATCCCACAAGTTGCTCTTGTACTTGCTTCCTTGTGATTTTACATGAGTGTTTTCCTTGGGTATAAACTTGGACATAGAATTATCAGGGTGTAGCCCTGGCTGGTGTAGCTCAGTGGATTGAGTGCGGGCCTGCGAACCACACGATCGTGGTTCGATTCCCAGTCAGGGCACATGCCTGGGTTGCAGGCCAGTTCCCAGCAGGGGACTCACGAGAGGCAACCATACATTGATATTTCTCTCCTTCTCTCCTTTCCTTCCTCTCTAAAAGATAAATAAATAAAATCTTAAAAAAAAGAATTATCAGGGTGTGTAAAATGCCCATCAACTTAAACAGATATTGATAGTTTGCTACTCAAAGGGGCTGGACTAATTTATACAACCACCAGTAGTAATAAAAGTTTGAGTTTCTCCACATTCTTATCACAAGTAGTCACAGACTTTGCATTCAGTTGGTCTTGTGGATTTTACATTATATTATACATGTGGTATTAATTACGTAAAAATTCTCTGTCATAGAATGCAATGTTTTTAATTTTAATACAACAATGACACAAGTATAAACTTACTTTTGCACCAACCCCATATATTTTTACTACTTGTGTGAAAATGATTTATAATTTTTTTGTATTCACAGCGTTCTCTGTGTATTTTTAAATGGCTTTGTATGTGTTTTATTTTTTTAGTTTTTCTGTGTGTTTATGTGTGTAATTCTGATATTTAGGAAGGGTTGCAGTCCTTTAAAACAATAGTTTTATAACAAATTTAATCCTTTTAAAACATAAATCTCTGTTCTCTGGACATGATACAATTAGCATATTTCCACTTTTTTCCCCCTCTCTTCTCTCTCTGCTACTCTTCCTTTTAGGTAATTTAAAAGTCACTTTTGATTATTATCACTGTAGAATTAAATGCTCTTATACTTCTATTATTTGATCTGTTGGCTTTAAACGATATCCTTTGACTTCCCGCTTTTCAGCATTCTATGCTCCCTGCCTGTCCTGTTGCTATGGTTTTCCCTCAGTCTTTCCTGGGGACTATACTTTGTTTTCTAATAATTTTCCCAGGAGGACACGCAGGAACACTTTTTTTCTCCATTCACATTTATTCAACAGTATTTGCCTGTAGTTTTTCTAGCTAGAGTCAGTTGACTTGATATAATTCCTTTGGTTTATATTTTCTTTAAATAATTTTATATGTTAATCAGCACTCATAGGTTTGAATGTACCTGTAGATTTTCCCACTATCCATGTTTTCAACTATTTTTTTCTGGCTCTTTTTTTAAAAAGATTTTATTTATTTATTTTTAGAGAGAGGGGAAGGGAGGGAAGAAAAGAGGGAGAGAAACATCAATGTGTGGTTGCCTCTTGTGTGGCCCTTACTGGGGACCAGGCCCACAACCCAGGCATGTGCCCTGACTGGGAGTTAAACCGACAACCCTTTGGCTCACAGGCTGGCACTCAATCCGCTGAGCCACACCATCCTGGTCTATTTTTTCTGGCTCTTAATGGATTTCTGTACTTTGAATTTTGGTATCTATGTATCTGCTATTCTCAATGTCTTTAGCAAAAATGTGTCTTTTTAAGGAAGATTCAAGTCTACTTTCATTTTAAGAAAAGTACATTTTCCCTGCTTTTCTATTGTTTTCTTGCTTGTTTACTTTTTGTTCTTCCATTTATTTTTGTAAATTTCTTTTATTCACATCCTCTCTATGCTTATGTTTTCTACAGTGTTTTTTTTACTCTGTATGCCTTCCATTTTCATCTTTATGACTATTGATTTTACTTTTTGTGTACTTTTTTTCTTGAGATCTGTGTGTTTTATTTCAACTTCTTTACTTACTTTAACGTTAAATTCCTGAGGACTTGATTTCCACTTTGTGATAATATTCCAGAGAGGCAATAGTCATTCAGCTTTTCGTATTTGTGATAAAACAGTTGCTCACAGTATTCAGCTGGTGCATGGGTGACTATTGTGATAAATTTTCTGCTCTTTGGTTTTTGCATCATTTTAGATTAAATGGCAGATAAAACTGATAAATATTTCTGACATGTGCTAATGCTAAAATGTCTCCTTTGTCCTTTAGTTTTGCAGTTGATTTAAAAAAATATCTAAATATATTAATTTCATTTTTTCCTTCTAGATTGATCTTTTGGCAGTACCCTGCTAACATTTCACTATATCAATTAAACTTCATCCCCTAATTGATAAACATGATCTTCTATATTGTCTTTCATTTGGACTGAATATGTATATCCTCTCAAAATCCAAACATTGACACCCTAATCCCAATGTGCTGGTATGAGGAGGTGAGATGTTTGAGATGTGACTAGGTTACGTGGGTGGAGCCATCATCAATGGGCTTGGTCGCTTTATAAGAAGAGATATGAGAGAGATGATTGTATTCTCCACCATCTGCAAATCAGGATGAGGGCCTTTACCAGACGAGATGTGTCAGCATCTTGATCTTGGACTTTGTAGCCTCCAGACTGCAGGAAATAAATGCTTTTTAAGCCACCTATTTTGTGATAACTTGTTGCATCAGCTTGACCTAAAACATACCCTTAGCAAGCAATGAAATCTGTGTCACAGCCCAATTTCTAGTTTTATGACCTTGAACAACTCACTGAGCCACTTAATTTTTTCTCTTTTTCTAAACATATCTCCCACTGCAGTGATTTGAATGATTTTTAAAGTCTCTACCAACTTTAAATTGCTGTGATTTTATACTCATTATAAAGAATTAGCCTCTTCATCTCTGTGGAACAACAACCTGGATAATGAAAATCTTAGTTTCTAAGTAACTGTCTGCCTATCAGAATTCCCTCCCAAAAGTAGTAATTCTGCATAGATAGCTAATTTCTGAATGTTGCTTTGGAGAAGTACTCTAGATGTAAAATAGCATAGACTATGATTTTAGAAGTTCTAATTATTATTTTAAAACTATATAATCTTGTATTATCTTTGTAGATAAAGCTTTTATCAAAATTTTTATTTTTGTTCAAGTACAGTTTTCTGTCTTATATTCCCAGCCCTGCACCCCCAGTGCTCCCCACCTCCCTCCCATTTCCGCCCCCCACCTTAGTTATTGTCCATGTGTCCTTTATGCTTGTTCATGTGAGTCCATCCCCTTTCCCCCTATGATTCTCTCCCCTCTCCCCTCTGTACCCTGTCAGCCTGTTCCGTATTTGAGTGTCATTGGTCATATTTTGCTTGCTTGTTTGTTTTGTTGTTTAGATTCCTGTTAACGGTGATATCATACGGTATTTGTCTTTCACTGCCTGGCTTATTTCGCTCAGCATAATGCTTTCCAGCTCCATCCATGATGTTGCAAAGGGTAGGAGTTCCTTCTTCCTTTTTGCAGCATAGAATTCCATTGTGTAAATGTACCATAGCTTTTTGATCCAGTCATTTACCGATGGGCATCTAGGTTGCTTCCAATTCTTGGCTAGGGTAAATCGTGTAGATAAAGCTTTGATCAAATGGTGTTAGGTGGACTATATCATTTGAAAGAACAATTCAAGGCTTTTTCATATAAAATATTGATTAACTATCCAAGTAAAAGTTGTGTGTAAATTTTTTTACACGAAAATAAAGATTACACACTCATCGTGCTAATTGGCAAGCATACAGCTAGTTCTGTACGATAACATAACAGTACACACCCACAGAAGTCAGGAAACAGAGAATTAAACTAGAGAAAGTAAGAAGAAAAAGAGATTTAAGAAAATATCCAAATGTACATTTCTCCTGAGCTACTCTCGCAGTTCACTGACAACTGATTGTCAGATATCATATCTTTGAGCAGAGCTTGTGCTGCTTTGTAACCTAGGGCTGCTCCTACATTCTGGGTGTAAACTCCCCTATTGCTACCCACAACTTGAGCATCTTACTCTTAGACTTAGACAAGAAGTACACTTTTCCCAAGCCCTGGGCATTAGAGGGTTCCTATTCTAGTGCCCCTGTGGGGAAAGCAGAAGAGTGTAAGACCAAGAGAATATCCCCTTGGCAGTATCTCAGCCTGAGGGCTGTGGGCTGAATGCAGCCCATGATGATTGTGAATGTGGCCCAATGAAAAATCATAAATTTACTCAAAACGTTATGAATTTTTTTTGTGATTATGTATCACAATGTATTTATTTATTTATATATTTTTTGAATTTATTTTTTTTAAAAATCACTTTATTGTTGTTCAATTACAGTTGTCTGCATTTTCTCACCACTCCCCCCAACCCCAGCCAAACCTCCCTCCCTCCCTTGCTTCCACCCTCTGCCTTGGTTTTGTCCATGTGTCCTTTAGAGTAGTTCCTGAAAACCCTTCTCAGCTCTGTTTCCTTACTCATCCCCTCTGGCTATTATTAGATTGATCTTAACCTCAATGACTCTGATTATATTTTGTTTGCTTTTTTCTTTTGTTGATATGTTCCAGTTAAGGGTGAGATCATATGGTATTTGTCCTTCACCGCCTGACTTATTTCACTTAGCATAATGTGTTCTAGTTACAGCCATGCTGTTGCCAGTGGTAGGAGCTCCTTTCTCTCTGCTGCATAGTATTTCATTGTGTAAATGCACCATATATTTTTAATCTCTTCATTTGCTGATGGGCATTTAGGTTGCTTACAGCACTTGGAGATTGTAAATTGTGCTGCTATGAACATTGGGGTGCATAGGTTCTTTTGGATTAGTGTTTCAGGGTTCTTAGGGTATAATCCCAGCAGTGGAATTGCTGGGTCAAAAGGGAATTTCATTTGTAGTTCTCTGAGGAAATTCCACACTGTTTTCCACAGTGGCTGCACCAGTCTGCATTCCCACCAATAGTGACTAGGGTTCCCTTTTCTCTGCATCCTCTCCAACATTTGTTTGTTAATTTGTTCCTGATGGCCATTCTGACTAGTGTGAGATGGTATCTCATTATAGTTTTAATTTGTATCTCTCTGATGGCTAGTGATCCTGAGTATCTTCATATGTCTCTGGACCCTCTGTATGTCCTCCTTGGAGAATTGTCTCTAAGTCTTTTGCCGATTGTTTAATTGGGTTTTTGGTCTTCCTGGAGTGGAGTCGTGTGAGTTCTTTATGTATTTTGGAGATCAAACCCTTGTCTGAGGTATTATTGGCAAAATAGTTTTCCCATATAGTTAGTTCTCTTTCATTTTAATGCTGTTTTTCTTTTTTAAAATGTATTTATTTTAATTGTTGTTCAAGTACAGTTTTGTCTTTTACTCCAATCCAGCTCACCCCCCCCAGTGCTCCCCACCTCCCTCCCATTTCCACCCTCCTTAGTTTTTGTCCATGTGTCCTTTATACTTGTTCCTATAAACTCTTCTTCCCCTTTTCCTCTGAAATTCCCTCCCTTCTCCCCTCTGGTCCCTGTCAGTCTGTTCTCTATTTCAGTGTCTTTGGTTATATTTTGCTTGCTTGTTTGTTTTGTTGTTTAGCTTCCTGTTAAAGGTGAGATCATATGGTATTTGTCTTTCACCACCTGGCTTATTTCATTCAGCATAATGCTTTCTAGTTTCATCCATGCTGTTGCAAAAGGTAGGAGCTCCTCCTTTCTTTCTGCTGCATAGAATTCCATTGTGTAAATGTACCATATTTTTTTGATCCATTCATTTACTGATGAGTACCTAGGTTGCTTCCAACTCTTGGCTATTGTAAATTGTACTTCTATGAACATTGGGGTGCATAGGCTCTTTTGGATTGGTGCTTCAGGGTTCTTAGGGAATAATCCTAACAGTGGAATTGCTGGGTCAAAAATCATATTCATTTTTAGTTTTCTGAGAAAATTCCATACTGTTTTCCATAGTGGTTGTACCAGTCTGCAATCCCACCAAGAGTCAACTAGGGTCCCCTTTTCTCCACAACCTCTCCAACATTTGTTGTTTGTTGCTTTGTTTATAATGGCCATTCTGACGGGTGTAAAGTGGTATCTCATTGTGGTTTTGCATCTTTCTGATAGCTATTGATATTGAGCATCTTTTCATGTGACTCTGGATCCTCTGAATGTTCTCGTGGAGAAATGTCTGTTCAAGTCCTTTGCCCACCTTTTAATTGGGTTGCTTGTCTTAGAGTGGAGTCATGTAAGTTCTTTGTATATTTTGGAGATTGAACCCTTGTCTCAGGTATCATTGGCAACTTTGTTTTCCCATACAATTAGTTTTCTTTTTATTTTAAGACCGTTTTCTTTAGCCGTGCAAAAGCTTTTTTATTTTGACGAGATCCCATTTGTTTATTCTTTCCTTTATGTCCCTTACTCTAGGGGACATATCAGTAAAAATGTTGCTGTGTGAAATATCTGAGATTTTCCTGCCAATCAATGTTCTCCTCTAGGACTTTAATGGTGTCACGGCTTATATTTAAGTCTTTTATCCACCTTGAACTTATTTTTGTGTATGGGGTAATTTGCTGCTGGAATTTCATTTTTTTGCACATAGCTGTCCAGTTCTCCCAACACCATTTATTGAAGAGGCTATTTTTACTCCATTTTATGTTGCCCTCCTTGTTGAATATTAATTGATCATAGAGACTTGGGTTTATTTCTGGGTTCTCTGTTCTGTTCCATTGGTCTATGTGCCTGTTTTGATGCCAGTACCAGGCTGTTTTGATTACAGTGACCTTATGATACAGTTTGGTATCAGGTATTGTGATCCCTCCTACTTTGCCCTTCTTTCTCAAAATTGAAGCTGCTATTCAGGGTCATTTATGGTTCCATGTAAATTTTTGAAGTGTTTGTTCTATGTCTGTGAAATATGTCATTGGTACTTTAATAAGTATTGCATTGAATCTGTAAATTGCTCTGGGTAGTATGGACATTTTGATGATGTTAATTCTTCCAATCCATGAACACGGTGTATGTTTCCATTTGTTTGTGTCTTCTTTGATTTCTTTCTTCAGTGTTGTGTAGTTTTCTGCACACAGGTCTTTTACCTGCTTGGTTAGGTTTATTCCGAGGTATTTTATTTTTCTTTTTGCTATATCGAATGGGATTTTTTTCTTAATTTCTGCTTCTGCTGTTTCATTGTTGGTATACAAAAATGCCTTTGATTTCTGGATATTGACTTTGTATCCTGCTGTTTTGTCAAATTTAATGCTGTTTTCTTTAGCTATGCTGCTTTTTAATTTGATGAGGTCCCATTTGTTTATTCTTTCCTTTATGCCCCTTGCTTTAGAGGACATATCAGTGAAGATACTGCTGCGTGGAATGTCTGAGATTTTCCTGCTGATGTTTTCCTGTAGGATTTCTATGGTGGCATGACCTATATCTAAGTCCTTTATCCACTTTGAATTTATTTCTGTGTAAGCATAAGCTGGTGATTTTCATTTTTTGTATGTAGCTGTCCAGATCTCCCAACACCATTTCTTGAAGAGGCTATTCTTACTCTAATTTATGCTTCTTCCCCCTTTGCCAAATATTAATTGACCATATAGACCTGGGTTTATTTCTGGGTTCTCTGTTCTGTTTCATTGGTCTATGTGCCTGTTTTGATGCCAGTACCAGGCTATTTTGATTACAGCGGATTTGTAATACAGTTTGGTATCAGGTATTGTGTATCACAATGTATTTGATGGGAAGGCCAAGACACTTCTTCTTCTGCCCGTGTGGCACAGAGATGCCAAAAGCTTGGACACCCCCACATCTAGACCATACTCTGAGTGCTCAGTATTCTGTCCACATGGCCCATGTGAATTTTCAGGGTCAATGCAAGCCATCTCCTTGATTCCTTCCACCTGGGATTAGACCAAGCCATCCATTTGCTTATAATCATGCCCAGGGAGTTCTTCAGGGACTCCTTTTGAAGAAGGTGGTGTGCAGTAAGACCTTCACTGTGAAGACCTAAGTTGAAACAAGCAAGGGTCTGGAGACAGTTCTGTGGGTACCAGCACATTCCAACTGGAAACTCCAAAGTGGCCAAGGGTAGTAAATTCAAGCCTGACTATCCTAGTTATATGAAGTTATATTTGTAAGGTCAGAGGATAGAACATATTTTATTTAATGGTTTGAAATCTTCATTTATAACTTTAAATAGTTACAAGATACCCAGATCTACATATTCACTCTTATCCTGAGTCTCACAATGTTATTGGTGAGACTAAAAACAGGCTTGGCCTGTTTTTATGTGTTACTGTCACCATGTGCCTAGTTTTGCCTTGTAGCATCAGAGTTGGCTAAAGATCTAGGTCTACTTTCATCACTAAACTCCTCAAAGTTATCAAGGTTAAGAACCCCTGGTGGGAAGGCCCATAGACCTCCTTTCACTCCATGACTTGAATTAGAGCCATTAAGGGTGGAGCTAATTCAATTCTTCTGTCAACTTTTTAGATAGGTGGTTGATTCCAGGACTATGCCCCCTTCTCTGGTCTTTTGGTTGAGTTAACTGCAGTATACTCTCCTTCTATAAAGAAAAGCAATATTTATTAAGAACTAACACACCAGGTATAGTATTAGATACTTTAAGTACTTTTCCGCTCATCATTTGAACAAGGCATGTATTATCTTCTTTGGACAGAGGAGGAAAGTAAAGATTAGATAAGTTAAGAAGAAATTGGCTAAGGAACTCAAAACTTTTTCACTCCCAATATTATCTGTGATTCCAATAACCTTGTGATTGTCACAAATGTAAAACTCTGCCATTACTCGTCTACCTTTCAAAGACAGCCCCAGGTATCTTGCTCACACTTCTGTTGAAGTCTCAAACCAGCCCTGCATTGACTCTGCTCCTGGAACTTTGGTTTATCTCCCTGAATAGTGGCTTCTTTCTGGAAAAGTTGAACATGGAAACTCCACCATGGCTGATTTAGACTCAAAGTAAATGATTGGAAGAGTTTAATTTTTCATAAAAAAATAAGATCTGGCACTGAAACCTGAAGTTTCTGGACAGTGCAATTACTCAAGTTCATGACTAGGCTTGGGTTTCGCTGGAGGAATTTGGTACTATGCTAGGCCCCAAAGCAATGTTCCCTCAGTTTGCCCAGCTAAGTTACCAGGTCCAGCTTCATGTCTCACAGAGAGACTGAAGTGATCACTAAGGATCACTGTGGCAGAGGACTCACAAGTGGCCCGTACACAGGGACAGACAGCAGGAGAATGTGCACCTTGGAAGACAAATTGATACTCACATGTAAATTTAGACCCGGCCCACTAATTAGAGAAAAGCCTTTAATGGGTATAGTCTGAGGCAGAGTCTGAATGGGGTTGAATTTTAAGGCAGCTGATCTACAGTTGAAAGGAGTTGAGGAGATCAGGAATAGATAAGCTAATAGTTTCTTGTGCAATCTCTACCTCTTAAAACTTTAATTAAATAGGATTTTATTAAACATCTACTACTAATAAGGAACTGTTTAAGCATTGCAAAGGACAGTGTTAAATAAAATATGAGGGTGACTGTTCTCCAGGCCACCACTACCTGTAATAAAGAAGAGAACGACATACATAAGTAACTCTGATAAATTATCACAGTGTGAGAAACTATGCTAATGAAAACTATGGTAGAAGTAAAAATTGCCATGAACTAAGTAGGGCGAATGAGATTAATTTCTGTGTCAGTGGGGGGTGGGATTGCTACCAATTTGTTAAATCTCATTGGCCCAGATGTTATTTGTTTTCTCCTTTAGGTACTGTCTACTGAATTGTCTAGAAGGAAAATATTAATTATATAAACATCCTATGTTTTTTTTCAGTTTGAGAAGTGATCAATAAACTTCCATTTTTCCTGCATGAACCAATCTAACATTTCTCTCTTCAAAGGAAAGGGCCAGCCCTGGCTGGTGTAGCTCAGTGGATGGAGCGCGGACCTGCGAACCACAGGATCGCGGTTCGATTCCCAGTCAGGGCACATGCCTGGGTTGCAGGCCAGTTCCCAGCAGGGGACTCACGAGAGGCAACCATACATTGATATTTCTCTCCTTCTCTCCTTCCCTTCCTCTCTAAAGATAAATAAATAAAACCTTTTTTTTTAAAAAAGGAAAGGGCCAATTTGCAGTTATGTTTCATCCTCTTTATTTTTAGACAGGTAATGTTAACCATGAGTTGATGGTTTTCTAGTTTAAGGAAAGAGTTATTTCCTTAACATTATAAACCTGAGTATGAATCTCATTAACCTTTTTCATTATGTTTTTCAGTTAACAAGACACACAGATTTCCAGAAAAGGGAATTCCTGAGTAATTATTGCATTGACATTAGTATGAGTTTTATTTACCTATTTACTTATTTATTTTGGCCAAAGAACAAAGTTTAAGGTAAATTAATAGAAATGCAAAATGATACATGAAAAATTCTGCGCTTTTACTTTATTTTTCCCTGGAACATCAACTTCCTGAAGTTTCTGCTGTAAGCTGGTTAGAAAGCAGTTTATGGAGAAATGATATGGTAAGCAAGTGCCCTACATCTATCAGGTAAAGTGATTAAACCTGCATCTATCATTCAACATAATTAATCAGTGAGACACCCACAGCCCATGTTCACATGCTGATTAATTTGTAGTTCAGGTATATACATCTCAGGCTTCAAGTTTATATGGAAAATACATCCATCAATGCTGCCACGTGCCCTGATGTGCCCCATTGCAATGATAAAATGAGCAGATATTCTCTAAAGAAGAGTAGAAAGAGGTTTTTATTCCTAACTGAAAGCAAAAGTGTAAAGTTCTTCAAAGACTGCCAAACAGAAAACAGCCATCCAGTACAATAGTTTTTTTTTGTTAATTTTTCCTAAATAATGCCCTAAAATCTGGACTTTATGTAAAAAGTCTCTGAGTATAAAATACTCGTTTGCCCTGGCTGGTGTAGCTCAGTGGATTGAGCGCGGACCTGCGAACCACACAATCGCGGTTCAATTCCCAGTCAGGGCACATGCCTGGGTTGCAGGCCAGTTCCCAGCAGGGGACGCACGAGAGGCAACCGTACATTGATATTTCTCTCCTTCTCTCCTTCCCTTCCCCTCTAAAGATAAATAAATAAAAAATCGTAAAAAAATACTCAAGTTTAAGTGTCTATTTATTCAGTCCTGCAAAAATACTTATTGAGCGCCCGTCACACCCTAGGGACATAGTACTGATCTGATGGACTTCTTCCCAGGAAGCACACAGCCTGGGGATCAGAGGACGAGGGTGTTAGAAAGAGAGACTGCTGTCACCTTGGACGTAATGAGCACCAGTCTGAGGTTTCCTGTTCTATAAGAAGACAGATTTTTTATAGGGTCAATGAACACAGTCTCTTCATAATGGTTTAAATACCCCAAATAACTTTTAAATGTCTTTGTAAAATGTTTGGTTTTGCTTATGTGAAACCAGAATGTGTTTTAAGGGCAGAAGAGAGAACATAGTGGTTTAGTTGAATCATTTCAGGAATGAGCAAAGTTCAGGGGAGCGTCGTTCAGTCTTGCCAGCTGGTGATTATCAACAGCCAAATGCATATGTATAGGTCACTTATATAGTTTTTCACCCCTTATCTACCATCCACCTTTAAAAAAACGTTTTCAAAAGTAAATACTATAATGAATCGATAGAGTTTTTGATGAAAAAAAAACCAGAGATTTTGATATGTACAGGGTTCAGCACAAATAACACCCCCTTCTCACTACAAAATCATAAGCATGTAATTCTGTAACATAACAATATCATACTCAAGCACACCATATGACATTTTAGGTGAAATGTTCGAATTGCTGTCCACTTTGTGTGAGACATTCACGTACTCTATCAATCACATTCAAGCAAGCCTTACTTGTACTGCACCCTGTATTATTTTTAGCACTTAATTGTTTTCTTTTATTATGATTGTTTTAAAAATTCAAATGATTTAGAGGTATGAGTCTTTCATATATTTTTACATGCATAAAAATGTATACAAATACATAGACGTAACTGAAAATGCAAGGCCTCAAGAAAAGCCAAACTTGTGCACACTTGTCCCTAGGTACGAAAGGAAAGAGTGCCACGACCTGGTAGGGTGATGGACTCCGTTGTCTGAAGGAGCATCTACCCTTTCTGGTCAAGTCTGCTGTTCTTATAGGGGTAGGGAGGGGAGGGCTTTTCTACCCCATTACCTTGCTGGCTTTTGGTGCACTTGGCCTTGTCCATTTATCTTTTTAGCTTTTGGAATGCTCAGTGTAAGAACCTCTCCCTGTGCCATCTCGGCCAGTGGGGGGGTGCCCTGGCACTTTCTATCGACCATAGCACAGATTAATATAGTTTTCAAAATAGGTCACTAAGCTTTGTATGTTGTTAACTCCTAAGAGTTTCTTAAAGACTTCACTCTGACCCTTTTCTCTTTTTTAATTGTTGTTCAAGTACAGGTTTCTGTCTTTTACTCCCATTCCAGCCCACCTACCCAGCCCTCCCATTTCCAACCCCCCTCGTTTTTGTCCATGTGTCTTTTATACTTGTTCTTGTAAACTCTTCCCTGCTGCAGTCCAGCTGCAGCAGGGTCCAGGGATTCCTGACAGGTGGGTGAGGCATTGGTGATGGGTAACAGAAGACAACATGCCTCAAAGAACAGTGAAGCTCTGTTCCGTTTATTGCAAGTACAAGCAGGTTTTCATATTTTCGTTTTTGGTAGTGATTAACATTTGCAGGTGCATAGCATGATCGGTTAAGCAGAAAAATCAATACAAAGGTAACCAGGAAAAGTACAAGAATTTTCACAGTTTCAGTTATGTTAAACAAAAGTTGTTTTGACCAGGAGAACCATTAATCAGACAATTTGAAATAGCTCTATGTACAGAGTTTGAATGTCTTATTGTTTATTAAATTCTCAGAGTTTGGCATGGGGCGAAAGGTATGCTAGAACAAGCAGAGGTTAGGAAATTCATTATAAGCTTTTGTGATGTCTAACTTAGCTATCTATCTTTCTGTCTAAAATATTTTTTTGTGTGTATTATGGACTCTAACTCCTTGGTAATCGTTTCTACGTGCTTAGTTTGTAGTCGCTAACCAGCTTCTCCTATTTCTTTGCCTGTCTAATTCTAATTGATATATATTCCTATTCAAGGTAAAGGAGGGGCTGTTACTCCAATAACTTTTAGACATTCAGGGGCTATTTCACTAGAGGGGATTTTTCCTCCTTTTCAGGCAGTTCCGTGGGGAATACTAATGTTTTCCCCTGAACTGTCCCTTCCTCTTGGGTGATTTTCACAGGAATAAGTAAGTGCAGTACAATGTCTATATTCAGTAGCAAGAGTATAATTAAAAGAAAACAGCCAATTGTTAACCCATTTTGGATGCCACATTCTCTTATGTGGAGACGAATTCCTTGACATGGAGTCCTCCATGCTTGGACCTTGTCAGACAACATGGTTGGAAGAGGATGTGGCACTTCCCCCTTTCCCCTGAAATGACCCTTTTCTTTACATCTCACTTTAATCACAATTACCTACAGGATGGGTCTGAGTTTCCTACCGTAGACGTTAGGATCTGACTACCCTGTAAGTTTTCTGTTAAGCAAAAAGAAGCTCCTTAGCCACTGTTATATCTGTTGTCTAATGCTCTTAAATGAGTTCATCAGTCATAACATTAATATCCTCCAAAAATTGGCTGGCAGAGGGAGAAAGAAAGTAGAAGAAAGAAGGCAAATGAATGAGTACACTGGTATTTCTGACAAATTCACTGTAGTTTTTCTTAGCAACAGAATATATGCATATTCATAATCACTGTTTTGAATACATTTTAGGGAATGGATATTTCCAATGGAGTTGGAAAACTCTCAGAAAAGTATGAGCATTTATGTCACAGCTCAGAAAGAGAAAGGTCTCTGTCTGGAACACAAAGTCACATATTTCAAACACTTTTTCTTGTCAATCAAAATTTCATAGTTCTGCACGCTAGCTAACAGCTAGGTAAGATTGAAAAGGGGCTAATATTCTGGATGAGAGTTGAAATGTATCATGTTGCTTAAGATGCTCCCATTATGTAAAATAATCAGTGGTTTTAATTGTGTAAGTGTTTTAGGAAGTCTGATCACTTAAAATGAGAGCTTTTGGTGACTAAAGGATATTTGTGATAAAATTAGTTTTCCTCTTAAATTTTTCCTTCCTTCCCTTCCTGGGCCTGATAAAGTTACTTCTACAAAGTTGTCCATTTCTTAAATTAGTTTTTCTTGATAATCACATAAATTAAGCTGTAAAGTCTTAACTCTTGAAAAAGTACAAAAGCTATATATTGGATTTTAAAAAGAGTAGAATAAAAATAAACTTACACACAACAAAAAAATTTCCAAATGTTTATTTTCTTCTTGAAATAGTCTTTTAGTGTTCTTGTGAAATCTTAATCCAGTATATATTCCTTACACCTTTCCTGCTAAGCATCCCAATCTAATAATGAACAAACAGCTGAGGGCAGTACCAAGTCTCTAACCTTATAAGCTCACACTGCACTGTCTGGGTTAATAAAATTATCTTTCTCATTTACATGTTTTTAATCAACTTAGCATTTTAATAAACATTCTTAAGAAAAATAGAGTTATTCAAAGTTATTAACAGCTTTATAACTTAGCCAGTGAAACCAGAAGGCATAAGCCTAAACAGATTTTTTTAGAATGGCATTTCCCTATTTACAAGCACTTTTATAAATTTCAATTCACTTGCATATATATTACATCATTTATGACAACCAATAAAGAATAAAACAATAGGGTCAACCACCTACCCTGCCAATTGGCACTTTGTATTTTGCTGTAAAATTGAAAACATGGGATTGATAGTTCATATTTCTTTTTTTTAATTAATTAATTTATTTTTAGAGGGGAAGGAGAGAGGGAGAAAAACATCAATGTATGGTTGCTTTTTGTGTGTCCCCTGCTTGTAGTTAGCCTGCAAGGAACCGGCCTGCAACCCAGGCATGTGCCGTGACTGGGAATCAAACCGCGATTCTCTGGTTCGCAGGCCCGCGCTCAATCCACTGAGCTACACCAGCCAGGGCTGATAGTTCATATTTCAAAGGTTGACAGTGATTTCATAAGAAAATTGGCAGCTTGTATCTTGTGCTAATATTTGGAAAAGAACCATCTGGTTATCCAAACTGAAGGAATAATGTATCATTAAAATTCCTTTAAAATGGGAGTACAAGGACCATGAGATAGTTCACAGTTTGGTTTCCCTGACATTTGGAGCCTTAGATGTTTATGAGGGAAAAAATGTTGCTGTCATAAGGTGGCTTCTGTGCAGGAAGCAAAGTGCCATGATTCTGTGGAGTGTCTAAAATTACAGGGCGAGGCCCTGGCTGGCATAGCTCAGTGGATTGAGTGCGGGCTTTGAACCAAAGGGTTGCTGGTTCAATTCCCAGTTAGGGCACGTGCCTGGGTTGCAGGCCAGGTCCCCAGTGGGAGCCATGTGAGAGGCAACCACACATTGATATTTTTCTCTCCCCCTTCCCTTCTCTCTAAAAATAAACAAATAAAATTTTAAAAAAATAAAAAAAATTGCAGGGTGAGCTGCCAAAGTGAATCCTCATGTAGTTTTCAATATTTTTATTGTTCATTTACAGTTGTCCCCATTTCCCCCATTTCTCTCCCCCCTGTCCTGCCTACCCCGCCCCCATATTCAATCCTCCCCCCACTGCCCTTGTCCATGAGTCCTTTATACATGTTCCTTGACCCTTTCTTTTCTTTCCCCTGTTATCCCCTCTCTCCTCCCCTCTGGTCACTGTGATTTTGTTCTTTATTTCCATGTCTTTGGCTCTGCTTTGCTCACTTGTTTGCTTTGTTGGTTAGGTTCCACTATAGGTGAGATCATATGATACTTGTCTTTCACTTCCTGGCTTATTTCACTTAGCATAATGCTCTCCAGTTCCATCCATGTTGTCACAAAGGGTAGGAGTTCTTTCTTTCTGCTCCATTGTGTAAATGTACTACAAATGTACAACACTATGTAAATGTACTACATAGTGTTCTATGTCTAAATGTTCCATTTAGTAAATGTATTAAAAATTCAGATAAATGGATTTTTAAATCTATTTATCCACTAAGGGGCACTTAGGCTGTTTCCAGCACTTGGCTATTGTAAATAACACTGCTATGAACATTGAGATGCATAGGTTCTTTTAAATTAGTGGTTCAGGATTCTTAGGGTATAATCCCAGCAGTGGAATCACTGGATCAAAGGGCAGTTCCATTTTTAGTTTTCTGAGGAGATTCCATACTGTTTTCCACAGTGGTTGTGCCAGTCTGCATTCCCAGCAACAGTGCACTAGGGTTCCCTTTTCTCTATAACCTCTCCAATAGTTGTTGTTTGTTGATTTGGTTATCATGGACATTCTGACTGGTATGAAGTGGTATCTCACTGTGGTTTTAATTTGTGTTTTTTCTGATGGCTAGTGATGCTGAGTATCCTTTATTTGTCTCTGGATCCTCTGTATGTCCTCCTTGGAGAAGTGTCTGTTCAGGTCCTTTGCCCATTTTTCAATTGGATTGTTTGTCTTCCTGGTTTGGAGTTATGTGAGTTCTTTATGTATTTTGGAGATCAAACCCTTGTCCAAGGTATCACTGGAAGATATCTTTTCTCATATGGTTGATTTCCTTTTCATTTTGCTGATTTTTTTAGCTGTGCAGAAACTTTTTAATTTAATGTAGTCCCATTAGTTTATTCTTTCTTTGTATCTCTTTCTCTATGTTGGTGAAAATATTGCTCTGTGAAATACCTGAGATTTTCCTCCTTATGTTCTCCTCTAGGACTTCTATGGCATAGTCTTCTTAATCCATTCAGGAACTGGCAAACATTTATTAGATTTTGACATGCTTGAATAAAATTAGTAGTCACTTGATTTTGAAAAGTAATCTATGACTTTGCTGTGTTAAAAGAAACATGTGTATGGTTTGATCACGTCTATTGCTCTCAAGAATTAATCATGATCATTTGCCCCTTATAATCCCTTGATTCTGCATTTCTTCCTCATGCCCATGAGACCTGCTTTCTTAGACTGTAGACTACTTTGCATATTCCAGAGTTTTTTATAAATGGAATCACCAAGTCTGTGTGCTTTTTACTCTGGCTTCTTTCACTCAGCATTATTATTTTGAGATTCTTCCATGCTGTACTGTATATAAGTAATTCATTATATTTTATAATTATGAGTAATTTTCCGTGATATTATACAATTATAATTTTCCACCCATCCAATCATAAAAACTGTTTTTAGTTTGGGGTTATTACAAATTAAGGTTCTATGAACACTATGTATATGTGTTTGTATGGATATATATTTTTCTCTTAGGTAAGTACCTGGAGTTCAATGGCTGAATTTTAGCCATATGTAACTGTTTAAGAAGCTATTCAATGTTTTCCAAATTGGTTGTGGCATTTTAACACTCTCTTTATTAGGATATGAATATTTTACTTATTGTACATCTTTGCCAATACTTTATATGGTCAGTATTTTACATTGAGGTCTTGTTGACATATCATACTATATTAATTTTGGGTGTACAACATAGTGACTTGACATTTATATACTTACAAATTGATTGCCATGATAAGTCTAGCAATTATCCATCACCATACAAAATTAGTACAATATAGTCAATGACATTGTCAGTCTTTTTAATTTTAGCCATTCTAATGAATATGCAGTGGTATCTCATCACAATTTCAGTTTGTGTTTTCTCATTTTCTAATGACAAGTGGTGGTGACCACCATTCCATGTCCTCATTTGTCAATTGCATGACTTGTTTCTCTTTCAGTTTCTTTAAGTAGGCTGTTTGCTTTCTTATTTTTGAGCTTTGAGAATTATATTCATTTATCAAATGTCTTTTGTTATATTTTCCCCAGCCTGTGGTTTATTTTTTCATTGCCTTACCAATGTCTTTTGAAGGGCAGACATTTTAAATTTGATGAAGTTCAATCTACCATTTAAAATTTTTTTATAGCCCTGGTTGGTATGGCTCCGTGGATTGAGTGCCTATGAACCAAAGGGTCACTTAGTTTGGTTCCCAGTCTAGGGCACATGCCTTGGTTGCAGGCCAGGTCCCCAGTGGGGGGCATGTGAGAGGCAACCACATACTGATGTTTCTTTCCCTCTCTTTTTATCTCCCTTCATCTCTCTGAAACAAATAAATAAAATCTTTAAAAATAATTTTTTAAAGATTATGTTTTGGTGAAGTTTTGAAAAAATCTTCATATAATATATGATCACAAGTATTTTATCCTAAGTTTACTTCTAGAACTTCAGGATTTTGAGGTTTTATATTTAGGTCTATTATTCATTTGAGTTGACATCTCTGTGTGAAAAGATATATGGATTTAAGGTTTTTTACATATGAATATTCATTGTTTTACTAACAGTTGAAAAGAATATCCTATCTTCACTGATTTGCCTTTGAATTGTGTTAATAATTAGTCGGTAAAATTTACATGCATGTACTTCTAGGCCTTTATTATTAAAGCTAATATCACATGGCTTGTTACTAAAGCTTTATATAATACATCTGAAATTCAGGCAGTGTTAACCCTTAAACATGGTTTTTCTTTTCAGAGTTGTTTTTGGTATTATAGATCCTTTTCATTTCCAAAGTTTAGAATTAGTTTCTCAATTTCTACAAAGAAATTACTTGGGATTTTGATTGGTGTATATTAAATCTATGGAACAATTTAGGGAGAATTGACATCTGGCCCAAAATCAATCTTTTCATTCATTAGTTTACTTTCATTTCTTTTAGCAGTATTTTATAGTTTTCAGTGGACGTGTCTTGAATATACTAGTATTTTACCAGAATAATCTGTATTTGTCTTTTTGTGTAATTATAAATCATATTGCTGTTTTCTTAAAAATTACCTTCTAATTGTTGGTTGCTATGTTATTTTTAGTGTGCTAAGAAATTTTTAAAAATCGGAAATATATGTTGAATTTTGCAGATGTTCTTTTTGTATTTACTGTGATGCTTATTTTGTTTTTCATTTGTAGTTGATTAATATTTTGTTTAGAATTTTCCAAACGATGTTTATGTGGGCTATGCATCTGTGGCTCTCTTTTCTTATAATGTGCTTGTTTTGTTTTGGTATCAAGGTAATGCTGACATCATGAATGTGTCAGAAAGTCGTCTCTCCTGAAATTTCTGGAAGAGTTTCTGTAACTTTTGATGTTTTAGCAGGCAATTTGAACTTTGTACTGCAAATCATTTTCTTAGATGGCAATTTTTATTTTATGTAAGATACTGTGTCTTAGGATCTGTTTTCTTTCTGTTCTACAAATGTTACTCATGTGCCAGACAAAGAGGTAAGTAGATGGAATTTGGGAATCTTCTCTTTTTGTGTCATCCTTTGGGATTTTCTCTCTAGGACTAGTAACCATGGTTCTAGGTTCAGTCTTCTGTTTTACCCAAACCAGGAAGACTGCAGTTTTGACTGCTCCAGTCATTTCGGATATTTTAGTGACTGAGACTGGTTCAAAGATAATGCCATCAGAATAGGAACTCATTTCTTAGAAACCCTCTACTCCATGTTTAGAGTCTGAAAGGACATGTCTGTTTTTCTCCAATCTCCAGTGCCCAACACAAGTGCTTTCTGTATTATGTCCAGAATTTATAGCTGTCATCTGTAGGGGGGTCAGTACAGTAGAATCTCAGGTGCTCCTGGATACAGAGGTCTCTGTGCACAGTTTCTATATTTCCTCTGATCCTTGCCTCAATTTTAAGTTTCCTTTTTTCAGATATTGGTTCACTTGGTGTGCCTGTGTCTACCATCCTCACTGCCACTTCTGTGTGCTACACCCCATCTGCTGTGAACTTAGAAATAAACTCTCCTGACATAGTACATATTCTTATATCCATAAAGATTATGACCTTAATTACATAAATGTTGTGCAACAGTTTGGCTACTTTTGATTACTATTTAATCACTTTCTGATTTCAATTTTTGCTGCATTTGTTAAATTTGAAATTCTTATTATGTGCAAGTTGAAAAAGCAAAATGTTACTCATACATATATGTGTAGACTATTTCATAGACCTATGAGCATGCTTTTTAAAATTTGGGCCAATTTACACAGCATCATCCAACTGCTTGAGAGAAACATATGCAAAAAAAACCACACTCAGAGATTTGTCTTTATCAATTATATAAGTAACATAATGATTTATACATATTGGTTAGGACAACTATGTAAAATAAAAGGTAAAATTTGTTTTCAAATATTGATTATCCAGGGTGGGTTTTTGATTTAGGATTTATTGCTAATCTTGAGCATTTAAAAAAATAAACTAAAGCATTTGCTATTTTCTTTTTCTAGAGCTGTCCCTAGGATGCCCTTGTAAGTGAAAGGCTTACTAGGTTTTTTAGCTGTGATTTATTATCAGCAATGCTGGAACACATAACATAATGTATACCAGAAGTGCTGAGTCTATTATTTGAATCAGTACAGGCTCACATAGCTCATCAAGACTTTCTTCAGTTGTTCAATTTTTCTGTCCATACTTGATTTCAGAACATTCTTATATTTTTAATTCAACTAAACTTGAAGTTTATGTATTTATTTACCAATACTTTATGCACTTCTGAACTTTGCCATCTGATCCTAAGAAATACATGTTCTTTTTATCCCTATGCATAAGAATATGTCATTTGGTAAGTGTTTTTACTGAAGTGTTGTCTAAACAACAAATACATGTGAATGGATGAGGTTAATATCCCCGTTCAACCATACATATCTTTATATTTGTCAAGCCAGTTATTTTCTATTCTGCCCGATCTGCATGTATGTGTATGTTTGTATATACACATACATATGTAGGTGGTCTCTAAAATATAAAGCTTTCCCTTGAAGACCAAACAGAAAAAGCATATAGGGAACATAATAATAGATTTAAGCAATTTTGATTAACTTAGAAGAAGCCTTTTGCATGCATTAAGACATGACATTGTTATCAAAGAAATAACTAACAGCTGGGAAAATTTTATGTGGCTGAAGAGAGTAAAAACCATTCTTCAGTTCTCAAATGCATTAGAAATATTATAATAGAAAAATTGAGGATGGACTAAAAGGGTCTCAATAGTAGCAATAAATGATGTCCAAAAATGTAGGCTATCATAAAAGTTTTAAAATGACAGTCTCCAGTGGGAAATAGCAGAAGCCTTGAAGAAAAAGACTTCAAGAAGTATATTGTCATCTAGGTGCCGGAAAAAATTCTTGAATAGATCTTAGCATTTTTATTTGTTATTTCTGAGTGATTACAATAGTCAGAATATGTTATAGTGATGATTGTGGATATCCTTGTGGGTGAGTGTTTTTATTTTTGAATTGGGCACAAGTTCATGTCCTCTGACCTTTGTGAGTTGTGGCAAAGTTGTTCAATACTCATGAGTTATAGCAACTAAAGCCATAAATCAAACTTGTGACTTATGTAGGAATAACACCTGCTGGGCATATGAAGACTCCAAAGCCATCCATTTTATGCATTTCTGTGTATGTATGTACATATGTGTGTGCATGTATGTATATAGGCATGGCTGTTCTTGGCAAACATTAAGCAAAATCCAAATACACCTTAGATATGTAACTTGAGAGTTGTATAAGACAACCGTACAGAGGAAAGCAATGTGGTGGGTGGGCAACGTGGAAATCTTGCAGGCCTGGCTGAGGCCCAGGCACCAGAGTAGGAAGATGCAGTGACTTCCTGGTCAAACCAGGAAAAGTGTGGAAATGGCACTTACCAAATCACAGATTTGGCACTTACCAAATCACAGATTAATCTTTTTTTGTGGAATTGAGCAACCTTTAAAAAGCTGATTGAGCTGCAAGTTATGATAATAGGATTCCTGGAATCCTGAAAGGTGGCACCCTCAACTGGTTGTAGGACAAGCATTTAAGAGCTGATGGCAGAGAGAGAGCAAACAAGCGAAGAGGGCAAGTCTTCAGGAATGTCTTCTGTCTGTGTGCAGGATCTCGGGCATTCTTCCTGTGAGGGAAAGAAGGAATCACATCACTGACGAAGATATTTCCAATGTCAGCCACCAATGACACATTGACAAACTCCAAGGAATTCTATCAGGAAAAGAACACATATTCAATTTTTTTATGGTAGGTAAATAGACTTTATGGCTATGCAAAGTACACACATTAATGTTTTATATACACATGCACATAGAAAACTATTTTTTTAAATATAATTTTTATTTAATTCTTGTTCAAGTACAGGTTTCTGTCTTATATTCCCAACCCTGCCCGCCCCAGGCTGTCAGGGCCCAGAGGGGAGAGTGGAGAAAACTATTTTTGTTAAAATTCTTAATATTACTGTATGAGGTAGTTTTGTCCTTCTATTTTAAAAATTATGTTTCTGGAAAAGGAAGCAAGATACATACAAGTAGTCTATACAGGGTCTAGACTAGTATATTTAATCTGATAGACTCTTTAATAGTCTATTAGTCTGATTTAGAAGCAAAATGAAAATCTAGGTGGACCAGTACCTTGGGCTGGAGGATATTTGTTGCTAAAAACCACCCATTTCATGTTTGAGAATGTCAAGAACCTGGAGTAAAGCCACACACACACACACACACACACACACACACACACACACGGGGACCCAAAAATCTGGATTATTTTTTGGAGGGCAGGGCCCTTGTAGTACCGGCTTCTCCTAGTAGGTTAGTGTTCTAGGAACCCATCTGTATCAGTGTACCAGCTTGTGTTATTGCAAGAGGCTGAATTCAGCTTCAGTGAATTATTTTTGAAGACTCATTGAGTTTGCTCATTCCATGATGGGTGATTTATGAGCACACCTGCCTACACTGTGCTGTGTTCAGCAGTTTTTGACCAAAAAGTGGCATGATCTCCATGCCTAAGCCTTCCTTTTAACTTGATCTCACCCCAAGCATCTTTTTTGTTGTTGTTGTTTCCCCACATGAAAAAATCCCTCAAAGAGAAAGCTTTTGCCAGTGTGGAATAGGTGAAGCAAAAAATGGCAGAAGCACTAAAAGGCATCAAAATTGATGAATTCAAAAACTGATTTGAGCAGTGGAAAAACATCTTGACTGGTATATTGCATCAAATGGAGAGTACTTTGAAGGTGACTGAAGTTAACCATGTAAGAATATATAATTTTATAAATAAATTCTATTTTTTGGATCCCCCTTGTATATGTATAATATACTCCTATCCCTATCTACATATACACATACATACATCAAAGCAATTATTTTTTTATATTGCAAAATATCATTGAATTCTGATGCAAGTATAATCTTAATACTTCCAAATTACAGTTCCCTGATCATACTCTCATGGTTACATTAAATGATATGTCAAAAAGATGATACCCGGGTGACCCTAATTTAGTTACATGACCCCTTTGAAATGGAAGAGATATTTTTCTAGCTGGCGGTTGAAAAGAAGGACATAGATGCAAAGCATGAGAAGAATTCAGGATTGAACCCACTGTAGCTCACTCGTGCACATAAGAAGCCGCATGACAAGAAATGCAGGGGGGTGGCCACTCCTGAGAGCCAACAAGAAAACAGCTACAGTTCTCCAAATGCAAGGAACTGAACTCTGAAATCAGTCTGAATGAGCTTAGAATCAGATTCATCCCCAGAATCAGAGAGTAGGAGCTCACCCTGGTTGACATGTTGATTTTGGCCTATGAAATCATAAGCAAAAAGCCCCACCTGGACTTCTGGCCCCTGAGCAGTAAAGGTAATAAAGGAGATTGTTTTAGGCCATTAATATACAGTAACTAGTTACACGGCAATAGAAAACTGATAGAGTCTACTATATGCTCTGTATGAAGTTCTGAAAACTGTTGCTTCTTTTGAGATGTTCACAGCATAGTAAACAAGGCAGATGCATGAGCACTCAATATAATTATAATGTATTACATGAAATGATAGAAAATACTATGGAAACGCAGATATATGGTGGCATATTCTGCCTGGGGAAAGCAGGAGAGGCCTTTTGGACATTGTTTGTTGGATTCTATAATGAAAAAAATAATGCGTACCCGGAGCAAACAATATTACCAGGCAAAAGAGACACAGATTATTAATGTACGAATATTCACATCTTTGCAGAAGTGATTGAAGGCACAAAGAAGGTCAGTCTCAATTTCATAAGAAATTAACTAGTGTAAGTGTAAGTGTACCTTAGTGTTTGAGGAAATAAGTCAATCTCAGAAAATCCATTTTATCACATTGCAAGGTTTTCTCCAAGCATGGTCTGACTAAGCAGTGCTAATCATCATTGAGTAACTTAATTGAATTGCTATGATGTATTTAATAGCTTCACTAGAGCAGGAAAGTAAGTTTTAAGCCTTGAAAGCTTCTCTGTCAGGTAAGATTAGGTTCAGCTGGGAGTGACTCAGACCTCAAATAACAATGGTCATAGAAGATAGGGCAGGCATTTATTTGTCATCTCAAAGTCTTGAGGTTGGCAATGGGGAAGAAGTGGTTACTTCATGGTGTCAGGGATCTCAGTTTTTGTGACTCTAGAACATGCGTGCCTTATATTCCCAAGGTCATTTCATTATATATTTGTCTGTCAGAACTCTGTAATTTATAGTATACTACATTCAGTGGGAAGCTGTCAGGATGATCATGCTAACTATACTTTCTCATCCCAGTAAGGTCATTATCCAGAACTTGCATGTATCATTTTCACTTATAAGTTATTGGTCAGTCCGTATTTGCATAGTCACTGGCTGCAAAGAAGGCTAGAGCATGTAGTTCTTTTTTAAAAAAATATTTTATTGATGATGCCATTACGTATGGTATTAGATATGCTATTTCCCCCCTATTCCCCTCCACCCTGCACACCCCCTCCCCAAACATCCCCCTCTTAGTTTATGTCCACGTGTCTCAAGTTTTTTAGATTCTATATTTCCCACACTATTCTTGCCCTGCCCCCTATTTTCTACTTACCGTCTATGCTACTTATTCCCTGTACCTTCTCCCCGCTTCTCCTCCTCCCATTCCCCTGTTGCTAACCCTCCATGTGATCTCCATTTCTATGGTTCTGCTCCTTGATCTAGCTGTCCTCTTAGACTGCTTTTGTTTTAGGTGTGGTTGTTAATAGGTGTGGTTGTGAGTTTGTTTTAGGTGTGGTTGTGAGTTTGCTGTCTTTTTACTGTTCATATTGTTCATATTTTTTATCTTTTTTCTTAGATAAGTCCCTTTAACATTTCATACAATAAGGGCTTGGTGATGATGAACTCCTTAAATTTGACCTTATCTGAGAAGCACTTTATCTGCCCTTCCATTCTAAATGAAAGCTTTGCTGGATAGAGCAGTCTTGGATGTAAGTCTTTGGATTTCATGACTTGGAATACTTCTTTCCAGGCCCTTCTTGCCTGTAAGGTCTCTTTTGAGAAATCAGCCGATAGTCTGATGGGAACTCCTTTGTAGGTGACTGTCCCCTTATCTCTTGCTGCTTCTAGGATTCTCTCCTTCATTTTAATCTTGGCTAATATAATTATGATGTGCCTTGGTGTGTTCCTTCTTGGGTCCAACTTCTTTGGGACTCTCTGAGCTTCCTGAATTTCCTGAAAGTGTATTTCCTTTGCCAGACTGGGGAAGTTCTTCTTTATTATTTGTTCAAATAAGTTTTCCACTTGTCGCTCTTCCTCTTTCCCTTCTGGTACCCTTATAATTTGGATGTTGGAACATTTAAAGATGTCCTGGAGTTTCCTAAGCCTCTCCTCACTTTTTAAAATTCTTGTTTCTTCCTTCTTTTCTGTTTGGTTGTTTCTTTTTTCCTTCTGGTCCACTCTTTTGATTTGAGTCCCAGTTTTCTTTCCATCACTATTGGTTTCCTGTGCATTTCCCTTCCTTTCAATTAGTTTAGCCTTCATTTGTTTCTCTAATTTGTGACTAAAATCAACCAGAACTGTAAGCATCCTGATCACTAGTGTTTTGAACGGTGCATCTGATAGGTTGGCTATTTCTTGTTCACTTAGAATTATTGGCTCTGGGAATTTGAGCTGTTCTTGAGCCATAATCTTTTGGTGTGTTCGCACCTGTTAAGTATGAGGGTTGGAGTGAGCCTTAGGGAGTGCCACCAGGGTGGGGCAACCCAGTCTCGGGGTTGTGACGCTATATGTGGGGGCGGGGTCAGAGAGGGGCAATGACGTTTGTTCCACTCTCTCAGATTTTGTTCCCTTCTGCTGCTTCCCACAAGCAAACCTGGCCCCCCTGGTGCTGACTCCCAGGTATGTGGGCCTGTGCACCCTCCAGGACCCTGTGGGTCTCTCCAACAAACTCTCTGTGAGCCTGGGAGCTTCTCCCGGCACCTTAACCCTGAGAGTTTTTCCAATTTGTGCTTTTAGGCTTTAATTCCCATTGCTGGGGCCCTAGCCTGTGCAGTGTGTCTTACTGCTTGCTCCTCTGCCTGGTTTATCTGCATGCAAATGTGTGACCACGATCAGCCAGCCGCCTTACACCCTCACTGGGTCTACCCGTTGCCACCCCACACCTGGGATCTGCCAACTGCCGCCTGTGCTCCTGGGTCGGTCTGGCCAATTTTTCCTGCATGACCCCGCTCATTGTTCATTGAATGAACAATGAATTGTTGTCGGACTTCCGTACAGTCCAATTCTTAATAGTTCACAGTTCATTCTTAATAGAATAAAGAAGACAAACCACATAATTATCTCAATAGACATAGAAAATTTTACAAAATCAAACACTCTTTCATGACAAAAGTACTGTGACCTAGGAATAGAAAAGGATTTCTAGGAAACTCATAGCTAATGTCATAACAGGGAGAGGCTGAATGATTTTCCCTCAAGATCAGAAACAAGACAAGAATGCCTATTCTCACCAGCTCTATTTAACATTGCACTGGATGTCCTAGCCAGAGATATTAGACAAGAAAAAGAAATAAAATGTATACAAATTGAAATTGGATAATTAAAAAAAGTATATGATTGTCTAACCCCTATTCTCTACATTTGAAGCTAATATAAAAACAATGAATGTAAACTGTAATTAAAAAATAAAAAAGAAACATTAAAAATATTCATTCTCAGAGAGCAATTAGGCAAAAAGGAGATAAAAAGTGGTCTAGACTAAAAACTAGGAAGTAAAACTACTTCTAATCTCAGATGATTAATTGGTATATAGACTACCCTAAATAGGCTGTGAAAAAGTACTAGTTAATAAACAATTTCAGCCAAGTTTCTGGATATAAGGTCAATGTATGAAAATATATAGTAGCCATGAATATTCTTATTTATTTATTTATTTATTTTCAAAATTTTTTATTTATTTATTTATCTTTTAGAGGGGAAGGGAAGGAGAGAGGAAGAGAAACATCAATGTATGGTTGCTTCTAGTGCATCCCCTGCTGGGAACTGGCCCCTGCAGGGAACTGGCCTGCAACCCAGGCATGTGCCCTGACTGGGAATCGAACCAGGAACGTCTGGTTCGCAGGTCCGTGCTCAAGCCACTGAGCTACACCAGCCAGGTTGAACCATGAATATTCTAAAAGTGAAATTTAAGAAAACAATTTTATGAACAACATCAAATAGAATAAGCCATGTGAAAAAATTAAACAAAAGTTTGCAAAAAATCTACACTAAAATCTACAAAACTTTGTTAAATACAGCTTAGAAAGAGGTAAACACATGGAAATACATCCCATGTTCATAGATCAGAAAATGGTATCTTAAAGATGACATTATTCTCCAGGTTGATCTACAGATACAATACTTTTTTATTTTTTTGCAGAAATTGAAAAACTGGTGTTAAAATTTATATGGAGCTGCAAGGAACACAGGTTTAGTGGGTAAAAACACAACATTTTTTACATGGAAACAATCATATTCTGGAGAATTCTCCTCTGCTCTGACCCTTCTCCTACCTAAGGAACCTTTACGATTGAGACTGACAACTTTTCAAGGAAGAATAAATATAAATGGCCATGCTTTCCCTCTCTCCTCTACCGAACACAAACTATGTACAGGTTTGGTTCAGGGCCAAAAAACAAGTACCTGGTATAAAACAGAACAGAAATATCTTAGGGCACAGGGACCTCTGGATTGTGTTTACGAAGCTTCTACCCCATGAGGTCTCTCTGAGATGAATTGACTTGCCCTTCTCAACACGGGAGAATTGAACATAGTATTTTGATTTTTAACATGTCTCTTCATGCTCTGCAGTTCCTCTTAGCAGCCCAGTGGGAGAAATGCAGGCTGTTGCCTCTGGATTTAACCAGCAGAAATGAATAATGCTCATTCAGAGAAATGACCTGCATTTTGTCAGATGCCACGCTCTCCACAGCCTCCTCTCTTTGGGACGGCCAGCCAGCGTGCAGTGCCACAGTGTACAAGGTTAGCAGCTAGAAGAAAATCCTGGCAAGCTGGGGCTTTTTCACAATCCAGTGAGGAGAGATGAATGTGAAGATTTCCAGTCCCAGGAAAACATAATGGGAAAAAAGTACTCTATTTGATACTGAGTCAATATCTTTCACTGCAAGTCAGTTTTTGATGGCATTCGTTGTCTTTATCCCTATACTCCTGGTTGTGAAATCCAGTTTTGAGTTAGGTATGGATACGAGAAACTGCTGTGGCTGTGAGAATAAACTCTGAGGGATAAGCATAGGCTTGGGTTCTAGCTCTGAAACATGAAGAGGCAAAGTAACATGGCCAAGGTCCCACAGCTACTATGGTTCAGTCTTCTCAGTTGCAAGATACTGACAACAATCGGTTTCTTCACGAAATTGCTATAGGGATTAAATTGTCTAAAACCCATACAGGCCTTTTTTCCACAAGTGACACATTAATATTAGCTTTTATTAAATATGAAGTTGATCTTTACTTTATGTTGATATTCTACACAGCATTCTTAGATTTCCAAAACCTTTGAGCCCAGTACTCATAAACAGCTAAGAGACTGGGTTGGCAGAGTTGTAAAGAGTTATTCCTTAGAAGTTATCCTAGACCTGGGCTATGACTAATATTCTAATACCATTATTTTTATAAAAATGTATATTTATGAGTTACAGAAATAAAACATGAGATTTTGATAGTTACTTAATTCAAAGAACACATACATTTTCAATTTGGAAATATGCATGAGAGCAGCATTCAGAAATATTCTGGAAGATTAATCTTATAAGGAGGTCATGTGTCTCTGTTTTTATGTTTTTTGGGAGATCTTTATAAACTACCAGTGGGTTGGTTGTGATTATTTTATATTACTCACTTCTTTAAAGATAGGAAGTAAGGCCAATGAAGTTATACTCACCAAACACCAAATAATTTCCAGTAGTCTATCTTGAAGCAAGGTCTTCTGTTCTCAACTTACTGAGTTATATTTGAGACTGCATAGGAGTAGAAAACGCCTGCTTGAACACTGATCACGTTAGCTTCCAAAAGAAATTAGAATCTTAACAAAATCCCATGGTGACAAGTAGAGGAAGACTAAGAGAAACTCCTTTTTTTTCATCTACCCAGTAAAGAAAGAGTTCTTATTTTTTCCTGTCACAATCTGTTGATGTACATAGAGTACAGCTGGACAAAGTCATCTGTACTCATTCCACAGGAAGATATAAACTGAGCCACTGGGAAAGAAATGAAGCCATCAGGCTCAAGGGTGATGGCTTTTTAATGAGACTGTTTGTACTAGACCAGCAGGTAACTTTGGTGCTGAATAAAACCCAAGAGAAAGATGGTGAAAGATCAAGGGAGAGGGAAAGAAAGGTGAAGCAGGAGCTTAGAGCTGGCAACTGGCCAGCAGACTACAGAAAAGGAGCTAAATTATGCATCTTGTTGACTACATTTATTAAAAGAACATTTCTAGGCAAACATCCCAAAGCAAATGTGACTATCAGTTAAGTATCCTGCAGTTCTGAGCAGATTTAATGCATGACAATTTTTTCATAATGAGTTTGTGGTGTTTGCCGAGTTTCATCTCTTTATGATGTTTTATGAATTGCCATTCTGTGGGGATTTTATGTAGGCTTAATTTTGCCCTTCATTTATGACAACAAAGTCAAAGTGGATAAATATAGAGTGAGGATAACATAGGAATGGAAAGAATGTGTTTGTTTAAAAGATATTCAAGTGAAGTTTTTGGTTGGTGTTTGCCAGCACATCAGAGCACCACAGTTTCCTATTATCCATTACATTATTTTAATATATATATCTGAACATCACCTTTGTATTTGGGTTTGAACTCTAGATCCTGAGAACACTAAGGTTGATAAGATTGGTAATATCAAGAAGTATAGTTTTAGGAGGGAAAAACACGTAACAGGTAAAGGCTGAGCTACATAGATAGAAATATCAAATAGTGTGAGGCATCAAGGTAGGTGAGATTATTCTACATGGAAAGTGATGGGAAGGGCAATAGAGATTTTCCAAAAGGAAATAATGATGAGGGTATCTTGATAGAGAAATAGCATGAACAAAATCACTGGGCAAGTTGTAGATTACCCTGGTCATTTGGAGAAACAGAAGCAGCTCAGAATAATTGGAACACAAAGGAAGAAGCGAATGTAGGCAGAGTAAAGACTGGCAAGAGGGGACAGGATGGATTGCTTTGCACTCCATGTTAAGGAGCTTGATATTTTTCAGGAAAATGGAAAACCATTCAAATATTTTATAGCAGAGTACCACAACATTTGGTTCACTGAATATATTAATTTTGGTAGTAATGTGAAGGATGAGTTGTAATGTGAAATGAAGCGGTAGAGATATAAATTAGGTTCCATAACCGAGATGAGAGATTATATAGATTAAGGCATTAGCATTGTAGATAGAGAGGGAGAAATATAAGATATAATAGACTGAAAGGCAATGGAATCTATAGTATTTGATGATATATTGAATATAAGTGGTCATGTGTAAGGAGAAGTTGAGTCTCTAGCTTGGATGGTTGGGTAATATCCTCATGTTAAAAGAATTATGAATCTCTAAGGTGGTGAAGTACAATATACTGATTAAATATATGTAAAAAAATACATTGGAAGGAAACATTACAGATATTAACAGCAGTAATCAGTAAGTGATGCAATTACAGATTATATTATTAGTTTCATTGGACTGTACAGTATTTTACAAATTAAAACAGTGAACATGAATAACTTTTGGAACATGAAAAAAGACAATAAATGTTCCTTTAATAATTGCAGATGGGATAAAAAGAAGTGCCTAAAAATATTTTCGAGGCTTGTCTTCACTAGTCTTATCAACTGCAAAAATAGAACTCCGTGAATGTGTTGAAATACATGGAAAAAATCAACAGCTGAACTTAATATGTTCTTATTTCAAAGGGGCAATTAGCTTCTTTTGCACCATTTATTTGTGAACCTATATTGCCATCTGAGAGTCTTGACCTTCATTTCGAAATTCATCTTATGTTTTTTTTAAATATTTTATTTATTTATCTTTAGAGAGGAAGGGAAGGAGAGAGGAGAGAAATATCAATGTATGGTTGCCTCTTGTGAGTTCCCTGCTGGGAACTGCCCTGCAACCCAGGCACGTGCCCTGACTGGGAATTGAACCATGATCGTGTGGTTCACAGGTCCATGCTCAATCCACTGAACTACACCAGCCACGGCTCATCTTATGTTTTTGGTTATCCTTAATATTGCTTCTCTAAATAAGGGAAGTAATTCATTCTTTAGGAATTGTTTCAAATTTGAGTTACTAAAAACAAATCAGGACTGAACATTAGACTGGATCATGCTATTGTGTTCCCTCTTATAACTTCCATCCTTTTCAATTTTGTTACCTGGTTTGGTTTGTTGTTATTGTTGTCATTGTTGTTTGAGAGGCCCAACCCTCCTCATTCTTTACTTCTCCTGGAAAGTGAACAGGAGAGGCACTCCTGGGCTTAAATTCCCATTGGAAGGATTTAAATATGAGCTGCATTTCACAAAGTGGCCCTTGCCATCGTATCTCCTTTTTTTCTAGTACCAGTTACTCTTATCCTTGGCTCAATGCCTATTTCAATGTTGGGATTCCTGAGTTCTCCTGGGACTCAGAGATTGTAGGATATGATCATATTCTAGTGGCAAGTAGACAGATAAAACTACTTACTTACACATTTTCTAGGAGGAATTAGAAGGGAAGATGCAGTTTGAGAATGCATTTGACCCAGGGGAATCATAATAATGAGCCATAGCTGGCAGTGGATGACTTCGGGATGAACTATCCGTCTCTGTAGAAGACAGTTCGACGTGATGAGGACAGTAGCTAAGAGACCAATTGAACTTTTGAAACAGTGAACAGCATGCATCTGGGCCTTATATTCCATGCGCTTATTTTATAATTGCCCATCCAAGATTAAAGTACCGGAGACATATATTATTATATTTCAAAGAGTAAGTTGAGACTTAGGCCAAAAGACTTTCTGAGTGTGTGAGAAAATGAGCAGAGGAAAAAAGAGTGAAAATCATCCTTTTATATCTCACTCAAACAGCACATTCTGTAACATCCTGAAGACTCATGAGGTTCTTCTTGAACTATAATTGTGGAGAACTTATAACTGAATTGATGTCTTGACTTCTCCAAAGTATAGTTCAAGAAGATAAGCACTTTTGCATAAAGGAGAAATTGTCTAAATGACAAAAATGGCACACAATTTAGGTTTGAAAAGCTTGGCTTTGAATTTTGTCTCTACCACTATTTGTCTGTGTATTTCTAGTCCGGTCACTTATCCTGAGTAGCACTATAATATAGGGATTGATAAAAAGGAAGAAGGACTCATGGACATGGACAACAGTGTGGTGATTGCTGGGAGGAAGGGTGTGTAAGGGGACTAAATGGTAGTGGAAAAAATACAATAGATATTAAATAAAAAATATAAGGATAGGATACAGACAATGTTTTCATGAGGTATAAATAAAGTATTTAAAATATGTTGCAATCGAAGATAACACTTCATACCTTAGGAATTAAGACATAACAGTTAAATGAATTTTGTCATGGCTATGAGTATAATGTCATAAAAAATCAACTGTGATCTTAATAATTCAAACTCAGTAAACTAGTTTTTCAATTACAACCAACCAAAGGCTATATTTTGTCTATTTTTCTACAGAGGAACTTGTTATTGGTATTTTAACAGAGGTTTGAAGTGTTAACATGCTTCAGAAAGTTTCTCAGACATCTAATCCACGACAAGTTATCAGTACAGGCTGTGGTGGATGTTTCTACAGCTGGAGAAAACACCTCCGGATTGCCCCAACCATAAACATTATTGTCCATTCAAAGCAGCCTCAATGTTTGTACACAAGTCACCAAAATGCATTTTTCTTAAACCTTCTCCAGACCAGACAGAATTTGTTTCAAAGATGTGGAAACAGTAACTTAGTAAGTGTTCAGGTCTCGTCTGGGCGTGGGGAGCATTGCTGTGTGAAGATAAAAATCTCAAAACTTTTCTTGCTCACCTGGCAGAATCCCGCTGAGTCATGATAGGGAAAAGGTAGAAGACAGTTGTCTCTTTGGATGGAGAAAACATCTGTTTAAATGTAAAATATATGGGTTGTGTAATAAAGAAATAATTATAAGTGTATCAAAGAATACATTAAGAATTACTGAATTTGTAGGGCAAAGTTTAAAATCTGCACCCTGGAGGACAGTGAATATCTCTTGACTTGGCCATCATTTTTATAGCATTTCCTAGACTTCTTGGTGATTGACTAGGGCAATTCCCCAGTTGCCATATTTTTGGCTATTCTGAACTGCACATCGCACACATTGCAGCTTGCAACTCTACAAGCTGTTGTAAGCCTTTACCTTCTACCCACAACATTCCTATGAATAACTCCCCAGAGTGCTCTCGAAAGAGCTTGTATGTAATGAGTGGCATGCGATTTCTACTAAATAGTCTTAGGAGATTGTGGATCAGTATGTTTACCAAGTTCCATTAATCCTTTCATAGCATAATTGTAGTGGCACTTGAGAAAATTGAAGACTTTTCTCTTCTGTCTTAGAAAATACAAAAGGCCAAAGCCCAAGATTCTTAGACCAGGGAAGACAATGTTTCAGAATTTTGTTTCTGGTTTATACATGTTACGACTTTACTCATGAAGACTTATCTAGAATCTAGCAGCTTCTATGACTTTAGACCTTAATGAAGCACATTATACAGCTTTGAAAAGACTGGCTTCTCAAGCTTCTACTAGTCTGTTCCATTTTCTGAGGCCAGAACGTTTCTTTTTCCTTCACTCAGTGTATCGTATCTCTGTAGTATTGGTTTGTCAATCCGGCAGGTCCCAGCGGGGAATATGATGTACCTCAATTTGGGTCTTGGTGAAATTGTACTAAAGGGCCCATCTACAAAAGTATAGACAGAGTGTAGGGAAGCAATAAAGGAAAGGGAACTACTCAGGAGAAAGTAACAGGGCAACCCACATACTACCCCTGAAAAGGCAATTATTAGCTGAGAGAGACACACAGAGAGAGAGAGAGGAGATCACTCTATGCAAAGGTCCAACTCTAGTGTACACAGAAGATAGAGAGAGGGGAGCCAGGCTAACATAGGCACTGAATTTACTCTCCACCCTCTCTTTTTCCAACTCTTACAGGTGCTACCCAACAGCAGAACCACCCAGAAGCCAGTGACAAGTGAGTCTGTCCATGCAGCCCATGTTAGGTCACTCACCTAGGTCATCTTTACAGGGCAGGGCAAGCAGCAGGCAGGAGGGGTAGGGATGAAGGGGCAAACTGAAGATAAGCAGTATGTATGTCTGGACAGTCTATTTTGAAATAGATCTCTGTAGCTTGATTTAGTTGAGGTAGTCTTGAGTCAAAAGGAAAGTTTTTAAAAAATATTTATCTTTAGAGGAGAAGGGAAGGAGAGAGGGAGAGAAATATCAATATATGGTTGCCTTGCATGCATTCCCTGCTGGGAACTGGCCTGCAACCCAGGCATGTGCCCTAACTGGGAACCGAACCACAATCCCTTAGTTCACAGGCCCATGCTCAAACCACTGAGCTATACCAGCCAGGGCCAAAAGACAAGAGTTTTTGAAAGGGCTTTTAGTCCTCGTCCAATGGCAGTGTGCTGGTTACTCTTTGAGACCTCCCCTCCCCAGGCCCATCTCAGCAGAGCTCTGCCCTGCTCTGTATTCTGGGAGACCGATCTCTGCCGAGGGAGTCTCAGGGTTCCCTGACTTCTGGCTTCTGCGTGAGGTTTGCTAGTGGAAAACTCTGGCTATAGACACACATTTGTTTGTTTGTTTGCTACAAACTAGTCAACTCCAAGATGCAAAAGATCGTGTTTCTTTGTTTCTTTAATAAAGTCCAGCATAATAAAGCTACATTTGTTACAGTGCATAAGAACTAAATAATTGATTGGCTGGAGGTTAATAAAACTGTCTGAACCTGCATTCCAAAACAAATTCCAAAGTCAACTATAAATGGTACTGCAGGGAGGGATTTATTTTCCACAGTTATTCATTCATTCAGCACATATTAATTGACATGTCCACACACTCTGTGCCATTTCCTAGTACTAGGAAAATTGCAGGTGCAGTGAGAATGCAGCAGACAAAGCACTTGGCTTAAAGGCACTTAGAGAATAACATGGTGATGAGAGCTGGGCCTTCGGACCCAAGCAGATGTGGGTCTGATTCAAGGCCTGGTTTTATGTGACACTAAAGGAAATATATTTTATCTATATCTATATCTATATCTGCACATATAAATATAACGTTCTAATACTTAGTTCTATATATAGAATACTTAGTTTTATGTATATAATATTCTAATCAATACTTAGTTTTCTCATCTGTAAAATGAAGATAGTAATATTTCATTTTTGTGAGAATTAAATAAAATGAACTAAATAAATCACTTATGAAACATAGCAGGAGGTCAATAAATATTATCTGCCCTGATTACTCTGGTGCAGTCATTTCCAACCTTTTTCATGTCATGGTGCACATAATCACTAAATGTCTGTGGCATGACAAAATATTGTATAGATTATATATANTATTCATTCATTCAGCACATATTAATTGACATGTCCACACACTCTGTGCCATTTCCTAGTACTAGGAAAATTGCAGGTGCAGTGAGAATGCAGCAGACAAAGCACTTGGCTTAAAGGCACTTAGAGAATAACATGGTGATGAGAGCTGGGCCTTCGGACCCAAGCAGATGTGGGTCTGATTCAAGGCCTGGTTTTATGTGACACTAAAGGAAATATATTTTATCTATATCTATATCTATATCTGCACATATAAATATAACGTTCTAATACTTAGTTCTATATATAGAATACTTAGTTTTATGTATATAATATTCTAATCAATACTTAGTTTTCTCATCTGTAAAATGAAGATAGTAATATTTCATTTTTGTGAGAATTAAATAAAATGAACTAAATAAATCACTTATGACACATAGCAGGAGGTCAATAAATATTATCTGCCCTGATTACTCTGGTGCAGTCATTTCCAACCTTTTTCATGTCATGGTGCACATAATCACTAAAAGTCTGTGGCATGACAAAATATTGTATAGATTATATATAATATTATATATATTTTTGCCTATCTGACAAAAATAGTTATAATTTTAACTTACACCGGAAGGCTATTGTTGTGTTGGCTATTGTGATTTTTTTTAAATTTGGCAATCTAAGGGAAAGAGGGCAGTGCCCCAAGTAGCCAGGTACTGCATGTTTTAAACATCCTTGCAGTACACCAGTGTGTCTCTTGCACTACACCAGTGTTTCTCTTGCAGTATAAGAGAAAATCCCTGCTCTAGTGTACTTCATGGGGAGATTAAAGGAAATGGAGGGATATTAATGATGCCAACAGAGTAGCGGTGGCCTTGAGGTATGAGTGACTCCAGCATTCAGGTAACCATTGGAAAAAGAATTTATACCAAGAGAAAGGACAACCCCAAACCTTCTTGGCCCAGTAAGAAAATCTCATTCTCAGAGTGCAAGGCAATATTGAGTGTATCATGACATTTGTCCCTGAGGTTTGCCTGCCAGCCTTTGTGGCATCGGGTTGGAATCCTATGGTGTACATGGGTTGGGGAGGAAGGTAGCTGGACCCTTGCTACCTCTCCAATAGAATGAAATGAAGGGAGGGAGAGAGACATTCTTCCCAATTCTCGTACTTCCAAGTTGGAAACTTTAGAGACATACCAGGGTTCAGAAGGAAAAGATAAGATACAAGAAATTGCAGAGGAAGTTGTGCACTTAGTGAAAATTCTAGCAGAATTGTCAATCACCATTGCATGGAAGAAGTAATGGTTATGGTTCAAGGAGCCCAGCTGAAGGGGGCAGAAAAGCAAGAGAAGATGGAATGAAAACCAGTTATCATTTGGTCCCTGTAGTAGATGGGGTCCATAAATACAGAAAAGCTCCTAGAGGTGCACAAAAACATCCAAGAGGGTAGAAATTACTAGAAAATTAAAATCAGGACCTCTCAGAGGCCAGGAAGGCCCATTACATTTCCACTTTGGTAGATCTTGGTCAGTTGAAAAAAATTTTAATGCTCAAACATAGTTCAAAAGTTGCACAATACAAATAATACTTTTTAGTACTTTAATAATAATGTAAAAATAATTCTGATAATTGCAAGTTAATTATAAGATTTATAAAAAGCATAGTGTAGGCTCTGGTTGGTATAGTTCAGTGGACTATGAATGGACCTGTGAAGCAAAGGGTCACAGGTTTGATTACCAGTCAGGGAAGATGCTCAGGTTGCAGATCAGGTCCCTAGTGGGGGCCAGATGAGAGGGAACCACACGTTGATGTTTCTCTTTCTCCCTCCCAACCTTCCATTCTCTCTAAAAATAAATAAATAAATAATTTATTTTTTAAACAAGCATAGTGTACAGTGATATTGGGTCCCCCTGTTGGCATACAGTTTTAAAATATTCTTTCTTGTAGTCCTGTGAGTCTCTCTCTGATTGTAGTAAATCTTCATTTAGAGATAACATCGAAGTCCAGTTTGGAATTTTTTAATGAATATAAAACACACACTAAATACTCCTTCTCTCATTCTCTTCCCTTTCTTTCTCTCATGTGAGGAATATATTCTAAATGTGATGCTGCAATAGGTGATGGAGCAAGAGCAGCCATAGACATGGGTGATTGGAGTTTTTTATTCATAGACGTTAGCCTGTGACATCTCCTGTTCCACATGCAGTATCTATAATATAGTAGGTGTTCAATATCTCTGCTCTTTCACTCCCATTTATTTCTGAGCTTAGCATCACCTTCTTTCCTAATCATTCTCCAGAAACTCTTCATTAATATCATGAGTGACCCATTAATTGGCAAACCAGTAGTGTGTACTGCTTGACCATTTTAGTCTACTTTTTAATGCTCCTTTTTCTTTGGCTTCCTGAACATGCCTTTCTATTCATAACCACTGATCTTTCCATTTAATTTGTCCTACTCCCTCCTCTCCACACTCACTACAAGTCTGTGTTTTCTAGAAATTCATGCTGGGTCCTATATTGTTCCAAATCTACACTGTTTCCCTAAGGAACATCATTAAACAAATGGTTGTAATTCTTTTACATATTACTCAGAAATCCACATTACATCTCCAAACCCAAAATTTCTCCTGAGCCCCAAACTCATACATCCAACTATTTTTGCCTACTGAGTACTTGAAAAGATGAAGTATATCATACTCTACAAATATTTGGCATAAAAATAAAATTCTTTGGGGTGGCCAAAATGTTTTTATATTTAATTTCGGTAGGATGGCCATAGTAGCACTTTGTTGTCTTTAACTTCATTTGAAACAATTTTGTTAGATTATATTGTGACAACTGTCATATCAGTGTGCACTTTAAAAACTTATTAAAACCGGTGAATTTCTGTGCAGCCATTTTAATATTGAAGGTGGAAGACAATAAGCAACATTTTCTGCATATTATGCTTTACTATTTCAAGAAAGGTAAAAATGCATCTGAAACACAAAAAAAGATTTGTGCAGTGTATGGAGAACGCACTCTGACTGATTGAACATGTCAAAAGTGGTTTGTGAAGTTTCATGCTAGAGATTTCTCACTGGATGATGCTCCAGGGTTGGGTTGACCAGTTAAGGTTGGTAGTGATCAAATCAAGACATTGAGAACAACCCATGTTATACCACGTGGGAGATAGCCAATATATTTAAAATGTCCAAATTAATAAAGTTATTGGTGAAAATGAAGAATGTGTCTTTTATTTTATAGAAGAAACTAAATGGATTTTTTGGTCAACCCAAAATTTATACTTTCCTTCATGTACATGGAGGCATGTTTGAGCCTTTGCTCTCACACCCTGCAGCGAGTTGCGACCATAGTAAGTCTATCTCACATTATCTTTCAAATATGGTATTCTCACTGATATTGTCTAACTTTAGAAAACTTGTGCAGGCTTCTGTTTGGTTACTCATAACTCTCATTGTGCTGCCACTGGAATGATATTCAAATAAATACGATCATGTAATTTTCCATCTTCAAAGACCATTGTTGACTGTTGATTCACAGTTGCCTTTGAATTTACATCCCAACTTCTTGGCATGCTGTTCCTCCTAAGATATAGAGTCTTTCCTTAGTACTTTCATTCATCTAAGAAAATACCCAATTGTTCTTCAACAGACAGATCTATGGTCAAATTTTGGTGAAAACTTTTTAGACTATTCCAGAAATGGTTGTTTTTATCTCTTTTTGAATTCTTCCACACATTTCTTTATAACATTACTTTGAAATTTCCCAGAGTGTAATTTGTTGGTTTTCCTTTTTGAATTGCCTGTTTATCTGAACCTAGCACGATGCTTGGTGCATTAAAAAAGTTCAGGATGCAGCTAAATAATAAATTGAATGAATGAAAAATAGTAAAATGCAAGGGCTGGTAGTAATTTTCTTCTGCTATGCCAGTTTTATGAGCTGATGGGCTTGGTATGTGACACCCCTTAGCTTCATTTTCTCCTAACTGAAAATGTAGGAAACGAGGATTTATAAGGAAACAGCACTCTTCCTAACAGGGACAAGAGGTGAAGAAAGCAATGACATTTATCAGGGAGGCAGTATGGTGTAGTAAATTTTTGTGTCAGGGGAGAATTGTGCCTGATAAGGCAGTCAAGGATAGTGTAGCCAATAACCCCAACATGTAGGGTCAGTGCCCATTGAGACCCTCAATCTCCTTTGACTGGTGGACCACTGCTCATCTTCATTTTATTTCTGATTTACTTAAATATTAAAAACTATTAATTTAGGTAATAATTTTACAATACATAAAAATGAAGCAATCATGCTGCATGCCTTCCATGTATACAGTGATATATGTCATTTATTTCTCAATAAAACTGGAAACAAGATAAAACAAAACAAACCTATTAATTTAGCAATCACTTTCCAGTGCCTTCTATTTATAATAACAATTGAAGGCTGCTGGTATAAATTATAAACTAGCATCTCTTTGTGATTTCCTGGTTTGTTTTCCAAAGATAATATGTTATTAAAAACAAAGGCATTCCTGTGTACACACGGACAGTCTAAGCTAAGTAGGTCATTTTGGATGGATAACAAATGATTGTAAACAAAGATACTTTCCTCCACTGAGACCTTGGCCCATGAAGGCCAAGAAATGTATTGTTCATTTAAATAAAATTCATTTTGCTGTCATATTAGCTATGCTTGAAAGTTCTATGTCTAGCAGAGATTTTTCAGGGACATGCTATTCCTGGAATAGTGAACATGTTAATGCAGGTGGATATTAGAACTGTAGAATCAACTTTGACCAATATAGAAAATTTAGTACAATGGAGGGAAGGAGGGAAAATGGAAGAAAAGAAGAAAAAGAGAGAAGAGAAAAATAGGGAGAGAGGGTGAAAGGAAGAAGGAGAGAGATTTTCACACTGATTTTTTAAAAAAAATACTTTTAGGACTTCTAGTCAAGATGGTTGTGTAGGCAGAAATGGTTCTCCTCTTTGCACAACCACAACAAAATTACAACTAAAATACAGAACAATCATTGCTCAGAACCAGTTGAAATTTAATTGAATGGAAATCTGACAACTACAGAATTAAAGAAACCACACCCATCCAGACTGATAGGAGTGGCAAACACACAGAGTGGTCTGGTCCCACATCCATGTGTGGTGGATGAAAATCAGGGAGGGACATTTTGGCAGCAAGGATTCCCCAGACCCACATGAGACTAACCCCTTCCAGCACAGGTTTCCAGTGTCAGAGAGATAAGTCCCCCAAAATTCTGGCTGAAAAACCCAATGGGGATCAAGTCAGTGGAAGAAACTTCTGGAGCCTCAAGCAGTTCCTCTTAGAGAACCCACACACAGACTTATCCACTCAGCCTCCTCCTTCTGAGCTGCACAGGGGAGGCAGCTTGAAGGGCACTAGTGACATGCAGGGGGAGGTTGAAGTGTCTGGCATCAAGAAGAGCAGAGGCCATTGTCCTTTTCTGGACCCTTCCCAGAGACGGCTGGCAGACTGGTGCCATATCTAAGAGTCCATCAACCTGGCTAACACTGTTTGACCCATCTTGGAGATCCCCAGAGATTCCATCCCACCCAATTTATGGCCCACCAAAGCTGTTTTTCTATATGAATGGCTGGTCTTGGCTCATGCCTTCACAACTTCCTAAATCACCTTCAACAATAGCAGCTGGCCTCAGTGAGCCCAGTCCCAGAACTAGCAGACTGGATTCACAGCTTGGCTTTGCCTGGCAATCTCCAAGCCCAGCCCAAGTAGCAGCCACCGCAGATTGCTTTATAGTGTGGCCCTTGGCAAAATACAGATGGGGGCTGATCTTGGCCTGTACTACCCAGGAAACCCCAGAGCCAGCATGTCCAGTGGACAGCTACAGACCTTGTTAGAGCTTCATCACGCTGCCCTTACACAGCTGATCCTCCATGGAAGGTGGAGGTTGGTGGTAAGTGATCATAGCCAATCCATGCAGCTGACTGGCCTGGGCAAATCCCTCCCATTTACCTTCCAAAGACAATCAAGACTCAACTATAAGAGGAGGATGTATTCAGCTCACACAAAGGGTGCATCTTAAGCACCCAGGGTGGGTGATAGGGGAGGCTGTGACACTGGACCCTACAGGACATGTACTGTTTTAGACCACACTACCATGACATGGAGTCAAAGCAGCTCTACCTAATCCATAGAAACAAACACAGGGAGGCTCCCAAAATGAGGAGACAAAGAAACATGGTACAATGAAAGAACAAATCAAAACTCCAGAAAAAGAGCTAAACAAAATGGAGATAAGCAATCTATCAGATGCAGAGTTCCAAACACTGGTTATAAGGATGCTCAAGGAATTTAGTGAGGATCTTAATAACATAAAAAAGTCTAGTCAGAAATGAAGGATACACTAATTGAAATAAAGAAATATTTACAGGGAAACAGTGGTAGAGTAGATAAAGCCTGGAATGAACTCAATGATTTGGAACATAAAGAAGCAAAAACAACCAATCAGAACAAGAAGAGAAGAAAATCCCCCCCCCCCAAATAGAATAGTCTAAGCAGCCTGTGGGATGACTTTAAGCAATCCAACATTCACTTTATAGGGGTGCCAGAGGAGAAGATGAAGAGCAAGAAACTGGAAATCTATTTGAAAAAATTTTAAAAAACCCTTTCCAAATTTGGTGAAGGAAATAGACATGCAAGTCCAGGGAGCACGGAGTCCCAAACAAGATGGATGCAAAGAGGCCCACCCCAAGACACATCATAATTAAAATGCCAAAGGTTAAAGATACAGAGATAGGAGGGTGGGTATGGGAGAATGGGTGAGAGGAGAGGGGATTAAGAAGTACAAATAGGTAGTTACAGAGTTGCCATGGGATGTAAAGTACAGTGTAGGAAAGGAAGTAGCCGAAGAACTTACATTCATGACATGAACAAAGGTGGGGCAATTGACTGATGAAATGAAATGAGGGGAGCGGGGTGGAGGAGGGCAAAGGGGAAAATTTAGGACAAGTGTAATAGCATAATCAATAAAATATAATTTAAAAGTAAAATAAATAAAAAATAATTTTAGAATATCAATATTTATTCATTGCTAGTATTATTAATAATAATTATTCTTATTTTAAATTTTGGTCAGATCTACGTTCCCTGTAAGAAGATTATGCATCCACACCCTGTGAAGAACTATGAAAGGTCGGGGGTTTTGCCCAGTTTATAACCTAACTATTACCCTGTCACATTTTCATGGAATCTGGCAGAAGACATGATTCCTGGGTCAGACACAGGGGGTTAGATTTACTCAGAGCACAGGCAGCATGAGCTTCAGGGTTACATCACCTGTGCTTCCCAACCCCTCCAAGTTTGACAGAGGCAACAAGGAGGTGGTCCTACTAGATGGTGCACACATAGTGGGTTCATATTCTAGATGAGAAACCCTGAAATTAGTGAACCCTCAATTTTACATAGGACTACTAGTAGGTTTGCTCCATTTTTGCCTGGAGGAAGACATTTATACTACTCTGGATCATAAACAAATCTTCCCACTCTCCTGGAGGGAAACCAAGACTCTCTCCATATTCCCAGAATATTTACTACACAAATATCCTAGAAAAAACTAGTCTTCACCTATACAAGTTTTCCCAGTTGCTTTTTTACAAAGCTTTAAAGCCTCAAAACTAAAACTGTGCTCAAGCAACAATGTTTTCAAGCACATTAATAAAAGTTAAGAGTAATGTATATCATGTGATCTATCCCTTTTAGTTTGCAAATTACTTCCCTACACATTATTGTGCTCAATCATGTACAGAGTTAATGACAATGAAGCTAAATTCATTTTGATTTATAGGTAGTGATCCATGTTGGTTGGAAGGGGGTCTACAATAGTCAAGAAAATATTATATATTAAGGTTGTACAGATGGCAATGAAAGTTGTAGGAGTTGTAATAAAGTATGTGTGCTTTGTGTGTGTCTCTGTGTATGTCAGTGTTTCTTACCAGGCCATTGTAAAACAAATGTTAAAAATTCTCCACATACAAGCACTGTTTGCTTTCTGGAATTATCCCTAATCGGCATTACTAAAACTGCATAATAACAGGGTAAGGATGTGGGTGTAACTTAGAATTTAAAAATAGAGGTGCTAGATTTAAAAGCATATATATGAAACATCAGAAATATAACATAGGATTAAAAAAAACTAAAAACTATCTCCACAGTTGAAATTCTAGAGATAATTTTGCATGCTGGAGGGATTTCATAGAGATGCTACTAAGCAACTCATGGTTATCCTTGAGATTTTTCTTTCCCCTTCCTTGCAATAAAATCAAAATCAATCATCAATTAAAGACATGTAGACTGTCAGTGCTGGGAGGGCCCTAAAGAATCTTGCAGCCCAGTGAATCTCAAGTATTAGCACATGCCACTGGAATCAATTGAGAATCATTGGAATCAATAAAAACACAGAAGCCCAGGACCTTACTAGTCAAAGATCTCTTTTCTTAGACCTAATTATTTTAATGCAAGCCAGTACCAAGACCACTGTTCTAACTTAATTTTATAGATGATGACAACTTGTACATATACAATCTCTAGTCATTTTTTTGTTCCTATTCACTTCCATTGCTACTACCCTAATCTCAATTTTTGTCTTCTCAGTATCTAAAACAGTGCCTGGCAGTAGATGTTATTAGATAAATATTTGTTAGATTAATGAATGTTTATCTTTTGCCTTGAGATCATTTTCAATGCAGATAATGATTCTACATTCAAGCAATCTATAGAATTCTGTTGATTGATATTGCTTTAAAAGTAAAAAAAAAATCTTACGTGAGGAAAGCATTGTTTACCCATTTGACAAATGAGAAAACTGAGGGTAGGAGAGGTGAGTGGTCTTTATTTTTTACAGAACCTAGTAAAAGAGCTATTGCTTAAATTAAAAACCAGTATGTTTAGCCCTGGTTGGTGTAGTTCAGCGGACTGTGTGCGGGCCTTGGAGGTAAAGGTTCGCGGTTTGATTCCCAGTCAGGGCACATGTCTGGGTTGCAGGCCAGTTCCCAGCAGGGGACTCACGAGAGGCAACCATACATTGATATTTCTCTCTCTCTGTCCTTCCCTTCCCCTCTAAAGATAAATAAATAAAATATAAAAAACAATATGTTCATGAAGACATTAATTCTTGAGACCTTTGTGTAATTTGGCTATGCCACAAGTATTATGCAAAAAGAATATAATGTAACAAAGAGAGAATAGAAGATAGAGGAACTTGGAGGTAATATATTGTATCGACCAAGCCGGCAGAAATTAAATCTAGACTAATTTAATACCCCCTCTACCATGTGTGACCTTTAATTGTATGACATTGGTATGTTCATTATTCCCTTTAAACCACGTTTCTCTTAACCATAACATGATGATAGTAATATTTTATTTTATGATTATTATCAGTATCAAATGAAGAATAAATATAAATGTTTAATAGACTATTTGGCAGATAGTAAACAGTCAATAAATTTTACTTATAGATCTTATCATCGTTATCATCATCATCACCATTGTCATTAACGTGGAAATATTTTAGGATATCAGGTTTTTCTAATCTCAAGGTCAAAGAGGAACACTGGTTTATTCATAGTATTCTGAGATCTTATATGGAGTTATAATTTTAATAAAAAATTTGAAAAGGGATTTCCCAAATATATATGGCACAGAATGTGGTGATGAGCTCAAGTTGCCTAAGCCAGTTTGAACCAGTGGTTACCTTTCTGCTGAGGTAGGTTCTAATATGCCTAGACTTGGTTCTCAAGTCCAGGGATGTCTGAAAGGAATGATGAAATACCTAGAGTTGTTCATAAATACATCCAATTAAGTATATGCTTGTTTTTAAAAGTATGAAAGTGTGATCACTTGTGCACACAACTACAGATTCTGTGAGGTGGAAATCAGGATACATCTCTTTTGCGTATGAGTGTAATTGCATGCCATGAGGTACAGAATTTAAGGAAATGTTATATTCATAGCTCTTATTACACTAGCCTTGTGGAAACTTGAATTGTTTCTTTTGCCCTTTCCTGTCATGGTGAGTCATTCCATTGACACAAATCCACAAAGTGGGAGGCGGCAGTAGAATCATAAACCGGTCTCCTGAGGTTGTAAATAGGTATTACCGATGCCCGTAAAACTTCATCCGCATTACGAGGATTTCACCAGCAATCTAGGGCCTTGCATGGCTGCCCAGGTAAAGTCTCAGCAGCTGTGTGGTCAGACACTGTCAGGAAGATTCTGGACTCAGGAAAAGAAACATCCCTTTCTTGTCGTATGACTGTATATCTTAGCTATCCTCTAGGGAGACTATTGTAAAGGACGCCAAAACATTATGGCCAATGACATGAATAGTAATTTATAACTGGGAAGCACGTTGCTCAAAACTATATACATATTCTATCTAAACTAACAATAATAATAGTAGATATACAAGAATAGGACTTACAGTATTCTGGGGATGATAGTAGATTCTTTACAAGAATTATTTTATTTAGACTTTATGGCAATATATAAGGCAGATAGTGATGTCTCATTTTATAGATAAGACTGTTGAGGCACAGGGAAGTTAAGCAACTGGCCCAAGATTATCCACCTAATAAAAGGCAGAGTCAGAACTTGAACGGAAGTCAATTGTTCTCAGAGCCTAAGATCTTACATATTAACTCTATACAGTATTTTCACTCATATTAACTGTTTGCTGTTGATTGAACATCTGTAGTTTTTGATACTTATAAAATTGTGTTTGTCAGGACAGGCTAAGCTATACTGTGATGACAAATCCCCCAATCTCAGTGGCTTCTCAGTCACTTATGGTTTATGTCTCACTCATATTATAGGTCAGGTGGCCCTCCTTGACTATTGTCAAATTATGGCTCAGGATCTTAACTCCTGTCCTACAACTCCGCCATGGATCTTTGCTTCCAGGGCACAGTGATGAGAAGGATACCAGGCGGGGCACACATCAACTTTAACTACCTTTTTAGCTCATATTCCCATTGATGAAATTTTAGATACACAGTTTAATATAACTTCAAGAAGTCTGGGAAATGTAGTTTTCCTTGGGAAAAGAAAGAGGAGATACTGTGATAAATACATGACATGTTTCTCCATAAGTGTCAGGTCACAGCTCTCTCTTACTTCTTTATTTTCTTCAAGCCTGCCTCTTGGCCCAGAAGATAACCATAAAAGAATGTGATTTATGAAGGTAGTAGGTTATGAAAATTTTCAATCAATAGATATCTTTAACTATGCTGGGACCATGAATGGATATGCCAATTTGTATACATAAACAGTCATACCTTGAAGAGTTTGGTCCCAGACCACTGAATAATGTGAATTTTACAATGAAATGAGTCACGCAAGTTTCTTGGTTTCCCAATGCAAATAAAAAAGGCCTGTTTACACTATACTATAGTCTATTGAGTATGCACTTGCATTATGTCTAAAAAGGCAATGTACATCACTTAATTAAAAGTTCTTATTACTAAAAACTGCTGACCATCATCTGAGACTTTGAAGAGTCATAATCATTTTCATTTTGCTGGTGGAGGGTCTTACCTACAATCTGTAAAAAATTCATTGTCTGCCAAGTGTAAGAAAACGAGGCACGATAAAATGCAGTAGGGCCTATAATAGAGGGCCAAGGATTCTCCATAGCATTATGTATGTATATTAAAAGTGTGCATATTTTAAATATGAATATTAGAAATCCTTTAATTCTCTAAATTCTTGGTTAAGAAAGGGGTGGCTTTGTTTCAGTGACTAGTTTCTACTTAACTACCTGTGTGTGTGTCCTCATCTCAAGAGTGTAGTTAGTTGAAGATAGCAAGTGGACTCTATATTCATTGATTCCAAATAATTTCCTTTTTTATTAAGTTAGTGTGGTTACTAGAACAGGGAGGAATGGAAGATAGGCTGTTTATGAATAAACCTTTTTCTTTAACCATCCCTCTTCCCCACATGCCTTCTAAACAAGGCAGAATTTACCATTTTTTTCTTTGTATCTCTAGTGTCCTGTTGCTTCTTCCGTGAGAGCCTTGCATAGTTTCTGCAGGCATGGTGCATGAATTAAAGCATGCAGGAAGAGCTCTGTATTTAAGTACACTGTAGGTGGCTGTGTGTTTAAGTATGGATGACACTGCTAGATTCACAGAATTAGGAGTCATCAGTTTATTGGCGATGGTTAGAATCATGTATGTGAGGGAACCCAGGCAGACAAACCCATGCGTGGTTATAACAAATTCAGGATGAAGTCAGGACTGGTCTGGATTTCCACTGAAAGAGAAGCAGTTGAAAGGAAGAAGTAGAGCTGTATAAATGACAGTTTGAGGAAAGAATAACTTGTGAATGTTAACACAGAATGCCAAAAACCAAGACAGCTGTTTAAATTTTTTTTTTAAAAAAATCTATGTCTGTATTGAGGAAAAGCAATCTTTGGAAATTCGTTAAAATTGTTTTTATTTCTTTCTGCACAGTAATATAGAACTATTGAGACAGGTTTTATGAATTGTCTTTTCTTTGGAATTCAATCCGTCTTCCTTTAAAAAGTAACAACTTAAAAGAGTCTTTCCTTGCTTGGAATTCATCTTATTGCTTTTCATTATAACATTTTCTCCTCCCATGTTGCTCCAGAAATGCAGACACTTGAGTGTATCGCCCCTGCCTAGTAGAGCTTATTTTTCAGTTTACATAAATAAATAACCTGCCAAAACTAATTACTTCTCTTCAAAATCTAAATACATTATTTCTCCTCTTTTTCCTGTCTGCCTTGTTTTAATTATTTTCACATCAGTTGTCATTTTAGAAGCTGGTTTAGACTAAAAAGGGATAATCGGATGTGTCTCACTGTTTTAATTTGGCTAATTAAGATTGCTGCTTTTGTCTGGGTGTCTGGAAGCATACATTTACAGTCTTTTCATAATTTGGGGTGTTGTGGGGGAAGTGTAATTAAGAAAAAATAGTTGTGTGTATTTATTTATATTTTAGTATTAAATATAACGTATTTATACGTTTACACTTGCTCCCCTTGCTTCCCCAGTCTTATTTATTCTCCAGTGTCTAAAGAACCTTACAAGCAAGTCAAGTAAGGCCAGTCACTATTCCAGAATAAAGAACGCCTCAAATATCACACCTGAGATTTCTACATCCTCTTCCTGTTTTGAATAAAGGAAATTGTGAACACAGCACATGACTGCTCCTGGAAAGCAGATGGTTAGCTGACTAACCACACAATTCATGGGGTGTAATTGCCTGGTTGTGAAAAAAAATTATACAGCTGCAGCTGGAAAGTGTACAGAAAGAAAGAGCAGGTGGGAAAATAGTCTTCTTCGCAACCACAACCCAGTTACTGCATTTGAAGTGCTTAAATTTGTGTTTTTCCGAGCAGCTAATGCCAGCTTGGATTTGTATAGCGTACTATCTTCCCAAGTGATCACAGATTTTTTTCACACTTTGTCTCATTTATCTTCACTATCTGACTCTATAAAAGCAATTGGCCATCTTAGAATTCTTATTATCAATGGGGCAACTAAAATAGAATACATTAACTACTGACCTCGAATCATGCATTTAATTAGACCTGTGTCTTAGCCATAAAACTGAGCTATGCCTTGCATAATTTAATGATTCAAGAAGGTAGATGTCTTCTTCCAATGGTGGAATTATATATAAATACATTATATATTATATGGTATATTCATGCATATTTTATATATTCACATATAGATGGAAATCTTGGCATTTAAATTAAAATTGAAGTGATCTCTGGTAGTATGTCAAATAAATAGTAATAGTGTTTATTGAGTGACTACCACATGTCAGGCCCTTTTATTGGTATAATTGTTATATATAATTGTTATTATATTTGTTCATATGTAATATATATTTTACACACACATACATATGTACACTTTTATATAAACATGCATATACACATTTTATATATGTATGTACATTGATGCATGCATACATATGCATTATATGCTTTTTATTTCTTATATACTTTTTATTTCTTAAGTACAATGCAGGGTACACATTATTCCTGAATAAAAGACTTAAGAAGAGGAAGTTATATTTAGCCTGATTTCCTGAATTAGCACAAATACAGTCTACTGTCTACTGTTTAGGTGAGAGTTCTTTAATTATAACAATAGTTAGTGTAGTGGTCCACCATTTATGGTCAATTGACATGTTTACCTGACATTCAGTTTATAAAACAGAGTGTTTGAATTAATTTTATATGTTTTTGTCTTAGATGCCTTAATTCTTGATTTTATGTTTACAAAACTAATCTTCCTTTTATACTTTCCTTGCAGGTACATCAACTATAATTTTTTTAAATTACAGTTCACATTTAATATTATATTAGTTTCAGGTTTAGAGCCAAGTGGTTTTAAATTTATATAACTTGTGAAGTGATCCTTCTGAGAAGGCTAGTACCCAGCTGATACCATACACAGTTATTACAGTATTAATAATAATGCTGCCCCTTATATCCCTATTCTGTAACTACCAGTCTGTCCTTCTTAACCTCTTCATCTTTCTCACCCATTTCCCCAAACTTCCATCCTTCTGGCAACCATCAGCCTGCTTTCTGCATCTATGAGTCTGTTTCTGTTTTGTTTGCTCACTTATTTTGTTCTTGAGTTTATACATATAAGTAAGGTCATGTATGGTATTGGTCTTTTATGGGACATTCTTCACGTTAGGTAATTCTTGACTCTGATTGGCAATCTTGACATTTAGGTTCAAATGAAAGTGACTCTCTGGAAGGACGTCAAATAAGAAATAACAATAATAATAGTGCTTATTGAATGACGGCCACACTGTAGGCCCTGTTCTTGGTGCTTTGCAGTTATTTTCTCATTTAAACCTCAGATAAATTTATAAGGGAGTATTACTATCGTTACTATCATAGTTTTATGCATGGAGTTCCATAACTTGACACGATTCACACATTAATTAAAAAGTGCAGCCAGAATCTGAACTTCCTCTGTCTAGAACCAAAGCCCCTGCCGGCCGCCATGCTGCCTTCCACGTGCAGATCGCGGGTTCCCCGTGCAGACGGAACCTGAGTCGGCCACTTTCGGCTGAGGCCTAGGCAGGAATTAGAACTGAATGGCAAGCTCTTTCTTGAAAAGCTACAGTCTCAGTTAACTTCCTATATGTAGCATTTCTCTCTAAATTCAACGAGAAAAGAATGTCGTCTGGCCATTTTTTCTTACCCATGAATTTTAAAAGTGTCCTCCCCCTCATTTCTGCATGGCTTACACAGGGCACAGTGTTAGTTGGAGTGTAAATCCTAGAGTGAAGCACTGTTTCTTTTCTTTAAAGGTAAAATGGTGAGTTTCATGCAGACGTAAAATAAACACAAATTAAAGGTTTTATTTAAATCATTGTTAATGAGGGATGTTCAAAAAAGTCAAAGATGCACAGAATTATAGGAAGTTAAGCAATGTTGAAAGAAATGTACAAATAGAAGAAACTGGCTAATTCTACGAGGAGGATGAAAAGGGAAGTTAGCTGAACTTCCTCCCAGACAGAACTGATTTGCATTTCTATAGACAGGGGTTATTATTTTGTATTGCTATTTATCATCTACACTACATGGAGTTGTAAAACATTCCAAAGGCAGTGAAAAGCTTAAATCAGATCATCAAGAAAGGTGCCTCTAAACAATTCATACTTTTTCCTCCCCTGGATGAGGCTGAAAGGAGAGACCCCTGAGGCTGCCCATATGCAAATAGCAGAGAGATTACTGGTACAAATCTCAGCCAGCAGAGACCTCTGCCTGAGCCATTCTTGTCTCTCTTATTATATAATAAACAGCCTCGAATGCACGGCAAGATTTATCAGTTGTGCAATCAATTACATCTGACAATAATCATATGAAAGGAAAAATACAAGGATTTAGAGATTTGTAAGGAGTACGTCCACAGGAGGAAAAAAGCAGATAAAAAGAGATTGCTGGAAAATAAGAAAACTCTCATATAGAAAATTGAAGACTGGTATGAAAACTGCAAGAGAAAGCAAAATGTCGAAATGCAATTTGGATGAGAAACGTCAGCTTACATGAGACTTTTTGAGAACAATAATTTAAGAACAAAGGAAGTTGTATGTTTAGAAAGTTCAACTTTTTTTTGGGGTCCAGTGTTACTTGTTGGAAGACCATCAGTGAGGCCATTAGAAAAGGTCTGTCCTGCAGGTGAGTATTTTATGAGGCAGAATGCGGGGTCGTGCTTTGATGATGCCTCTGAAATATGAAATTAATGGATGGCATCCTTAGTGGTATTTACAAGTGATGTTAGTAAATACGAATGAGTGATTCCTGTGCTATATTTTCTGAATATGTCACATGATGCTAAAAAGTGGCAACGCTTGAAATCTGCAGTGTTTGTTCACTGGCAGCTTCAACAGAAGGACTCAGTGTTGTTACGCAGAAGGGTGGGAATGAGGATGACTCTGTCTAGAATCCCCATGGATCAAACTCGATTTTATGGACCCGTCACTCTGCTGACGGGATGGTCGAGCCTCTCACTTATGGACACAGAATCAATTTTTAAGATAAGTGAGACGGAATTGTGGCTGTATGGCTCTTCTTATTAAGAAGAAAATGAATATCTTCCTTTTATGGACATTCGTATAATAATAAGATATATAGACAAATATTATTTACAAGTTATTGTGCTAGAAAATATTTATTCATAACTCCATTTGAAGTAGCTGCTAATAAATATATTGGTTTAATGGACTGAACATCTTAACCTCACTTTAGGAAGCAATACACATTTACTATTGAAATACGGGACGGAGTTATTTTTTAGTGCCAAAGCATGGCAGATTGGCTTTGTGTTTTGAGATATTAGTTTCTGCTGAGACTGATGAGATAAACAACAGTAAAGAAATCTTTCCGTGTCAGTCGCCACACCACGTCTCTTTTAATGCATTTTGGGTGAAGGAAGGATGACTTTTGACTATCTCTTTCCACTTCACTCCTCCAGAATTAGTGTGTGGGGTAGCCTTTAGAAATGGAAAGCGCATATTTGTATGCTTCCAGAATATTCTCTTCTGTGGGGACAGTGGCAAAGGAGAAAATCTGTCACCTTGCACTCAAGGATGTAAATATTTTAGCAATTCTCTAGTTTGCTAACATTACTTTAGTTAAAACGTGAAATGTCTTGCACCATTTTATTTCTACCTATGGTTTTCAGTGAAAACCAGCATTATTTTTTCATTACTTCCATCTCCAGATTGCTCCTTACCTTCGCAGGTGCCCATTTCACAGTCTCCTTCGGCATATAAACGTCACATAGAAGTATTGTATCCACGCCACTCTGCATCTGTTCTGCCAACAGAAGAGGTGAACTGAGGAGGAGATGGGAGAGTGGAAAATTCTAGGCTTGGCCATAAAGAGATACGGCAAGATCAAGTTGGCTAAACTGGGCAGTCTCCAGTACAAGCATTTGGCAGTGTATTCTGTCTCGGATTTTTGTAACAAAGAAGCATTTTCACCTTTCATTAGAGATGCAGGTCATCTTTGAGTCACTGCTGAAAACTGTTTTTGCTTACTTCAGTTTTTAAAAAATGGATTTTATTGTACTTGTCATGTTTGAAAATGCATTGTTATTGTTCAAAGCTTTTAGACTATGCACAGAGAAAAGCTTGCAAAGTGAAATTATAGCTGTTTTGTAGGTACTCCATCTTTGGGATTTCATACTGGCTTTTAGAAATCCGGCTATTGACTAGCCTTCTAAGATAAAATATTCACCTAAACTCACTGACTAAACACATTTCTCACAGCATAAGCAAGGTTTTACAACATGAGAAATATCTCACTTACTAACAATAATTCTCACAACCGGGATACTGAGAATATTTCTTAAGGTTTCACAAAATTCCTAGTAATGTCAAAATATTCCTCAAAGTTCATATCATCTTTGGTTTGTGAGACAAAGATTCCTATAGATAAAAATATCAGTCCTGGTAAGTGTTAATAGTCACAGCATTACTATTACAATTTCCCAAGTTTTCTTCCTTAAAACACATTTTAATCTCAGCACATGACAAACTGAAGATAAAATGACATTTTCTCAAACAGAAAGCTTCTTGAGGTATTTAAGAAAATATTAAAGTAAAAATCATGAAATATGGGGACTGTGTATTTATCTATGTTCTCCCTCATGTTAATGCATAGTAACAAGAAAATAACATTTGGATTCAGGAAGATGCGAGTAGGAGTTCTTGGCTTTGCAACTTTTATTGATAAAATGAACAGAACTGTAATGGAATTTGCTCTATGAGTTCACTTTTTAAATGTTTTCTTGTGCATAAAATGGGAAGAAGCATGTAGTTTTCTATTTTCTTGAGGTTGGTAGAGGTGAACTGATATTGTATATGAGCTCAACACCCAGGAGGGAGTGCACGGGCAGTACAAGCCTGGCCAGCCCGGGCCACGTGAGCCTGGGACCGTAGGGTGGCTGTGGCTGGTGTAGGGATGGTCTTCAGGCCTCTTGAAGCACAGTGTAAGGCTTTCCATATCTCTAATTACAATAAAAATTACTTTAGTATTATTCTGAGGAAGAATTTTTTAGAAATGCTACAAGCTGACACTGCTATGTATGGTTTTTTACATTATGAATTTTATTCTAATTCTTACCTAAATATTATGTTAGAAATCTCCCATAAAAAGATCCAACGGAATCCGTTCATGGCATAAAGTTGTAAATACACTGAATACTTGAAGGTCAATTGATTGAACATTGAAAATTCTAAACGTTGAAAATATCTAGGTCTTGTGAGTAGTCCTGATGATAGAAAGAAATGAGATGAAAATTGTTATGTGAGCCAAAGTTCAAAATTTATCCTCATTAAAAACAATTTTTTATGGCTCATGGAGATGGGGGTTTGGTTGTAAGAGTGGGTAAGGACCTAAAGAGAGAGGTTCTGTCCGTGTGGGTTCTGTGGCAGATGCTACCCCCCCAACTTCCACTCCCCTTCATCTTTGCCAACAGTATCTTCTGAAGGAGCTGGGCGTGTGTCCAGGTACAGGCACTCGGTGATACTTCACCTTTCTCACTTTCCCAGCAGATGCATCTAGAGATGGATGTGTGACACTGCTGTGGTTCGTGAGACCTACTCCTGTGTCTGTCTGAGGGATGATGAATAGGCTTTTGCTTTCTTGCTAGAAGGGTGAGAGGCTGGCACTGCCTGTTTCCCCTTTCTCTTGCCTTGAACAGGGATGCAATGTTTTGGAGCTGAAGCTCTTTTACAGCCTTCCTTCACATGTGTGATGCTGAAAATCAGCCTGTGGAGACAACAGGGGATAAAGTAACACCATATTTTGCCATGTGTAATGCATACCCACATTTTCATGTGTGCATTATACATGGGATGGATTATGATATCCAGGTATTGATCATTATACCCATGTATAGTACACACCCTTATTTTACCTAAAAAATTTGAGCAAAAAACTGCACATTATATGTGGCAAGAAAAGGTCCTAGTCCTGCATTGCTCCACAGATGTACCAAAACAACACCAGCAACTGCCTACTCACTGGCTAATGCTATTGAGGACAAGAAAAATCATTTCCTTAAAGCCTTATTAGTTAGGTTTTTTATTATGTGTACATAACCATGATCCCAAATCGTATAAATTCTCTAATGTTTTTCTGATTTTTAAATCAAAATAAAAAACCTAAAGATACTTTATAATTAGATGAAAATTAATACACACTTATAGCAAGGAACTCATTGGATCATCACAATGGACTTCAGAGATAAGTTATTCTGCCAGCTTTTAAAATAGGAAATGTAAAATGTGAGAGATTTAGGAAACTGCTCAAGTGTTGCCAGACTAACAATGAGGTGGGCTGAAACCTGGTTTTTCTGATGCTAAGACTGGTGTTCTTTCTCTAATACTCTATTGAGTGCAATAATGTATTGCCATTATTGGAATTTCGTGGTAATGCAGAGAAAACAACTTTAGATCTCACTCTTTCCTGATGTTTATTCATTTATTTATATTGTTAGTTATATATGTAGGGAACAACAGTCTACTTTCAGCTTTCTGAATGTCTTCCCATGAAATATATTGAGGGAAAAGAAAATTCTGTATTTTAGGTTATAAGCAACATCTTAAAGAATATTTTCATCTTGTACATTTGAAAGTCAAGGGACCAAGAGGGAAGAATGAAGTGCAGCAGAACAACCCAAAAGACTGAGAAAAACCTCTTGTTTTCTTTCCTCCAAAGTGTATGTATTAACATAAGCAGTGCAAGACCCATAACCAAAATAACATATTTATATTAAGAAGATAGTGAAGTAGACCTGCTTATCAACACCAAAGCTTACAGGAAAGGCCTTCCAGGAACTCTGTGGTCCAGAATAACCCATTTAAAATTAGAAACAACTTACATCTGAACTAGAATGTTAAATCAATTATGGTACATTGAAAATCAATAAGACATATTGATGGCTATTTACTCTATGCAACACAGTGTGCCAGGATTTGGTAGTGATTAAGGTAGAAATGGTCATTGTAGAGTTTACAGACCATGAATTTTGTGCTGTTCGGTGCATTTTCTCTGCAATCATAGCTCTTTGTCTTATTTGCATGCATATTTAGGGTTATTGTAATTTGTTATCACTTTTATCACTTTAAATGTTCCTCTTTATCTTGCTTTTCTCCATCTTGAAGTCTATTTTGTTTGATATTAATATAACCACTCCAGCTTTCCTGTGATTACTGTTTGCATGGGATATCTTTTTCCTATTTTTTTTATTTTCCATATTATTTGGATTTTATATGTAAAATGCATTTCCTGTAGAAATCATAGAGCTGTCTTTATTTTTACCAATAAATTCTGACAATTTCTGACTTAACTGGCATGCTATTTATATTTAATGTAATTGCTGATGGTTTTTTTTAAGATTTTATTTATTTATCTTTAGAGGGGAAGGGAAGGAGAGAAGGAGAGAAATATCAATGTATGGTTGCTTCTCGTGAGTCCCCTGCTGGGAACTGGCCTGCAACACAGGCATGTGCCCTGACTGGGAATCGAACTGCGATCGCGTGGTTCGCAGGCCCGTGCTCAATCCACTGAGCTACACCAGCCAGGGGTTGCTGATGTTTTAACTTAAACACATCATCTTGTTACTTGTTATCAATTTTTCCTTTTATTCTTTGATCAGCAGTTTCTCTCCAGACTTTGATCGGGTTGTTGGATAATTTTTAATAATTTGTATTATTTGTATATGGAGTTCTGTACCTCCTAATGGTACTGTAGGTAGTTAACTAATTATTAATAAAAAAAGGAAGCAAAGAGAATTAAGCATCGAATGTAACAAACTGGGGAGCATAAGCCTGTTGCTTCATCTGGAAGCTTCAGCTTCACACTCCAGGAGATCACAGAATCACTCTGTCAAGGGGATTAGCACGCCTGCCTCCCTCCCTCTGGCACCAGCTTGTCGGGGCCACAGAGCGGGTGCTTGACCATGGAGGCCTGTCATCCTAACCAGGGCTTGTGGACCCATCCAAAGCCTGCAGATGCTTGGGAAATTGATTAGTGTTTTGAAAAAGCACCCGGTTTATCCCAAGGCCAAAGTAATATAATCTCAGGGGAACAAAGAAGTTTTCTCTCTCTCTCTCTTTCTTTCTCTCTCTCACCTAGCGGGTGATGCATTTGCCTGTGTGTTTGCATATTCTCTGGCCTGTAAGCACAGGACCACGAGGGTCTAACAGCTACCAGAGCCTTCAGCAGACCATGTGGGCTCTAAAGAACTAAGCTCTAATAGAAAGCAGGAACCCTGGAACTCGGCTTTTGTTTTGGCCTTGATGAGGATGCCTATGAACTGTTTCCACGGTGAGATGAAGGAAGATGGGATATTAGAAACACGGGGGCAGGTTTCTATCTGAATAAATCTCGCCACATCACAGTCTCTTATGTGTGTGTCTTCGGGTGCTTTCCCTGTGATCCCATGGAAGAGCTGATTTCCACCAACACTATTATTCGACTGATCATTGCTCTTGAACACTAGGGATGATTTTGCCTCCCAGGGGTTATGAGGCAGTATCTGGAGACATTTTTGGTTGTTAAAAGTGGGAGGGATTGGGAGCTTCTAGTGGCATATAGTTGGTAGGGGCCAAGGATGACGAAAAGAATCCAAAAACGCATTGGCAAGACCTCTGCAACTAAGAATTGTCCCACCCAAATGTCAGTTCTTCCAAGGCTGAGAAACAGGCTAAGAGTACTCCTTCTAGAGTGATAGAAGCCTACTTAGAGATAATGCTATGCCACTTTACACTTCCAATTATTTCCTATCTAACCCTTCACATTTTCTACGTGACACATTTTATCTGACTGCTGTGGAATTTGCTCTTTATCTTTAGTTTTTAGCCATTGGATCAACTTGGTTTGAGGATGTTATATTCACATCATTAATGTACTTATTTTCTAAAACTTTACATATAAGAATTATTAGGCCAGGACTTTTCTTCATTGTGGTTTTGTCAGATTCCCTTTGTATTTTTAACACTAGTTTGCTTCTGCTTTCTTTTATGTTATACATAAAAATGTACACAGGTACTTCTTTTTCTCTGTGTTAAACATTTTACAATGTAATGTTCCTTCATTTTTTAAATACTTTTATTTTAATGTACTTTGATATTAGTATTATAATTCCTATTTTTCTTTCTTCTGTTTGCTAGATTTACATGTGCCTTGTTTCTAAAAATCTTTCTTGTGACTTTCATATCTGTCTTCTTTCTCCATTCTTAATGACTTTTTTCCAGCCCTTTTCTCCAAATACAATCTGCATCACATTTGACTGAAAGTTTTAATATATAATTAATACTATTTCTTTCTTACTTTTACTCTTACTCTTAAACTTCTGGAATTCTGCATAGTTCAAATCATAAAACTTCAACTGATCTTAGGAACATCGTCTCATGTAGTATCTATATCATGGGGTTTATTTTTTAAGTACATTATACTGTGAACCAACATGAATAACACATATGTTTATTAGTAGCAATAGTTTCTTCTCCCTCCCTTCTATCTATTCCTCCTTCTCCTTGTTATTATTAATAAATGTTTTCAAATGTTTTTCTTTGTAAAAACACATTTCCAGTGGGACTTCCAATGGTCGTAATGTCTCCTATTGCAGTGATTCTAACAGGCATGCGTTGCCACATCAAGAATATTATCAGACTTTAGATTGAGCACTGGCCTGCGAACCAGAGGATCACGGTTCGATTCCCAGTCAGGGCACATGCCTGGGTTGCAGGTCAGTTCCCTGCAGGCCAACTCCCAGCAGGGGACGCACGAAAGGCAACCATACATTAGTGTTTCTCTCCCTCTCTCCTTCCCTTCTAAAGATAAATAAATAAATAAAATCTAAAAAAAAAAAAAAGAATATTATCAGACTTTAGTGTTGAGGATTCGGATAAATGTCCTTTAAGAATGCAGTGTCTCCTCTGGTATATAACTAAGTCTGCTTCAATTTTACATTTTCTTTTGAGAAAATTAACCATCTGACAAGTGAATTAGCTTTCTCCATGTCACAGACACGGTTAAAGGTGGCATCAAAAGTTTAGATGTCTAGAGTCACTTCTTCACAATGTGCAACTGATATCACACAGCATCAGTGATTTTCAAGCCAGGAGAAAAAAATAATATTCTAGTCTAAATTTCTCAGTGTACAGATGAATGAACTCTAGCCCATATTGATTAGCTGACCTGTTCCACCTAATATACTGACTCATGATGGAAACTAGACAAATATTAGTCATGTATTTTTACTTTTCCACAGAGATTTATCAAAAGGAATGCATTTGTCATGTAATTAGCTGCTTATAGAAATTCTCAGGACAATTAAATAAATAAATATATATTTATATATATTAAATATATATATATTTATATATACACAATTATATATATATGTATATATATATATATATATATATATACACACACACACACACACACACTGCCAAAAATTGGGTCGAGAAGTTTAAAAGTTGAGAAGACCGATTATTGCACTCCATCCAAAAATTATGTATAAGCTATTTCTATTTTATGCAAACTATTCCAGAGCAAATAAAACAATTAGAAAACTAGTGTTTTGTGGGTTTTTTTTTGTAATGGTAGTATAATTCTTTGTCTGAGTTTGAATTTTCTAGAAATAAGAGCCTAAGCCAAAACATGTACTAATGCTTTATTGGGTATATAATACCAGGGACATAATGGTAAAGGAAAAAGGGAGGAGAAATGAGATAGAAAGGAAATTCAAAGTGACATACCACACTTATCAATAAACCCCCAAACAATACTGCCGGTTGCTTGGTTGCATTGGATATTCCTAGACTGACTGGATGAACTACTGTGTCTGAGAATACTCTTTCATGGGCAGAAAGAGAATTTTATTTAACTTTTCAGTCCTTCTCAGCTCCCGTCTCTCATTAATTAAAGTCCTTTCCATGGCGCTTTAAGTTCTGCGTACTTGTGGCTGTTTCTGGCAGCTCCTGGGGTGCTCAGAGCTTCTGTGAAGCTGGCCAGGTCAGTTCTGAGTGCTGGAGCTCCTGCGACTTTTGCAAAGTTGGGGATGAGGAAGGCTTCAAACATAGTTCTTGCTTCTAGAGAAAAGGAAACAACTGATCCTGGTAGGACAGGGGACAACAGCTGTGGAAGCCAGGACCATACGGCCTTGGATCATTGACTTGTTGTCAAAACCTCTTATGCAGGTTTTGTGGTCATAAAACTCCAAGATGAGCAGCTGAAAAACTATTAGGACAAAAAGGGATATTGATGAAAATTATTTTATGGAGTAAAGCAAAATTAATAGCAGAGTAAAATTGTATCATGATCAGGTAGTTTGGGAGTTTTTAAAACCTCTGCGTGGTCTTTGACACTCCTTCCATCCAGGTGTTGGGGTTTGTGGCCCCCTCCTTGAAGGGTGAAGGAATGAGAGAAGCTAGCGACCATTTTGATGACTACAGCGTGGTAAAAGTGAAGCTGCATCACTTTCAGGGGTAAGTCATAAAAGGACAAGCAGCATCTTCTACTTCACTTGGGGCATTTTCTCTGGAAGCCCCTGGCCATGTAGTAATTCCCAGCATTGTGGAGATTGTTGTACTGGAGAGACCACGTGGGTGCAGCAGTCCATCCTCCCAACCGAAATATCAGACACTGGGTGAAACTCTTTGGGAATCTACTGCCAGCTGAGTTCCTCTCAGCTGACGCCACAAAAAGCAAAGGAGTTGCCTAGCCAAGTACAGCCCAGACGTTCAACTATGGACTCAATGCAATGCTTATTGGTTTTGCCACTATGTTTGACATGGCCTGTTTTACATCGATAAGAACTGAATAGATGAGTTTCTCTCAGGAAAAAGCCTTGTAATGGTCACATTAAATGAGAGAATCCATCAGATTAATTGATAGATACTGAAAAAATATTTAATGAACTAAAGTATGCAGTAGTGATTCAAAAAAATCATAGCAAACAAGCTAAAAATGGAAGAGAATATCAATTAACAAAATAATTATAACAAACATTGGGGAAATATTTCATATCCATGATGTACTAAGATACCTCCCCTTTAAGGTCAAATGTTTGTGTTCCCCCAAATTCATGTGTTGCAAATAGATGGTTACTAGAATTGATATGGTGATCACTTTGTAAGTATATAAATGTTGAATCACTGTGTTGTATACCTGAAACTAATATAATACTGTCTGTCATTTATAATTAAAATAAATTATTTAAAAAACCCCTTAATGCCCAAGGTGATGGTAATTAAGCCATGAGGGTGGAGCCCTCATGGATGAAATTAGTACTCTCACAAAAGAAGCCCCAGAGAGCTAGCTCGACCTTCCTACCGTAGACGGATACAATGAGAAATCTGAAACTTGGAAGAGGACTCTCACTGAGTGGTACTCTGATCTTGAACTTCTAACCTCCAGAACTGTGAAAAATAAATTTTTATTGTTTATAAGCTACCCAGTCCATAGTATGTTGTTATTTCAATCTGAATAGACTAAGACACTCCCAATTAATAAAAATATACAAATGACTTCATAGAAAAATGAGTGAAAGATAAAACAAATAATTTCCAGAAAACAAAATGCAAATTGTCAATGAACATTTAAAAAGATGCTAAACCACACTAATAATTATGTAATTGAAAAATTAAACTGCAATAATTTACCATATTTTACCCATATCATATCTGAGAAATGTAAGTCATTAATGATACTCAGTTCTCATAAGAACTTGGATGGACAGATACTCTCATTTTTCTTTTTTGGCAGAAATATAAACTATACTGTTATTTTGGACAGTGACTTCTGAAACTTTTTGGGGGGGAAAAGAATGCAATTGCCCTTTAGCATAGCAACTCTTCTTCTAGCAATTTGCCCGGCAGAGAAAAAACATGTGTGTGTACGTGATTGTATGTGTGTGCGCGTGCACACAAAGGGACTTTCATGACAAGCATTTTTCACGAGATGACAAAACACTAGGATAACCTAAATAATGTCTCTTAACAGAGCCAATACTACACAAAGGTTTAAGACAGAAAGGAAGATGAAACGCATTTATCACATAATGTCAAATAAAGTAGAAGTAGAACAAAAAGTATGTATGTTAAAATTATCCTACATAGTTGTATATGTATTATATCTGTAAGGATACAGGCAATTATGTGAGAGGAAGCACTCTAGATTCCTATCAGCATTTAGTTTGGGGGAAGATGATAGATGGGAAGGTTTAGAAATACATAGAAAAAAAGACTTTTGTATCACTTGAATTTTTGTTTTAATGAACATGTATAAAATATTTATTGCATAATTAAAAAATTAACAATTCAACAAACCCAAACACACACACAAGAAGAAAACCACCAAAAGTTTGTGGTAAAAACACCTGTGTTGCTTATTGCACTGGTAGCCCAAAACTCGAGTCCCTGGCTTCATCTGGGGTTTTCTCATTGCTCCCCACTGCTATGGATTCTAACTGGGATATATTCATTTCCTCCTCAGTTGGTTTTTGTGGAATTGGAGACTGAGCACATTTATATTATTACATTAACATAGTTTCTCAGACAAGAGCATATTCACATCCCTTCAATTTTATAGAGAACAAAAATGTTTTTTTCCCCCTGTTATTCCACTTTCTCTTGCTGCTCATGGGCCTTGGGAGGGCTAAAATTTTGTTGTTTTTGTTTTTGTCTTTTGTCAGATAACGTTTCTATTATGTTGCTTCTCCCCCCGCCTTCGGTCTTCTATCCCAGCCCACTCTCATCCTGCAGAACAACTACAATGTGTGTTTCAACTGCTCCTACTTCCAAAACAGACCCTTCTGTGGGAAGACCTGAGCCGTCAGTACCAGGTTGCCTTTGGAAGTGTCTATTTGCCAGCTTCAGTTTCCTTTTGTGATATGATTAACGATGACGCGATTTTCATGGTGTAATGGAGGGGTTTTATTGTTCCAATTCTGTTCTTTTACATCCTGGATCAACAGCATGGATGTGTCCCTCCCTTCAAAGTTTCTTTCTCCTCCTACCTCCATCTTCTCATGGTATGCATGCTCCTTTTATTAACATATCTCCCGATTCTCACCTGAGTGCTTGGGTGACGCACGCGGGCAAGTCAGCAGCCTGGACATATTCACTGATCAAAGGACCATCACCACTGGTTATTGTATCTGTTAATTTAACAAATGCTGAGGACTTGAAGTTGTACTTGGGGCATTCTATCTGTTTTAAGTGACCCATTCACAAATTCCCTGCCACTGTTTCAATGCCACCTGCTTTCTCCCTCCCTCCTCACTAAGTGTCCATCTGCAGTCCTATTACTCTGTTTCCTATTGGACACATGCTGCTCTAGACGATGCATCCAGCTAAGGTTAATTATGCTGCTCACACTCTCTCTTCGTGTTGTTGATGCTTCAGCGATTTCACCAGTGTTCCATCTGCTTTCACCAATGTGCACATTTTCATCTTCTCTCACTTCTTGTAGTTCTGCTTCTTTGATTCCCAACCCCCCTCCCTGCCCTCCTTCCATACAGAGTGATGGTAGTGAAAAATGAGACCAGGTAAAATGTTACCCTTTCCACTCTGCGTGTCTTCTTGTGAAACGTTCTGTGAAATACAGTTTAGGGGTATAATAAGGTCTTACTCTTGGTGACTTTTCAATAGCCCTGAGATCTACAAATTAACTGAAGTGGTTTCTCTCATGCCCTTTGAGTGAGTAAAACTATTATCGCCTAAATATCAATGACCATCTTGATTTTTCCTAACGAGACAGACACAAAGCAGAAAAACAAACAGACTTTAAAATGATCGGTCTTACCTGCAAAGTGTCATAATGCTCAACTCTTAATCAACCTGTTTACTGTGGAACATACATATTCAAGTACAAATCCAGAAAGATATAATCTCTCTGTGGTATGCATAGTAATGGCCTCCAAAGATATCCATGCTATAATTCAAGGAACCTGTGAATATGTTACCTAACGTGACAAAAGAGACTTTGCAGATGTACTAAGGTTCTTGAGGTAGGGAGATTATTTTGTATTATCTAGGGTAGCCCAACGTAATAAAACAGTCCTTAAATGTGAAGGAGGGTGACAGAATCATCAGTACCTCAGCATTTGATGTGAGAAAGACAATCCTGACCATTATTCACTTAGCTTTTGGTTGTTTCTTCTTATTATTTTTTATTGTTGTTCAAGTACAGTTGTCTGCATTTTCCCCCCACTCCTCCCCCACCAACCCAGCCATCCCCACCTCCCTCCCCTGATCCCAGCCCTCCTTGGTTTTGTCCATGTGTCCTTTATACATGCTCCTGAAAACCTATCTCCCTTTGTCCCCCATTATCCCCTCCACTTGTAAGTCTGAACATGGAGCAAGGGACCTGAGCAGAAGGACGCAGGCAGCCTCTGGAAACTAAGAAGGGCCAAGGTGTGGATCCCCACCTAGAGTCTCCACAAGGACTGCACTCTGGCCAACACCTTGCTTTAGCCCATCCGAACCGATTTTGCACTTCTGACATCCAGGACTGTAAGGTAATAAATGTGTGTTGTGTTAAGCCACTAAGTTTGCGGTAATTTGTTTCAGCAGCAATGGGAAATGAGCATGCTGCCAAAGAGGCAGTTTCAATAAGTGATTTACTGGAGCAGTAGAAACTGTAGCTAAGATTCTATAGAGTAATAGACTCAAATTACTTCCTGCTTTCACCTTCCCAAATAAGGTTCATTTTTATTTCAACAATCCAAATGTCCATCTTCTATTTGCCCCTTTAGGCTGAACTTCCGTTAATATCTTCAGCTATTCACCACCTCCACCCACATTNGAAAACCTATCTCCCTTTGTCCCCCATTATCCCCTCCACTTGTAAGTCTGAACATGGAGCAAGGGACCTGAGCAGAAGGACGCAGGCAGCCTCTGGAAACTAAGAAGGGCCAAGGTGTGGATCCCCACCTAGAGTCTCCACAAGGACTGCACTCTGGCCAACACCTTGCTTTAGCCCATCCGAACCGATTTTGCACTTCTGACATCCAGGACTGTAAGGTAATAAATGTGTGTTGTGTTAAGCCACTAAGTTTGCGGTAATTTGTTTCAGCAGCAATGGGAAATGAGCATGCTGCCAAAGAGGCAGTTTCAATAAGTGATTTACTGGAGCAGTAGAAACTGTAGCTAAGATTCTATAGAGTAATAGACTCAAATTACTTCCTGCTTTCACCTTTCCAAATAAGGTTCATTTTTATTTCAACAATCCAAATGTCCATCTTCTATTTGCCCCTTTAGGCTGAACTTCCGTTAATATCTTCAGCTATTCACCACCCCCACCCACATTTGCTACAATGACCCACTCATACAGTAACAAAAAAATCCCTAAGCTTTACTTTCTCTTTCTTCAGTAAACTGAAGTTGGTGAACCTTGGGGCCTTTCTTTTTATTGGAGCAATAAATTCTTCCATTGAGATGAAGACTTATTTTTACAGCCAGGGCCTTTTTTAATGATAGAACAACCTACCACAAAGCCAGCTGGGGCCAAGTTGGCAGAAATACATCTGCCTTTTCAAGTAGAAAAGCATTCCACTAAATACAGTGATTACTGTAGGAAGGAATATCTTTATTGTCCATTAAAACAAGGATATTCTGGAAATAAAGCTCTAAGCACTCTTTACAGATATCATTGTTTTTTGCAGCTTGGCAGTTTTATAATTTTCTCCTGTCCTTTCAGACCAGGTCTCTTGTTCTAATATCCTGTGGCATTGCTTGCTAAACTATCTGAGTTACCTCATGCCATACTCTATAGAGAGCACACCACTGACCTTCTGTCTTCTCACTATTGAAAAGAAAAACAATCAAAATGAGTTGCTGCTCTGTTGTTTCTATCTTTGCGTTATTACATGCTGCGGGGGAGGCGCATTTACATTCCACACTGTATCTTCATGACGGCAATAGCTTGCTTTCTCATTTCATTCCAAACTCTAAATTCGATTATTCATTCACTTGAAAAAGGTTCATTGAAAGTTAATTGACTGACCGCTGAACAATAATATGCTAGGATTCATGGTAATTGATTTTTTAAAAAGTGCGCCTATGGTTCCTGCCTTCAAAGAGCTTCCTTGCGCCTTTTGCATATATTGAGTGGCTAACTACGACTTGGCAATACAATGATCAGACAAAAAGAGTTGGTGCTAAATACAGAAGGAGCATGTTTTCCTCATCTTCTTGGCTTGCTAAACTCTCTTGTTAAAATACATATGTTTCCCGAAGTTCTGGGTTTGGGGTTTTGAAAACTTCCTCTGATACTCCCTTTCCTTACTTACAGTATTTAGGCAAGTATTTATATTTGCCTAGTCCTAATACAGTTTGTGTGAAACCTTCACTTGGATTGCCCCAGGCTATTTAAGCCCAAGGTATTTACATCCATATTTGCAATCTTCTCCGTAAAGCCAGTTCTTTCTATTAACTCTCCTCCTTTTATTAGTGATGAGGCCACTTCTTCCTCCACGCTGAAGCTCAGAAAAATCAGCTTTACTGGGATGCCACCCTAGCCCTTCCTGCAGGATTGGCCAATAAACCACAAGAGGCACATTTAAATTAGAATTTCAGATTAGCAACAAATGATATTCTGACATAAGAATGTCCCATGGCTCACACTATAATTTTATTTGCTAAATGCGCCAGCTACGGGCTGGTGGTTCTCAGCCTTCAGGGTGCATCAGAATTACTTGGAAGGGTTGTGAAGAAGCAGACAGTGGGCCCTATCTCCCCGGATTTTCTGATTCAGTAGGTCTGGGTGGGCTCTAATTCTAACAAATCTGTCTGCATGTCTAACACATTCTCAGTTAATACTGAAGAGCCCAGCACTTTGAGCATTACTGATTTAGTTTAATTCTTCTGAATTAAACTCATTGCATTTTAGAATCAATTGGGGAGATTTAGAAAAAATCCTAACACGTGGGTTCTGTGACAGAGGCTTTATCTACAGCACTGGCATTGTTAAAAATCTACAAGGTCATTCGAACACTCAGCCAAGGTTACCACCACTAAGTGTGCATGTTCTTCTCCTGCTGAGTCTCTTCGCAAAGTTACAGGTCAGTGAGGCCCTTATGACTTCCTGCCTTAAATGTCTTCCCAACCCACTTTCTGATTCTCCTGCCTTCACTGTCTGAATCATCCATCGTTCACCTAACTGGAAGTAATTCTTCTCAAGCCTATCTCTGATTGTGTGATTGTCTTTTTAAGGTGTCTTCAACTCTGCCCTTTGATAAATGAATACGCATATATATTTCTATGTTGCTATTTAGGATGCTGCATAACTTGTTTTTGGTCTACTTGGAAAGAATTTTAAGTCTTTTTCACACAAGCTTGACACCTCAGAGAAACCAAGCTACGTTCATTTCCTTGTCCCCTTGTGTTTCCAGAATGTCTCTTGCTGCCTTTACTCAGTGACCTTCTATTTGTCTTCATCTATACTCACTTATCAGCGTTTCTTGCCTTTTTCCTTCTTATTTACATGTCTGGAAACACTCTCTTTCCTGAGTCCTCCTCTTTCAACAATCCTAAGATACTGGCAGCAACCAGGATTATTCATTCGTTCACTCAGTACGTTCACATACAACCACTATTTACAGAATGCTCTTTGTGGGTACTGGGCTACTTCAGTGAACAGGGAGTACCTGCTCTTAAGTACTTATATTCTTGTGGGAGAGACAGATCACCTACAAATAAATCTATGTTAGGTGGTGAGAAGTAATAATACAAACAAAGAAGAGGAAGCACGCTGAGATGTGCAGGGGTGTTTTGAATGAAGTGTTTTGGTCTGGAGATGCTTCTCTCATAATGGACTTTTGATGTGGGGCCCAAGGAAATGAGGGAATGAGTCACACAGCTGTCTAGGCAAAAGCCCCAAGTACCAGATTCTTGAAGACTGAACACTTGGAGCAGCAACAAGGTCACTATAAAAACTCCGGGGCTCATTCCAAGTGAAATGTAAAACCATCGAGGCGTTGGACAAACAGAAGTGATACCATATGATCCACATTCTGAAAGAACATCTGGGCTGCTCTGTGCAGAACAGAAGTTGGGAGGAAGGATGGAAGCAGAGAGAGCAGTTATGAAACTCGAACAATAATGCAGGTGCCCAGGAGAAAGCAGTGCCAGGAGAGACCAGGCAGTCAGGAGGGAGAGTGGCTTTGTTGGAAAGATAGCGAATAGGGAGTAAAACCGTTGAGTTTAAGATGCCAGACCTGTCATGAGGGCAACATGTGCTTTGTTTTTTTTTGAGTACTTATTTTGCTTGTGAGTTTGTTTACCTATTCATTCATTCATTATTTAATGAGAAGAAAGCATTTGTGTATTTTAAAGAGAGAAAGACTTACTGCTTCAATAGATACCCATGCGTGTGTGCTGTTACATCACATGTAAGTACACTGCCTTTTCCTGAAGGCAATGAAGTCAAGTGCCAGAGTCCTCCTCCCTGCAGGCTTGGCTCTCTGAATGCTTTGAAGAGTGAGCCATGCAGGAGGAAAGCAGGTTACACGTAGGAAGCATTTCTAATAAATTCCCTATTCGAAATCTGAGAAAAAAAGTGATAAGTAATTAGCGGTGACTTCTTTTTTCAGTCTAAATATTAATTTATGTACCCTTTTCTTTAAAAGGCCCCACATATAACGTAGCAAACCATATGGATATATGTTCTTGCATATTTAAAATTATATGCATCATGTAATTTTCTGCATGTATTTACTAATTTACTATATGTTATTATATTCATGTCATATACCCATGTTGATAGGTATCTGGAGATAGGCTTTGTGCCTTTTGTTACATAACATATTGCTAAATGATTATACCACAATTTACTCACTGTTTTCTTTTTGTAATTAGCTTGTTTTATAATTTTTGGTTATTCAAAGGAATGGACATGATAATAGACAACTTGTACTCTTTTGCTTAAATTTTTCTTTGCAGAAATATGATTGTATCTTAAAATTAAAAGATACAACTCCATGTGGTTAAAGCAATTGTTACCCCCTTTGGCAATTTATGAGAGTACTGGAGCCTTGTTTTAATCTATTTCCCATGACGACTGACTGTTGTAAACAGAATATGGACACCCCTCCTCAGAGGCCTGTCTCCTAATGAGGAGAACCTGAGACTATGTTACATCGTTTAGCAAAGAGGAATAACAGTAACAGGGGAAGTCTCAGGCACCAGCTGACACTAATCAGTGGATCCAGTACAATCACCAGTGTTTTCAACAGTGTAAGGAGCCAGAAGAGGACTGCAGAGACGGCTGCATGCGGAAGTCTGTCCTGCCATCGCTGGCTTTGAAGGCGGTGAGAAGAGACCAGTCAAGGAAACAAGTGACCTTTAAAAGCTAAGGTAAGGACACTTACTTTAGGGGATTGTCCTACCTTACTTCTAGGGGGGATTGTACCCTGCCACCACCTTGACCTTGCTTGACGCAGTGACGTTCCTGTCAGACTTCCTGAGCCATAGGGTAAGTGCTTTGTATTATTGTAAGCCACTAAGGTTTTATGGTGATTATTAAAAGGACCCATAGAAGTCTAAGATGCTAGTGAAGGTTAAGTGTCTTTTCATATATTATTGGGCATTCATGGTTTTATTTTCTGTGTATTACCTTTATTTATCCATTGTTTGTTCCCCTATCAGAGTGCTCGTCTTTTCTTTTAAATTGATTATAACAGCTTAAGAAATATTTCAGATAGGGACTGTTGGTCAGTTTATGTGCATTATGTCTTAGGGTGCTTCTGAGGCTGATTTTTTAAAAAGTGCATAAACAAGACTATTGAAGCATTAATTTGTGATTTTTAACAACTGATAATCACTTTTATAAAATTAAAAGTTAAACAAAAAGGAGTTTCCCTTTGAGCTTCAGGTTAGTGCAAAAATATCATCAATTTGATCCGTCTGCCTAAAATGTGTTTTGTGGACCATGTGAGGTAGGGATTGGATATTTACCCCAGATTGACAGCCACGTGTTCCAGCACGTTTATTGGATTACTCCATCCTCCTCACTTATTCCCATTGGTGTTTCTAGATTGTAAGCACATTGAGGGGTCTGGTATTTATGTGCATTTTATTCCCTGCTACATCTCTACTCTCTAAAACAATGGGCACTACTCCATCATTATTTGTTGAATATATTTTCCATATAAACTTACATGTATTTCTCCCTTTAAACGTCCTAGCTTCATTCATGCTAATCAATTTACTATTTCCTGAATACTTCTCTGTGACTTCTTTTATGCTTCTGTGTCTCTTTTTCACATACAGAAATCTTTCATGATGTTTAATGCTTAAACAAAACCTAACATTTCCTTGAATTTAATTTAAATTAGTCCAGAGCATAGTAGGTTCATATGTCTATACTCCACCCTACTCTCGTATCTGATTATGAGATTGTCACTTTTATTTTTTACAGTCCTAACTTATCAGCTAGAGAGCAGGATATAGAAAGCATGTGAAAGTGAAAGTTTAGTTTAAATCTCACTTTATCATTTTCTTCTGCCTAATCAGGCAACTGCTTTTTCTAAATTTGTATTAATCTGTCAACGCTTTCAGAATTTTTGAGAAAATGAGATAAAATGTGTATGACTTAACACAGTGGGTGTCACACAGAGGCACTTGGATGTTAATTTCATTTCATTATAAAGTGAAGATGCCTGGGAACTGGTGCATATGTATTTGTGTCCAAGGTCACTTCTGGGGGATAAAAGGTGACAAATGCTGTGCTCTAGGGGAAGGAGTGTGAGTTATAGATGCATCTGCTCTGGTTACAATTTTGGTTTCACCCCCTTGTGTGGCCAAGGTATGTTAACTTTCTGAACTTCAGCTTCATATCTTATGCAATGGTGACAATATTACCAACCTTCTGAGGTTATTCTAAAAATTTAAGGTAATATGTATAAAGTTAGTACTCCTTGGTAGGACGTTGGGTAAAGTTTTTTGTTCTCCCTTTGCTGTTTCAATAGACTGGGCTTAATCATCTTTAGTAAAGGGGGGAGGAGGGGATTGGTTGAAAGAAGGTGAAGGGATTAGCCAAAGAACCTGTGGACCCAGGGGTGTGGCCGTCATGTGGGGATGGTCTGAAGAGGGGACTGGCTAGAGGGGGACACATAGGGAAAAACTGGGACAACTGTAATAGCATAAACAATAAAATATTTTTAAAAACCACTCAATTACTAAACACAATTTTATTTATATATAAGAGATGCTCAAAAATTTTTTTGATCAGTGATTATTTGAGAAGTAGATAAAGAAAACAAAATACACCTGAAGGAAGATGAAAAGAAAAATGATGAGTGCTCTAAGTTTCTGTGTGTTTCCTAACACTGTGTGTTGTCTTTATTTTTTACATTTTTAATTCAGTTTATTGGGGTGACACTGGTTAATAAAATTATGTAAGTGTCAGGTGTGCAATTCTATAACGCATCATCTGTAACTGTATTCTGTGTTCACTGCCCCAAGTCAAATCTCCTTCCATCATGCTTTATCCCCTCTTTACCCTCTATCTCAAAAAATTAAAAATGGAACTGCCTTATGCTATTTTATTGTTTGTGTGAAAATGAAGATATCTGGGCATGAACATTGTGATATATGTTTGTATCTGCCAATTAGCAACTCTAATTTACACCCTAGGGGAAGTTGGTGTTTACAGTACTTATGTGAAAATCCACACTTCAGGGGTGGTTAAACAGCGTATCATAGGAGGCACCCCAGTCGTAAATCGACACCTTCAGGGGTGGTAACTCAGCACTCTCGTATGACATTTGCACGAGAGCGGTTGTTTATTATTAGCACAGGACCGTTAGAAATAACTTTCCACGGGGAAATAAAGGTGTTAAACGCAGGTGATTAGTTCGGATGTTTGTATGCCCCCTGTGGCAATTGCATGAATGAAGTGTGAGAATTTCTCAACCTTGAGAGTGGAGTAACATCAGTGCAGCTTTTGGGATCTTAGGACTCTCCAACTCATGGAGAATTGTCACTCCAGCTTACTGAAGGCCACCTGGGTCTGCTGCCGGGGTCTCACCAAGTCTGCCTCCTGAGAGCTTCCCAAGAACCTCTAGTCGGGAGAGCATAGCTACTGGATACAGGGTACAACTCTCCTTTATTGCCACTCGCTACTAAGTGCTTGTGTGGTACCTGGAAAGAGATTGCTTTAGACTTGCTTTGATTTAACACACTAACCAGCAACAAAGTTGTAAGGAGGAGGGGTATTAGTTTGCATTTATCTATCACAGAGGAGCTTTCGATATTTACTTAACCTTTGCTGTTAGTAAGGGATATACGTGTTTAAACAGGTTAAAATAGAATTTATATACTTAAAATGAATGCATGTTAAAGATTTTATTTAATTCACTAATGAGGAAACCAGGGTGATATTATAACTGGTTCAAAGGAAGATCCAAAGGATGAATGCATTTGTGGATGTGGAAGACTGAGAAGAATGTGCAAATGGAGGTGGGTTGGGGGTTCCCAAGACCACCCTTGGGCTCTGTGATTTGCTAGAAGGACTCAGAGGCTGTTTTTCTTATGGTTATAAATTGTTACAGCCAAAGGACCAAAATGAAAGTCAGCAAAGGTGAAGCGCACACAGGGTCAAGTCAGGAGAGACCTGGCATGAGCTCCTAGGTGTCTCCCTTCAGTGCGGTTACACAGAGAGGCACTTAATGAGGTGTGGCAGTACACTCACCTGAGTGTTGTCCATGGATTTTACTGGGTAGAGTCATGTAAACACGCTGTGCCCACCTGACTGACCTTAGCTACTCAGATTCCAGACCACCTGCCAGAGCAAAAATGACTTTCACCAAAAGTCACGGTGCTAGCATACACGTATCCACTCAGACTGGTACACAGAAACCCGAAGAATGTAAAAGGGCATAGGAAACATTCTTTTTTCCCCCCAGCACCCAAAATCTTTTTAGTGACACGGTAGGATCTGGGGTTTGTTTCCAGAGCTCTCCCTGCCTCTCGGCCTCTCGAGTGCTTCAACTTCCAGGGCTTGGGTGGTCCCTAGGGTTTGGTGTGGCTGTGCGGGGCTCCTGGGCCCTCATGGAAATGTCATACAACTCTCCACCCTTGCGGGATCGGAAAGCAAGACTGTGCCACAGTCCTCAGGGGAGCCCAGGGCCAGCTGGAAACATTCTTATGGGGCAGAATATTCCGAGGGCTCAGAGGTTATCTCTGAGCCAACCAAGAGCCTGTGCTGAAAACAGGCTTTTGTTTGGAATGCGCAGGGTTTGGACAACGCTGGCCTGGTGAGTTAACCCTTTCCAGCCCCAGTGTCCAAACCCTCTTCTCACAATGATGATTTTCCATTGACATCAGTTACCTACAACTGAGAGCTATAACATAGCTCCTATAAAATTAGACAACATTGGAGGGTACGTTAGAGATAATGCAACGTTTTCTACTGAAGCACATCTTTTTTTCTCTGTAGCTTAAGTGCAAACTGGTTCCCTTTGATCTATCACTTTTAATATCTTTTGTACGAGTATTATTTTTATGTATTAACTCAGGCCTCTGCATTTAGGATGAGTAGACTAGAGAATTCCTCAGATATATGAGAGAGCATATTCCGGAGATGTCTGTAGCCTTATTCACATCAGAACGTGAAACCGTGACTCACAAGCCGAGGCATGCTCCACGTGCCTGAACTCTGGATTACTCACAGGCATTTGGGGAAGTGGAGGTTGTTCCCTTGCAAAATAAGAGAATAAACAAAATGATTCAATAATGAAATAATGACTTCAAGTTCTGGCTAGCAGTTTAGACTGCAGTTTGATTCTCTCCTTTCGGTTATTGTACAATACATTCAGGTGTACTCCTGGTGGGAGCCCACCCAAACCCTCTCTTCTTGAGGTTTGAACACATCGGTGTAGCTCCTTAGGGTAGCCCAGACGAGGAAAACGTGTGCTTCTCCTTGTGCTTTGCAGGCCAGCAGACTGGCTGAAGTTCTCATCCCACGGTGAGTTCATGCAAAATATTTTGGAACATGATGTTAATTGACAAAATTACAGATTTTGATACTTATGGTTGCATTTTTCTTTAAAGAAGTATTTCAGTGTGGTAAGTGCCAATTATATCCCTAACCCCCCATTACTCCAGGCAGGGCGGCTTCTCTCCTTAGCGGTATCTTTTCACAGCTCTTTACTCTTTCAATTTACTCTTTAAATTAGTAGTGAACTGGGAGGTTCTTTCTCTGTTGGGGGCTTTGCTTATGTATTTTGAGGTATATCTTCTCACAGGCTTCACTGGAAAACATAGTAAATATAAAACATGTTTTTCTATCTAGAAAGGTAATGTGTATATGTATGAGTGTGCATGTGTTGAGTGCGGGTTTGAGAGAGATAGATGGATAGGCTGTATAATTTCCAAAGCAATAGGAGATGCTACAAAGAATATAGGGATGATGGCCTTGCTTGCTTAATATGAGAGGAACAGTGCCTGTGGTTTTAGGAAAAAAATCCTTAAAACAATAAATCTGTGTGTAACTCTGTCATTTAGAAATGTGATAAGTCATTTTTCCCTTTTAATAGTGGTATGAGGCTCTGGGCCTTTGAAAGATAGATATGTAATTGTTGATATAAAATGTGATATATTTAAGTGTGAGGACAAGGGGCTGGTTATAAACAATGGGTAGATATGGTCTTATTTATGTATTAATATATGTGCCTGGAAAAAATGACCTGGAAGCATACGCGTTGCAAAGCTAGCAGTTTTTCTGGTTCTGTTGGGATTATAAATCATTGTAATTTTCTTCTCTTTGCTCAATAATAATGATTTCTAAAGGTTTTATAATCATTTTTTATTTTTTAATAAACAGAAAATATGTTTAAGTCTTAATGAAGTACAGGGAGAGTAATTGAATGCATGCTACATCACCTCCCGTAGTGGCAAATGTCTTCAGCTATAGAAAGAACATAATAAAGGGGATAAAATTTTTTTGTGGTACTTCATCCCGTTGCCCTAAAATTGAATGTTAACTCTGCTCTGTTGTCTGTCATTGTGATCTCTCTAAAGTTAAACAAAATATCAGAAGAATGGACTGTAGGCATTGAGAACCTTAAACCCTGTTGCAGTCAGACTATAAACAGAGGAGATGGACAAGAAAACCAACATGGCTTTAAGACTCCTGGGACAACTTCTTGTATAGATTGTTCAGTCTATATTAAGAGGTGGGGCAAATTGGCTTAACTGGTGTGCTGTTGACATATTAGGCCACTTTTCTTTTGTGAGGACTGGTTGTATGCTATAGGATAGTTAGCATCATCTCTGACCTCTACCTGTGAGGTACCAGTAACAACACTCTGAAGTTAGGACAACCAAAGATGCGTTTGTGATTTCCAAATGTTCCTTCAAATGTATCACCTTCACTGGTAACTGTTGCTTTAACGCAGTGGTCCCAACCTTTTGGGCACCAGGGACTGGTTTGCTCGTTCACTTGCCCGCCACCCACCTCCTGATGTGTGGCCCTCTGCTTTCATGAGCAGTTCCAGTAATGTCTACATGTGGGGTTTTATAAGTTAGGGTTATTTTGGCAGTGTGTGACAGGTGAACCCTAAATAATGGCTACCCCAGGGGATACAGATTTTCATCTTTTGGGGTAACTGAAGCTTGAAGGTGGATAATTCAGAGTTGACATGGCAACTCCATGGTCATGACAGACTCAGAGTTCTTCCGGCTTCGCCAGCACTTTCTACCCCTGGTTTCCTTTTTTTAAAAAATATTTTATTTTTATTTTATTTATCCTTAGAGGGAAAGGGGAGGAGAGAGGGAGAGAAATATCAATGTATGGTTGCCTCTTGTGTGTCCCCTGCTGGGAACTGGCCTGCAACCTAAGCATGTGCCCTGACTGGGAATCGAACCGTGATACTCTGGTTTGCAGGCCTGTGCTCAATCCACTGAGCTACACCAGCCAGAGCCCCTGGTTTCCTTTCTCAAAGTCACTTTATAGTTCCAGTTGCTGCTAGACATGTAGTCAGCACAGCCATTTTTTAGACAAGCATCAAGGTGAAAAGCCAAGGACTCTGAGAAGCCTGTATTCCTTTCAAGGAGAACTTCTGGAAGTCCTGTACTTTTCTCCACTTTCACCTCATTGGTCAGAGCTTAGCCACACCTGTCGATGAGTACGCCTGTCCAAATCTACACGTGGGGTTTGATTAGAAAGAAAATGGTTAAATGTTGCTGGGGTTACATTCTCTTAACATTCCACGTAACATCACAAATGCTCTTTTCTAGGAAAAGCTTTGATTCTAAATCAAATACTACCAAATTGCTGTTGCAAAATAAAAATTAGAGATAGTGAAAATAATCTAATTGAATTACTGCTTTACAGAAGAGATTAAAAATACTAAGTTTGTCTTATCTCTTCATATTTGAAAACCATGCTTAAGTATTCCTGTTACTTCCCAGATAGGTACGATGTGGTTAATATTATTAGGTCTTTCTTCAACATTTGGCTTCCTCACAAAAGACTTACTTCTTAGCTTATGTTCTCCTGGGAGCAGAGCCTGAGACAAAGGCTTCCATGCAGGCAAGTTCATTTAGGAATTCATCTCAGGCAACAGGAGGGAGAAGATGAAATAGGGAGGAAAGGTAAGCCAACAAATACAAGGACCTGTACTTTAAAACTGTCTACATGGGAAACAAGAAAGGAAAGCATTCATCCAATGGTTCCATCCTCACTGGCCAACAGCAGCTTCAAAGGGATGGACTTTCTGACACTTCTGGGCTGCTCATGTGTGTCTGCTGGCTGCTTGGAACATTTCCCACTCTCCAGAGCTACGCTCTGTGGGTGGGAAGTACCTCCAAACATCTTATGTGACGCTGTTCAAGGTCTTATGAAACTGAGCCTTTGGCAGTGGCTAGAACAAAAGATGAGACAGACAGAACTCAGGTGGTGCACTGGAGTCCGGGGGAAGGAAGCACTTACAAGTAGGATGAATTTCACTGTTCAAGAGAGTAGATGAAGCTTGGTGATAGAGCATACGTACTTTGATTATTGTTGCCCTGGACAGTAGTTATTGGGTATTGTGTTGATTTGGAAATAGGATGTGGGAGATGCATATACATACACATAGGTCCACAAAAATTATGTACGTATACATATATATACCTGTGTATTTCTCATTTGGAAATGAAATAGTTTAATTATAATATGCATATTTTTCAAAGCTTGTAAGCCAGGAGATAGGAGCCCTTCCATGCAAGTGTTGTGCATTTCTGCGTCGGATTCACTGTCAATATACTACACTAGTTGACTCTGCTGTAGGCCCTCTTTTGGCCATTACTTCATGATCTCAGGAACAGATTTGACTCAAAACATCTGTGAAAGGGTTGTGAGCTATATTGTGCTGAGGTGCCACACAAATGTTAAAGGAAGAGTACCTGTGCTTGATGTTGACATTTTTATGTCGGTGGGAGAGCTGTCAGCATCTTGAATGAACTGGTGACTGAAGTAGATAGTAAAGATCCTCAGTGAGGAAGTGGAAATCCTTTGCTGTTATGAAGATATCCTCCCCATCAAGGAACTTTGGGACAGAGTTACTAATAATGGTAGGTATACAGTAACTGGAAGAAATTATTCTCAGAGATATATCCAACTTCATGAAATTCGAGAAAAATAATTCCAATACATAATATTGGAAATGCATTTGAATAGGGACAGCTTTTTTACGAGAATTATTTGGAGCTGAATCAATTAATCTCCTGCTTATAGGAACAAATCTCAGAAGCTGACTAGGACACAATTATAATCTGTTCTGACAGATTATAGGCCTCCAACTGGATTTTCACTTGCAAAAAAAAATTGACATAAGTCTAGGCCACATGATCTCTAGGTTTAGCCTACATTCTAATTGATCAAGATTCGGGTAGTTTGCAGTACTTGTAACTGAAGTCTTCACTGCAATTAGACTGAGTTTGGCTCAGCACTATTGCTTATAGTTCAGAAGGAAACATTAACAACGAGTATTTATCTGAACAGGAACTTTTTGAGTTGAAAGCCCTTCAGCTTCTATAAACTTCCTCCCTCAAATTTCATAGCACAAAAACATTCAGTTTTCTAGATGCTTAGTAATGCTTGCTTAACTTTCTGTGCAAGTGTTGGCTTTTAAGAAATAAATAGTTTGATTCGAGCCAGAGGGAAGAACAGGCAGAGAAACAGCTGGGGCGTCACTTCAAAGGGCATCAGTAACATGAACAGGAGAGAGATCACATTCACCAGAATTCTCATAGAAAATAAATGACCTGACAGGGGAGGTTTGCTGAAAACAGTGGGCTGAAGAGAACCAGTAGCCAAACACTGTTTTCAATGCACCGAACACCGAGTTTGTAAATCTGTAGATCTGGTTTGTTTGCTGAGTCCTTAAATAAGGAGCTTTACCTCCAGGAGGCCAACAATCAACTTCTAGCTTCCTGAAATAACTTTTTTAAATCGGTGTTCAGTTACAGTTGTCCTCATTTTCTCCGCATTGCTCTCCCCCACCCTCCCCTCCCTCATCTTCCACATTCAATGGGCCCCCTGGTGCCACATTGTCTTTGTTCCTGGGTCCTTTATCCCAGTTCCTTGATTCTCCCCCTTTGTTCCCCCATCGTCCCCCTCCTCCTTCCCTTCTGTTCACTGTCAGTTTGTTCTTTATTTCCATGGCTCTGTTTCTGTTTTGCTCACATGTTGGTTTTGTTGTTGAAATTACTTTATTAACACTTGTAAGGATAGTCTAGGCAGCAGCAATAAAGAGTGTTCATTCAATTCAGACTACAGAGTTCAGGATAGGTGAGTGGTTATTTCTTCCTGTATTGTCTTCAGTTTTATTTCTCCATACCTCCTGGGCCTCAGAACACAAAAGGCATTAACAATACCTGCTGACCTGTCTTCCTTTTCTTTCTGGAGAGAAGACATTTCTGAGTATTTCACTTTCATTATGAGCAAATCCCTGAATTCTAAGCAGTCCCACTTTGCTTTGGATGACTTTTTCTGTATGGTTGGGGAATGAGAGAAGAAAATATTGGAACTCTAGAATCATAGGGGTCTCAGCAAGCTTTTAATGCATCCTAAGTTTCCTTCTTAAAGAAAATAGGGCGACATCTGGAAGTCCTTGGTTTCTTTTGTAATTGGATTATTTATTGTTCAGAAATCTTTATTCTCTTTGATCTCTGTGGCAAGAGTACGTAGTTGATGTTGGCCTTGGCTGTGTGACTTACTTGATGGGGTTATGACTTACAAATGGAGGTTGGATGGAAGCTTGAAATGGGCCTGTATGTTTGGTCTTGCCCTCTTGTGTTCCTGTCTTTCTGAAGGAGTGGGCTATGCCTAGGTTAGCCTTTGTCCCAGGGGCACAAGAGAGATTTGGGGATCTGACATGAACTAGTTCCATGTCCTAGACTTAACGTCAGACTAAATCAGCAAAATTCTAGCCAAAGTCAGGGTCAACAAATAAATGCTTGTGCGTAAGCCATCGAAATTCTGTGACTCTTAAACATGTTCTAGCTGACCATTTCAGCTGCATTGTATCTATGGGCTGGGAGCACAGGAGAGAGTTGCCCTCCCATCTCCAAGTATTTGTTTTACATGAGTGACGTAATGTTGGAAGCAGTGTTTTGCTTTGTTCTACTAGAGTCAAGAGCAGAATTATTGTTTTGGTAAGATGCTAAAAGAACAAAGGAATGATGAGTATGATTTAGACCTGGAGTCAGAAATGCCATTCGGAGGTGGGCAGGCCCTGATGGGGTCCATTCCTTCCTGGGGTGCAGGATACGTGGCACTGTGGATTCTGTATTTGGCTGAAAAGCCCACTGGTTCTTAATGTGTGTAAATATTGTTCATTGAGCATAAGCTGCATGTGCAGACTCTCCCAAATCATAATGTAGCTGCCACTTTTTAAAAAGGGCTGAAGCATAGAACAAAGTTAATGTTCTTAGACTTGATAATTGTCACCAGGACAAAGTAAGAGCTGCTCCGTTTTTTTGCAGTTGATTTGTAAGCCTATCTGGAAGACCCTCATGCTTCTTCCCAGAAGGATATCTTTGTGGGCCCTGGCTCTGTCTTCTTGGGAGTTCTTCATTACTTATTATCCTTCCTGACTATATGTGAGATGGCCATTAAACATTTTGTCTCTCTTAGGAACCATACAGCTCTTATATGTTAGAGATCCTCTAATCTGCTTCCTGTTAGTGCAGGTTGGAGGGATCAGGGATCATGTCAGAAGTGGAACATTTGCAAAATTTTATAAGGCCTAGATTGCAGTTTCCTTAGAAAAATAATTAGTAGGCTTCCAACTTACATTTTGTGTTAACCAGAGCCAGACTATGACTATACATAATTTTTAAGCTAAATTATCCTGGTCTTTGATTTTCCTAGCATCCAACTTTGCTCATTCTCCTTTAACTCTAGGTAATCTTCCTTGTAGATATCTCTATCAGTCAGCATAAGAAAGGAACAAACAGCCCTAAAGTCTGGGCAACTTAAGAAAACAAAGGTTTGTTTACTCAGGGTCTGTGGGCTGTTGGAGTTGCTTTTTAACCCATGCTCCCAGGATTGTTAGAGAAGGCGGAAAGGAATAGACAGGGCCATTAGATGTTTATAATGATTCTGTCAGGAAATGACATAGGTCAATTCCACTCACATTTCACTGACCAAAGAAAGCCACTTGGCCACACCTAAATTCACAAAGAAAGGAGAAGTGCAATCCTACTATGTGCATGTAAGACATTAGTGAGAGGTTGTCTCAGACTTCATGAGAAGTCTGCAACGTGGAAGAAAACCTTGAAAGACAAAGCAGGAGCCATGATCCTGGACTTCTGAACCTGCAGAACTGTGAGGAATACATGTTTGCTGTTTATAAACTACACAGTCTAGAATTTTGTTATAGCAGTTTGACTGACTGACACATCTCTCACTAATATCTTAGATTAATACAGTGACTAGAGAAGAAAGGAAGTGACCTTCTGTTTTTGAAAGCTTTCTTTCTTTCAGTGATTGTTTACCTAGTGTTGGGTCTAGTCATTCTGCTTCTACTGTACTTTGTTTCGGCACAGAAGGCCTGTTAGGCCATTATTCTCTTCTCAATTTATCTTTCTAAGGCCCAAGATGGAGGGTTTTATTCAGGTCATAGTCACTTGTAATCCGATTTTGAGGGTTGGTTTCAAGGTCATGGCTGTAACCTTTTAGAATGTGCAGTTGGCTGGATCCTTGGCTACCTGTAGCTTTCAGAATTTGTGATGTGGGATTTGTTTCCAGAAGGTTTTCTGTTGGCTCTGTGTTTTCACTCTTGAATTCAAACAAGAATACACTTGATTAAAGAGAATGGGTTAGTCCTTGCCTAGAGAACTAATTAGTTTTTTGTATTTTCATGGTCAAATGTAAGGACTGAGGGCAGAGTGACTGAGATGATCAGCTTTTATTGTACCTCTTGAATATTTTACAATGTGTATTTAAAACTTAAAGGTTCGCCTGAATCAAGTTTGTTAATTTGGATCATTTAACTAACTTATCAGAATGCTAATTTCTAGCTCACTCCGCTGTGAATTTCAAGATTTCACCCAGAAATATCCAATATTTGGGGCTGTAAAATCTCATAAGACTGTGGAAAAAACTATTAAATTAAAAAAATCATGACCCCTTTTAGGGCATAACCTCACCACCATTCAATACCAAATCCCAATATCTTACTGGAAGCCCTTAAATCTGATGATGTATGCTCTTGTTTGTTAGCATTTGTCACGCTCTGAATTTCCTAAAAGCTAACTCCATGTAGACAGACAGATTCAATATCCCTTATAAATCACCGCTCCTTAGATTTGTCATTGTTCTCATAAAAAAAACTTCTCTTGTGGAGATGGAAAATGCTTATTCCATCGAGCCACCTGGTCCATTTTTCTCTGCGTGGTTTTTCAGGGTGGTTTCAGATTTGAAAGGATTTGAATATCTACAAAGACCTTGTGGGAGAATCATTATAAAGCTGTTTGTAACCTTTTCCATGAGAATGGATAAAAAATAATCTTATTAAGAAATCTAAGAGAATTCTCTTAGAATTGCTGGAAAAACGACTGTCATTTTCAAGGTGACTGTTAAAATAATGGCATTGCTCTTTTCTGGGGGGAAAAACTTTCTGAATCATGATGCAGAATCTCACTCTTATCAGGGCAGAGGTAACATGTTACAGTCTTTGTAGTTGGAACCAACAAGAACTCTCAAGTAGATGGGGAAAGTCTGGGGGCCAAAGTCATGGCTGGGACCACAACCGGTGGGTTAGGATTGCTCACTTGATCTTACAGCTCCCTCTAGTTTATCTGCAGGTTGGTGGCCAGTGTGATACTTCTGTTTTATAAGACACTCAGGAAGAGCACACACACACACCAATATTTATACATCTGAATCCTTTACTGCCACCCTTGGAGGTCGGAACCTTGTGGAAAGAAAGTTACTCATCTTCACCCAAAGACTGTGGTCCCCATTCCAACTGGTGCAGAGCGATGGGCCCACAGAAATGTGTGAAGGCACTTTTGTGGCTGCAAGTGTGCTGCAAGCGCACATGTCCTGTGCAGTCAAGTTTCTCCAGATGGGGCATTTTTAGGACCTTTCTCTGTGTTAAACCTTTGTGATAACTTAAACTATTTTAATAAGCCCTTATTTCATACCTCTGAAATTTCTTATTTCTTCTAGAAGAAGAAGAAAGAGAAGAAATAGAAATTTCTATTTCTTCTAGAAGAGAAGAAATAGAAATTTCTATTTCTTCACTGTCTTTTCCCAGAAGGAAACATGCACACACACATACAATGTCAAGGAACATGTACCTTATTCCTGGACAGACCTCACATTCTATTTGCACCATCCCATCTGACTAATCTACAGATAGAAGGAAGCCTGAAAGTCAGGCTCTCATGAATTTCTTAATGATTCATATCCCTTCTTCCCATGTTCTCCCCACATGTGTGATTTACTCATCTGAAGTTGGTAGAGAGAGAAAAAGGGAAAGGATGTATATTGTCCCCCCTTCTCTATTCTACAGAGAATATTATTTCTCCTCCAAATTCGTGTATTTATTTATTTTCTATTTGCCCTACACAGTCATCATTTAGCTGGCTACAATTTTCTTGCTGTGGTTAAATCCCTTTTATGTGTTAATATCTAGTCCAGAAACTTCCCATCATGCTTTCATTCTCCAATCTTATCTCACTCTTCTCAGGTCATGGTGAGATGCGTGGAGAGTAGAATCATCACCTGAGATCATGGTCCTTGTAGTGTTTCATCAGTCACTATAGATCAAATTCACAATTTTGCTGTGTACTAGCTTATTTTTAGGTAAATGATTTCTTCTCTATTAGTCTTTCCTTTTTTCTAATCTCTAAAGTGACAGTACCTGTAGTAAACATTTTGTACTATTGTTATAAGAATAAGTTAAAACAATACACATATGTAATCTGTAAAATGTCATACACAAACACACTTGTGTAATATTTGTGACAAGTATATTAACATGTCAGATCAATAGTTTTCTAAAATTATTATATTATCACCTTTATAGTATTGTAAAGTACTTTCTAGTACTCCTGTGTATTATCACCACTGCTTAATTTATTCACTTATTTACCCATTTTTTCATTCACTTGTGTATTTATTTATTATATCTCCCTCCAGAATATCTGCTCTAAAATAACAGGGACTTTATCTGTTTTATGTTTTGTTTCCTACTTTATTCTCAGACCCTAGGACAGTTCCTGGCATATACTGATTGCTTAAAATATTTATTAATGTATACATGAATAGGTGATAATTCTTTATGTGAACAATGCCAGTATGTAAAGGAAATTGCTCGCTTTTCCAAATTTCTTTCCCCAGGTTGTTGGCCTGCTTTTCTCTTTACAAGTTGAAATCTGAGATAAGCGTCTTGCAAAATGTCACGCCACAAAGCAAATAAAAGGACCCTTTCCTTTTTTCACTGCAATTTGAAGCCACATGCTTAAAACTGATCGTTTTGCTTTGTGTATCTGGAATTACATGTGTAGGAAAACCCATATGATACTGAATATTCAAATCTAAAAAATGCTATTGAATGATTTCAGCGGAGGTATTAGAACCTTGTGGTACCTGGTAAATAAATGTCTGCCCTCACCGTCCCTAACTCTCATCAGCTCTATGCAAACAAAGCATGGAGGGGGAGATATATAGACATCCTAGTGTTCAGTTTCCACAAAAAAAGATGATTGTGTCTTTGTAGAAGAAATAGTAATGTTGAATATTCATGAGAGAGATCCATTTTACCCCCTGCAGATGCAAAATATTTGTATAGATATGAAGTCTGTGCATAATTAGGTGAAAGCAGACATTCCCCAGAGGTTAAATATGCTAACATAGTAGGAAAGGTCTTACCCTCCTGTAGAGTTTATTAAATGAATTCAAGTCATTGAAATGATGTAAACATCAAGTAAGAGCACAATACTTTCAGGTGGTCCAGAGGGGCATAACTATAAATGATGAGCCTATACTGCATAAAAACAGTTTAATGGGAAACATTTTTAACTATGCTGTACTTTACTCCCTAGCAATGCTTTTAGAAATACTTTCAACTTTAAATTTCACCATCTAATGAAATCTATTAGATTGATGTCACCTTCCTGGGGACATGATGGAAGTCTTATTCCTTGAAATGCTGAATGTGACTTGACTCACAGTTTCGATCTGTCTTAAGATTGGATTGAGTGTGAAATGGTGAAAAGAACACCTATTTGGTTGTCTTTGCTTTGTCAGTGACTGGTATGTGCTTTTGGCCAGTAAATTCAGTGGTTTAATTCTTTTACTTATCACTGAGTCATACTTTCTATCATTGTTCTAAATATTAAGTTGATACTCGCTTTCATGTTAACTGTGTTCTTTCATTTTTTGAAACATTTCTTTTTATTTTTCTGACTCTATTGTAGTAGAACATATAATGCCTTCCAGACTCCCCACAACCACACCTCCTGCCATAAAAAGTCTGCTTTAGGTGCTGGAACATTCACACTGTTAAATACCAGAGAACAAACTTGTTAGTTTGTGTCTTGTCATTCTCTGCTACAAGTTACATGTTTGACCCAAGGCATGCCTGCCGTGTGAGCATTATGTGAATGCGATGTTTATGGGTAGTTGAGTGAGCAGCAAATCAAAGGGAGAAAGCTTACGTCTTCTAAAACAACAGACATATCCCTTTTTCTGATTTGCCCCCCTGCCTCTATAAAGGGTTGGGGTGTACTTCAATAATATAACTTCAGTAAGGTATATCCAGTGAAGTAAAATCACAGTATTTTCAGGTTAGGAATGATTAACTAATGGGGGTTATTGAGCTCCTTTTTAGGAAGAAGGAGCTAGCCGTAAACTGTCTGAACCTTTCTGTATGCGGTGTTACCTACCTTAACTCTTCAACTGTGGGCTTTCCTCACTACCCTCTACTCGTGATCACATTTACTCATTTTTACACTTTGAGTGTAAAAGAGGAACTGACAGTTGTGGCCTGGGACAAAGGTCTCTGTCCAGCTGTGTTTTCTCACTCTTCCCCCGCGTCCCCAAATTGGACAGAATCCTATGAAAATATGTGTTGCAACCTAGTTCTTCAAACTCCTCACTATACTTTTATTTATAAGATCTGAAATTCTTCATATCCCCCAGCTTTTGATCTTTTAAGATCTTAGGTGCTGAATTTCTTGGGCGCTGACTAGGCTACTAGAGCACATACTTAGTGGAAAATAAAATATTACACACAGATTATATTATAAAAGTCCAAGTCTTGTCTTGAGAGTAAAAACAGCCTTGATGCAGTGATGGTAGGAGAGAGAGAAACACACATTTCTCTCCAATGTGTGTTTTGAATACAGTCCCCTGTATTCAAATGCCAAGTGTCTCATTATGCAGAGCCTCTAGGGGCTATGTGGAATCCTAAGCTGATCATTTTTCTGCTGCCTACCTCAGAAAGTTTTTGCCGATTCCCCTATTTCTCACAGGTTGAGGTTAAATTCCAAAATGTGGTCCATAGTAGACAACCTTTCAAGATACGGGCCATTGTCTCTGTTCTTTTGTTTCCCCCGCCTTTTCTCACACCCAAACGCGGCCACACTCTACTCCATTTTCCTGAAATCCTGCGTCTTTCTGGCCTGTACCTTTGTTATGTCTGCTTTGTCTTACAGGTCCACAGCGGTATTCAACTCTCTAAAGCTCCTTAAATATCACCACTTTGTCTATTGTTCTAAGTTTTCTACCTCTTGTCTCTTCTCTCCCAGCCTTCTTTTGTGCCTCCTTTTTTTAAAATTAATTTCACGTATTTATCTAAGAACATTTATTGACTCTCTTTTTATCCTCTTACACATGCACTCTGACCTTCCCTCCTAAGTATCTTCCGGAGTGGTTTTCTTCTCACCAGCTGTATCGCCATAGCAAGTTTTTAGTCCCCCTTCGGCTCTTAAAGAACTTCTACTGTCCTTCTATTCTCTCAAAGGCATCCTTCACAATGCAACCTAGAATGTCCTACGGTATCATATTGCTTAATGGACTTCTAGTGCCCTATTCTCTCAAATGCGTCCTTCACACTGCAAACTAAATCATTCTCTCTAGAAACTTGGTCCTGTTGATATTTTATTATTATTATTATTAAATCTTTGGAATACCTGTCAGTAAATGTATCTTCAGTCAGTGACTCAGCCAAAACAGGTAATGCAAGTAGGTCGGAGAGCATTGGTCCTGTTAATATTTTGTTTAACATCATTTAAAGGATACTCACCTCCCCTGTTAGGTAAACTGTTACATTTTTGAGAGTGAGAGGGATGCCTACTAATCTTAATGCTGGATGGCACGCATGACCCATGGCTGTGCCAGGCAAACCTGCCTGAAGGATCACATTCCCTCTGCAGGCTGTGAAAAGGAAAGCCTGTCCCAGTTGTCTGTGTATTTGTGCCTGTAGTTGTTAGATGTAGTTTCATGAATTTAAAAGCCATGTATTACCTCTTCCTGATGGTGTGATAATTGTTGATAATGGTTCTTATTCTGCAGTCTACAATTTTAGATATTAATGTAGCCACAATATCTCATGCTTACCACTAATACGGTATGTCTTTTCCTCAGATTTCTTACTTTAAACCTATTGTGTTTTAATTATAAAGTTCACCTCTTAAAGAGAGAATGTAATTGAATCTTGGTTATTAGTTCTATTTGGCATCTTTGCCTTTTAATTGTAGTATTCAGACTGCATTTTGTATAATTTTTATTTTATTTTGAAAGATTTTATTTATTTCCAGAGAGAGGGGAAGGGAGGGAGGAAAAAAAGGGAGAGAAACAACAAAAGGGACAGAACGTAGTCTATGAGCCTACCCCAAATAGAGCACAGCTCCTTACAAGCCATATATTGTAGAAACGTTATTTGCCCTTTCTGGGACTTGGTTTCTAGGTCTTTTAATTGGGCATAATCTCATCTGTTTTGCAGAATTATTGAGAAAATGAAGTAAAATGTTTTATATGAAGTTTATAGTATACCAACCAAGTAGTGTTCATCTTTAATTATCTCTTCTTATGCTCTGTTATCAGGACTTCTACTGTTAATCCTTTCTACCACGGCTAGAATAATGGTTCTCAACAGGAAAGCGACGACCATGTGTTTCCTAAGCAAAATTTGGATATCTGTGGTGGCTATGTGGTTGTTCCAAGGTTTGGGGGGCAGAGGTAATTGACATTCTGCAACTATATATTCTGCTAGACCGATTTATAATTGTGAGATTATTACCCAATTCTAGTTTACATATATAGTGTTTTTTTGCATAGCTTTAATATATACCGAAATTTTCAGGCATGCAACTTGTACGCATTTATACAAAGATACCACTCAGATGGATAAAACTTTCCTAAGTTTTCTTTACCAGTTTGGAAAATAATCTTATTAGTGATTATTCTACCTTTTATGTTACAGAAAGACATCCATCTTGTTCTGCTTTTTTAGCTTTCATATTCAATTTAAAATTTATTTTACCATTATATATTTTTTTATATATAAGTTTTACTACTGAACTATTTCTTCTAGGGAAGTTGTGCCAGAATTATTATTATATAGAAAAGATACTTATATTAGAAATTATTTCTTATATGGCCTTTAGGTCACTGAATTGATTTAAGTATCTTTGTAATTAGACTCTGTTATCTCTGAATTGTATTTAAGGATTCTGAATGGGTGAAAATGGTAGATTTCTACTTAATTTGATGTGATGGTTTGAGACCCCCTGGCCCAGGGCACTTACTTTATTCCATCTGTTCCTTACTGGTGGATTGTATTCAGGGGCTTTTCTTAAAGCAATCATGAGCTGTGTGGCAGTGGTATGCTGGTGAATATTACTGGCTCTCAACCAGTTGGTTTTCATTATTTTCTTGGTCTCGAGAAGGGTGACCCACCGGGCCTGCCTTCTGATTGCTGCCGACCTAATGCTTCTGACCCCAACATCTGTGAATCTGAAAAGACCTAATGAAAAAAAAAGTCTTATGAAAGAATTACTTTTCAAGCACTCAAACCATCTCATTACTCCATTATTGCCCTTTAGCTACCTGCCTTTCTGTTCTGGCTTCCTCTGAAAGTGGATATTTAATCTGTTCTCTTTTACACAACTGCCTTGTAAGTTAAAATAACTTGCATTAAGTCATTTCAAGTCTCCTTAATTTCCTATGAGAATAAGTATGACTTTTTCAATTTTGATGAGTAATATGAGACACAGCTTACAGCCAGTAAATTCTACAGCAATATTCCTACTTCCTTTGATTTATATTTTAGATTTTTAATAAAAACCTGTGTGACATTTTCATTACTGTCTACATGCTTGGTGTTAAAGATGAAGCTTGAATGCTATACAGTACATTTCAAAGAGTAAATAGAGTGTGTATAATTTGGATCTCTAGTCTATATTTATTTCAAAAATATTATAAGTAGATTTCAGAAGGTTTTGAACAATAGTTTTTTTTTCCTTTCTAACAATGAGAATATACATGTAAATGAAATAACTGTCTGTTATGAAATACTTGTTAGTGACATGTAGAAAAGTTGGATTATTTAGATGATTTTGCAGCAATTTTACCAAGTCAATGTCTTTGGCTAGAATTATTTCTACATGACTTCTCTACTGAGGCATGTGTATGCGTGTATGTACATGTGTGTATATATACATAATCCTTCAAAGAATGTATCTTCTGTTTGGGGACAGTGACCACCCACTGTGTGGTGGGAAAATTGTCTCCATTTCACAAAGTAGTTAAAACAGTGCTTTCAATATTTCCTAGGGCCTTTGTGGGTAGGTGCGTACCTCAATTTTGCCCCCTGGATCCAATTCTAGCTCCTATTTTATTGGACTGTGAATACCCAGAAGGAAAGCGCCAGGTTTTATTTTGTATTCTTAGCCCCTAACCATCGATCTTATTATCCATATCGATTCTTTCAGACTCGAATAAATAGAACAGCACTAGCTAATCAGCTATCGCTATACTTGGAACAATGGGAGATAGAAAATAAGTAAACCCTGAGTCGGTATCATGTTCAAAACTTTGAACTATGTTTGAAGAGAAAAAAACTTAGAGTAAGCTGGCCCATTGGCTTGGGTAGAGAGGGTACATGTAATAGCCAGTTAAGAGCTACAGAGGGAAGGCTCTCCAGGAAAGGGGAGGAACGCGGGCGGAACTTTCTGAAATCACTGCTGATTTCATTTTCAGTTTTTATTCATCCTTTTGCTGATACAGGCATACTTTTCCAATGGCTTTGATATTTTTGTATATTTTATAACTCACTGATCTATTCGGCATCATAACGGCTCTCCCGGGGCATGTTTTATGTCAAGAGAAAAGTGCTATAAATGATGTGATTGTGATCACTGACTGGCAGCAAATCATCTGAAATTACTATGTTTATACTGCCAGGAAGTCTACCTGTTCATTTGGGCCTGATGGTGATATTCTTGGGATAGCTTCTTACAGGCAAAGTTCCCACCTTTTTCTATACTTTTTTTTCAGTGTGCACACTGACAGAGTTTCTAGTGATCTGCATAGAACATGCAGATCTCCAGTACATCAGAGTGAATGTGGGGTTCGCTGAAGATTTAACACACATCTGCAAATCTTTTCTCCTCTCTCTCTCTCTCGGCTTCAAAGCTTAGAGTTTGTGTATGTGTATAGCTGGTTTTAAATAAAGTAAATAGCTTTTCTCAGTCTAGTTAGTATTCAAAGAGTTTTCCCTTAGATTATCAGACCCCACATGAATTGAAAAGTTAGCTCATATTTTTGCATTAAGACTTATACATCAAAAACTCAAAAGCTATTTCCCAGCCCTTCTACCACAGTTTTCCCCTTGTACTACCTTTGTTTTGTTAAGATAATTGCTCCAATCAATTCAGAGGTATATCTTGTATAATAATTATTTTATGTTGAGAAACAAGGAGTTTGTCTCAGATCAAAAATTTATTTAAATTTTAACGATCAAAATGATGCCTACAAATCCCTTTGAGTGACTCTTTACATGGGGCTACTAGATTCAATAAATTCTAAACAGAAAAGGTGTCTTCTGGTGCACATACCAGTACTGTTGTGAACTCACCGATGGAGGGCTAGATGGCATAAAAGAGAGAGCTGCACAGAAAAACACGCACATCCAAGTGGCAACTTTGTAGGTTCTATGTCTTAGAGCCACTAATGGTGCTGAGCCTCAGTTTCCTCATCTGAGGAAAACTGGTGATAAAGAGAACTGCCCAGGAATGCTGCTTATGTTGAGAAGTAGTATAAACTGTAGAGAGCCTCATTAAGTGCTTCCATTATTACACAAATGTGTAGACTTATGAGGGGGTGGCTCTTAGTTATCAGACCAAGAAAATGTCTTAAATGGCTTCGTGACTTTGGGACCCACAAAGGTCAACATTATGATGATTAGAGATCGTTTTAAACATTATCATGCTACCCCTAAATCAAATATCTTTTAATGCATTTTAAAAAATTCACTATGTTCCAATATTGTGTTCCAAGTAAAACCCTGATATGGAATGAAAATCATATTTGAATTATGTCAACATGATTCAAGGTTATGTGAACCCCTTGGTCTCTTTATCAGAGATTACAATTCTTAGTTATTGAAAGAAGCCTGGCATCGTTTGGACTTTTATTACAAAGGAGGAAATATGTTTGGTCTCCTAGTATCAGTAAGCAAAGGAAAGATTCAATTCTGCTTGATTTCTAAAAAGTAGCATAAGGACTGTGATTATAAAGCAAGACTGTAGGTGGAATGGGCGTGGGTTAAATTACAGGAGAAAGAAGACAGTATTTGGCTCCAGTGAAAGTTATCCATTGAATTGGCAGTTGAGAGTGTAATAAATAGAATGTTTCTAATTGAAGGGAAATAAGATTGAACTGATTGGAATAACTATTTGGCTAGCAAGGCACATGAACTTGACATAGAATATCCTTTGTTGTATCCTTGGCCTGTTTCAGAATCCACTATGCGTTTCTAATCTGTCACCTTGGATCAGGTACAGTTTCTCATAAAATGTCTTGAGCATTGTCAGTGTCTTATAGAACAGCACCATGATCAGCTAAGGACAAGACTATTAGCAAAACCATACGGATACAGCAGTGTTGAATGATCAATCACCTGCAGAAGCCTGAAAAGGGTATCAGGATGTGATCAGCTCCGGACATTGTGTTTGTGGATCATTGATTCAGTTCTGTTCAGCTTCCACGTGGCCTGCAAGCAACATAGACCAATCATTACCAATGCTCAGTCTTGGTGCAGGCTGATACTGCGATCACAGCAAGCACTGCTTTCTCAAGAACATCTGCCTCTGTGGAGTCCTCTGCCACCAGATTAGGGAAAGCAGGCCACTCTGGTCTCAGACCTGTCGCTTTTCACAGTTTTGTTGAAGCATGAGACCTTGCTAGTGGTAAATTAAGCTTGCATATTCATGCAGTATTAGGATCTTGTACTGCACTAAGGCTGTTAGCAGTGTTAGGATCTCATAAACAGGACCTGTAAACTACACTATTGCCAGTGTTTGTATGTGTGATCTCATTTCTCCTTCCTGTCAGCAAATGCACTTTTAGGGTGAAATATAACACACATTAGGAACTCAAACAAAATGGATAGGTCAATTAATTACCCCCAAATAAAGCCAGGATCGTAGCCACCCAAGTCAGGAAACAGTATGCTTTCAGAGCTCAGCAAGCCCCTGTGCGCTCTCCCTTTTCTCTCCCTTCCAAAGACAACAATTATCTGTCACTGAATGTGACTACTTTCTTCTTATCACTTGACTATCTAAAGCTGCATTCCAAGACACTGAAATTTGGTTTTAATTGTTTTTGAAGTTTCTTTAAATGGAACCATATCAAATGTGTGGTGTTGTACATGTTTGGCGTCTTTGAATCATTGTTTTGTTCATGAAATGAATTCATATTTTACTAGACACACTGCATTTGCATTGAGATTCAGTATTCCATTGTGTGATTCTCTCACAATTTTGGTACCTGTTTTATGTAAAAAGACATCTAAAGAGTTTGTCATTCCAATTTGGCTGAAGGTTGGTTCTGTTTCTCTGGAGAACTGTAATAAGGGTGTGGGTGCACATATGTATACGTATGACAGAGATTTTAACGAATTAGCCTATGTGATTGTGGAGGCTCCTAATTTCAAAATCTGCACGGCAACCATCAGGCTGGAGACTCAGGAAAGATTAGTGCTGCAAAGTTGAATCTGAATGTGGTCTGGAGGCAGAGATACTTCCTTCTTGGGGTACCAGTCTTTTCTCTTAAGGCCTTCAACTGATTGTATGAGAGCCACCCGTATAGGGAGGTTGATCATCTTTACACAAAGTCTACTGATTTAAATGTTAACCACATCTTAAAAATACCTTCGTGGAAACATGACAAAAGATTGGTTTTTGACAAAAGATTATGTACCTGACTGCCTTGTCTAAGATGATTCACAAAATTTACCATTACAGGGCTATTAGGGGAAATACTGGTATAGATATTTTTGTATATGTGTTTTAATGAGCATGGTTATATTTATCCATGACAAGTGCACACAAGTGAACCTGAATAATTGCAAACATTTTTCCAAAGTTATAATACCAATTGATCTCCATTGATCCTGCATGAGAAGTCTTACTGCTCTGTGTTCTCTTGTTAACAGCCTGTTCACATACACATACCTTCAATATTTTTATACTAGCTATCGTCTCTGCTTTGCTTTTTTAGAAGATTTTTAAGAACATTGATGTGAGAGAGAAACACGAATGCGTTGCCTCTGGCAACCCAGGCATGTGCCCTGACCAGGAATCACACCAGTGACTTTTTACTTTTTGGGACGATACCTAACCAACTGAGCCACACCAGTCAGCTCTGATTTACTTTGTCTTTTTTCTTCTTTAACATTTTGTACAAGTCCTCTATCAGGTGAACATGCTGCAAATAAAAGTGTTATACCACATTTGGTTTGCCCTTTAAGTTCCTTAATGATGAATAGAATTTCTTAATTTCAATGTAGTCAAACTTATTGATCTGTTCTCTAATGGTTATTTTTTTGTTCTGATTAAAAATGAAACTGGAGAATATTATCCTAAATGAAATAAGCCAGGTGGCAAAAGACAAATACCATATGATCTCACCATGAGTGGAACCTAATGAACAAAACAAACAAATGAGCAAAATAGAACCAGAGACATGGAAATAAGGAACAAGCTGACAGTGACCAGAGGGGAAAGGGGGGAGGGATAATGGGGGAAAGAAGGGGAAGGTCTAGTCAAGGAACAGGTATAAAGGACCCATGGCCATGGACCACAGGGTGGGGAATGACTGTGGGAGCTGGGGTTCATGGGGCAGGGGAGAGTAATGGGGAAAATTTGGGACAACTGTAATTGAACAACAGTAAAAAAATTGTGACAATTGTTATGTTGTATTATATATATATATATTCACCATGTATCATATATTATACATTAAAATTATACGTATGTGGGCATCTTCTTTAACTTTCACATCCAGATGTGTATTCACTTACGTCTGATTTGTTTGTGATATAAAATAGAGGTTGATTTGTATCTTTCCCTTGGTGCTTATCTACGTGTCCCAGAATCAATTTTTATTCTTTCACCGACTGTATTAATGTAGTTCCATGTTTTTCTTAAATCAAATACCCATATATGCATGGGTCTGTATTGAGATTTCATTCTGTTGGCCTATTTCTCTTTTCTTGCACCATTGCCCTACTGTCTTAATTTCTATGCTTTATGACACATCTCTTTTTGGTTTTTATTTAAATGTGAGGTAGGAATTTAATTTTTTTCATATGGTTAACTAATTGTTTAATAAGGACGATTTGTTGAATAGTCCAAATTTTTTATGCTAGTTAGAAAGTAGTAACTTTGTAATACAAGTGTTTATATAACACATATCTATTGATATTTCTTTATTCTGTTTTATTGGTTAGTGTATTATTTATTTATAGTATATAAATCAATATAATTTAATAAAAATGTAGATTTGAAATCTGGTTCAGAAAGACTCTGTATTCTAATTCAATAGTGTTTGTTCTTAGTTCTCTTACCTCTACATAATGTTTGTTCTTCTATTGACCAAACACTTCTACAATAGCGTTTGATCAATAGGTCTTTTACTTCTACATAAATTTTAATATTATGTATTATGTAGTTCCCAAAAAACCTGTTACTATTTTTATAATTACATTGAATTTGCAGATAACTCAGAGGGCCTTGGTATTTTTTCAGTATTCAGTCTTTATACTAATGAACATGGTATACTACTTAATTATGTAGGTATCTTCCATGTTCTTTCTATGAATTTATTGAAACATTGTGTTTCTTCAATGAATTTTCTCCATCAATTATTGTAAAAGGAAATATGAGAAAATAAGCTTAGGGCATGCATCAAAAATTACATGGATGTGTCCTCCTCACTAGATGAAAGTTGCTGAGAGATCAAAAAACGATTAGGAATTGACTGAGGAAGTCGGGAGTGGGCTGGGCGGAGAGGGGCAAAGTAGGAAATAATTGGAACAACTGAAAAACATAAAAATAAAAAATAAAGGAAAGAATGATTGATTTCACTTGCATGGCACCTGTATTTCCACCTCCCTTTCATCATGTCACTCAGTAGTGAATTTTGCACACTCTTATGCTTACCATTTAACTGAATTTAATTACATTTGATTATTTCATCTTATTTCATATAGCCTTTTTCCCCCAGAACTAGTTTTTGTTCTTTTTCTTGTTTCACATGCTGAAATATGCATATTTTGTTGTATCTCAAAATCATGTTGCTGCTGAAAATTTACTGAAATAATTATCTTCAATATTAAGACTCCCACTGCTATCGGGTTTCTGCACATCCTGCAGTGTTTTTCTTTCTCCTTTGAGGATTTTTTCATTGTTTGTTTTCTTGTTTTGGCTCTTTTAATTTCTTTACCCTCATATCTTTTCCTATTTTATTTTTTTACTATTAAAACCATTTTCATTGAAAATAGTACATACTTGTAGAAAGCATAAAATATTTTTTAAATTGGAAAATAAAAGGAATTATCTCAGGTTATTGGTTGGATAAGGTGTTGAATTATTGGTTAAAGGCTTTTCACCTAACAAGATATACTAACTTTGTCATAGACCAGGAACCATCTGCAACAGTTACACTATGTGGAAATTTCTGCTTCTAAGTCAGCCTCTGCATATGTGAATTGGTGGTATGGGAAGTTATGATATAGCAATGCCAAATAACAAATGAAGTATAAACAAAATATTTACACATGACTTTGATATTCAGTTGGGATCTTTGCACACTCTTCTTTGTAAGCTAGGAAACTTTGAGATCTGTGTCCTTTCTTTCATGACTGAGTGCTACCTTAACTCCCCTTTTTTGAGTTCTACATGAATTGCAGTTCCTCGTGTTTGTTCTCAGAATATAACTCAAATACAAATAATCCAGGAGAATGTTGATAAGAGTCATAAAAATTGAACTTAAGAAATTAAAATTCTTGATCAGAGAAAGTATTACAATGATACCTAACACCTAAAGCACTTATTGCTAGGTGTTGCTCTAAGTATTTTGTGTATAAGAATTTATTTAAACTTCAACTTAACAACAAAAGATAAATGTACTATATTTTGAAGGAAGTTAATTAATTATCCTGAGGTCACACAACTAGTTATTCATTCGAATCCACATAATTTTTCTCAAGAATCTAGTATCTTAACCATTATACTTTTCCTCTTCAGAGTAAGTAGTAGTACTTGTCCCTAGGAATCAGTTAAAAGTTCAGTTTCCTGCCTAGCAAAAGAACAAAAAGAACATTTCTGATACTTTCTAAAGAATAGACAGATTATGAACATATGGACACAAATTCTTTTGAATTGGTGATTTGGGATTCTTAAGGTATGTTCCCAGCAGTGGAATCACTGGGTCAAAATGAAGTTCTATTTTTCAATTTTAAGGAAATACACTGTTTTTCACAGTGGCTGCACTAGTCAGTCCGCATCCCCACCAACAGTGCGTGATGATTCCTTTTTCTCTGCATCATTGGCAGCACTCATTTGTTGATTTATTATTGATGGTCATTCTGCCTGGAGAAGAGACAGTAACTGCCCATCAATAAATGAATGGTTCAAAAAACTGTGGTACATTTACATGATGGAATACTACACAGCAGAAAGAAAGAAGGAATTTCCATCTTCAGCAACAGCAAGGATGAAACTGGAGAGTATTATACTAAGTGAATAAGAAATAAGCCAGTTGATAAAAAAACATATGATCTCACCTGTAAGAGGAATCTAATGAACAAAATAAACTAAAAACAAAATAGAACTGCAGACATGGATATATGAAACAGACTGAAAGTTACTTATGGGGAGGGAGATAATGATGGAAAGAAAGGGAAAGGCCAAAGAACATCTATGAATGACCCATGGAGATAGACAACAGTGTGGGAATTGACTATGGGAATGAGGGGTGGGATGGGCAGAGTAGGGCAGAAGGGGGAAAATTAGGACAGCTGTAATAGAATAACAATAAAAATGATAAAAAAAGGAATAGACGGAATAGGATTTACTGCTAACTGGTGTGTGTGCATATGTGTGTACTTTTATAAGCTATCAGAATTGGCCTTGGTACTCAATTATTTGGATGCTTAGTGTGTTGTTTTGATTCTTTTATGTGCCAGTTGCAGTGGTTTAGAACAGGGTTTGATTTCATTGATTTTCCAGTGGAAGACTCTTTCTAGAGTCCTAAACTTTGTGTCCTTATGGTTCTCCAACAATATTGTGGGGTTAGAAGAGCTTGATTCATGGAGATAAAGGTATCATGACTTTGTCTACTTAAATATGATCAGTCTAACCATAGGGAGCTTTCAAAAAACTTTTGTTGTTGCTGCTATTGTCATAACCAAACACATTTAGAGATGTTTAGTATAGCAGAGTTGGGTGTCACCTACTTGGTGCTGTGTACTATGTGTAATAGAATATTGGTTAGGGACAGACTATAAAACCATAGCTACCTGGGTTACTACTCTTTTAGGTATATGACCTTAAATCAATTTACATAAGTTTTCTGCACCATTGTTTTCCCATTTATGAAATGTAAATGATGATACTATCAACTTGAAATATATCTTAGAGTTGTTACAAGAATAAAGTGAGCCCTGGCTGGTGTAGCTCAGTGGATTGAGCGCGGGCCTGAGAACCACAGTATTGTAGTTCGATTCCCAGTCAGGGCACATGCCTGGGTTGCAGGCCAGTTCCCAGCAGGGGACACACGAGAGGCAACCATACATTGATATTTCTCTCCCTATCTCCTTCCCTTCCCCTCTAAAGATAAATAAGTAAAATCTTAAAAAATTAAAAAAAAAAGAATAAAGTGAATTAAAGTGCATAAAACTAATGCTGTCTTTTAGAGTAAATGCCATATATGTGATAACTTGCATCATTAATAGTTTGATATTCTTGAGTCAGAGCAATTAGCTCTCATTGAAATGTGTGCATAAAATAACTGTATAAATTATAATAATTGCAATAAATAAAAAGTCTGTGTGGAAGAGGATATGACAAGGAAACTCAAAATGTGTCAGGGACACAAGTGAGTGTGTTTCAAGGATGTGACATTGTAAACAAGAATGATGAATGAATTAATGGTAATATGTCCAAATGGAAGGAATAGAACTAGAGAAGACCCTATTTTAAAAAAGCATAGTCTGTTCCCAGAATGGAAAGAAGAAGCTTGAATTTAAGAGGGAAGAGGAAACAGTAAAAAATTAATTTTAGAGAGTTAATCAGTGATATCGAGGGCCTTATAGACCATACTATAAATGTGGTCTTTACTCAAATGAGGTATATCCATGAAATAGGTGGCTGAATTCATCATAAAGACATTATTCTGGCCAGGAGTTCCTGTTTCTATTTTCCAATCATGTTTGGCCAATTTCCACAAATCAAATTGCTTCATTTTTCTTAATGGCTTAAGTTTTCTTTTTGTTCATTCTTTCATCTTAAAAAGTGAATTATGCACCCACTCCCCAGCAAACTTGTATGTTGAATCCCTATCTCCCAATATCTTAGAATGTAATTGCTTTTAGAAATAAGGACTTTAAAGAGGTGGTAAAGTTAAAATGATGCCAGTCATTAGGATGAACCCTAATTTAATCCAACTGGTGTCCTTATCAAAGGAGATTAGGGCATACAGAGAGAGACACCAGGGGTGTAAGAGAGGAAAGGCCATGTGAGAACATGTTGAGAAGATGACCACCTGGCTCTAGAGAACCCAAACCTACCAACACCTTGTCCTTGGACTTCCAGGCCCAAGCACTGTGAGAAAACAAATCCATTGTTAAACTGTCCAGCCAATGGTATTTTGTTCAGGCAACCCTAGCAGATTAATACTGTTCCCATCCCTTTTTTGATTTCTATTTTTAAGTGTAAAGACTACTGTCTCACAATGGGGGATTATGACCATTTGATATTAAAAATAATGAATTGCTATTTTGAGGGAACTTTAACATGCAATTTCATGGAGGCTATTGATTAAAGCTAAAATAATCAGCAGTTAGGGGCACCCACAAGAGTGTGGGATCCGACTTTTGTCTCATTCCAGAGAAGCTCAAGTAGAAGCCATGGAGCCTAACGGCTGAAGCATCCACAGCTCTGCAATTGGTGTACTGGGATAATTCTAATAATTCCTAGCATGGCTTCTTCAATAATTAATGCTTTGGTTGTTTTAAATGTTTCAATAGAAAAAAAAATACAAGCTCACATGTAGTGTCAGATCTCCAAATTACAATACAAAATAGATGTTTTGCAGTAATTTACGTGGAGTTGATTCCATCCCAGAGTTCTGGTAAAAATTAGAAGCCATTTAGAGGCTGAGCTCTGGCGGTTTATGTGCCACTAGACTCCCTCTGTGGAACCATTTCCTTGTAAATCTTTGCAGTCCATTTACATTCTGTGTGTGTTTGGTCTCTTGATGGCTCCAAGGGTTCTTAATTGCATTTCTCCTAGGCAGTCCCAGTGGTAGGTTTCTTTCAGCTAACAACTAGTAGTGATGTGCTGTCATGGCAAAAAATTAGTCTCAATTTAATTATTAATAGCGATAGCAATGCCTTGCTAGCTTCTTCCAAGAAAACATAAAAGCTCATTGCTTGATTAATTAACAGACCATTCCAGTAAATGAAGTATAGTTTTGTTTGGTCAAGTTTGTTCGTTTAAATTTTCAGTTTTTATTTATGTATTGTTAACTTGAGGGGCCCAGGGCTGAGCTAATGACACTCTTAGGTTCCTGGAGTTATAGTATTGATCTGCCAAAGAACCTGTGCATTTTAATTGTTCATTTAATTATTTATTCGCATTTGTCACTCTCATCCCTCTTTCCTCTTGGGTAATATTTCAAAAATTATTAAAAATATTTTCAGCTTTATTGAGATAATTTACATACCCCATTGTATAATTTAATGTATACAATATGGTGATTTTATATATGTACATATTGCAAAATGATTTTTACCATGATTAGTTAATAAACCCATCACCTCACGTAATTACCATTTTTTGTGGTAAGAATTTTTAAAATTTACATCTTAGCAATTTTCAAATGTATAGTACACTATTTTTTAAATATAGCTACTGTCCTATACATTGCATCACTAGAATTTATTCATTTAATAATTGGAAGTTTGTATCTTTTGATAACCTTCCCCCATTTCTTCCCATTTCTGCTCCTGGCAACCACCAGTCTGTTCTCTTTGTATTTAAATTTCGTTTCTTATAAAATATTTACATGTCTTTTTGATTTGCACAATTGCTATGCGTTCTATGTGTTTTATTTTTCTCCAATACTAAGTTTCTTTGAACAGTTTTTTCATTCTTTAAAAAATGGATATAATAGTTTATAAAACCTCATTTAAAAAATTAGAAATAATAAAACCTCCATGGTATGATGTGCTGGACCCTGGCCAGCAGAGTCTGCCTGTTGTGGCTGACGGCGAGAATGAATGCACAGGTGACAACAATCCTGTGGGGGAAAAGGGAACAGGCACGGCTGCTCTCTCAAGGGGAGAGTGCCTATGGGTGCCTCGGCCACTCCCTCAAGAGGAGAGCATGTCGACCCTTGCCTAGACAGGCTTTTATTGTTTTCCTGGGGTCCTACATCAGAGAAAGGTTTATTATCTATTTCATAGAATATTATTGTTTGCATTTTAGGTACAATCAAGAAAATGAAAATAACATGCAGAGGGGGATGGTGATGAGCTGATCAGCTCTGTCCTTGGGAGAACTCATAAAGGCTTTGGAAATTTACCTTGAAGATAGACACTATAGACCAGGGTGATGGAGTTTTAGCAAGAGCAAGCCATAACAATCTGTATGCATTTTCTAGGCCTGATTCCAAAGGGAAAACTCGGTTTGAAGGTCTGGCTCCTGCCCACCACTCCGCTTCTGTAGGTTTTCCATACAGAGCTGAGTCACATTTGCCAGACCAAAACAAACTGGTCCCCTCCAGTATATTATGCTCACTTCTTATCTACTCCTACCTCCAATTCAGCGAGGAAAGCTACATACGTATGAATGGATACACAGTTTAATGAGACTGTAGCTCAGGAAAGCACTACATATGGAACACTAAATCTCCAGAGCCCCTTGGAGTATTCATTAGGAAAGGAAAACATATTTCTGACCAAGAGTGAAAATGTGATTGGAAAAGACAAAGGATGCCACAGGCCAATCAAAAGAATTAAAATGTCTTCCCTCTTTAAGTAGCTGAATGGATTTGGCCATGTAGGTGCTTCTACTGCAGATTAGACTAAATAACTACCAGCTATACAAGGAAGTCCTCAGCATCACAGAGGACAGGAAGTGCAAACGGGACAGCCAGGGTAATCTGGGAGTGTAGGGGTCAGTGTCCGCAGAGAGGGGATATAGGTATTAGGCTAACAGAAATGACAACACTTGTCTGCTTCTAATATTCAAAAGATGCAGGAAATGGGAAGCTTAACACACAAACAGTACACCTCAAATCTTTTGTATCTTTTAAAAATAAGTAAATAAATAAATGGTCAATGGCACAGGTAAGGTCATTTGGCTTGATTAAAATTGTCCATACATCTATGTATTTATATGAAATCTGTCTGCTAATGATATGGGCATTATGTTTATGTACATTTTCAGTTACTTCAAACTAGTAATATAATTTGGTGTTAAGAGTGCTTGTCCTAATTTCAAGTATTCTAAGGTCTGGAAGACAAAGTGGAGAGAAAGAGAAAATTCCCAGCAATGTTTTATCCAGTGGGTTATCTGGGAGAATTAATGCCTGTGTCCAATACTCAGTGTGATCGTAAATAAGTGGGTGAATTCTCTGTTTGTGGTACAGTGTGTTTAACTAGAGCAGCAGTTGGCAAAGTACAGGACGTGCGTCAATTTTGACCTGCTGCCTCTATAGTTGTAAACGCAATTTTATTGGAATGCAGCAACATTTGTTTGTTTACGTATGATCTACAGCTGCTTTTGTGATAAAATTGTGGAGGTTGAACAGTGTGACCAAGACCATAAGGTTCTTAAATACTAAAATGTTTATTTGGCTGTTTACAAGTTTGACAACTCTGACTGTATAATACCAACATGTCAAATTTCAGAGGTGAGTATAAACTAATGCAAAAGTGATTAGATAGAGATAAAATGGGAAAGTTGATAAGCTGGGATTAACTTTAGATACGATGTTAAAGGTGAGAATTGAAGAGCCAGAGAAAATAAAAGTAGACTGACAGTGGCCTTGACTTCGGGGACGAAAAGAAAAAGAAATCGAACATAACACTGAGCAAAGTTGAACCTTGTAGTTTTCATGCATGGGTTGATAGCTACTTCCAGTCTTCATAATTCAGTTATTTAAATGACAAAGGAAACTTAAATGAGCTTGTGAGCACTTTTATTACACCCACATCATTTTAGGTGTTTGCAGTAAAGGCACAAAGGTCATGTACAAATCAGTTATTTGCTAGAAGAAGTTGAAGATGAGTAAGATTAGCCCTTGACATTCACTTTTTCACTTTTTTCATTGTTTGTACATGCTACGGGCTCTGGTAACTGATTATTTACAGAGGGGGAAATGAAGTAGTGCCTTTTAATGGAAGGGGCCATTCTCAGCTGAAGGTGGGAGTTTGGTGTGGGAAATATTCTTAAAGAAAGACAATAGTTTTAGCAGAAAATGTTACCATTCCCTCCCTCCCCCTCCCTCCCTTCCTTCCTTCCTTCCCCTCTTCAAAAAGAAAGAAAGAAAGAAAGAAAGAAATTGGAAACCTTTTGTAAAATTTCCTGAATTTGTAGTGATCCTCTGATCAAAAACTTTAGGTGAAAACCTTAGCTTGTTGCAAATAGTGACTGCTGTTTGGTTTGGGGTCACGTAAAGAGAAGTTTGCATGGCTACAAACATGTGAAGTGTAATCATAAGCCAGCATGTACGTGTGTTGACTATTGCCATGCAGCTGGGACTATGAGCATAGCAAAGGAGACTGCTGATGAGTAGTTGGACATTCATTGCACCTAGGGATGAGACGTCTAAAAAACCTCTCCCCTAGAGTAAAATTAATACATCCTTAATTAGATGTCAAATGTACAAATGTAAACACTAAAATTTTACATTAACATACTATTTTTTAATATTTTAAAATGGCAGTTTTAAAGACAGAAAATGAAAATGAGTGAAATATATTTTGGAAAGGAAAGAATCTGAATAAATGTTCAGGATTTTTATTCTACATGATTAACTTTGGAAAATAACGTTAAAGGCAGAAAAAATAAGTGTCTTAAAAATGCCTCATATCTAATTAGAAACATCATTGGTAGATTGTAATTGGCAATCTTGCTCACCTACACTACAGCAAGCCTCCTGTGAAAGGTTCCCAATAATAAGATATTATGTGGTAGTCTGAAGAAATTTATGTTCAGTTTTGAACTTATATTTATGTCAATGTGATAGCTTGAAATCTTGAGTGAGTTTATAGCATTAATTAGAAATGTGTATAATCATGTTGCTATTATTTTGAATGTAAAAACACTGCTTACAAATTATTGAAAATGTTTCATAATATTCCTTAATTTTATTTAACACAATAATTACAAATATTTCTATAAATTTTATTTAGTTACAGTAAAAGTAGAGGAGAACTAATTAGCTAGAATAGGAAAGATGAAGGTCTCCTGTTTTTGCCTTTGACATTGGTGCTGGCTAAAGAATGATAGACACATAGCAAGCCAGCCAATATCATAGAATAAGGAAGTTTTTCAGCCACTATTGCTGTAGTTCAACACTTGCTGAGGAAGCTGTGCTTAGGAGTGAGACTGGACTTCCTAAATTTAAACAATACAACAATAAAACTGAGGCTCCAGTATAGATTAGACTGGATTAGATTGAGCATATTAGACTGCACTCGGATTAGATTGAGCATATCCATGCAATTTTGTGTTTTACCACCCTGGGCAGCACGTTGGCAAGGACTCAACTGTCCTGACACTTTGGCGATACTTGCAACACAGGGCTGCAGAAAGCACAGTCACACTGAATTTCAGGGATGGTATAGGCTTTCCATCAGCCATCTGAAATTTTCAAACGGAAGCCATTCTTTATCCAGAAACAATGCTATTATGTGATTGCATCCCGCTATGTCCTTTATTGTTCAATAACATCCCAGGGTCCTTAGGAACAGGCATCGGTTTTCAGACATGACGGAAGAGCTGTATTCACTACGGAGCTCACTTCTGTGCTCTAGGCCACACTGAGTCCAGGGATTAGCGAAATAAACAGATCTACTTTTCTTTGTTCATTTTGTTTCCTTGTGCATTCGTACAAGGCAGTTTTAGAAACAGTCACCAAAAACATCTTTCCTCCCCTAAACCAACTGGAAAATGCTATAGAATACACTTTCAACATTTTGACCATTTTCAAGTTATTGGGGTCTATTAAGTCATTCCTGTTTTTTCTTTTTTTGTAATCAGGTAAGTGAAAAAAGTCCTGCATTAAAGTTTTTCTGAAGAAAAGTTTACAACTTTGTAATGGAACCTATGATGTTGGCCTGGGGTTTGTTTTCTCTGCATATGTGGACATATTAGCTCTCACAGTTAATGGAGCCTGACAAAGACTTGACTCCCAGAAAAGCTTTAATTGTGCTTTCTTGGGCAAGGTAATTAAGTTTTTTTAGATTTATTTTGTTTGTTTATGGGGACACTGTGAGGCTTCAATGAGACAATACAACACGAACCTGAGGAGTGCGCTTGACAGAAATAGGGGCTGGTGGACCACACTGAAAATCTCCTTTCTGATTTTGTAAGCCAGAGAAGATCTCTCAGTAATGGTGATAGAAGAAAGACAGAAACAAATAAACATTCCTGAGCCACCTTCCCTTTTTAGGAGTAACATTATAAATGTACACAGATGAGTGATGCAACTCAGAGGAGTGGACTAGAACATTGAGGACATATTAAATGGAAAGCCAGGCATTGTACCCAGAAGAGTTAGAAGCAGAAAAAGCAAATAAATTCAGAAATTGACCACAAAATACTGGAATCCTTGAAGAAGGGCATGTATTAGAAATTTAGTGACTCTGGGGTAGGAAGACTCTCGATGATGTTAAGGACACATATGAGAGCAATGTTTTGTGTGAATCAGTTTCCAGAGCAAATTGTCCTTTTCATATGGCATTGTTCTACATTTAATTAGATTATATTTTGAAAGCAAGCTACAAGTAGAGAAATATCTATTTTCTCTGGTCTACTTTTATTGCATGTGAGTGACAGCTTGCAATAATCAGGGCATTGACTAGGCAAGGATTAGAATACTGATATACCATTAGTACATATAAACCCACAAGTCTCATAGGGTTTTGTAATCCTTTCCTGACTCTGGGCTGCAAATCCACAGAGAGTATTTCATTCGTCGCAGCATCACATGTGAAGTGCAAATTGCTGGTGAGCCTGAGCGAAACACAAACTTAAGCCTGTGCCTCTGCTTTTGTGTGATTTCTCGGCTTCGTGTGATTTCTCGGCTTCCTGTGATTTCGCTTCACCCTGCTGCTGCTTCGCCCTTCCACATCCTGATATCGTGTGAGATGTAAGAGCTATTGAAAACCTCATCATAAATTCAGTGAAGCTAAGCATTGGAAACACTCTCAAGGCCGTCTAGTTCAATATTTCAGCCAAAGAACAGAATCTTTTTATTGTGTCCTTCAGAAGTGTGGAGAATTGTTCCCCCCTGCATGCCTGATGTTATGAATTCTTTACTTTCTCATACTTGGGATTCATCTAATTGTTAGATGTTTCTCTGACTTGATATAAAGTCCAAATTTATTTCTCTATAGCTACTACCCCAGTCCTCATTCTGTTTTCTGAAGCTACACAGAATAAATGAAATGTGTCTTTGCTTTGCAGATTTTCAACAAATTTAAGAAGTCATTTATTAATTCTCTATCATAATCGACATAATCGACTTCTTTCCTAGATAGATGTGGCTCCCCTAGTCTTTCTTCTAACACATGTTCTTAGTGCTTGTCTTTTTGAGTGAATAAAAAAGGCATAATTTATTAGATACTCCCTCATCCTCTTTATTTTGTTCTGGATCCCATATAATATTTTATTTTTATGTTTCTCTTAAAATGCCATGTCCAGAATGAAGCATTTTGCTCCGGACTTCTTCTGAATTTTCTAAAATAGAACAAAAGTATCTTCTTTCTTGTTGTGGCATTTATACTTATGTTGGACCCTGAGATGCCCTGCTTGGGCCAGCATATCAAGCTATTGTTGCACATTGAACTTAAATTCGACAACTCTTATACGTTCTTCCCTTATAATCTTCTGTTGAGTCACCTGTCTCTCACCTTGTCCTTGGGTCATCAGAGCACTGTTGGTAGCACTTTGATCTAATTTAGTATTTCAGAGGTAGTCTGAAAATGGCTAAGATATATATTCACTATTGACTTATAAAACTATGATTCATTTTATTACCATTTCCCCCCAGTAATGTACCCTACAAAAATAGCACTTGGAAAATAGGCTGTTTACTTATTGTTAGTGAAAGGCCTGAGGTGCCTTCCCTTAGAGAGGATTAATGTCACGTCTGACCAAAGGGGCTACTGAGCTAGAAATATCACCCTTGAATTAAAGACCATTTAGTCTAATTTGTCTCTCTGTTATTAATTGGAAATTCTTGGCCCATAGGGACTGATAGTGCATTTTGCAATTTATTCCGTTGAATTCTTACCTGTTTTAATGTCACCTGCTGTGCTACTCAGTAGAGACTTAGAGAAAGCTACTACATTAAGCAATCCTGCTGTGGTGTTTCTAATGTTTAGAAGTCTAATGCATTTCTGCAGCATATATCCACAGGTACCTGGTGAATATTTATTGATCTGTGGTAAGTTGGTTGCAGAGAGAAATAGATTTCTACCAATGTATTATAGACTTGAATTATTTTTTTTAATCGCATCTTTCATCATTAGAACTGTAACCTGCCACAGCGGTGCTCCTTAGTTAATGACCTAATTTTTATGAGATTCTTATAATGACTTTCTTTTTTTTCTCCCTGTGTTTGTTTATTGCCATGGGCAATAAAAAATAAAATTATATGAGCTAAAGATAAGATTAAGAATTGTGGATGGAATAATGAAGAACATGCTCAGGGATCTAGGACTTTTAAATTGAGAGTAAATTGGATGAGGAGTCCAGCAAACAGAGGTGGGTATGTGTGGCATTCCGATATGGTGAAGCTTTTACTGCAAAAAGTTCTATACCATGGGTTGTCTTGCTTAATATGATAGTCTAGAAATGATACACAGCATTCCCTTGGCTCTTGTAATGTAGCATAGTGAGTCTGCCATGATCCAGTCAAGGTGGCCAAGGCTTGGAATATCAGAGAGGATGTGTGAAAGGACAAAACCCATAAGAGGCAGTACCAGTATCTTTAACACACCCCTCATAGGACGAATAGCCAGAATCTAGATATGATGACTGAGTTATGATTTCAAAAATGTGTGCAGTATCTTCTTGTAGGAAAATCATACTACTTTTCCTTCCCCTCCCCCACAGCCCAGCCCTATTGACGTCCATATTGGCCACATTGCATGTCTCGTTTAAAAGAACATGAGCGGAAGTGATCTATGTCTCTTTAAAGTACCAGCCTTTGAAGACAAGCTGTGAGTTGGTGTCTCTTTTCTCTCTGTCTCTCTTTTTTCTACCACAAGTTCAGTATGTTCCAAATAATGGTGGTTCCTTCAAGTCTGGTCCCAACAGAATGTGGAACCAGTATTGACCCTGTGTTGGATATGAATGTAAGAAAGACAGAAACCATTGCTGTTAGAAGCTGTGTGTAATATAGGAGCTTCACTACTTATACACAATTGACTTTCAGTGTTCAGAGCTATGCATCAGAACAAAAGCACATTCTTCTTATTAAATAATAACTGTGTAATTGCCAATGTTAAGATATATATAACATAAATGTTTTCCAAATATGTATTTAGAAATATATTCATAGAACAATAATGATAGATTGAGATCTAATATATGTTTTAGTTAAAATAGCACAAAGCATATTTTTTGAAAATTGAAAGGATGATATGTAGTCAAATTACCTTTACACACCAAAAGTAGTTCTATGGTTTTATTTCTAACTTATAAGAAAATGTATGTAGTGGGCTGGGCAGTGTACCAAAATATGTCCTGATCCCTGGAATATGAATATTTCCTCAGATGGCAAAGAGTAAATGTTACTTTATACAGAAAAAACAAAACAAAACAAAACAAAAAAATGACTGACAACTTGATGTTGGATTTTTGGTTTCTACAACTGGAAAACAACAAATTTCTGTTGGTTTAAGCCACCAAGTCTGTAGCCATTTGTTACAGCAGCCACAGGGAACTAATACAATGTACGTATTACACCAGTATTTGTGGGAAATATTTTGAATATCCAAGATAACAGTTCTGGAGATTCTAGTTCAAGTAACTCAACAGTGAAAGTCATTTTTGTGCCTTTTTAACAATTTACCTACAGGATATGAATACTGTACATCTGAGGATGTTTTGGGGTGAATCACCTGGAATAGATAATACACAGATTTTCAGTGGTAACTTCTGACTAGTTTGTAGCTTGTAGGTGAATATCCCAAGTTCCAGTGATCTGACACACCATTTATTAGCGTATCTCAATAAATCTTAACTATGTGTTATCACATAATTTTTTAATTAATATATACTTAATATTTAAAAATCAATTTTACAAGAAAAATATAATAAGAAGCCCTCTCACACCCTCCAAAAGATGACCCAGACCCTCTCATTGAAAACCAGGATTTTATAGTATGCAGTGTAGATCTCTCAAAACTGCTTTCATTTATTAATAAGCTAATATAGTCTTGAAAGCATCTAAATAATCAATTGTCATAAACTTTTCTGTTTCAGACTATATCATGAGAATGGTGAAGTGTCATTCTTGTCTAAAAGATCTCAGCTCTTTGAACCATTTTGATACAGAGAAAGAACTTCGATTTTTCATCCTGGATGCAGAGTTTCAGATACAGGATTTCTGGACACAAAATGACACATTTTCCTGACTTGCAGTTTTCAAGGAAATGAAACTTCTGAGCCTCACCTCTCAGCCTGAGCCTAAACTTTTGTACATAGGGCTACTTTTCTTTGTTCCAAACAAAACACTGTTTTATTCAAATTCTATCCAGACTCCTCCCTTCTACCACATCCTGTCACATCCTGTGTCTTCCTTTTTCAGTGAAACACATTATGGTTTCTTTGTGGTTATTCCTTCTTATTGCAGCAAGTTAAAAATTGTAACATTTTTGGATTCTACGTTGGTTATGGTTGGTCTTTGGCTCTTAGGATTTATCAATAGTTCAGGAAGGGCTGGGGAAAAGAAGAACATTATTTCAAGACAATATCCTTTTTATAGAATGAAGGGGTCTAGTGAGGAATCATGGGGAGAGAATTTGAGCTGGACACTAAGTGCCTATTTTGAATATATGAAGGCAGAGATGTTAGAAGCAGCATTTCAGCCAGGTCAACAGTGTGAGTAAAGGCAAAATGGTAGGACATTCAGTGCTTTAACAATCCCTATAAAGACCGCTTGGCAGGCAGCGTCTGCCTCCACTGACCTAGCCCTTCTGGACCGATGCAGTAATTTTCTAATTTGGTTTCCTTCTTCCGCTTGTTCCCACTTACAGTGCATAAACTGCTCAATAGGTAGTTTACATTTTAAATGATAATTCTGTGTCTTATCTCCCTTCCATGTCAAAGGTCCCAGGAATTCCTGCTATGCTTAAAATCCAAAATCCTTTCATAGCCAAGGCCTTGTAGAATCTTGACTCTGCCAACTTCTGGGAACTCATTTTCTGCTACTCTTTGCCCTAACTCTCTGTGGTCCAGCCACACAGGCATTCTTTCTGCTTTTCCATAAACCTAAGAGACTTTATATATATTGTTTTCTCTGCCTGTAGAAGGGAGAGGGGTAAGAGTAGAATCTAAAGTAAATAAAATCCTATACAATCATATTTTTGTGACTTTGTCATAAGTAGATGTGTATCAAATATGAATATGAAAAGAGGCATTGAATATAAGGATGAAGATTTGATTGTTGCAATTTCTTACATGCAGACATAAAAAATATTACCCTAAATGTTCCTATCAGATGCCTTCACTTTAGAAGAAAAAATCTGTTCAAATAGGTAGATTCTTAGAGCAAGTCTGTTGGGCACCTGAAGGCACTTAAAGTGTTACTGTTCAGTGACTTCAGTTCCTTTTATATTTTCTCCCTCCTTACCTGTCTTTATTCAAATTACCCCAAAAGGGCAAAGTCATCATCATCACCTAGAGTCAGAGCCTTGTCATGGTAGTATGAACGTTGCATAATGATGAGCGTGAGACGAATACATACAAAATTGCTCACAATTGGGTTGCTTCTACAAATGATGTATTAGACTTTTACTGCCAAACTCATTGAAAGCCCATAAATTTGCATCTATTTTTACTGATGCGACCTAATTAAGAAGTGAGTGGAATTTTATTAAAATCTATGTTCCAGCACCACATTTGATTAAAGTGTGCTTAGCTGGATGTCTTGCATGGCTCTCCGAAGGGTTTGTTTCTATAAGCTGATATATTGCACATTTTAACTCCAAGCTTCTTACTACTTTCTACTCTATCTGTAAATTTTCTTCCCTTGCTGGTTAGTACCATGTCTTACCATCATAGGTAGTGGTACTCCATATCCACTACCACGTCGGGCTTCCACATATATTGCTATATATTTAGGTAGTGATTCATTATAGTATAATATTGTGGACTGAATGTGTCCCCTAAAATTCGTGTGTCAGCCCTAGTCCCCATTGTGGTTGCATTTGGAGAAGGGTGTCTTTGAGAAATTAGTGCAGAAGAGCTCCTGTGGATAGGGCCCTTCATGATGAGATTAGTGTCCTTACAAGATGAGGAAGAAAGATCAAAGTTCTCTCTTTTCCCACACTGTGAAAAAATTTCAAGAAGCTGGCTGTCTGCATACCAGGAAGAAGAAAGTAGATGGATCCCATTTGACGTATAGTTCTCCAGATGGGAACGATCAGATGTGAATTGGATAAATTTAAAAATTTCCACGTTCTAATTCTTTCCCATGACCTCTGGACTGCATGCTGTTGTGTGATGGAGTGGGACGCACTTTCCCAAGAGGAAAGAGGCTTCATGATCTGGAGAAGGGCTAGGGTTTTGAAGCGGCTACATCTTTGGTTATCCTGGGCTTGAAGAATATAAAAATAGAGAATATCAGAGTGCTTGGTGTCAAAGATTCGTCCAGCAGTTAAGGACTTTGGTAAGGACAGTGTGTGTATTTGTGTAAGATATTAGGTAGGAGGTGAGGTGATTGGAATGAAAAGCCTCACAGCCTAGAAATTTCTATGTTGTTTTTTTCTCTTTATTTGAAAGAGAGGTAGCAGAATAGCTATATGGAGTGAGACAACTTAAAGGTGATGAAAAGATGTTTGGGGAAGAGCAGGAGATTTTAGTGAGCCTTGCTCTAACTTCTGTACTTAATACCCACCCCCCCACCCTTTTTAAGTTGAGAATCACCAGTACTTATTTGGTTTGGACTTTTTTTCCTCCTTGACATTGCTCTGTGACAGGTTTATTGTTGTTGTCCATCAGTGCTCCTCACTAAATAATCAGCAAAGGTACTCTAAGAATAGGAGTTTTGTGTTCTTCTTTTAAGGAAAAACAAGGAAAGGAGAGGCTGAGGATGGTGATTTCTCTGGAGCAGTGTGCAGAGGAGAGGGCTGAGGTGAGATCATAAACTTTAGGTAAAATTGAAGAAGGGAGATAAATAAAGATGAATCTCAGGGCATCACCAGAAGAGAGAAACAGGCTTGGGGATGGGAAAATGAAAGGTTGAAGGAGCACCTAAAGGAAAACCGTATGGTTCAACCATAGTGCATACAACAGATTTGCAAGAGAGATGGTGCTTCTTTTAGATAAAGATTATTCATCCTTATTTCCTTTCTTCATTTGTTCATAAACTTTTCATGCACAAATGTATTAGTGCATCTGGGAGCAATGTTTGGAATGTCTGTGCTTAATGCATTGAGATGAAAGAGAGAACCTCTTGGAGATGAGGGTAGCAACCAGAATCTACTTTGTAGCAAGGGGCTGATTTAACCTTCTGGTTTGAAGGAACAGTCTAAGAAGACTGTATCCTTGGCTTTATTATTGCACTACTGATTATAATAACACAGTCTGATTACACGTCTGTGCCGATCACTGAAATGAGCTCTATTGAAGCTAGGAGTTCTTATATTCATTTGTATTCTCTGTACCTAGCGTGCTATCAAGCACAGCATAATAAATGTGTAGGTGACAGTGTCCCTCACTTCCTGACCAACATGGAGCAAGAGCATGTAACAGCATCTGTTATAGGTTTTGCTCTTATTTTATAGGGTCAATATATATTCTGGGGAGCAAAAAGTGATTTCTGCTGGTCTTTCTTGCTTGGTTCTATTGGTTCTTTCCTTTGAACATTCTACAGCTGCAAAGAACTCTGGAGAGAGACGATTTCCCTATAAACACAGTTCTAACTGGATCCCCAGCCAATCCCGATTAGATAGAAAGACATTAGCAGCTACAATAGCATCAATTAGAAGAGTCTAGAGTTCTATGTGTTGCTCTAGAGTTGTGAGTGAGCTTGACTTCTAAATTTATCAAGAGTAAAGGGAAGCAGAGTTCTTTTTCAGAACCTTATATTTTAAAGACCAGTTTTCACGTGTCTAGAAGTTCTCTAGTAGGAAAGCTATGGGCTTTGTAGATTATATGGGTATAGGATTTTCCTATTGTTAGAGTATTTTATTTATTATTTAAAAATTATTTTTATTTAATTCTTGTTCAAGTACAGTTTTCTGTCTTATATTCCCAACCCTGCCCTCCCCCAGTGCTCCCCACCTCCCTCCCATTTCCTCCCCCACCTCCCTCCCATTTCCTCCCCCCACCTTAGTTATTGTCCATGTGTCCTTTATACTTGTTCATGTGAGTCCATGCCCTTTTCCCTTGTGATTCTCTCCCCTCTCCCCCATTGTTAGAGTATTTTAAACTACAGATAGTTTGAGAGCAGTTTTCTGCTGCGTGCCAGAATTATGACCATTTTTTTTTTGTAAATTGGGAAACCTGAAACATGTGATGGAACCCACATATTGGGAGATAGGAAGGGACTTAAAAAACACGGCACTTACACCGTTCAGAATTAAGATGCCTCCCAGACCCCTGATTACTAACTCGTCCATTAGGAACCAAAAATGAAGTAGGAACTATTAAAAACATACAACATTCTTTAATAAGAGCCTAGAGCCCTAAATTTCAAATCAGCCATTAACAGCTAATTACAGTATCATTTACTTGTTACATATTTTATTAATCTGTCGGCGGTAAACTTGAACGTGGTTTGGGGCCAGATTTGAGTTAAGAGGTGGAGCAGCTGCTAGCTTGTTCCTCCTGTGACACTCGCCAGTGCTTTCTTTATGGTGACCTCCAGTTTAAATTTATGTGGCTCCCTTAAATGTCAAACTAGCTAAGTGGTGCATTTCATTAATGAAAAATTAATGAAAACCTTGGGCTGGCACGTACCATTTGTTTACAATACATATAATTCATTAGGAAGACATCCGTCAAGTCAGGGCCTTGGCATGGGTCCGGTGGCATTGTAAGCAAGCTTTATTCTCTTCCTTCCAGGTAATGAAAGTGCAAGGCTGGGAAGAAATTCACATAAAACAGATTTAATGAGTCTTTAGGGGAAGTTTTACAGAATAAGGTACATGAGTCATAAATATCACATGTAAAATCTATTTGGCACAAATTATTTAGGGTTGGAAATGGCCATAATTTCACTTTATAATAAAAAAATTACCCAAGTGTTTAGATCAGAAACCCAATTCCAGGCAAAAGTCCCACATTCTTTTTAGAGCTTTGTCATTAACCAGGCTCAACCTTGAACAATCACTTCAGGAGTTTAGAAAACCAATTTACTTCCCACATAAATGAAGGTGAAACGGGGGGCCACCTCTCTAGATATGGCACATAATCACCTATTTTCTAACTGTCTCTAAAGAGTGAATACAATTTACATATAAATATAAAACTTCCTGGCCCAGACAATCTAGTTACAAAAGATGGTAGAATATTAAAAAATCACTTCAAAGGAACATCTTTTTTTGATAGGTAATGATGCCTTAATATTCAAAAAGCTGGGACAGTGTAATTGGTCTCCTGTTTCTATCACTTTCACCCCCACTCCTCTCATTACTCTCAATTGCTTGTAGACCTTCTATTGTCTGCAAGGCACAGTCATAAGCGCTGGAGGAAAGATGGGCAGTTGGCCGTGTAGGTTGCATGAGCAGAGAGACTCTTTTATGCAGTGGTGTTTTCTCAGCATATACAAGAGGGCTCGGTGAATAGGTGAGATTCTAAAATATCTGTTTAAAAATGAAAAAAAAACACAACCACCAATGCTGCCAGTCCTGAAGTATATTTTTCCCCTAATGGAAAGATGGAATAGTCACCTACAAGAATAACACACAGAGTTGGTGACTGTGATGGTTAACTTCATGTGTCAACTTGACTGGCCTCCAGGGATGCCCATGTAGCTGGTAAAAATGTTTCTGATATGTCTGTGCGGGTGTTTCTGGAAGAGATTAGCATTCGATTTGGTAGGCTGAACAAAGAGAGCTCCCCTTACTGGAGTGAGTGGGATTTCTGTTGGTCCTTGGAGAGTGAGCTTGTTCCACAATGATTCCTTGGTGCTGATGGCCTCTTTGTGGCAGAAACTCTCTCCAGAGTTTTAGAATGAACTTATAAAGTTTTAGAGAAAGCTTATAAAAACTAGATCACAAAATAGTTTTCTGTTGCTGTTGAGAAAAAATATCTCTGCCTGACATAGAAATGTTTACCAGTATCTACTAAGGAAGAGGTGGAAAAAAAGAAGAGGGGGTGGGCTAAAACTGCAGGAGGGGGAATTTGCAGTATTCAAATCAGAGCTTACAATATTTATGTGGGCAGGAGGGATTAAGGAATTTGGCCACCATGGGGGAGGGCGGGAGGGGGAGAGGCAAGGAGGAAGGAAGCACAGTCCATGTTCTGTCAGCCACTATCGCTGACCGTTTCTCTAACTCTGGACAAGGTATTCCAGCTCACTCTTTCTCCCTTTCTACCTTTTAAGAATAAAAATAATAATACTACCTCCTTAGAGTGCTGCCAAGAAGATTAAATTCATCTTATAAAATGCTAAGAACAGCGGCTGCCACACAATAAGTGCTATATTCATGTTTATTCAGCACAATTAATAATCGTGGAGAGTTTAGGTATCTTGCGGGATAATGAAACCATTTAAAGTTTAAAGCAGAGATGAAAAATGATGGTGGTGAGATTACAGCAAGATAAAGTTGGCGGCAACATCCACACAGGGAAGACATGGCTTACAAAACTATGGATAGCGACGAAGTTAGTAAAACCTTCAATGTCGAGGAATGAAGTGTTTGGAGTATGAAATGAATGCTTGAAATAGTCATTACAAATTGGCTGAAAATTTTTAAAGGGGCAAATGGTTCAATGAAACAGGGCAGGGTGTTGCCCCCACATCACGGGTGAAGTCTGTGGTCATTGAAATATTATCCCTGCCTTGGCTTTACCTCCTCTCACTTGCTGTTTCAATAATGGGTCTACAGCTCACAACATCCTGCATGTCAGAATCTTTGGGTAGTGCAAAAGATGTACTTATCCGCGCGTTCTCAAACACAGCCGCCTGTGGAGAGGGCGACGCCTGGGTTCTGGCCGAAGAAATGGTAATTTCATTCATTTCATCGCTATGGGGTACAACCTGGGCTGTAGGAGCTTTAAAACTTCCCAGGGGTTCTCATATATAAGTCAGAGAAATGGAGCAATTTGTCTTGCGTTCTTTTTTCTTTGCTTGCCTCCACCATTTATACACAACTCCCTAACACACTGTGTTTATGTATCTGTGAAATGTCAAACCAGGTGGTATTCTGAGTCTCCTTTTTCCCCTGCTGTTCAAATCCCATTTTAGCAATTAGGAGAATTAAAGCTGACAGCTGCAATCATTGATTTTTTCTTAGTTGTGAAGGGTTAATGTAATTTTGATATTTCCCTTATAGAGGATGTATACCCCTTGATTAGGGAGATGATGAACTTGAGTTAAAACTTATCCACAGTAACTGTATAAATATCTAGATCCTTCTGGGATATTTTCAACTGTTCAGTGAGGTTTTAGGGGCCCACAAAATCTGATAAATTATCAGATGAGATCCTTAAACAAAACTACTTCCATTATTGGAGTTAAAAATGAGTTTGTAGTCTCAGTTTCTGTCCCTTTCATAAGATCTCTATTTCAAAATCAGAGCTTGAATTATTCTGGTGGTAGAAGAAGGGGGACTTTTAGTAGAAGGCACCATGGGTGGGGGTAAAATACGGAGAAGGACAAAACCTGGAGGTCAGAACAAGTGGCCAGAGGGCTCTGTCCAATATGCAAATATGTCCTGTTTTCCCCACAGAACAGGTCCGCACAGGGTTTCAGATTTGAGTTAGTTGAAAACATTAAAAGTGGGATGCCACTTTATATTAAATCTCATGGGACAATTTTTGGTAGAATGGGAGTCTGGTCATTCCCCTAAGACATCTAAGCTGAAACTGAGTAGAAGCTTCCTCTTTAAGATGTGAACTTACTGACATTTTGCCAAGGGATTGTAAGCACACTATGAGAGAATCTTATTCTTTGTGTCCTTTCCACTGGCACCTTGCAATGTGCCTGGCTAAGGAAGGGATGGTGATAATGATTTAATTTTAGATGGAACAAGGTAGTATGGTTTATATGAAAATATTGCCTTTTAGCCTATTGGGATTTCACAAGTGAGAATTTATCTCCTTATTTCACAAATGAGGATAATGAGGTATTATCTCCTGCATGGCCTCTTCACTGTGTGGAGGCTAAACAGATACTGATACTTTTCCTCCCACCTTTTGAGTTTTTCTAGCTGGGCTGGTAATGAAACTAATACAAGCTGATTAACAGGAGAAAATCAAAGCTGAGTACATGGGGAATTTACATAGACATGGTAGATGTATGAAAATTCACGTGGACAATGAGGTAACATTAGGCAGGTAAGGCATTGTGGACAAAGGAGAGAAGTGGGGGAATGAGGCATTCCGTTTCAGAAGTGAGAATGGACAATTACAGGTTGAGGAAGAGCAGAACACCATAGGAAAATCCTTCTGGTTACTAAGAAACAATGGAACACAGTGGGTATCTAGATAACAGACACATGCCTGAAGCCCTCTATTATGATACTTATTTCAAATTAGGCTAAGGCAGCCACCTAAGATCTCCCTGAAGCAGTTTTTTTTTTTTGTCTGACTCTCTTGGGCAAACAAGAAGGGAGGGTCAAAGATTCTGAGTCTTTTCTTGCTTAAGAAACTGCTTAAAATTAATATTCCCCAAAGCAGCTTCAGGGTGGCAGGATTTTTGTTACTTCAACTGTGCCATTTTCTTGGCAGGATGCCGTAAGTATGTAGGCTAGATGAAGCATTTCAAAGTTATCTCCTAGCTTAGTTGACATCAACTTTCGTTACTGCTCAAAGAAGGTCTCGGCTTTCCAAGCAGTGTCACTGCAAGCTAAGGACATCAAATTGGCAGCTACCAGCCTCCACACTGTCAGTCATCTTCAGGAAGCTGATTGCCATCCAGACTCATTTAAACAACAGAATCTCCGGATATCACCACATGGGGCAATCTGTCGTGCTCATGCTGCAGAGGACAGGAGGAAAGTTCTTTGTGAGATTTGAGGGTGCCAAGTGCCACAACTCTTTAAAGAGAGGCCGAGGCCCATCAATCATGACAATTGTTGTAATGCAAAAAGGTCAGATAGGCTTGCCTTTGTGTATCAGAAATGCCAGCCTTCTGTCGAAGATGAGGTCAAAAATCTGTGCCAGATTAAAAGCATTTGTGCCAGGAGCTGCAAACTTCCAAAAGGTCAGTGTCAGTGCCAATCAAAACTCACGTACAGAATGAATATTAACTTCTCCCTAAACTTAAATAAAATAGCTTTTTTTGCTTTTACTTTTTTTTCTATGAATAAGTCAGCCCTCTGTAACTTCATCATCAAACTGTGTGTAAATAGTCTCCCAGTGTGTGCTCTATGCAAACGTGGTTCAGATGAGGTACCATTTTGTCTAAACCAGCGATCCCCAAACTAGAGGGCTTGTTAGAATGCAGATTACAGGACCCCCCAGATTTCTGATTCAGTGAGTCTGAGACGCAGTTCCAGAAGGTTGCATTTCAAATAAATCCACAGGTTGTTCCAGTACTGCTGGTCTGGGGACCACACATTGGAAGCCATTGTTCTGGATGATTAGAATTCGTCCTTTTCAAATTGATGTGCACTAAATGTCTATATAATGCTTCTGTTTCTGTATTCCATCTATGGCTTCTTGTTTCAGTAATCTATTATTATTCTGGAATTGTGCTGTTTTAGTCTCTAAAGATTAGTTATATGTCTTTACATGTGATAGGGAAAATCTTCCCTTTTTGTTCTACTTTGAAAATGACCTTACCTCTGCATTAAACTTTGTTCTATAAAAATCTGAAAATTATTTTATTTTTCTCCTAGTCTACAAACATAAGTTAATTGGAATTGAATTTGATTTTGTCAAGTAATTTGAAGAGAACTTATATCTTTGCAATGTTAGGTCATTCCCACTGTGGAGAAGGTATAGCTGAACATATACTCAGTTATTTTTTATTCTCCTTGTTAGTTTAAAAAATCTCCCTATAGCAATCTTCATTTGGTTAATTTTTAGAAACTCTAGATAGAGGTAAAGATATTATAAATCATATTTATTGTTTTATTGCATTTGAAATAGGTAATTACTGGAGTATAAGAAGCTTAATAACTTTGTATATTAATACACTGTCTTGCAGTCATGCAGAATTCCTCCATCAGTTTTAGTGTTTTGTTTCTTGCCATTCTTATATTGGTCGGTCAAAAAGTTCATTTGTTTTTTCCCATAAGATGGCTAAACAACTAAGTGGTGCTTAGTTGTTTGACTTTATTTGAAACAATTTTGTGAGGTTGTATTGTGTCAGCTGTCATATCAGCATATATTAAAGAAATTATCAAATTAATTTTGGGGAAGCCATTTTAATATTGGAGATGGAAGAAAATAATCAACATTGTTTGGCATATTATGATTTATTATTTCAAGAAAGGTAAAAACACAACCGAAATGCAGAGATTAAAAAATGCAACTAAAAAAAAAAAGATTTATGCAGTACATGGAGAAGGTACTGTGACTGATGGAACATGTCAAAAGTGGTTTGTGAAGTTTCACATTGGAGATTTCTTGCTGAATGATGCTTTTTGGTTGGGTAGACCAGTTGAAGTGATGATAGTGACATACTCAAAATATCCACATCAATAATTATTGATGAAAATGAAAAATGTGTCCTTTATTTTACCGAAAAAACTAAACAGCTTTTTGGCCAACCTGATATTTGCAGTGGAAATTATGGCAAATATATATATTCCTCTTCTCACCCTCACTGCTCCTTTTGCTTAACCATAATCTTCAATTCAGTCATGAGCAATGACATGAAAACATCCATGTCTTTTTTCTTCACCTTAAATGGGGTATTTTTAAAGCTTCTCTCTTTAGATATGATGCATGACTAGGTGATGTTTATCAAATGTGTCTTTAGGTATTGAGATAATTAAGGGCTTTAGCAATGTGCTGGGCACCCCGAAGGATGAGAAAACAAGTATAAGTACTAGTTCCAGGTAAGTTCTAATTTTTACCTGTGGAATGTTTACCACATAGTGACTAACATGTATAGCATAAAGTCTTCCATGAACAAATAGTGTAGAACCTTATTTATACCGAGTCTAAAAGTCATTATCTGTATAGTTTAATGTACATGTATCTGGTGAGCAGCTTAAGTTAGTTTTAAAATCTTTACTTTTTGAGTTAAGTAATCTTTAAGACTCAAAAGATAAGTGAGAGTTTTGTGATCCCAACTTTTTATACAAATATTTGTCTCTTTATTTCTCCACTTGCATCCTGTTTTCCACCTCATCTTCTCCTATATTTAGAATGACGTTTCTTTTTAAAAATGTTTCATTTATTTATTTTTAGAAAGAGGGGAAGGGAAGGAGAAAGAGAGGGAGAAAAACATCAGTGGGTTGCCTCTCACGTGGCCCTCACTAGGGACCTGGCCTGCAACCCGGGCATATGCCCTGACTGGGAATCAAACCGGCGACCCTTTGGTTCGCAGCCTGTACTCAACCCACTGAACTACACCAGCCAGGGCAGGGTTAGAATTACTTTTCTATCAGTCCTCACTTTTTAAAATCTTACTCATGACTTCAGGTTCAGCTTAAATGCTTTCTCTTCCTGAAGTCTCCAATACATGCAGAAACAATGGAGATCAATCTCTCTCTCTATTCACTGTGATCTTATATCAGTTCTTGCTCCTCTAATGTTTCTACCTTGCACTAGTTTGGTAAGCATGGATTGTGTTATCATGTGTGTTACCAAACTGGGGACCCACAGATGAAAAGAAAATGGCCAAAAACTAGGTCAGAGTCTAGGAAGAGAATGAGATGCCCTTACAAACAAAATCTAATGCGATAAATCCAATAACTGAGGAACTGATGAAGCAGGAAAGAATGAGCAGTTTCATATAGACTTAAGGAAAACTTTCACAGAGAAAAATTATACCTAAAAAGCAGAAGTGGGAAGTCATTTCAAACAGAAGACACTGTATCTGACAAAACATTGAAGCATAAAACTGTTCCTGTAAAATTGTGAATAACTTGGTAACTTAGTTATATACAGAACACATGTGAGAGTAGGGAATAGGCAGAGCATGGTGGAAAAATGAGGCTAGTTTTATGCAACACTCGGTTTGTACAGAACTTTTCATAACTCGCTAAATGTCTTTGAATTCATTCTTTGGGCAATGAGAACCTATTAGACATTTACACATGGAATAACACAATCAGATTTATGTTTGGACAAGATGAGACTGGCAGCACTTTTAATGATTTAGTAAAGGGCAGGGAGAGAGGAGATGTGGGAAGTTGCTGCTAAAGATGAACCACATGTGTGATGGAGGCTTGAGGGAGGCCATGGCATCTGAGAGGAAAAGAGAACATTTAGATGAAATCTAGGAGGAATACCCAGGAAGACTTTCCTTCTGACTTATTGAAAGAAGCATAAGAAAATGGGAGTTTTCTATCTTAAATACTGTTCAGAGTAAGACTTACAGGAGGAAAGATTAGTTTTGTTAGAATTGTTTAAGTGTGGAGATGTGAAAATTAGAGTGATGGAGAAAGATGAAATGTATGAGACCGCAGCTTAGGTGTATATGAGAATGAGGTAAGAGTTGTAGATCTTAAGTCTATCTATTTTCTTTCTATCTATCTATCTATCTACCCTCTATCCATTTATCTACCTAATCATCTATCTGTCTATTTTGTCACTATATAAATGGAAGCTGGAGTCTTGGATGGATGTGCTTAATATTCTCCAGAGCAAGTTTGCACAGTGACAAGATCTCTAAGGCTAAAACCCTAGATGGCACCAAATTTAGTATGGAAGCTGAGCAGTTGAATTCATAAATGTGGCCTGAGAGGGATAGTAAAAGGTGAAGATGGAAGACACAAGAATTAGTGTTGACATAAGAAATTTTGAAGGTTTATGCACTCTTTTCCTAAAAACTCTGTCATGATTCCTTCGGAGTTTAAATTCTATGTAGATGAGTCTTCCATTTGCTGGTCTGTCAGTTTCTTGACCCAAGTGCTTCATTGGTTACATCTTCCAACCTACCTCAGTCACTTACTGCCACCACAGCCATAACGTGTCAAAGCTTTTCAAGTGTAACTTGTAATCAGAGAGATGTCAAATGAGTTTTGTGAGTTAAAACCACTATTTAAAAAATAAAAGAGGACAAGAAAGGGTACAGCAGAATTGAATTTACAAACAAAAGAGAGTAGGGCCAACGATAAGGATACATGTCATGAAACTCCTGTTAAGAAAGCTCTCTTGTCCATCCCTGGGCTAAGCGGGGACAATATCACCCTTTTCAAATTCTTCAACCATTTCTTCACATCACCCAAAGGGCATTTGTAAAATCTGAAATCCTCCCTAGAATAAAAAGTTCATGAAAGCAGGGATCTTTTATTTCTGTTTCTTCATTGTTTCCCCAGTAAGCAGAATAGCATAGCACCTACTACTAATTAGGTACAAGACCCATATATTTTGAATAAATGACTAATAAAGTAAAATGAATGAAAAATTCTTCCCTTAATCATATAATTCTAGTGTTAACAGAGCTCATTGATTATGGATGTCCTAAAAACTGTATTGATTGAAATGAATTAAGTTATTTATATACTCAGTATAGTTCTCTTATCACAAAATTCGCTATTTTGACTTCCAGCCAAGATGGAGGCATAGGTAGAAACACTGGGCCTCCTCCCACAACCAAAATTAGAAAAAACAAAAATTTAGAAACAAAAACACAACCAGAACAGACAGAAAATTGAACTGTACAGAAGTCCAACAACCATTCAATTAGACCAGTAAGAGGGGCAAAGTCGGTGGCCCACGCGGAGAGGGGTCGTCGGGAAAAGATGGTGGCTGCCAGACCTGGGAGCGCAGGTGGCTAGGAGCTAGCAGACCCCTGGCACTGGGAGGAAACAAGCAGAGCTGGCAAGGCAGTTGGCTGATCATGGACACACATTCCTGGGCAGATGAGCGAGGCAAAAAACAGGCAGTGAGACAGACCTCCCAACCCAGGGCCCAAGTGACAGGAAATAAAGCCTAAAAGCACAGATTAAAAAGGTGCCAGGAGAGGCTCACAGAGAGTTCGTTGGAGAGACCCACAGGGTCCTAGAATGTACATAAGCCCACCCACCCAAGAATCAGCACCAGAAGGGCCCAATTTATTTGTGGGAAGCGGCAGAGGGGACTGAAATCCAAGAGAGAGTGGAACAAACACCATTATTCCCTCTCTGACCCCGCCCCACATACAGCATCATAACCCAGCAACGTGGGTTGCCCTGCCCTGGTGAACACCTAAGGCTCTGCCCCTCATATGTAACAGGTGCGACCTGACCAAAAATGGCTCAAACAAAAGATTAATCAAAGTCCCAGAGCCAATACTTTTAAGTGACCAAGAGATAGCCAACTTATCAGATGCACAGTTCAAAACACTGGTGATCAGGATGCTCACAGAACGCATTGATTTTAGTTGCAAATTAGATGAAAAAATGAAGGCTACCCTAATTGAAATGGAGGAAAATGCACAGGGAACCAATAGTGATGGAAAGAAAACTGGGACTGAAATCAATGGAGTGGACCAGAAGGAAAAAAGAAGCAACCAAACAAAAAAAAAATGAGGAAACGAGAATTCAAAAAAAAAATGAGAGGCTTAGGAGCCTCCAGGACATTTTTAAACATTCTACCATCTGAAGACCAGAAGGGGAAGAGGAAGAGAAACAAATGAAAAACTTATTTGAATGAATAATAAAGAAAAACCTCCCCAGTCTGGCAAAGGAATTAGACTTCCAGGAAGACCAGGAAGCTCAGAGAGTCCCAAAGAAGTTGGACCCAAGAAGGAACGCACCAAGGTACATCATAATTATATTAGCCAAGATTAAAATGAAGGAGTGAATTCTAGAAGCGGCAAGAGATAAGGGGACAGTCACCTACAAAGGAGTGCCCATCAGACTGTCAGCTGATTTCTCAAAAGAGACCTTATAGTCAAGAAGGGGCTGGAAAGAAGTATTCCAAGTCATGAAATCCAAAGACCTACAGCCAAGATTGCTCTCTCCAGCAAAGCTTTCATTTAGAATGGAAGGGCAGCTAAAGTGCTTCTCAGATAAGGTCAAGTTCAAGGAGTTCATCATTACCAAGCCCTTATTATATGAAATGTTAAAGGGACTTCTTTAACATTTAACTTCCTTCTTCTAGGAAAAAGAAGATAAAAAATATGAACAGTGAAAAGACAGCAAACACAGTTATTAACAACCACACCTAAAACAAAAGCAAACTAAGAGGACAGCTAGATCGGGAGCAGAAACATAGAAATGGAGATCACATGGAGGGTTAGCAACAGGGGAGTGGGAGGAGGAGATGGTGGGAAGAAGGTACAGAGAATAAGTAGAATAGACGGTAGGTAGAAAATAGATGGGGGGAGGGCAGGAATACTACGGGAAATACAGAATCTAAAGAACTTGTGACATATGGACATGAACAAAACAGGGGGAATGGTGGGGGAGGGGTGTGGAGGGTGGAGGGAAGGGGGGGAATGAGACAACTGTAATGGCATAATCGATAAAATATATTAAAAATAAATAAATAAATCACTATTTTGAGAAAACCAGAGAAGTCAAACTTTTTAATAGGCACTTTAGTCTTTATTGATATTTATAATCATTGTATAATTTCTCACATATTAGGTGGAATCATACTTGTTGAAATTAGAATGAAATAATTTTTTTGCTTAGAATATACTTTCTAAGATGGAATTACACTCCTGATTTGTAAAACATAATTTTACTGTCTATGTATTCTCTTTCCCTTTTATAGAATACCTTTTTGAGACTATATTTGCTTCCTAGTCTTCAAATTTGTGAGCAGATGGCCTAGCTATAAGAGTAATAACCTATAAAATACAGTGTATACATGACCATATGAACAGATTTTGATGATATAATCAAACAAAATTTATATAAACCTAACACAAGTATAATTATGTGTCCAATTATGTTCTGCATAGAAATTATACAGAAATGAAAGCAATAAGCATGAAATGTAACATTGCTTTTATCTAACCTCACCAAGCATTTAAATGATTTATTTTGTGTGTGTGTCTTCCCTAACATCTATAGTTACTATCAGTGTCAAAAACGTCTCTCTAGCCCTGGCTGGTGTAGCTCAGTGGATTGAGCTCGGGCCTGCGAACCGCACGATCGTGGTTCGATTCCCAGTCAGGGCACATGCCTGGCTTGCAGGCCAGTTCCCGGTTCCCGGTTGCCGGCAGCGGACCCATAAGAGGCAACCATACATTGATATTTCTCTCCCTCTCTCCTTCCCTTCCCCTCTAAAGATAAATAAATAAATAAATAAATAAATAAATCTTTAAGAAAAACCTCTCTCTAAGGCAGGAGTGTACACTCACACACCCGCATGCCAAGGGATCCTTGACAGTCCCCTGTGGAGCCATAGGTCTGGGAAGAAACCCACGAACAAGGGAGGACAATTAAATTTGATTTCTCATNAGAGTAATAACCTATAAAATACAGTGTATACATGACCATATGAACAGATTTTGATGATATAATCAAACAAAATTTATATAAACCTAACACAAGTATAATTATGTGTCCAATTATGTTCTGCATAGAAATTATACAGAAATGAAAGCAATAAGCATGAAATGTAACATTGCTTTTATCTAACCTCACCAAGCATTTAAATGATTTATTTTGTGTGTGTGTCTTCCCTAACATCTATAGTTACTATCAGTGTCAAAAACGTCTCTCTAGCCCTGGCTGGTGTAGCTCAGTGGATTGAGCACGGGCCTGCGAACCGCACGATCGTGGTTCGATTCCCAGTCAGGGCACATGCCTGGCTTGCAGGCCAGTTCCCGGTTCCCGGTTCCCGGCAGCGGACCCATAAGAGGCAACCATACATTGATATTTCTCTCCCTCTCTCCTTCCCTTCCCCTCTAAAGATAAATAAATAAATAAATAAATAAATCTGTGGCAAAGAGGAACATGAAATGAAATTATAAGCCAGCCTCAGCCCTGTGCCTCACCCCATTGTACCTACAGTATTTTAATTGGGTGTTGTTCAAAATCAAAAGTAGTCCTATTAATTACAACAATGTCTTATGGGAACTCCTGAGAAGAAATAACTTTTTTGTGCATGTATATATGTGTATATACACTCTGTATATATATATATATATATATATATATATATATATATATACACACTCTGAAAAATTTTATGGTTGCTCTTTACCCTTCTTTAAAAAAGTATGAAAATCAAAAAAACATTTGTGCATATTTACATTTAAATCCATGCAAAGTCTTTTTTAAAAAATCAAGATAATTTGTTCCATGTTAACTAAGCATAAAGAACAAAATCCGAGATATGAAACTATACAAATATTTTTATTTAATATTTCAGAAATGCCACCTTTAGTTCTGGAGTGGGTCATGGCCTCAAATTATAAAGCTTACACATTATGGGAACTGAATTCTCAGGTAATCTATTCATTTTTTAAAATAGGAAATCGAGTTTATTCGTGTAGCTTATACATGAAATAATGATCTTATAATTATGAAGCCACCACCATGTAAATTATCTAAATCAATAGATATCCTCGTATTGATCCACTAGTGTGGTGAGACCTCATGAAATTTATCCGTAAGGAAAGTGCTCTTGTTGGACAGAAAACACCACGTTCATTTCATTCGAATGTGTTAGAAACACTTTAATTTCCGGTACTTCACAAAGGGAAAGCTGGGCCTAATCTTAAAGCAGGACATATGATTTCACAGAAGAAAACACTACAATGATCGTCTACACCTAAGCCTTTATTTAGCCCATTAATTTTAACCCCAGGGTTCTTTCTCTTTTTATTTCTTCCCAATTAATATCTGGAGTAAAAGGAAAGATACAAGCATCAACACAGTTTACTTTTACTCTATTTAATTTTATCTGCTGATTTCTCTTTTCTTTCTTTTAATTTATTTGTCTCTTCTCACCCCCTGGAAATATCAAGAATGTAATATATTACATTTCTTTTTTGGTCTAAGTGTAAGGAATGAATAATAATTATGCATGTTCTTAACCAGAGTCCTAAATCCTGATTCTATAATCCACATTTTTATCTTGGAGGCATCTAGGGTCAAGTTGGATTTTCTACCTTTATTTTTAGATTTCATTATATAAATAGAGTTAAGAGAGGTGTTATCTAGTGAAGTCAGTGGTTGACCAGACAGAAAATCACAGATTTGGATGTATTTTATATCATTATAATATTCTAGGATCCGGTTCTGATATAACTCTGTTGTATTAGGTCCCTCTGAGTTGATTAATATCTCTGGAAATGATTACCCAATTCAAAAAAGGCTGATGTATAAAGTAAATTGCTACCTTGTGAATTACAAGTACAAAAGGGAGCCAAATATGCCCTAAGAGGAAATGGTCACTGGCTGCCAAACTTTCATCACAAGTGCACGTGAGATGCATAGCATTGAAGCAGGTGGAGGTAGACGGGTGAGTTCAGAAGCAGCTCAGTTTGACAGCAGGATGTATCCATCCCTGGACTGAGGCTATGCCTGCCAATTCCCCATAAATTCTGCTCTCAGGTCAGGAATACCTTCTTCTAATCAAGGCAGAAGACACATTACTGACTTGTTGCTTACAGATTTTCATTTGCCTAGACTTCTTAGAAACTATTCTGTCAACACAATCTTTCTTTAAATTGGGAACATACAATTGTTTAAGTTTAGGTGTAATTACAGTCATATTTCAAGCCTGCTTCCAGAGTCCATATTCTCATGATATCAATTAAACATTGGCATTTGCGAATCTCCTTTACTTGCCCCACCCCTAATTGTTTACTATGTCTTTACTAGGTTTTCCAGATTCATCTGCATGGATTTTACTTCTACAGCTGCAAATGTCGCCACTCCTATCATAGTTGCTACTCTCACAATTGCTACCAGCTAACAAGTACTGAGCAGAAACCAAGTGTTAGGTTACATTCCTTCACAACATCCCTGGGAAGGAGGCATTATTCTTATTCTTCCTATGTTATGAGTGATGAAACTGAGGTTTAAAGAAGTTGGAAGCCACATTGAAAGTGGTTGAGCTGAGATTTGAGGTCAAATAGATCTGCCTTAAAGCTGGATTCTAATTAGAGTGATTTTACTCTAACAGTTGAGTTCTTTCACATACACAGACTCTGAAGCAGCACTGAGACATTTCAGAGTTCTTTTGTTCTGTTAGAAAGCTAGGAAAACTGGGTAGAATCTGAAAGTTGCTTTGGAACTTGGATTATTCTAGATAAAATATTACAAAGTAGGTGGCTACTGTAATTTATATAGCTTTAAATCCACCAAGGTACATTGACCCTGGTGAAATTGCTTGCCATGTCAGGCTTGTCATAAATACGCTGTGAGAATCTTTATAGAGTATGGTGAGTGTGCATGGAGCTTAGCAAAGCATAAAGCAGCGGTGATGAGGTGCTTGCCCCGAAGGGCTTGTGATCTAATTTAGATGTACACAGAATACCAGATACCCATAAAATACTAACAGAGTTGGTTGATGGACTCATAACCTCACCCACAGTACTATAAATCAGATGGTAACACTCGAGACATCCAGTGAGCAGCTGGGTAGGTCAGTGAGAACACATTCTGGCCACTGTGACAGCTAGGTGTGTTTATTTTGAAATAATATGGGAAATGGCCAAAAAAGCAGGGGGAAATGTAAGGTATGACTTTCTGCATTACATGCTGCACAGCACAATCTCCTGGAAAAGACAACTACAAAAACTCATATTCAAAGGAAACTCATTCTGTTCCGTGAAGGAAACTTCATTTCTGCATCCCAGGAAGGTCACTTTAAAAGAACTTTAAAAATAAACATAATTTTGTTCAGTTCCTCATTTGTTATTTATATGCAAACACTAAGAGTCCTTAAAGAAGCCAAATAAAGTAGTAATATCAGTCACTAAATTACAATGAGACATATGATTGTAGAAAAGACAGTGGTGCAGCATAAAGTGTCAGAGATTGTGGGGCTTTGTACTTACATTGTCTATTCTGGATCTCTCTATCAACACACACACACACACACCCATGCACACACACTGATTTCAACCTGTAAAACGTCCATCCAGTCCACTTATTTGTTTGCTGAGATTGGGCGACAGAACAAACTTGTGGTTCAGCTCCTTCTACACTCACTCCTTTGGGCCAGTCCTCCCACTAAGCCCATACATTTATTTCTTACCTCTTCATTCCTTCGTGTAGTATATGTGTGTGTTAGCCTCCACTCCTCTGGGAGGTGGGCATGGTCGGCCAACAGTTCCGAGTAAGCAAGTTTAAATCAGGGAAAGTAACAGCAAGTGTGCTTGTGGCCAGGTAGTTAATTTGTACTAGCTAGTCCAGCTTTACTAGGAATAACACTGCCATTTTTCTCTCCATCTCTCTCATTTTGTGTTTTGCTCTCAGTGGTTTAAAACTTGGAAGAAAAGAGAAAGGGTGTAGTTAAACTTTAGTACACATAACAATTGTTAATTAAATAAATGCACCAGGTAAATGATCCATAAAAAAAAGAAAAGCTGACTAGTGACTGGGCTAAATTTAAAATTGTTAGTATTTTAATATTTCAGATTATTATTATGAAGATATACATATGCAAATACATATATTTTTTTAGTTTTCTGTTAGATCATTTTTTAGATTATGGGTAACTTGAAGTCAGGGTCTACCAATTATTCATCTTTGTAAGAACTGAAACTTACTGTTTCCAGGCATCTAGTAGATGTCATTTATATTTAGTATTAAATGAGGACATATTTTGGTTCTAAATTGTGCATCTAGTTATATACATTTAGTTTAGAGGTTTTTAAAATAAATTAAACTTGTCTATTATAATATAGATGTTCTAATATGTAAAATAATAGGACTACTATTAAGGGTTTTCTATGGAGGAGTGGAGTATACCTTCTGCCAACAAACAACTACTTAATGGAGAACATTTAAAAGCCATTTACATTTTCTTGAAATGATGCTCAATGCACTCAGCAAATGGAGAAATACTTATTCAAGAAAATTGACTACATCTTGGCAAAATCAGCAAGTCTGGAGCATCTCACCAATGACCACTTTTCCGCCCCAGCTCTGTCTTAAACTGCTCTGGAAGTTCTGAGGGGGTGGACTCTGTGAGATGACAGAGACTCCTTCTCCCCAAGCTTCCAGTCCAGCACTACGTCATCTCAGGAGAGGCATGCTCCAAGTTTTAATCATCACCCCTGGCCCCATGGTGAAGGAATTTTATGCTAGACAGGAAAGGTGGAGATGTCTGAGGTTACCATCCTCCACCCAGACCAAACTCAGCCCCATTCCGGGCTGGCAGGCTGAGAATCCTGGACTCTGACCATCCATCACAGCTGTCTCTATGGGTAGAAGTTCTGTACCAAGAGGGCCAAGTCAAAAAGAGAAGGACTTACCCTCTCCATGATGATATTAATAATTAAACAGATTAAACCATCCAACCAAAAGCTAGAGATTGTCAGATTGGATGGAGAAAAATGATCCAACCTTATGCTGTCTACAGGAAGTATGTTTAAGATTCAAAGGCCCAATAGGATGAATGTGAAGTGATGGAGAAAGATTAAAATGCCAACAGCAACCATAAGAAAGTCAGAGTGGCCATAACCTCTGAGAGAAAATAGAGTTCACAGTAAAAATGTTACTGGATAGAAAATATATTACTAATAATAAAAGGTTCAATCCACTAAGCAGATATGGTACCTGCTTGTAAGCCAGGCCGTAAAAGACAAATACCATATGATCTCCCCTATAAGTGGAACCTAATCAACAAAACAAACAGACAAGCAAAACAGAACCAGAGACATCGAAATAAAGAATAAACTGACAGTAATTAGAGAGGAGGGGGGAAACGGGGACAAGAAGGGGAGGGTCATCAAGGAACATGTATAAAGGGTGCATGGGCAAATGCAACAAGGGGGTAGGATTGACTGTGGGAGGTGGGGTGGGTGGGGCCCCCAGGGGGTGGTGGGGAAATAGAGACAGCTATAGTTGAACAGCAATAAGAAGAAAGCAGATATGGAAATTATTGGTATGTATATTATATATACTTTAAGATAAAGTCCAAAAATATGTGAAGCAAAACTGATAAAGTTTAAAGGAAAATAGGTATTTCAATAATTATAACCATTATAATCCATTTTGAGTTATTCTTATGTATTGTGTAAGAAGAAGGTCCAGATTCATTTTTTTGCATGTATCTGTCCAATTTTCCTAATGCCATTAATTGATTAGACTATGTTTACCCAGTTGTATATTTTTGCTTCCTTTCTTAGACGTTTCTTTACTATAAAGGCCATAAGAAAGAAGGATATCCTACCTTTCGCGACAGCATGGGTGGACCTGGAAAGTGTTATACTAAGTGAAATAAGCCAGTCAGAGGAAGACAAATAAATACCTTATGATTTTACTCATGTGTGGACTCTAATAAAAAAATGAACTAACAAGCAAAACAGAGACAAATTCATACATACAGAGCAGACTGACAGCCGTCTGGGTGGGGCCAGGAGTTAGGGGGTTGTGTGCTGGGTGATAGAGGGATTGAGCAAAACGTAAGAAAAATCCCATGGACCCAGACGACAGTGTGATGACTGCTGTGGGGAGGTGGGGTAAAGAGAGCTGGGGAAGAATGTAGTGGGGATAAGTGGTGATGGAAGGAGACTTGACTTGGGGCAACGAACACAGAACAGTGTACAGATGATGTGTTGTGGAAATGTGCACCTGAAACCTGTATAATTTTGTTAACCCAGTGTCACCCCAATACATTCAAGGAAATAAAATGGGAGGTGAGACCGAAGAATAGCTCCTGATTGGAGGAAGGAAACTGGACCAAAACAGAAAAAAGAGATATTGTCTAGACTATTGGGACATTTGGCAAAATTTGAAAGAGTCTATGAATTCTATTACAGTGTTGAAACAATGTCGAGTTCTAGATCGTGAGGTTATATGGAAGTTATAGATGCTCTTTTTGGGGGAGAATCTGAAATATTTCTCAGATTAATGTAGTCAACTATTAACAACCAGAGAAGTCATACAAGGATTCTTTGTACTGCTATTGTAGTATTTTATGTTTGAATATGTTGCCTTTATAAATGAGCAATTTCCCCACTAAGGTTCACTATTTGATTCTTGATGAAGTTTAAAAACTGAAATTGAATTGATTTAAGGGGGAAAACAGCATATTAAAAGCTCTTTAGTTTATTTTAGCTTCCAAGCATTATTTGCTTTAAAAAGTTAGGAGTCTAGATTGAGGGAATCAGTGAATAGTACCAAGAGGTATCTGCTCTAAAACTTTATCTAAGAAGAAATTCAGGACTTCTCAAATACTATTTAAAGCGCTAGACAAGTATTCTTATATAGGACTTAGCATTAAAAACATTCTGTGAGAAAAATTTTCCACCATGTAAAAGAGAAATAATTTGTAAATATTTCCCGAATCTTGTTGTTTTTTTCTTACATCATTTCATATAATCAATTTCTTTTTGAATTATTCAAGTGATTCTTCTTTCTCACACTGATAATCTTCAAATTTAATATTTGATGAGAGCCCTTATTCTTGGCCCTAGCAAGTATTTGCTTTTGATTTTCTTCTTTGTTTTTTAGACTCCCTTATCGCATATGACTAGTCATGGATAAATCCAATGTTTTTAAGAAGCAAATGTTTATTTTGTAATATTAACTTGATATCTGAATTGGCATATGCCTTAACAATTAATATAACATTGTTGTTCTGTAGCACGGAATTAGCTTCTGTTGTGATTTTGGAAGCCCTTCAGCATGAAAAATCAACATGCTAAGAAAAGGCTAATAAGCTGCAAATTATATTGTTATGGCCTGGACAGAAAAGCTACTCCATGACTTCATTCAGTTTCCGCTGTGAAAACAAGTCAGACTGACATATTGTCAAAAGTGATGCCATGTTTGTTTACAAAATCATGAACCAAGGAAAATTGTAAGTTGACTCATGAGTACATGATTCAATTTTTTAAAAGCAAAAAACCCCCTTCACCTATTTTTAAACCTCTCCTTAAAAATAAAACTCCAATTGAGTGTTCTCATAAATTCAAGGTGGCTCTTGAGTTTCACAGTAGGGTACTCTGTGGGTAGTAAAATATTGTGAAAAGACCCTATATTTCAGACTAGATATTATTCATGTCCTGTATCTTCATTTTAGCTTATTTAATCATGAACAAATACACTTACTTAGCCTTCCTTTTTACAATTTCCCCAAGGCATTGTGTGGAACAGTGAAATAAGGACACATTTATAAAATATTGAACGTGGTGCCTTGAATAACCATTAAAAATGTACAATTTTCTTCCCTATTTATTTACGTTAGGATAGTTCTCTTAAAGTTTTGTTTCTTATGTTTCACCATAGGATTGCATTGAAATTTTGTAGGATTTTATAAAATTGTCCTTTGCTGCAGTACACAGCTTGCTTTGGGAATTTGCTCATTATTTCTAGCTTCATCTGGTCAAGAGGGTGGATGCCTTTGAAAGTAAGAAAGGAAAAAGTAGACGTGGCAAAAAAAACAAAAACCATGAGAATTGCAGGAAATCAATTGAAGCTGAACTCTGTCCTCAGAACATACCCTGTAGAAAAAAAATATATTTTGAGGAATATTGAACCATTTGATGTCAGTCAATATTCTCAGAGTTCGTATGGGAAGAGAAGTTCATCTTATATTAGAGCAAACTCAGAACACTGTCCTGGAGAGTGATGTTCTCTGATTTGAGCTGTCTGTCTATAAAAATGCCCTCGTTGCAATCTTGGCCTCAGCCAAGTCCAGGAGTCCTAACCTAAGGGAGACTGTTTCTGTATATGTTGTCAGTTATTAGTGAATATCTGCAAAGAACTGCAACAGGAATCAAAAGCCCATCAGAGTAAGTGTAAAAACAGACACGAGCAATGTTGAGGCAAAATGTATTGGGAGGATTCTACCTGGTTTTGCCTTTTCTGATCCCAAGAATATTGATTTTGTGCTCCTGGTAGTCCAAGCATTGTATCTTCCAGTGTTTTTACATTTAAGGCTTAAATCAACGACACTTATATTTTAAAATAACTGAACTTATACTCTGAAATAAAAATTCATACAATTCACTATAATTAACACAGTAATGTGAATACATGGAATATTTTGATATCTCCTTCTTGCTCGTTTTGAGTAAGGAACTATTAAATTTTCTTTTTCAGTTTGACTAAAACTTAAGTTTAGCTCTTCTGTGTATTTTTTCCTACCACTGCCCTCTGAGAGTTTCTCATTCTAGGAAGAACTGACTTAATAACTCAGTTGTTCACTCTTTACTTGTTGCCCCAATTCTTCTGCTTATCCAATCTAATAAGCCTTAATTACAAATATCATGGTTTTTATTCCTAAATTAGATGAACAGCTGACAAGTCATCAATATGTCCTAGTTTCCTAGTTTATCTTATTTCTCACATGATACTCACAAAAACTTTAAGAAGTAGGTATTGTCCACTTGATTTACGAAGATGCTATTGAAGCTAGGAAAGTTAATAGATCCATTCCAGAGCCTAATTGTGTGAGTCAGATCATTTCAATTTCAACTCAGCAATCTGCTCAGAAAGCACAGGCTCATTCTACTGTATTGTACCCTCAGCATACTTATATAGATAAATACTATTTCCTGGAGCCTTATTATTTCCTGAAAAGTATGCTCCTTTTAGGGGGCTCCAAGGAGAGTGCAGTGTAGTATGATGTAGTCTGGGAGTATATCAGATTCTAATGTGCGGAAAAAATATTTATAAATTGACATAGTAGTTCTGAGTGATATAAAAATATTAGTTATGCACCAGATTCTGTGGCAATAGACAGCAGGAGGTACCTACATTTGTGTGAATATGTAGAAAATGTTGTAAGGAAGTATGCAATTGCTTTATGATAACGTACATATTTTTCACACTAGACTGTGGCTCATGCACCAGGCTCTTGGTAAGTGCTGAATAAACATTTATTGAGTTAATTGATGATAAGTGAATTAAAGGATCAATTGTCAGCTAGATTTTGAAGAAAGGATAGCAATTTGTCAGCTAGATTTTGCAGAAAGGGTAGCATCCAGGTCCCGAAGGGCAGAAAGCAATTTCCAAGTAGAAAGGGTAGCATGTGTGAAGGCAAACAGGGAGTGTATGGGGTTCTTTGCAAGGATGGGCTGCAGTGGACAACTCATTGGGCTATTCAGCAAGTCTTTATTCAGTGTTTACTATATGCCAGGAAGTGTTAAAGGCACCAGCAGTGAGCAGCATGCAAAACTCAATGTGTCCAAATGATAATGTCCATGGGGAAATGATAGGAGATGATGCCTACGATACAGGTGATAGCATTTTATCTTTTTTTAAAAGATTTTATTGATTTATCTTTAGAGGGGAAGGGAAGGAGAGAGGGAGAGAAATATCAATGTATGGTTGCCTCTTGTATGTTCCCTGCTGGGAACTGGCCTGCAACCCAGGCATGTGCCCTGACTGGGAATCAACCAGTGATCCTTTGGTTCACAGGCCTGTGCTCAATCCACTGAGCTACACCAGCCAGGGCTTATCTTGAGCACCATGGTAGTGAGTTCTTTTTAAAAAATTTATTGTTCAAGTACAGTTTTCTGTCTTTTATTCCCATCCCAGCCCTCCCACCCCCAGTGCTCCCCACCTCCCTCCTGTTTCTACCCCTGTTAGTTTTTGTCCATGTGTCTTTTGTACTTGTTCCTGTGAATCCTTCCCCTGACATTCCCTCCCCTCTCCCTTCTCGTCCCTGTCAGCCTGTTCTCTATTTCAGTCTCTTTGGTTATATTTTGCTTGTTTGTTTGTTTTGTTGTTTAGCTTCCCGTTAAAGGTGAGATCATATGGTATTTGTCTTTCAACACCTGGCTTATTTCACTCAGCATAATGCTCTCCAGTTCCATTCATGCTGTTACAAAGGTTAGGAGCTCCTTATTTCTTTCTGCTGCATAGAATTCCATTGTGTAAAAATGTATCATAGTTTTTGGATCCCTTCATTTACTACTGGGCACCTGGGTTGCTTCCATCTCTTGGCTATTGTAAATTGTGCTGCTATGAACACTGGGGTGCATAAGTTCTTTTGGATTTAGACTGAGAACACATGGAGTGAACTTGTATTTTAAAAAGTAACTTGAGCCCTGACTGGTGTAGCTCAGTGGATTGAGCACAGGCCTGTGAACCAAAGGATTGTGGTTCACAGGCAATCTTTAAAAAAAAAAGTAACTTGAGATTAAAACTGGATTTTATGTATTTTATTACATCTTACTTTGCAGAGTATTTTGGCACGAGAAGAGTAATATACTAATCACAAAACAATTAGAAAATAGAAGAGCAAAATATTTGATATTTAGGAAAGTAACATGGTGAGCTGGAGGGAGATTCGCATGGTGAGAGCCTCACATGACTGATGGGGTCTGGGAGTCATCCAGTTACAAAATGAGGGCAAACTGACAGCAGGCAGCTGTTCTCAAGGGGGAACAGTTCTGCAGAAAGAAGGTCCCGTGATAGGACGGAGGTGACCTGGTGACTGACTGGCTGTGGTGGGTCAATGTGGGAGTTAAAGGAGGGAGTGAGTTGGGGATGAGCCTGAGGTTTTCTTTTTATGCAACATTGGCTATGCAGAGTGTGGAGACATGGGCCCAGAGTGGGAACATCCGGGGAAACAGGCATGGATTCAAAGGTAGAACAATAGCATTAGCCTCTTGAATTGAATGGTTTGAGTTGTGTTTTCTATGGAGATAGAAGTACAGGTGTGGAACTCCTGAAAAAGGCTGATGCCAGAAATGTATAATTAGAAGTCATCATCATAGACATTTTAGCCAAAGCCAGGAAGGCAGATGTGCCCAAGCAGGGAGAAAATGAAAATCAAAAGCGTGGAAAGCCAACAGTTAATGGGAGAGCGAAGGAGGCTGGAAATGAGCAGGCAGAGAAAGGTGGCATCCTCACTGGGGGCTCTGCATAAGGCATCTGATTATATTCCTTTACAAGCCTGGTGGAGCAATAATTAATGTCGATGAGCTGAGTTGCTTGCAGATCACAGATTCTGGTGTGCCTTTGACACTGGGAATTACAAGGCTCCCCAAAGACCCGGGGGGAAAAAGCAGCCTCTATAGATTTCGAAAGCCTTCTTCATGAATAAAGCACTCAAGTTAGTCTAAATGGAGTCTGGGGATGGGCTTCAACTCTTTTCAAAGAGAAGATTGTTTTTCTAGTTGCTGCTGGTACTCACGTTTTTTTTCCATATTAATCATTGCAAATGATTAAGACTAGAAATGACTCAGGAAAAGGGGTTCTCTCCTAAATGACTTGAGAAGTGGACATATCTTTTAACTTTTTAATCAATAGCTAAAGATAATAAAAATGAAGTGTATTAGTATCATTGCTCTTTTCTACCTTCCCAATGTTACTTTGATTCATTCAGAATGACCCTCATTTTAATAATAACATTCTCTTTGATTACTATTACATAAATATTTTTCTCAGCATTTTAAAGCTCCCACTAATTTATTATCCTTTTTGAGAGGACATTCTACACCTAGAGAAAAGCTCTGAAGGATGCTCAGATAAAAAGAATCAATGGCCATTCCTAAAACTGTGCCAGGTGACTGTTGACAATGAGGACCAATCTATCTGCAAGCATGATGCACCAGTAATTTATGAGTATAGGTGTGCTTTCTTCTCCAACCTTTCCTGGGTCAGTGTATCTAAGTCATTGGTACATCTGGATGTCAGCTCAGTGTATCTACAGGTAACCAGTCTGGCTGTACTTTAAATCCAGAGGTAGTTTAGCAAGATGGTAGGTGTATTGAATCTGGTGCCAGAAGACCTAGTTTTCACCACTTAATTACTGTGGCCCTGGGCAAGTTATTCCATCTCTGTGGGCTTCAGTGTTGTTGTTTTGTTTTTATTTTAATCTGTAAAAAATGGATAGTAATAAGCTTATAGTAGAGAAGGTGATAGAATTCTGTGTTCTAGCATTATCATGAGGATTAACTTAGGTAACACGTGAACCCATGAAGTGATCTATCTATGTCCCAGTGTCATATGGACATACATGCATCTGTGGCATCATTAATATATTCTGCAGCCTGCTGTGTTTAACCTCTTGGTGGTTTAAAATTTCTTTTAAGTATTTGAAGTGATTTAAAAGAAGAGCTTATTATAATGATATTTAATAGCACAGACATTCTATTTCATCTTAAATTCATTTTGACCATTCATTTGTGTATTGCACTTGGCCAGGCTCGATACTTACAACCTTCCATAGTTTCTGACACATTTTTAAAAATTGCCTTTTACAATTTCCTTTCTTTCACATTTTTATCACTATGATGTTAGTGCATTAAGAACAACATATCTGGAGCTAAACCATGCAGATTTCAATCCTGGCTCCTTGGTTTATCCATCCTTTGAAATAAAGTAAGTTATGAAAACTACAGCCTCGGTTTCCTAATCTATAAATCACTGGGATGATAGCTATGAGTATTAAGTGGCTTAGCATAGACAAAGTGATTAGCATAGATGAAATGCTTAGAAAAATGCCTGGTGTATAAGTGTTTGCTATTGTTTATCTTTGATGAGTGATGACTTTTATTGAGTTGTAGATATATTATTTCAATAACACTTTGGAGAAAATGATATCGTCACTGTCAGGCCATGCTACACTTATACTAATCGATACAACTAGTATATGTAAATATTTAAAGCATTTTGAAATTTCTTTCTCAATGGAAAAAAGTGTTTATTCTCAACAGTCATGTTGGGATACACACTTGGGTCCAAAGCCCTATGTCTCTGGGTCACTTCAGAAAAATGAAGAATTGGGCCTTGGCCAGGGTGGCTTAGTTGTCCAGTAACCAAAAGATTACAAGTTCGATTCCTGGTCAGGATGCAAATGGTAGGTTGCCAGTTCAATCCCTGGTCTAGCACCAATTCCCCATCTAGGCAGGTATGGGAGGCAACCAGTCAGTATACACCAATCAATGCTTCTCTCTCACATTGACATTTCTCCCTAGCCTTCCTTCTCTCCCTCTTCTCTCTCTAAGCAATGGAAAAGAATGTCCTCAGGTGAGGACTAAAACACACACACACAAACACATGCAGAAAAAGAAGAAGAATCGGTACATTAATTTCAAGAGAACTGTTCACTGATAAAAACTATTTGGACCAAACTGTTTTTTTAAATTCCTTTATCTCCCCTGAAAATGTGCTCAAGCGGTTTATTTACAGAGCCATTCATTTAAGGCGGGCAACCTCAAATTAATTTTTCTCCTGCTCATTCTTTGATAGATACTTCCCACATTAATTTTGTATTTTCTAGAAGTCTACCATTTTACTAAATAAAAATATAAATAAGTGACTGAAGACCAAAATGTTTATTTGATTAGCATTAAGTGCAAGACAGAAATTATGGAAGGAGCCAGGTAAAAACCTTCCCTCATTTTATTCATTCATCAAGAATTTTCCCATGATTAAATTATTTTGCTAAATTGTTACTTAACTTTCTTCCTTACTTTTTCTTTATTTGAGTATCACATATCCTTGATTCCCTTTCATCCTATACTCTTGGAGTAAAATATGTAGCTATTGATTTTGAGGTCTGAGCATATCCTTCAACACTGTTTGGTTCTACCTTTTTATTTTAAAATTTAAAAAACTCGTCCAGAGTGATTTTGTGACTAACTGAAGATCATTGATGTTGGTAGTTGTAGAGCCCATCGTCTTGGCATTTGGGTCTCCAGACTCTCAGACCTTGTTCTACCTCTGGTTCATTGTTTTAAGTGGAACCTAATCAACAAAATGAACAAGCAAGCAAAATACAACCAGGGACACTGAAGTTAAGAACAAATTGACAGCAACCAGAGGGGAATTGGGAGGAGATACTGGAGGACAAAGTAGGAAGGGTTTTCAGGAACATCTATGAAGGACACATGGACAAAACCAAATGAGGGTAGGATCAAGGGCGGGAGGTGGGGATGGCTGGGGCAGGGGGGAGCAGTGGGGAGAAACGGAGACAACTGTACTTGAACAACAATAAAAATAAGTTTTAAAAATCTTCGAAACATGTTTTATTGACCTTTCCTTTATTTTTATCTTCTTTATTATTTTTGTATCCACCAATCTCTGTGTAAGAATGACAATGATAAATTTACTCTTAAATAAAAAATGCAGTTATGGAAAACAGGACAAAAATGACAAAAATATAGATTTTTTTTCTATTTTCATGTTCAATCCTTCGTATGCCATTGATTTAAGCATCTCTCCAACAAGTTTTAGGAATAAATCCATCATTGCCTCAAAATGAGAGTTCTTTCTTTACTTTGGAAAAACCCATGAATAAGTCTGTTGCTACTTTTATTCAGGAAAGAAAAATGCAGAAAGGTGAGCATTCAAATATATATTTAATTTTTAAAAAACTGTTCAATTCATCAATAAGAATTTCAAGCTAGGCATCTAGTCAACCAATATAAGCACATGAATATCTTTAAAGAATTAAACCAGTAAAAATTATATGTCAGCCAGATGAAAGAAGAATTTAGACACACGAACACACATGCACAACATAGCAAACTTTCTAAATATAAGAAGGTTAAATCTTCGGCTTATCTTATTGTCAAAAGCCATAATCTGAATAACATATTGAGTTACTTCAAGTTTAATTAGAGAATTTGGCAGTTATTTTAGAAAGTATATAATAAAATGTGAATTAATTTACCAGGATAGAATTTTGAGCTTTTAAATTACTCAGTTTTTGTGTAAGAGAAGTGTCACATTTAATTTTGATTTCAATTTTTAAAAAGCACAATTTTGGGGATTTATGATTCCCTACTCACATCTTCAGCCCTGCTAACGCATAGAATGCAAATNTGAATATCTTTAAAGAATTAGACCAGTAAAAATTATATGTCAGCCAGATGACAGAAGAATTTAGACACACGAACACACATGCACAACAAAGCAAACTTTCTAAATATAGGAAGGTTAAATCTTTGGCTTATCTTATTGTCAAAAGCCATAATCTGAATAACATATTGAGTTACTTCAAGTTTAATTAGAGAATTTGGCAGTTATTTTAGAAAGTATATAATAAAGTATGAATTAATTTACCAGGATAGAATTTTGAGCTTTTAAATTACTCAGGTTTTTTTTTTTTTTTTTCCGAAACCCAGGATCAAATAAATTACTCAGTTTTTGTGTAAGAAAGTGTCACATTTAATTTTGATTTAAAATTTTAAAAAGCATAATTTGGGGGATTTACGATTCCCTATTCACATCCTCAGCCCTGCTAACACATAGAATGCAAATTTTCTGAAAGGTGGAGACTCATAGCATATTTTTATTTGACTTTCCTTGATAGTGATTTGCATAAAATATGCATGTAATGGACATTTATTAGTTAATTGATGTTAGGTAATTTTGGACCTCCTGGTGTGGGCATTTTTGAAAGAAATGTCTTTGGTCCTTCTAAGGACCGAATTGAGTTTTAGAATTGAGTTTTTCTAAATCTTTGATATGCTTTTCTATGTTAATCTTTGTGTTGATTGTTAGTGGAAATAACTGGGTACAAATGCTTACTCACATAGTGAAACACTGTGTCACAATCCATAGTTTCTCCATATGGCATTGGAAGAGTGGGTATTAAACCACATAACAGATCACAAATAGAGGCAAGTGTTCAAGTTTCAAATATAAATAATTTAAACCTTCGTATTTTTATATTTAGGGTAATATTTTAAAGCTAGTGAATATATTCACTTTCCTTTTTTATGAAAAGTTGAAACACACACAAAATAGCTTTTACATTCTGCTTTATGAGATAACAGTAATTTAACTGTTTGTATCAATTGTTTACCTGATAGAGTCACAGAAACTCATGAGTATGGCATTTACAAAGTAGAAGAATTAGGAAAAAAGAATTTTAAAGTAGAATATAATACATTAGTGGTTCTTTAAAATAATCTCATGCTATTATTCTCCAGATCCTCTGGCCCTCACTGAGTTTTAACATTTCTTAATTTCGATGCAATCCATTTTAGTGTACATATGTCATCTAATTTTTGTTTTTATAAATGTTACCCCTTTTTCCTTCACCAAATTATAAGATGCTTGAAAGTAGGATCTATGATATACATAGTAGTTGTTTTTCATCCTCCATAGCACTTAGCATATTGCACGACTTATGAGTTGATTAATAATTCTTTGAAAATATACTGGTCTTTGGGCTAAAAGTTACCTTAGAGATCATGTGCTCATTCATAAAACATTTGAATGTCTACTGTTTTTAGTGTGGGATTAAGGAGTTGGACTCTGGAGTTAGATCATGGCTCTGTCATTCTTAGTTGTGTGACCTTGGGCAAGTTTCTGAACATTTTTTTTTTATCTCCATTTCACTTGCTGTAACATGGGGATAATTTAATGCCTCTAGAAACCAGTAGGAAGATTCAATATTTATATAATATATGTAAGGTTGAGAGAACTGAACATCTCTTACCTGATAAAACACAATAAAGTTACTCTTCTGTGACCTTGATGTTGTGTGATGACGGTGATGGTGATGATGTCAGGGACTGAGTGTATATGTATATAGACAAAACTGTCCCTTTTAAACAAATATTTTAAAAAGAAATGTACTGTCTGGAAGTGAGACCAAATTGAAGACCACAAAAACAATACTATGTAATAAACTATAATACAGGAATTTGCAGAATAAAATTGGAAGCCTGGGAGAAGGGTAAATATAGTTACCTGGGAAAAATCAGTAAATGCCTCTCAGTTTGACGGTACATTAAAGAGATTCTTTAAAAGACCACAGTTAACCAGGTGGAAAGAATGTTAGTATTGTAAAATTGGGTAGATGCTTCAAACAAACAACATGGTATCCAATAAATTCAGTATCACGGGAACATATTTTGATAAAGGATGTTTTATGAATTTAGGTTGAGGTAGGTAGGAGACAAGAAAGTAAAACTTACAAAAACCTTACTAACAAGTACATATAACTATCACTGATCAGCCAGTTACTACTGTAAAGCACTGACTAGATATACATGTTATTTCATTCAATCCTTACAATAACCCAACAATGTAGTTACTTTATTATTTTTATGTTACAGAAAGGGAAACCACTGCTTATAAAAACTGATGTACTCAAGTTCATACAACTTTAAAGTGACAGAACCATTTTTTTAAAGATTTTATTTATTTATTTTTAGAGGGGAAGGGAAAGAGAGAGGGAGAGAAATATCAATGTGTGGTTGCCTCTCATGCATCCCCTGTGGGGAACTGGTCTGCAACCCAGGCACATGCCCTGACTGGGAGTCGAACCGAGATCGTTTGCTTCGCAGGCCCACACTCAATCCACTGAGCTACTCCAGCCAGGACTGCGACAGAACCATTTTTGAACCTCAGCAATTTGGTTGAAGTAAAAAAAAGGGATTATTAAATAGAATAAATGTCTATACGACATAGTTCCTAAATAAATATTTTGCTGAAAATTTTGTTAACAATACTGAGCAAATATTAGAAGTCATTAATTCAGATCTTAAATTTGAGCCTGTGCTCAGACCCTTAGATTGGCATCATTTCATGCAAATATAAACCTTGAAGATGTAATAACAATGTAATTAATAAAACTTGGAGATTATGGGAAGATTTAAGGTAGAAGGAAGAATAGCTCACCTCAGTTTTCATAGCAAGGGATCACTAGTACTAAACATATGATATGAGTTTATAAAATATAATATATAAAGCAAATTTGTATTTTTATTAGCCCTATTTTTTTTATAATCTTATGTGTTCATGGTCACCATTTAATATCTATTTTTCTCAATGTATTTTTTTACAAGGAAGCCAATGTTTCCTTTAGTTTCTCCTTAATGTGTTTCTTAGGTAAGTAAAATTAAATTTTATAACTTATAATAATAGCTTAATAAGTATAATCACAATATTCTTCAATGTTTCTGAGTGGTAATGTTTCTATTTGCCTCTTTTACAAGGAAACACATCTGGAATGATGTTCTCCAACTGTTAACATTTTAAAAGACCTATAAATAACTGTCATGGGCATGCTTTTTTTCTCTCTGTCCTTGAATATTTTGCATTGCTTGCATAATTTGTACGATGAATATGCATAATTTAATACATAATATATTTATTTAAAATACTGTATCTCTAAGGTGGAGATTGAATACCAAAAAACTAGTCTCTCTATCACTTATTTTGGAGGCTCTATTTGCTAGTGAGGCTGGACTCTTCCTGTCCTAGCAGGTCTGTCTCTGAGAGGCCCAGCAGCTGCAGTAGACCAGAGGTAGGCACACACCACATTAGAGTTTGTTCTTTCATTCATCCTTCCTCTGACTTCACACCCTCAACAAAATCTTGCATTGTCAATAATGTCAACTCCCTATACTTCCTCAGGACTCTGTCTGCCCTCTAGGGCAATTATTAATCCCAGTCATGCTGAGTTCTCTGGTTCATTACCACATCCCATCCAAGGCCTCCTTCTGCAAGGAGTTCTCATCCAATAGTAATATTAGGCTTTGTCTCCATCTACTCTTCGCAGGTTGCTTCAGGGCTCTGTTAACCCCACTCAGAGGATAACTGAGTGTTACAGCTGGAAGTAGTGCCCACAGACGTAAGGGGAAAGAGTGCTTTTGTTTACACACCAGTTAACATCCCTGTCTCCTGATGGTGTCTGCCTCGGCGTGGTAGAACTGATTAGGCCCACTGGTCTGTAGCACTAACCACAAAAAAGCAAGAGTTCCAGAACTGCTGAGGCCTTCTCTCTCTTTTTTCTTCCTGTTCTCATCCCATGTATGTAAATGTTTGACTTTCACAGTGATGGTGATATGATGATTACCAATAAAACAGCAGGGGTGTTCTATCCGTTATTTCTTTTCTCCGAGTCTCTGGGACACAGTTATACTTAGAAGTAGTATATTACTTGCAAGCCACTGGAGCTTTGGGGTAGGAAAAGAAATTCTCCAATCAGAATCATATGCAATAGGTTTGCTGCAATTAACATTTTCTGCAGCATTGAGATGGCCACATTAATCTACAACATGACTTTAAAAGCTTTCAGAGGAAAAAATAAGAATGAACCGACTTCACTAAACTATATCTGACTCCCCCCAGAATTCTATTGAAGGGTAAACATCTTGCTTTTTTCCCCCTTTAAATAAATTGCTTACCTTAGCTGAACTAAGTTAGGTATTAGGACTGCAGAGATACAGTTAGTATATGATACAGACTTGCCCTCAAGACCTTACATCCAATGGGGCAGACAATTGAAAAATTAAAACCCTGGGAGTCAAGAACAACAATGAATGGGAATTCAGATCCACTGAGAAGAGCATACTAACAAAGCCTGTGGGTCAAGGTGTCTTCCCAGAAGAGCTGACCTCTCAGCTGAGTCTTAAGGCTTCCATAGGAATGAGCCAGGTAAAATGTAATGACATTCTCAGTGCGGACATGATGTGTTTAAACTTCCCCAGTAGAATCCTTGCAAATGAAAGTGCTACCACCTTTTTATTTGGAGCTTTTCTTCTCCTTGAGGCAGTTATAGAAGCAAATTTTCCTGCAGAAAAGAGAATCAACAGGGGATAGTTTGCAACTTGGATGGATCTTCAGAAAACTGGTAGTCAAGAGACTTCAGCTAGAGGAACAAATGCTGAGAGGATGGGAGGGAATGGAAGGGAAAGATAACTGGGGTATTTTTGCAGAGAGAGAGAGAGAATGAGAATGCACAAGAGCTGAAAGCAAGGTCCCATATCAAAGAATCTTTCCCGAGAGCCACAGAGATGCTGAACAAAGTTGCTGGGTTATCAGTGCTGTGAATAAATGGTGTCAGCCTTGACATTTTCTTGCTGGCAGAGACAGAACACCCTGGAGGAGAAGACACTGATTTTAGTTTTGTTTATTCAGTTGGGAGCAATGTCTTGCCAAGTCTTGATAAATGTGTTTGGAAAGTAAAAGTGATACAGTTATTGTGTAGCTTCTGCTTATTGCAATGTTGGTGTTTCTCATCTGTGTCTGAGTGGGTCCCGAGTGGTGCATACTTAAGCACAGACTGTAGGGAGATAATCACTGTGGCCAATGCTTATTGAAGTATGCCAGGCAATGCCCCTCAAACCTTCCTTATTCATTAGCCAGGCCAGGTTGTATTTGTTTGTATAGGATTTTAAGAAAGACACCTGCAATAGCTGGTCACTGATGTATAAAATTCCTTTAAGTGAGATCAACTTTTCATTCTGCAAGCTGAGGCTGAAAAGTCAAATAGCCCTATGGAGATAAAGCTTTTTATTTTAATACTTGCCTATGAATAAATTTAATAAAATCTTATGCTTTAAGAGCAATTTATTTATTGATTTTACAAAGAGAGGAAGGGAGAAAGAGACATTGATTTGTTGTCCCACTTATTTATGCATTCAATGGTTGATTCTTATATGAGCCCTGACCAGGGACCAAACCTGCAGCTTTGCTTGGCGTGTTGGGATGATGCTCTAACCAATTGAGTTACCTGCCCAGGTCAAGAGGAAAATTTTTAGTGGATGTCAGGACTGTGGATTTTTGTGTGTGTGGACACAAGGGAGGAAAAGAAAGAGAAAGGAAGGGAGGGAAAGAGATACAGGGTGACAGAGAGAAAGATGGACACCAACCCAATTGTAAGAGTAGAAAGGTGAAAGGTGAGGAAGGCTCTCTTGGGAGAAAAGACCAACACCTAATTAACACTCTGAGAAGCCTCCAAGATCTGGGGGTAGACAAAATGGCTGGGCAGGTGCCGCAGTGCCATTTTGCATGTAAAGAGAGATAGTATTTAAAAAACAACAAATCTGTAAATAACCTATTTAGCAACTGGGGTTCTTGGAGAGAAAGGAAGATTCTGTAGACAAATGAAGCTGTTGGTAGTGGAGGTACCCATCTCCCTCAGCCCCACCATCCCACCTAAGGGAGGTCTGCAAGACACTCACTGGGCGGAAGGTGTTGAGTATGATTTAAAATCAACACAGTTTACAAAGAAGGCAAGGTGAGATGATTAAGGCCCTCACAGCAGGAGAAACAAGATGGGAACAATTCCAAGGGAAGAAATCTGTCTCATTAAAAAATGAGACTTCCGGAAAGCTAGGCTTGTGAAACACCTCGTTTGACATCATTATAGGTGGGCCACAGAAGCAGTGAGGTGTCAAGAAAAGTCTGTGGCTCTAGGCAAACCTGCATTTAAATCTAGGCCCCTTTACTTACTGTGGGTGTGATCTTGAACCTGCTATGTAAACTACTAAGCCTCAGTTTTTTTAATCTTTAACACATAATAGATATGATACTATGTAGATCCTGAGAATTTGTTATGGTGATATCTAAGGCATTTAGCACAGAAAGAAATAAATCCAATTTAATTATTGTACACATCATTATCATCAGACCAAAAAGTCATTAGAAAATATCCATGGACTTCCAGCAATGATTCTCCTACGTTCTGCCAAGGAGAAGCAGAATGAAATAATAACTGTTTTGTTTGAAAAGAGAGTGTTGAAGCCCTGCTCTCCTGGGAGGTAGCAGGATAAATCCTTTAAAAGCTTGTAGTTTTGAATCAGATGGACTGGTTCAAGTCCTGATATGACTACCCTGAATTATTTAACTTTTCCATGCATCAGGGTTTTTTTGTTTTGGGTTTTTTTTTGCATGAATATATTTAGTAATAGTACCTACCTTACGTAATTTTATAAAGATTAAGTGAGATGATAGCGATATCTGGCATAGGGCAAGCAAGTAAAGGCTCATTATTAATGCTACTGGGCTCTGTGTCCTGTTGCTTCTTAAGAATAAACTGCAAAACAATTACAGTGAAAGATGAAAAGTGTGTAATAGCAAGGACTCCACAGCCAGGAAGATCTGTGTTCGTAGACGGTGGATTTTAACCAATCTCTAAGCTTCAGTTTCCCGATGTGTGAAATGGGCATACTAAAAATAATACCTGCTTTGGGACATGGGAAGTGAAGGAATGGCAACCAATACACGGAGAATTGCCAGTTATGTACCACTATGGGCAGCTGAAGGTGCCTGCTGGGGGAATTGTGGGGTTTGTGTAAAATGGACTCAGCGTGGGCAAGGGAGCAGAGTTCTGTGCAAAACATGAACACATGTGAGCCATTGTTTGAGCGCTGTCTTCATAGTGATTAATTTCCTTGCTCTTACACCACAAGAAGCAGGTAGCAGAAATGGCTGTAGAAGCATAGAAAGCCCCCGGGCAATGAAAAGCTGGTGGGAGTTATCGGAAGTTGGACACATCCCAGTGTCCTGATGCCAGCAGAAAGAGGATGTGGGTGGGTAGCATATGTCATTTATGGTATTTCTTCCTCTCTTCCCCCAGGATGGCAAACCTACATGTGGTCAAATATATCATGCAGTTGACTAGTTTGTCTGTTTGCAAATTCACTGCAAATATTTGTCCAGTTTTAGAGGACACCCCTTCTCTAAGTGTCTTCTGTTTTTGTGATTCACCCGTAAAATCTTCTCTCTCTCCCTCACATTGGAGGGAGAAAGGAGAGAGTAATTCTAGGGTGCTGACGTCAAGGTGTTTAAACATGTGGTACATTCGAGTCTGACGTTGGCTCCGGAATAGAACACAAGCCATGGAATTAAAATTCTCTTTTTCTAATCACTTTATAAAATAGACCTGCTGTGTACTTTTCTTTCTGGCTGCTTAGTGCCATATTTCTGTTTGCTCCTTTACATACATATATATTTATTTTTAGTCACCATTTATTCCCCCTGTGACCTCCTCTGCCTCCACCTACCCTCCCCTCCCTGTAATCACCACACTGTTGTCTGTGTCCGTGAATTATTTCTCTCCCTCTCTTTCTTTATTTGGAGGGACTGAGCAATACATACAGGTATTTTTACACTATTTTGAGGTATCTTGATTGTTGGTTAGGAAGACAGACCACAGGGTAGAGTAAATCTTGGTTTTAATGTTGAAATTTGTAAAATATTATTTATAATACAGTATAGTTGATAAGCATTGGACTTCAGTGAAGAAGACTGGGAATGAGTGTAAATATGTTAATAGTAGGAAGCCAATAGCTATGAATTAAGACTGAAACAGATATAAAAACTCATATGTAAACATATATCAGACCAAAAAGCACCATTTCCCATAAATTTAACACTTTTTACATTTGATTTTTCATTTTGAAGAAGTGATCAGTAAAATATGGCCCATGAATTAAATCCATTCTGCTACTTTTTTTTGTAAATAAAATCTCAATGAAACGCATCTACACACATTCCTTTATGTGTTATTTATAGCACTACAGTGGCAGAGTTAAATAGTTGTGACAACGACTCTAAATGACCTGCAAGCTGAATATAATTATGATCTTGTCCTTTGCTGAGCTCTGTCGAGGATGAGTATTTTAAGGAAATACTATACTGACTAGGACAGGCTCTCACATTTCCTCTTTCAAAACACTCTACTCGCAATCCTTCTGGTCACGAAATCTGTGCTATTGTTTTTTGTTATTCCCCCCACCCACCCCCCAACCCCCCAACCCCCCGCCAAACCCAGCAATTTTCCCACAGAGCTGGATATGCTACAGTTCAACTCTATTCTGACCCTGACCAGGATATAGTAACAGATCCCACAGGTTAAGGGCTTAGTACGCCACACCATCAGACGTCAGTCCAAGTGTAGGTTGTCACCGGGTTTCTGAGTGGCTGCAAACGGAGGTCCGCATGACCCTCTCCTTGTGTAATTTGCTAGAACTTAGAAAAAAAAACCCCGTTTACTTACTAAATTAGTGGTTTACCCCTCGAGAACAGCCGGATGAGAGAGATGCATAAGGTAAGGTATGTGAGAAGGGGGTGGAGCTTCCCGTCCTCTCTGGCCATCCCACCTTTCCATTCCCTCCACACGTTCACCAACCTGGAAGCTCTCTGAACCCATCGATCAGGGGTTTTAATAGAGGCTTCATCAGGTAGCAAAAAGTATTGAAATTACATCAAAATTATTTTAAGGTAAACAACTTCTGTCATCCTTAACGTGTTACATCTAGAGTTTCTCAAAAGTATTTCAGGTGAGAAACGAGATAAATGGTTTCCCATATAGACACTATTGTATGTGTATATTCAGGTTGTGCTAAAAGATTCTGATTAAAAAGGGTGCGGTGACCTGGGTACAAGAAGGTGAATTTTCTCGTGCTAGAACTATGTACCTATGGCTGTCTCATGATAATCTATACTTAAAATACAGTCTCATTAGGAAAATAAAGTCTGTGATGATTGCTGGTGACATTTTCTTCTTCGTCAGCGGTGGAGCAGTTGGCAGACAATGCAAATACTACATTCGTGCTGATGTTCTTGTGCCTGGAGGGTCACAGATACTTACCCACACCGGACGGAGCAGAGGAGGTTCTGTTAGGCAGAACTAACCATCTGTAAAGGCACTGGCATTAGAGAGGCAGAAAAATCTAGTTGCAAATGGTCAGATAATTTATATCTTTACTTCTTTTTTCTTACTCAATAAGATGAAATTACATTCGTAAGGAGCATAAAGCACAGTAATTTCAAGTGTTTGGTTCATTGAATGTTTAAATAGGTACACATACATTTTACCAGACGCAAGATCAAGATGTATGACATTTTCAGCACCTAAAAGCAATCCTTATACAACTTTATATTCACTCAAGGACCTGCTGTTTCAACCTCCATTGCTGTAAGTTTTTTATGCTTGTTCTTGAATGAGCATAACAAACATATGTATGTTTGAAAGTGTGTGTGTGTGTGTGTTTTTCAGCAGAAGTAAGGTTCTCTTGAGTGTGGTTGGCAGGGTAATAGTATGGGTGTAGTAATTTATAGTTGTCATTTGAACATTTCACCTAAAATGTCATATGATGTGCTTGAGTGTGATATAGTTATGCTACAGAATTACATACTGAGGTCTTGCAATAAAAGATTTTGAGATAAAAAAGGGGCATTGTTTGTGTCAGACCCCACGTGTGTGTGTGTATACATATACATATGAAATGTGTTACATGTAATATTTTGCTCTTTTGCGTCTGGCTTATTTTGTTCCACATAATGGCTGTAAGTGGAAGAAATGGCATTTATGTTCTTGTTTTTTTGCAGTTTATTCTTTTTAAAAATCATTGTATAATATAAAATTGATATGTGCCTCAGTTTATTCATTCTCCTGTTGTGAATGTTTTTATTGTTTTAATATCAGCGGTGTTTTATTTAACCGATACCATTTCGAATTTAGTTTATTTGGAAGTGTTAGCATTGTAGATTACATGGAATAAATGTCTTGATGCACAAATATCTGCCTGCATTTCACATTTATCATTCAGATTAATTAGAAATGTCCCTGTGAAAGAACCTCTAGGTTCTGGTGATGTTGAGTTCTAGAATATTACCTACTCCACCTTTAATTTGGTCAATTTATTTATGCCACAGCACTGCCAAAGAAGGTGATAGATTAATTTTTTATTTATCTGAACCTCTTTGGAGGTGAATTCTATAAATAAGTTTTTAAAAAATAGCTTCCAGGTATCATGGAAGAAAAAAAATAATGATAACCTCTGTCGGGAGTATCATCTTTCTAAGTTATTCACCTCCTTTCTTAAATGGAGTTTAATGGGTATATACTTAACACTCAGGTCATTATCATGAAAATCAATTAGTGGTCTTCAATTTTGTGTGGATAAAATATATCTTATGGGAGACAGCACTGTGAGAGCACCTTTATTCTGTAACTGGCAGGCATGGAGTCTTGGATAAACAATCTTTATGGAATCTCAGGCTTCTCTCTTTTGCAAAATGGAGACAATATTATCTACCCAAAACAGCTGACATGTGGATTAGAAGTAATACATATGAGATGCTTAAAATCACGGCAGACATGTTATAGATGCTAGTAAATGAAAACATTGAGATATTGTACTTGAAAATTACAAGGCATAAGGCTGTTTTTAATGCAATATATAGTGATTCTACTTTTTCATGACTTTAAATGTCATGTTTATGTGTGTATTAAATGTGTATATTTATGTCCATAGTCTGTCCAGAAAAATTCCAACCATTGTTAATATAACGAGAATGGTTTATGTGACATTGAGGTGACCCGGCAGCCCAGGTGAGTGGACTGGAATGCACATACATGAACAATGATGACTTCACTCTACTAGTCAGTGGGGGTGGTAGACACTGATGAATGAGCATGAATTTTCATGTGTACTGTATGGTCATTACATTAAAAATAACTGAGTGAGTAGAGCAACAAATGCACATCAAATTTTGCATTAAGCTTAAAAATTCCTCTGTGGAAACTGTTCAAATGATTCAGAAGGATTTCAGGGATTATGCAGTGAGTGCAGTGCATATAAAAGTGTGACACACATTCTTCAGAGATGGTCAAGACTCTGTTGAATGTGATCCACATTCTGGAAGGCCTGCAACAAGCAGAACACCTGAGAATGCTGAATGTGAATGGCTGCGATCACTGAAGATCAGACACAGTGCAAAAACTAGAAGCTGATTGGGGGATTCCAAAAACAACTGTGTCTGGTATGATCCTGTGTATTTTGTCATAGGATCTTGGCATGAAATGTGTCATGACAAAATTTGTTTTGTGGCTTTTGCAACCAGAGCAGAAGGAACATGGTGCTGCTATTGCTAATGACTTGATTCAAAACACCAGATTTCCTCAAGAAGGTCATAACCAGAGATGAATTGTAGGTTTATGGCTATGATAAAAAAATGGAGGCCCAGCCATCCCAATGGAAGTGGCCTGGTTCTCTGCACCCAAAGAAGGCATGGAAAAGCTGAAGCAAGATAAAGACCATGTTAACCATGTGTTTTGATTGGGAAGGTACTGTTCATTGAGTATGCCCTTCCAGGCCAAACAATTAATAAAGAGTACTACTTCAATGTTCTTCCTTGGTTGAGAGATGCAATATGATGAAAATGGCCACAGTTATGAGCAACTAGTGATTGGCAGCTTCATCATGAGAACAAGCCCATTGTTGTACCATGTCCTATGCAGAGTTTTTCAGCTGAAATATCAAATCATCTAGGTGACTCAGACCCTCTACAGCCCATATTTGGTGCTCTGTAACTTCTGACTTTCCCCCCAAACTAAAATCACCTATGAAAGGGAAGAAATATCACACCATCAATTGAGATTCCAGACAATACAATGGGGTGGCTGGTAGTGATTAGGAGAACTGTGTGAGGTCCCAAGGTGCCTACTTTGAAGGCAACTGAAGCGTCATTGTCCTATGTACAAAGTTTCTTGTATCTTCTTCAATAAATGTCTCTATTTTTTATAGTACATGGCTGTATACTTTCTGGATGAACTAGGGGGTGATTCTGAGTGAATGAATGCGTGAGCATGTATGTAGAAGGCCCTTTGAGGAGGTGACAATGGAGCTGAGACTTGGGAGATGAGATAACAATATTTACGCATAGAAGTAAGTAAATTACTTGATTTCTTGGTTTGCTTGGCCAAGTAATTGCTTTGCAGTTAAAGTAGAATCATTATTTATTGCAATCACCAGTTATATATATAGCATGTCCAGAAAAAGTCCAGCCATTTTTTATATGTGTGTGTGTGTATGTGTGTGTGTGTGTGTATTTCCCTTCAAATTTACTATTGGTTATAATATCTCCTCGATGCCAGAATATCACTTAAGCAGTCTCTCCTGGACATTTGGAAACTAGAGCCCCCTTAGCAGTATTGTGTTTAGAAATGGAATAAATAAAAAGTCACTAAATGATGACACGAGAATAAGTCCTCTGCGTAAAGTCATTAAGCTCTAATGACAGTCATTAAACTCTAAATGACCTACACTTACTTCAGTAGTTAAAAGTCATTTTTACTTCACTTTTTTATACTACTGGTGGAATTTCGAGTCAGGACATGAGGTAGCTAGGTTCGAAATAAGTGATATTAATACCAATATCTGATATTAATATTAGTATTAATATTAATATCAATATCTATAAATATTTCAATATCTAAGACTTTGTTTGTTTTATTTGAGTATTTAATTTTTAGCTCCTGAGAAATCCATATTCTACTAAATGTCACTTATCTCTAACTTATTTCAACCCTTCAGGCCAAGATTAAGAAATTAAAGGTAAGACTTTATTCAAAAGTCTTCTACAGATTTCAGACCACTGTTTCTGGAATGGTTTAACACTTTATTTACCTCTTTCAGGCCTGAAAGTTCAAACCAGATAGTGATCATATTCAGTTCGTACATACATTTAAACTCAATTTTCCCCAAATCTCAAATGAAGACCAACTCAGTGGAAAGCTCTGGGACAATCAGAGCCGCAGAAGCAGAGGAAATGAGTGGGAATTCAAGTTGATCGTCCTCCCTGTTTTAGTGTGAGGTCCTCCAGAGCAGCGTTTAGTGGGGGCCCTGCCTGCATGGCCACAGCAGAAAACATGAGCCACTTGTATATACCAGCACTGGAGACACAGGACTGGCTACCTAACTTGTGGGCTCCAGGGAAAGATGAAAATTCATGGTCCCTTGTTCAGAATCACTAAAGATTTCAAAAGAGTAACAGCAGAACATGAGCTCAAGTGCAGTTGTCCATAAAGCTGGCCTGTGAGAAAGCACTTTCCTAAGGTGGCCCTGGGGGTGACTGCACCCCAGTGTAAGAGGTGAACTCTTTTGTCCCTTCGGCATTTTCTCCTAAATTTGATTTTGTGTAAAGGAAATGGGAGGGGACTATCCTTCATTGATGTCTGACTATGTGTCAACAGCTTTCTGGCATTTTGTTTGATCCTCACAGTAACTCTCCTAGGCAAATGTTATCACCACATTTTTATAGATGTCTGACAGAGAGTCAGGATATTTCATTTGTCCAGGTCCTGAATCTGGATCTCTGGCTTCCTTCACCATATGCCCTTTTCCTATTCTAGCATCAATAAGCATTTGTTTTACAAATGTGTACACCTTTTAGAAAATGTACTGGATTGTTGGGAAGCGGAATGAGGTTTGTACAACACTGTGAAGGTCTTTCCAACTCCCAGGCTTAGCTGATTCTCCAACACAGAACTAGAAACAAGTTAGCTTAGAATCTGTGTTATTCTCATGTTTTTTATAAGTAGGCCACATAGCTAATTAATTAGCAAAGATCTACCTGATGATTCATACTTGAGGCTCATTAGTAATCTAGGCAACGTGTGTATAAAAATAAGGTAACACCTATTTACTCTTTTCTAAATGGCTCCTGGGATTTCATTCCAGTTCTCTAAAAGACTCTCGAAGTTTCCTCAATAAATAAAAAAATCACTTTTGAAATTACCCAGGAAGCTATAAAAACCTACATAATTTTTCTTTCCTTTTTGGATAGATACAAATTCCTGAGTTCGTATAATTCTAAAGAATGACTTGCAATATCTCTTTTTTAAGAGGACTAAATAAAACAGAATTCAATATTACAAAAAAACATGAAAATAATTGTGAATAAAGGATAAATGAAACTATTCTATTCTTCTTCTATTTCTGTCCTATAAATATGATGAGACCAGTAAACTGTTAAAATGATCTAAAATGTTGAAGGACATATTCTAAGTTACTTGACAAGAAAAATATTGTAATAGAAAAATGTGAATCTCTGCAAAAGGAAATCATAAAATACTCTTTCACAAAATTTTTGTGCTCCAAGCAAGCAGTTCTTTTCGTTAGCTAAGCATTTTAGTACTATATGGAAAGATTATTTGATTGAAAAATGAGGCAAGACCTTGATTGGTTATAATTAAAATTTAACATAAGTTTTTCTTGCTCGGGATACCATAAGTAAGATTAACTACAATATGTTTAGTTTTGTGGATGTTTTTAGTTATCTGCTTTACTTATTTAGCTTTCAAAAAAACCCAAAGCCTAAAATGCTTTTAAGTCCAGTTAAAGTTTATATACTCTTTCAGAAAAGATGTCTCCATAATGGCTTCTTGATGGTAAATTCTCTTAGAGCTAGTGAAAAAAAAAGGGTAAGTACCTGGGATAAAGTTTCTGAAAAACTGTACTAAGGAGATACTCACTCTGATTTTCACAGCAGACTGTCACTCTCTGAATGTGGTAAACTAGATAGCTGAGAAAAAATAGGCTCACTGTACATATAAGTGGGCTGTTTTAAAAATTGTTATTCTTGTTTTTTTTGTTTCTTTTCAATTCTTGTCAGCTTGATCTTAGGTTCAACTGTGAAGGAAGAAAAGGTAGAGATAATAACAATCTGGTAAACACCAGAATATTAAGAGATTAATATGCCATTATATTCATTCACTGATTTAATGGATATTTATTGAGAAACATTTTGCCAGACATTTGGTTGGAGCTGGGCATGCAGAATTGAAGAAGATAAAATTACTGCTTCCCTGAATCTTATATTCCAATAGAATGAAACAGAACATTAAGAAATAAGTGCCTAGCCCTGGCTCGTCTGGCTCAGTTGGTTGGACATCATTCTGCAAAATGAAAGGTCGTGGGTTCATTTCCCAGTCAGGGCACATGCCCAAGTTGTGGGTTTGGTTGAGAGATGCCATATGATGAAAATGGTCACAGTTATGGGCAACTGGTGGTTGGCAGCTTCATCATGAGAACATTGTTGTACCATGATGTTCAGTTGTGATGCATGTAAGAGGCAACTGATGTTTTCTCTCCCTTTCTTCCTCCCTCCCTGCCCCTCTCTCTAGAATCAATAAAAAAGGAAATAAGTGTCTAAGGTGATGTTATGGAGAGATACTTTCCAAGGATGATGAACTAGGGGGTGATTCTGAGTGAATGAGTGAGTGGCGTGTGTCTATAAGTCTCTTTGAGGAGGTGACAATTGAACTGAGGCTTGAAAGATGAGGTAGCAATATTTATGCAGATAAGTAAGCAAATCACTTGATTTCTTGGTTTACTTGGCCAAGTAATTGCTTTACACTTAAAGACCTTTATATGATCCTGACAGTCCTAAAAAGGTTTGTTTCCTCAGTGTTGCCATGGAACTATTGGAGTTGAAAATAAGCACAGTCACCTAACTTCAGGTTACCTTTTCTTAAACCAGGGAAGTGGGGCCCTGTCTCAGGGTATGCTGCCCCCCTGAAGGTGTCCACACCAGTCATCTCCACCTCATTTGGTAGCAGGAAAAACAGAATCTGGGATGAATTGCATTACTCTCTACCATGGATGGTGCAAACCCTAACCATGACTATCTATAATCAAGTTGTGTCTCATGTGCCTTGAGGGGAGATAAAAAAAATAGACAAGGGAGCAAAGAAGTCAATGAATCAATCGTGAATCAATCAGTAGGCACTTGTGTACATGGAGCTTCTGCTCTGTGTCAGACACAGTACTTGCCTTTGGAAGTGACCTTCTGAGCTTTAGAAGCAAAGTCTTGTGGGGCTTCCAGATGAGAAAACTTGATGATCCCTGAGGGCAGGTATGAATCTTCATGAATCAATGGCCATTGGAAAAAGAGAAGTGAATGTGAGAACAGAAAAACTGTGAAATTAAATAACTGCTTTGCAATTGGATTCTCCTTCCCACCACAGGAATCAGCTATGTTTTCCCCAAATTTCACCTCCTTAAACATAGCTATTAATCACTGGTGCACTGGAGAAGGCTCCTATCAGCATCCAATTGCTACATTTTTAGGAATTTTGTAAGGAGTTTGACATCACCTTTATAGCGTGAAATCCGCTATGGTGGATTATTTATACCACATCAATGCCCAGGGGGTGCAAATCAGGCTTGCCCTACAGACAGCTGGTTGTTAACCTTTCGCCAGCACAACACTGGACTCTAAGCATCAGGAAGGATGTCTCCTTCCTCTTCTTTTCAGCACCAGTAATGCCTACCAAGTCTGAAATAGCCCAGACAAGCTGCGACTAGGGAGTCATTGCTCCTTGGGGTCAGAGTTCACCTTGGACAGAGAAATAAATTGGAAAAAGGGGCTGATCGTTTCTGTTTCACTCTAAGCTTGAAGTTTCTTCAACAGCTCCCAAGAGGAGGCTAGGCCCCAGAGTACTCCTCCAGGGTAACTGGCCCTCCCGGCCTGGCCTCTGGCTGATTTCCCAGGCCACTGCTTGCTGCTACGTGTGCAGAGCCCCTGCTGGCCTCTGGGGCAAACACGTTGGCAGAGCTGGTGAATGTGGGTCAGAAGCCCCAGGAGTAAATCACTGTCTCTCTGGCGCTGTTTCCTCAGCTGGGGCCTGTTTTTGTGTATTTTTATGTTTCAGGTTTGTTGGGCAACATGCTCTTTGTGCCCTAGTTGATGAAAGAATTTCTAAAGAATGTGCTGTTTGATTAGTGTCTTTTCTACGTTTTTTTTAAAGAAATTTTATCCAGATGTAGACTTATTTTTTAAAATGTTTTATTAGTAGTATTTTTAAATTCTCATGCAACTGCATTTTTTCATTGCTTTTAGAGAGAGAAAGATGAGAGAAAGAAAGAGAAACATGATCAGCTGCTTTCTCGTATGGTCCCCAACCAGGGTATGCCCACTGACCATGAACCAAACACACAACCTGGGTATGTGCCCTGACTGGGAATTGAACTTGCAACCTTTCATGAAACATGAAACAATGCTTCAACCAACTGAGCCACACTGGCCACGGGGGTATAGTTCCATTTTAATCCTAACTTCAGAATTCTGTCCCGACATCTTGATTCCTTTGGTTCCTGATCCTATTTGTTCTAGTAATCCCAGTGTTTAATATCAGGTCTATTAATGTTTCCCAGTCTGATAATTGTCTTGTACATTCCTTTTTTCCTCCCTATGTCCTTTGAGTGTGGATTGTTTTGGAGCTCAGAGAAACAAATTGTTTTTCCAATGTCAGCACTTTTCTAAAATGTGACTTTGGGGAAATAATTGAATTCTGCTGCCCGTGAAATGGGTGTCAACTTTTCTTTCCATAAGTCTCTGGAGAGAATTGTGTAAATAAGTGAGACCATCTGAGATGGTTTATACTTCCCAAGGAACAGCATGCATACATAGACATAGGGGAATGCCATTTTGAAAATTTACACAAGGCCCCTTTCTCCCTCATGGTTCCTTTTTTACTTAGGTTTTCCAGTCCATCTTGCTGCTTGTCTTGACCACTTCTGTTAAGACATTTGCTGCTCTTATGCTGTGTGAGATTTCTGTTCTGCCACTTAGTGTTGATTTTGATATTGATCTTTTTGAGTCTATTGAGCTTGTTACAGTATTATATCAAAATTATTATATACTGAGGAAACATAAATTGGCCTTCAATGATCTCTTCCTTAGAATGAGGCATTATAGGTTCTTAACAACATTTCTCCCTTTGTCTCTTTCTGACACCCTTCACTTTCAACTCAACATCCTTTTAGACAGATCTTTTCCATGGCCCATACAAACTGAGCTGTGTGCGAACTGTATTTCCCTGCTATATTGGTTTCTGATTCCACCTGCTTTTTTTTTTTTTGCTTCAGCAAGAGAAGCCTGGAATGGATTCTTTCTGACATGTTGCCAATAACATTATAGAAGGAGGAAAACAGTAACAAAAGAGACCAAAGAACAAAATGGAACAGGAGCACCTGTGCACAGCGTTAATGTGCTCACACAAACTTTCTGGTTTGTTGACAAGTGTAAATGAAAATCTCCTGCTGCTTTTCAGAGTAAATATCCACGTCTCTGCTTTCCGGTCATCACGTGGCCTGTTTGGTTTCTCTTGACCCTTATCACTTGGTGTATGACTTCTCTACCCTGTATTTCCCCCAGTATCACTCAGCACAGAAAATAATGACTTCAAAGACTGTGGAATAGAGGTGGGTCCCCTCCTGGTGCGTTTGGTCACCAAGATCCATCTCCACCAGCCTTATGATTGCCATCATGTCTTGTGCTTCTTTTTTTTTTAAGATTTTATTTATTTTTCTTTAGAGGGGAAGGGAAGGAGAGAGGGAGAGAAATATCAATGTATGGTTGCTTCTCGTGAGTCCCCTGCTGGGAACTGGCCTGCAACCCAGGCCTGTGCCCTGACTGGGAATCGAAAGGCGATTGTGTGGTTCGCAGGCCTGCACTCAATCCACTGAGCTACACCAGCCAGGGCTTTGTGCTTCTTTTTGAATCAGGTGATCAAACCATGGAGTGATGGTGATATTTTGGCCTCCCTCTTTAAGAGTTTCACTTCCCCCATCTGACGAATGTATTCGAGTGTCCAACCATCCAGGCTGGCCAGAGAATTTCCCAGACTTAGCACTAAAAGTCCTGTGTCCTAGGGTACCCCTAGTCCTCATACAGGGAGATGGCTCTTCCCCCTTCTTCTGATTCATCAGCAGGAGAGGAAATGTTAGTCTGGGCTGCAGTCAGTCTTTCTGTTAAACTCAAGGCCGTGTCTTCCACCAGGTAGACAAACCACAGCCCATTAGTCAAATTCAGCTGGGGGCCCGTTTCTGTATAGCCCATGAGTTAAAAATGTTCCTTACATCATTACAGAGTTGTCAAAAGAAAAGGTGAATATATGACAGACCACATGTGGCCTACAAAGCCAAAAAGAGTATACTCTGGCTTTTCACAGAAGTTGGCTGACCCAGAGATTAAATGCCTCTCCCTTTGTGGTTCAACAATCGGGGTTGGCATGCCTGGCCCAAGGCCATTTGGCTAATGAGGTGTAGGAAGAATATAGTGATCTTTGATTATTCAAAGCAGATTCTAGAAATGACTCTCATTCACATCATCTCTTTAATTGCTATATTTCCTTTATTCTGGAGAGAAAGGCAAGCAGTGTATATGTAGATAAGTGACACAGAATTTTGTTTAAAAGAAAAAACATTGCTTTTAATTCAAATTAACTATAGTGACTGAAGTATATAGTCTTTGTGCATAAGTGATCAATAATTTTCTAGTACATATTGTCAATTATCTCCCTGTATCTATCTGCTATAAATTATTAGTTAAACCAGCATGTTTTTCCTTGTGCCCTAAATTGCCCCAGACTGGAGGGAAGGGTTGATATTCTATGGAAATTAAATCAAGTGCATGTACCTGGAACCTAGACCTGTGTGCAAGTTTGAAAATTTGATAAGTTGAAAGATTTCCTTTGCCTTGTCTGTAAAATAGACTTTATCCATCCTTCCTCCCTTCCTTCCTTCCTTCCTTCCCTCTTTTTTTTGGTCAGATAAAGGAGGGACATTTTGAAGTTGTAGAAACTGAACACTGTTGAGAGAGTTGAGTTTCTATTGCAACTGGTAGAAGTAGGTCCCATACAGTGTTATTTATATTCTTAAATTTAGAATAATTCTTATTTGATCAGGTAGTCTTTTTATTACCTCTTTACATTGTAAAAGGGTAATTAACTCTTTGATAATTAAAGTTTAGGGACTTTACTGCATTGTTTTACCCTTGTTAGGATAACTGTCAGAACATGGGGAAATGGAAATATTTGGCTGTGATATGTTTCATTTTATTTTCTTTCTAGTAGAATATTTAAAAGTAATATACAAATCTCAAATGTTTCTCTTTGTTTTATGCTGAGACTAATAGCATTCTTTTATTCAAATGTGGATGTTTTAAACAATAGAGTTATGAGGGTGAATTTTGTTTATTGCTCTTTGAAATATAGCCTACCTCCATTCCACTTAAAATGTCCTTTGCTGATGTTCAAGTGTGACGTTGTTTTGACAATCGTCAGCAACCAGACTACTAATGCATGAGAATGATCTGCTTTTCTATTTCTTCATATTCCTTAGCTAAAAATTTTTCTTTAGAATTGAAAATGATAATTAAGTTTACTTTAATACAGAGGCTGTTAACCAATGGTCAACAGATTCCTTTTAAATTCTAAAATGGGCTTTAATGACTGTCTCGAAAATGTACACATTGATGGGTGCATAGGAGTAGAAAAGGGTTGAGTTTTGACAACATTCTCAAGGGGAGACTGGCTAAGTGATAACACAAAACATCTATGCATTAATTCTAGAGATAGACAAGCGGAGGCGGCAGTGGTTATGGGACTGATCGTGGTCACCTGACAAATGAGAAGTCTGGCATTAGAACCAAAATGATGGACATCTGGCTTCCGGTCTAGGCCTCTTGCCACTTGATGGAAATATTTGTGGAAGTGAGTGAGTGTATGCGTGAGCATGTCTGTATGTGAAGGGGCATTGTAAAATACTTTGCAGACATATTCTTCCCCCAACGCAATGTGATTTTCTCTGTAGGGTAGGCTTTTCAGAAATGTTATGATTTTCACAAGTGCCTTGGGAAGGCTGCCTTGTTTTTCTGTGTGCCCAACCCTGGTATGTGACAGAGGTGTGCCCAGATGACAGTAAATATATTAACAGATGATGTCATAACTTCAAAGATTTAAATTTAAGGCCACAAAATTTAAAATTTAGCTTGAAAATTAACTGTCATTTAAGTTGCCATCTGTGGATAAGCGGAAACCTGTGCCAGTCTAATTAGCAATCAGGAATATGGTAATTGCTTTTGGCATATGAATGTGTAAATCTCTGGAGTAAAATTATGCCAAGTCGTGCATTTCTGAGTCTTTATTTCTTTCCAATTGACAGTGTTAATATTCTAATACTATATTACTTAGCATTCTACTTTAGGATTTAAAAAAGTTTTTGTTTTCCTTTTTTAAGCAAAAGAATATTTATCTCTTTTTCATCACCATCATCATTTACCTATTTCCTTAAGTCTAGAGCGAGTTTTCCCGACCTACACATTATTAAAATGTTGGAACATATAATTCTTCATTGTGAGGGGCCGTCCTGCACATTGAAGTATGTTTAACAGCATCCCTGGCCAATACCCACTAGACACTGGAACCCTTTCCCCATAATCATGACATAAAACGTCTTTAAATTTTCTCTGGGATGAGAACACAGGTATTAGACTGCTTATTCTATAATCTGATTTTTGAACATATAGAACATATGATTAATGCTTCTGAAAAATTGTTCCCTGGAAAGTTAACAGAAAAAAGTTAGGACTCACGTTTAGTTCATGTGCTAGCCGGGGTGCGGAGATGTCCCAAATCGCTTCTGCACTCAACCTTGATATTATGATCCTTCATGACTTCCCAAATAGCAATTCCCAGCTGTTTGCCCAGGAAAAAGCCCCTCTTTGGAAAGCAGTCTATCTTTCTTTGTGTCACCTTGTTTGAGGAGCAATGAAATCCAATTTTCCTTTACAATGATTTGTGAAGTAGCAAATGGAGTTGACATCTGTTCAACAAATCTGAAGACAGTCCATTTTTATTTTTCCCCCCTGTGGAACTAAAGTCATCACCGATTCTGTCCTTTGGCCTTCCGTCAGTCTCTTGTTATCACCTTGTAATAGTCTAAGTAAGGTTGAATTTAAAAACTAAAAGGACAGAGATGGGGGTAAGAACCGGAATGACTGGACAGAAGCATTGTTTGGCCCTGGCATTTTAATGAGAGAGCAGGATATTTTTATGGCAATTTACTCAGTTATTAATTTACCTATATTTACTGAACCCCTATAATGTGAAAAGTGTTTTTCTAGGTAGGGAGGACAGAAATGTGAATAGTATGGACAATTTCTCTACTCTCATGGAGCAACCAGATAGTAAAGAACTATGTTAATCTATAAGCAAGATATTACTAAGAGCAAAAAATCTATAAGCAAGATTATTACTAAGAGAAGCCGCCATGATAAAGAGAGGAACAAGTGATGTTCCTTCAAGGGCTCAAAAAACAAACGAACAAACAAACCAAAAACATTTAAACTGGGTTCTGAATAGAAAGGAACCCAGGTGAAGGGGACTGGACTAGTCACTCCTAAGTAACCCACTTTGGCATAAGAATTACTTTGAGCTGAAGGCAGCTGAGAAACAGTGTAAAAGGGACGGAGGGACAGAGCCACCGCATCTCAGAAAGCAAAGCCATTATGTATTTTCAACGCTGTACATGTAAAACAGAAGATGAAGGTATGTAAAGCTTGATAAACTTTTCTGATTCCTGCCTCTCTTTCAAAGCTCTCAAAAGAAAATATTTGAATTTCTTTTCAGATGTTCTTGTCCCTTTTGACCCAACATGAACTGTCCAGTTGTGCCTTCTGTTATATTCGGATTAACTGTTTTCTACAAATGTTTTGTTACAAAGTTTGTAACATGAAGGTTACGCCACACGTTAAGCACTTTCTAAGCTACAGGGGGGGACATGGAATGAGAAAATTTAACAGAGAAAACAGGAAGATGTGAAAAGAAATGCTAGACATTCTCTTAGTAATTCATGATCTGTTAGATTTCAACTGAAATAAGCAAACAGCTACTTGTCTAGTCACTTTGGCACAATTTCTGTGCCTTACACAGACGTTCCCAGGTGTCTGTCACAGGAATCCCACCACTGCTGTCAAAGGACAAAGAGGGCCAACAGAATGATGTGGCCTTCCCAAGGAAGCCAAAGGCTTTGTGAATTGGAATGCAATACCTTCGGGGTTGTCCCCTTTGCTGGGAGCTACAGCCATCCTTCCCATCCTAGGAACCAAACTTCATCCAACTCTGATAGCACTTGTCAGAGACTGTTGACTCACCAGTCCTTCTTGTTCCATGGAGAGTGGTCCCCGCTGCTTCTCCTCACTGCTATTCTCTTTCTCCATATCATGCCCTATACGTAGGCCTCCTCCAAGACTTTACTGTAAACGGAAACCACTGACTTTCAAAATACCATCCATTTATCATGTCAGGGGCACACCATGTATCCTGAGCTTTGATTCAGAAAATGTGCTCCCTCCACCTCTGGATTCCAGTCGGTGTGAATGAAAGAGACAATCTGTGTATACTGTATTGCGGGAAGACAGCCCTTCTTGTCTGGGGCGGGGGGCGGGGCGACAGGGGTCCATGAGAATCATCCCTCGTGTCCCCTTTTGGAACCTGTGTGGTATTTTGCCATGGAAAATGAAAATAAAATTACTTTTATTAAGCGGGGTTTTAGGGTTTAGTGACTTTTTTAGTTAAGGAGTAAACTCATTTCTTCTGTGCCATTATTTCTAAGAATGAATGTGTTTTAAATCTTGAGCCATAACTTATCAAACGCCATTTGGAAGGTAGCCTAGTCATTGCCTGTAGAGTGCTTACAAGACTCCTCCAATCTCTTCTATGTCTCCTTCTTGTGCGGAGGACATACACACTGATGTCACATGTATGAGAGTATACTACAAATGTACACAGGGTGGAAGTTCAAAGAATTATTTTTTAATATTACCAAATATTAAATATTCCCACATATTTACCAAAGACCACTTTTGTAACTATGCAGGAGATACATGGGTAAGTAGAAATTTTAGCCCTGTCCTCAGAGAGCTCAGATTGTGGGGGGAGAGACTCATATCAACAGATAACAATAAAAGAAAAGAGAAGTACCCCAACCAAGTACGGTTTGCTATGAGAATTTACTGGAAAGGGAGAAAGTGCTGTCTGGTGGGGCTCAGGAAAGCCCCATAAAGAATAAGTCACACAAGCCAGGTGTCCAAGTATAAATGTGAGTCCACTGGAAGGGAAAGGTGGTGGGAGTGAAGACAGTCTCTCCCGGACATGAGCAAAGATAGCAAAGATGGGTCTTCTGTTCGAAATGTTGAGTGTGGTTCAGTTTCTGTGATTTGTCTCCCAGATTTTAACTCTTTATTACAATACAGAAGATGCTGTTTCTCTTTAATCTTTTGTGAAAGTTCCTGTACAGGTTTCAAATAGCCAAAGACACCATCACACTGTGTCGTCGATGCTGATGTCCCTCACTTGACATTTAACATGGGTATAGCATGATCATAACAGGCATTGGGGATCAATTCTTCATCTTTTCACTGTGCCCTGCCAGAGCCTCCAAGGTTTATTTTTAGGTAGGAGTAGGAGAAGAAAGTCTATCCTCACTGAGTCTCCTGCAAACCTGTGTCCCACCATTCTGCATTGTTCTCAAGCAGCAGCAGGGACCATGCTTTCTATCCCCCAAGATTTCATGTACCTTGGGCCTCTGCCTTGAGTGTTTTCCATAACCACTTAACCTAGCTTATTTCCATTTGTTATTCAGAATGCAGTTGTGGTGTTCTTTTCCTTGAGTACCCTCTTCTGAATTTCCAAGCCCACCAGACCATGGCATATTAGGTATCTCTGTTTTATGCATCTATCAAATAATTCTGTATGGTAATTGCTTGTTCAATCACCTCTACTGAAAATTCCTTGATGGTGAAGACAGTTTGTTTTATTTGTTATTAAACTGTCACTGTCTACCTTTTTGTCTGTAAAAAGTAGCTTCACACTAAATATTTGTAGAATATGTTAATGAACATTGTATAAAACAGTACCATGAATAATATCTTTGATTTATTCACTATGTGTTATTTCAAGGTACTTTAAATATAGTGTCTCATTTTAATGTAATTTTTAGTATAATCATTTGTGAGAATTATTATTATCCATATTTTAGCTAAAGAAATTGGGCCTTGTAGAGGAAACTTGCCAGATATTTTACTCTTTAACCTGGGGACACTTGAATGTTTGCTAAAAAGTTTTATTTATTTCCCCCCAATTTTCTTCTTTTTTATAAATCGTTTAGCCTTAGATCATTGTGGTGGTACACTCTCTGTAAGAGCTCTTTGTAAAATACATTTTTTTAAAAGAAATAGGAAAGTACATTTGGCAAAAGTCAATAAACAGAATACTCAAGTGGTTTCAAACTTGAAAGGTAGACTTCAGAGGCTTTGAGAAACTTTTAACCTTGACATTCTCTCAACCTAATTGTCAAGCCTTTCTTAGGTGTTGGTTACTTGCTGAGATAAGAGGGATTTTCAGTGTATAATATACAGGTCACTGGTTTTAAGTTGGGTCCATTATAATTTATTGGAGTCCTGACAGTTCTAGGTGATATAAAGAAGAAAGATTGGCTTTATTAGGTGATTTCCCCATCTTCGGTAGTGCTACTTTAATAGATAATAATGGTTAACAACTTGATGACATTTCCCTGATTTTATTTTAGCATTTGGAAGGTGATGAATTCTAGGACTCACTAATGTTGAAATGAGCTCGTTGCCCAGAAGAGTGAGTCTGGGAGTCACAAAAAGTCCATTTTCCCTAAACTTTAGCCCTGTGACTCTCATTCTGTGCCTCTCCAAGTACAACCTGACATTTCTGTCTGATTGGTTGAGAGCTCTTAGAAGCAATTAAGAGTATACTTAGATACCCATCCAAACGTTTCAATTTAATATATACCTACAGAAACAGAAAGCTCAAGTAGTTTGCCAAGTGGGAAAAGGCTTCATACCAATTCATGTTTAGAGCTACCCTTATGCATAAGCATCTTGACGACCCCCTTTTTGCTTCAATTTTAGTGGTACCTGCAGGTACCCTGTCTACCTCCTCTAGTTTATTTCAAAATTCCAGCAATAGAACATGGGAGAGATTATCATGTCATGATTTGAGATGAGGTTGGAAATAGTCATAAAAATAACACCTTGGCACATTATGATTTGGCATGTGTCACAGTAATAGATCTTTCCCTTTGGCCTTTGAGAGGATAAGAGTGAAGGACATTGGAAGGCTGGCCACCTGGAAACAGGAGGAGCAAAGCTCATGCATGGAAGATGAGATGTCATTTTAAGCTTGTTCTTAGAGTGCCCCTGTCCACTCCCATTTGTATCCCACAGTGCTTCCTCTCTTCTTTCATTCATCGTGGTATTATCTCTCCTCAAACTATCTTTGCAGGTTTTAGAATAGGGCTTGTTCTTCACTCACAAGGGCTGGTATGGTAGACGGAATTCCAAGAATGACCCTCAGTAACCTTTTCCTCTGAGGACAGATGAAACCTGTGAATATGATGATATGATGCTTATCACTCCCTTTATTATATTATCAAATGTAGAAAAAAGGTGGACCCAAACTAATCACAGGTGCCCTTTATAAGCAGTGTATTTTTGCTAGTTTGTGGCAGGAGGTAAAATCAGAGATATAAAGTTCTAGAGTGATGTGATCCTGTTGTTGGCTTTGAAGACAGATGGGGCCACATGACAAGGAATGCTAGTGGCCTCTTGGAGCAGTGAGTGGGTTAAGGCTTATTGCCAGCAAGGAAATGGGGTCCTCAATTCGAAAACTACAAAAACAAAAAGTCCCAAAACCTGGATTATACCAACAGCTGGAGAAACTTCTAAATGGCTTCTCTCCCCAGTCCAACAGATAAGAATTCAGTACAGTCAACAGCCTGATTTCAGCTCCGTAAAGCAGAGGACCTGGTGGAGTTCACCTGCACTCCTGACCTACAAAACTATAAAATAAAGAATGGATATGGTTTCAAGTTTGTGATAATTTGTTATGCAACAATATAAAACTGATAAAAGTGCAATTTATTCTTCCCCTACCATTAGTGATGATTGCCATTTCATGCTGTAATTCACAAAACCAAGTTCTCAGCTGTATAATTTTGTTGTTGATGATATTTGTAATTTTATGGTGTTCTGCTCAGTTCTGATTGCAAATAACTTTTGTTTATTTAAAAATTGTATTTCTTGTCTATATTTTTGCAAAGTATGTGTTTGTTCCAATAGAGATAGTAGGAATTGAAAAATGTGTTGAAATTGAAATTATTATTACAGATCATCACAGCCATGGCTATCATCATTTGGTCTGGGTTTTCTTAGCTATGCAACAGTTATATGAGATCTCAGAGCTGAGGGCCTTTAAAAACATAGGATCTAGGGATTCTCAGCCTGGGTGAAGAAGCCACCCATTCTACAGTGGCACCACAGCATATCTGCAAAGAACGAGGTAGAAAGAAACAATGAAAATTCAATTTTTATAACTCATATCCTCATTTGTTAAACACCAAGTAATCGAGCTTATTTATTTACTTTCTTTTTTAATTTTTTTAAAATATATTTTATTGATTATACCATTACCGTTCTATTCCACCCCTTCATTCCCCTCCACCCTGCACATCCCTCCCCCACCATTCCCCTCCCTTTAGTTTATAACCACGTGTCTCAAGTTCTTTAGATTCTATATTTCCCCTGCTATTCTTGCCCTCCCCCCTATCTATTTTCTACCTACCATCTATGCTATTTTCTGTGCCTTCTCCCCCCTTCTTCCCCTCCCACCCCCCTGTTTCTAACCCTCCATGTGTTCTTCATTTCTATGGTTCCACTCCTGATCTAGCTGTCCTCTTGGTTTGCTTTTGTTTTAGGTGTGGTTGTTAATACTGTGAGTTTGCTGTCCTTTCACTGTTCATATTTTTTAATCTTCTTTTTCTTAGAGAAGTCCCTTTAACATTTCATATAATAAGGGCTTGGTGATGATGAACTCCTTGAACTTGACCTTATCTGAGAAGCACTTTATCTGCCCTTCCATTCTAAAGGAAAGCTTTGCTGGATAGAGCAATCTTGGATGCAGGTCTTTGGATTTCATGACTTGGAATACTTCTTTCCAGCCCCTTCTTGCCCGTGAGGTCTCTTTTGAGAAATCCGCTGACAGTCTGATGGGAACTCCCTTGTAGGTGACTGTCTCCTTATCTCTTGCTGCTTCTAGGATTCTCTCCTTCATTTTAATCTTGGCTAATGTCATTATGATGTGCCTTGGTGTGTTCCTTCTTGGGTCCAACTTCTTTGGGACTCTCTGAGCTTCCTGGATTTCCTGGAAGTCTATTTCCTTTGCAAGACTGGGGAAGTTCTCCTTTATTATTTGTTTAAATAAAGTTTCCACTCGTGGCTGTTTCTTTTCCCTTCTGGTACTCCTATAATCTGGATGTTGGAACATTTAAAGATGTCCTGGAGGTTCCTAAGCCTCTCCTCTTTTTTTTGAATTCTGGTAGCTTCACTTTTTTCTGTTTGGTCATTTCTTCCTTCCTTCTGGTCCATTCCATTGATTTGAGTCCCAGTTTTCTTTCCATCACTATTGGTTTCCTGTGCATTTCCCCTCAGTTCAATTAGTTTAGCCTTCATATGTTCCTCTAATTTGTGACTAAAATCAATCAGTTCTGTGAGCATCCTGATCACCAGTATGTTGAACTGTGCATCTGAGAGGTTTGCTATTTCTTTTTTACTTAGAGTTATTGGCTCTGGGGCTTTGAGTTCTTCTTGAGCCATCTTTTGGACTGTTTGTGCCTGTTACGTATGAGGAGCAGAGCCCTAGGTGTTCACCAGGGTTGGGCAACTCAGTCATTGGGTGTGATGCTGTATGTGGGGGCAGGGTCAAAGGAAAGCAATGTTGGTCCCCTCTGCTGCCTCCCGCGGCTGGACCCGCGCGGTCCATCCCACTGCGCTTGAATGTGCGACTTTGGTCAGCCCACCGCCCCGCACCCTCACTGGGTCCGCCTGATGCTACCCCGGCTGCCTGGGCGCCTGGGGTCAGGGGATCTTTCCTGCCTGTCCCTGCTCGCTGCTGACTCTGCCCCTCTTAATTGGTCCCAGCTGAATGGTTCGTTGTTGTAGGACTTCCGTATAGTTCAGTTTTCTGTGTTTTGGCTGTGTCTTTGTTTACTAAACCTTTGTTGTATTCAAACTTGGTTGTAGGAGAAGGCACAATGTTTCCACCTATGCCTTCATCTTGGTGGAAGTCTCCAGGTTATTTATTTTTTATATGTGGAAACAAACTCAGAAAGGTTAAACAACCTGCACAAGGTCATACCCCAATTACAGGAGGAGGAACCATTTTAAGGGTCAGAGTTTCTTCTATATATTACACTTTCTTATCTCTGGTCCTTTTCAGGCTCCCCAATGATAAGGTCAGGGGTTACATTCTCAATTCTTCCAGGACAAAGGAGAATTCTCAGAATTGAATTCATTATAAAGTCCATCAACATCAGTATCACTTCTTTTATCTCTTTAAAGGCAAGAAGTTTTATTTAGGAAAGATTCTTTCTATGTCTTTGGAAGCAGAGTAATCACCTTCCCTCACTCCCCAAGAATGACAAAAGACTTCTAACATTTTAATGCACGTTTTGACTTAGAACTAAAGACAAATGTGAAGAACATAGGAGAAAGAAATGTATGATATTATATTTCTGATCATAGAAAAAATGTGTCTATGGAAAGGGTAACACCAATATTACTAAAGTCACTGTTTGATGGTCAAAGAGTAATCACATGTTTCTTTGCATCTTCCAAGCTTGAGGAATTAAAAGTCCACAAAACATCTTATACTTTACCAAAACATCTCCAACTTTACCATGTGTCAGAATCACTTGGAGGGCTTACACAGCTACAGCTCACTAGATCACACACCTAGAGTTTCTGAGTTGGTAGGGTTGGTGCCAGGTCAAAAATGTGTAGTTCTAGCAGTCTCCTCAGAGATGCTACTGCAGCTGATCTGGGAATCATAGTTTGGGAAGTACCAGGGCACTGAAACTGCTCCGGGTTGTTCATGAGGACTAGCATGACTAGCAGCGGGATTTGGAGACTTTTAGAGCATGGAGAGAGGCCAAAGGCAGTGACTTATTCATTCCCCAAGCATTTACTGCAGGCTTAATGTGGCCAAGCTCTGTGTCTGATGTCATAGAAGAAATTAGTAAATCGTTATGTCAATTAAGAAGAAAAAACACAAACAACAAAATATAATGTGTGACTCTAAAGATTAAAAAATGAGCACATTGTAGTCTTGAATGCAAAGCTGAGGGTCCCCAAATATCAAGGAAGGAATGGCCTATGACAGATTACTAACTTTTAATGAAATAGCTTATACTTAGCGAAATATGTGTTTGGATATTATGTTAAGCAAAATTCATTGTTATATTTAACCTGACACAGACACAGGTATGTGATTTTTCTAAATTTTACCCTTGCTTACTTGAGTCAAGGACATGACTCAAAAGTCTTCCTTGAGTCAAGGACATGACTCAAAAGTCTCTTCAGTATTTGTTTTATTATCAGTTTTTCTCTTTCTATTGCATCACTTTCATCAGCAGAGCTCTGTGCTAGTCATCCTTCTTATGAGAAAAGAAACTTTTCTTTTTGCCAATTTTTTTTATCCTGTACCTGACTCGAGTCTCTTTTCTGAGTCTACGGCAACTCCTTAAAGCTCTGTACTTATTTTCTAATTCATTTTTTGAACTTTTGCTAAATAATGGAGGCCATCATTATACCCAAATGGCTTGTCTCAGTCATCAATGATTTCCATTGACTGTGCTATAGCAAAAGATCAGCCCACAGTCCCCAGTATTTGTCATAGTATATTATTGTTTTCTGTGACCTATTCTGAATATAGATCTATCTTGAAATTCTTTCTTTACTAGGTTCCTGGCCCATCATAATCTTCTGATTATGATAACCTACTGCTTAATTGACTAGTTCCTCTAAATTTCTTGGCTAATTTTTCTCCATCTATATACATTTTCCAAGACTTTACTTCTAGACATACCTTTATTCAGAAAAGATAAATCTAAGTGTACAGCTGAATGCATTTTGAAAAATATATATACCATATAACCATTACCTAATTGAGGCATATTTCCTTCACCTTGAGAATTTCTCATATGATACTGAAGCAACGGCTGTATTGATTTTCATAATGATAGATTTGCCTGTTTTTGACCTCTATATGAATAGAGCACACAGTATATAATCCTTAGTCTCTGACTTCGTCTGCTCAACTTAATATTTTTGAGATCTATACGTGTTGGTGCATTTACTAGTAGTTCATCTTCATTGTTAGTCTAATATACATTGTATGCTTTCTCTTCTTTGCATTTGAATTGTTTTCTGCATGCAGCTCAACTGTTGTCTGCATTGGGAGCAGCTGTGAGGCATTCCTGGAGAAGTCTTTCTATGGAAATACATTTTTATTGATATCACAATAGACATGTAGGAGTGGGTTTGATGAATTACTGGGTAGCTGAATGCCTAAGTGTATAAGAAGTTCACAGTTTTCCAAGATGAATGTGCTTTTGAAACCTCATGAGCAAGAATGAGAGAGACTGTTTCTTGTGATGAGGTCCCTCTATCTTATGTTAACACAGGCCCACTGACTTTCTTCTACCTTCTCTTCTTTTACACCTTTATGTGTTCCTACATTTAAAGTTTCTCTTTTATAAACAACATATTTTGTTCTTTTATTTTTATCTTGCCTGATAAGTTATCTTTTAATTGGACTTTTAGTTTATATATACCTAGTGTAATTACTAATTTGGCTAACTTTTTGAGTCTACCATCTCACTATTTGTTTATGTATCCGTTCTATCTCTGTTTCTTCTTTTTCTGTGTATTTGAATTAATTGAGTAGTTTTTAACATTCATTTTGTCTCCTCCAATGACCTTTATCTGTATTATTATTGTTTTTGTATTATATTTATTTTTGTGATTGCTCTGGAGAGTATAATATGTATCCTTCACTCATCATAGTTTAATTTGAATTAATACAATAAACATTTATAAATGATGAAAGAAACAGCAGTATAATCTCATTTAATCCTAGTTTTGACCCATTCTCTTTCGCTGTTCTATATTTTATTTTTAAGTGATATTACAGTGTCTTCACGTCTGGGTGTTGGATGGGCACAGGCATAAATTCTTGAATCTTTTCACTTCTTTTTAATCCATTCTCTTAGTGGTCTCATGCACTCTTGTGGTTTTAAATATGTCGATGACCCTAAAATTGTACATGTAGCCCTGACCTCCCCCGTGATCTCCAGACTCATATATTAGACTTACTACTTGACAGATTAATTTTGATTTCTGAGGAACTCCCAAATTTTCTCCTAACTGTGCTATTCTCACAATATTCCCCATTTCATTTAATTACAATTTTATTGTTATAGTTGCTCAAAACCAAAATTTATTGTCCTTCACTATTCCTTTTCTTTTGTATCCACATCTGCTCCTTCATTCAGCCTTGTCAGTTCAACTTTCCACATGTATCCAGTAACTGACCACTCTTTATCACTTCCCCTAAATTACCCTTTACCCAGGTCTCCATCACCACACTGCAGAATATTGCATCGGCCTCCTTCTTCCTTATGCCCCTACCCTCCTTCAAACTAGCAATCATAGAGATTTTTTTTTTGAAGTTGCATCAAAGCCTTCTAATAGCATCTCATCTCAGTAAATGCAGAGTCCTCGCCATGGTGTATATTGGTGAGGACTGGGCTCCTACGTGCTCTGACTCTTGCTGCCTCTCTGTCCTCACCTGCAGTTGCTTTCCTGCCCTTTTCATTCTGCATCTACTGCAGTAGGCTCCTCCCTCGGGGCTTGTGCATTTGTTCTTCCTTATGCCTGACATGCTTTTCCCAAGATATCGGATATATAATCACACTCTCACATATTTACTTGAATGAGTAAAAACCTTCCCCGATACTTCTAGAATGTGTTCCATTATTTTGTTTTGATGTGATGAATACTATCCAGATTATTTCCATGTTTTATTTGTATTGCCAAGTGTATCTTCCACTGTGATGGAAACTTCATGAGGGCTAGGGAATTTGTCTGTTTTGTTTACTGCTGTAGGAAACCAACAAATATTTTTTAGATTTATGAATTTAATGAAAGAAGGGATCTTCAAATTACTTGTCAGCAAGCTGAGACTTATGGTGGTAAAGTAACTTTCCAAAGGTCATAAAATTAGTAAGTCAGTGGTAGAATGGAGATTAGCAGTGTAACTGAATAAGATGAGGGTTAGTAAGGAGATTTGCAGCAGTGTGAACCACTCTAAGGAAATTGGGCAATGGGTTGTTCATGGGAGATCATAAGGAATTTTGTCATGATAAAGGACAGAGGTGACAGAACACCTTCTACAGAGCTCAGATAAAAACAAGGTAAGGGAATGGGGGCTCTGGATGAAAGAAGGTGCAGGGATTAGCCAAAGAACAGATATGCCTAACCGGTAGACACAGACAGCAGTGTGGTGATGGCCAGAGGGAAGGCAGTGGGCGGGGTCTGGGTGGAGGTGGTAAAGGGGCAAAGGAATAGTGCCAACAATAAAAATAAAGTTAAAGAGATGGCAGAGGGTGTTAAGGTGGCACAAGATGATTCTGGTTGTGTTGACAAACAGAAGTGGTAAGTTTTGTTTAAATATACTGAGTAAGATACAACTTTTACGAGTCTGTTTAGTAGTTTTGTTTTCTGATCAGGGTAGAAGATCTGTGAAGCAGGAACATAGTGGTTTAGATATGATGCAGTTGGTTCTGTGCCTTAAAAAAAAAACAGTCATTTTTCCATATAGGAAACTTGGACTTTCAAAAATGTTCTCATTCTTACCTCGTCTGCCAATACACTTTTCAAGAACCTGCCTTGGACAGGCAGTCACCTTGTTGAGCCGCAGCTTCCTCAGGGCGCCAGCACCATGTGTCTTCCCAACTCTGGTTACTGTCATTGCTGCTGCTAAGCTTGAGTCTCCCTGGTAGTGGGTGGTCTTCAGAGACAGATACATACTTGGGAGGAGAACAAGGCTTGTCCTTCATGCCATAAAATGATATCCATATCTATGCTTTGAGTTCTCTAGAATTGGTTTTTACTGTCATCTCAGTATTGTTCTAGATATGGGATACCTTTTCGTTGACGTGGATGAGAATTAGGGTCTCCATCAGAACTGCTTAGTCATGCTCTACCATTCTCCTTGTTGTAACATATAAAGTCCCCGACTTTCCTCAACATTGCATCAATCATGCAATTCTTTCTTTTCTAAGTATTGTTCTAGGGTCTTAAAGGAACTTGGAAAGCCCCTCTCCCTCTTCCCCAAATCTCCATTCACCTTTACCTTCCTGTTACTCCTTCAGCCACTCTAAACTCTCCAGAATCTCCATAGTTCCCTTCCTACTTCTGAATTCTTCAACCTGTTTTCCCTTTAAACTTGTCCAACCAAAGCTCAATTGTTCATACACACAGAAAACATTAAACTATGAATATTTTTTAACCTAGCTCTTTAGTATCATCCGAATACTAAACTATTCCAAACTTTTTCCCCACCTCTTCCTGCTTTAATTCTACCATTTTGGATGTCCACTAAAAATCCATTAATTGAGAAAGCATAGATTTGGTACTAAGTATTCTACTTGACACTTAAAATAGAAAGTAAAAAAAAAAAACAACCCTAAAACTTGCTATGCTTTTTAATGAGAGAGTCTCTTTTTAGCAATTAACATTTAAGTATGGCTTTACAGCTTACAAAAAATTTCCACATACATAATTATATTTTTTTCCAGTTAACAGCTAGCTGAAGTAGTTAACGTGATGATTGCCTGATTATCCAAATGTTACAGATGAGGAATCTCAAAGTGGTAAATGATCTCTGCCCAACTTCACTCAGTTAATAAGCACAAGAGCTGAGACATGGGAAGGGTATACTTTTCTTATTTGGCTTTGTCCAACTCTTGGAATGTATGAAATACTCAGTAAGAGATCTAAGTTAAACCACAAATGTTAAGCAATAGGGTTCAGCTGATTTTTTAAAATTTATTTTGAGGAGAAGAGAAAGCAGCGTCCATAGAAGTTGAATTCAGGGTCTTCAATGTCAGCATAATACATTTTTTATTGTTCTCTTTACTATCAGTGGGCTTCCTTGGCTATCTGTGTTTGTGGTTTGGGTGGGGTTTTAACAGCAATGCTTATTCTTGCTCACGTGTGTAGCATTTTGTGCAAGTCATTTACTTGTACTTGGAGATTCAGTACTGCGCACTGTAAGTCACACACCTAAACTCGCCATAGCTGTGCTGGAGAAAACTTCAGCATGCGGAAGATCCTTCAGCCCCCAGTAGTTTTACCCCTAGACATAATGTCCATAGATTGGAGCCTCATCAGGGGCTATTTCCTGTTGCTGCCCAACAGGAGAACCATTTGTTTTTCAGGCAGGAGACATGAATCCTCTGACAATGTTCCATTAAGATGTTATCTCGAATAAGATAATTTGATTTGATAAATCCAAATGCAGAATGGCAGTTACTACATTTTCTCCTTTTTAAAAGGATTTGAAAATTTAAAGGGAATCCAGTTTAGGTAAAAAATATCAGATTGCCAAACCCTTTAGCATATAAACGGTAACTTTGCAAACTTCTTGTTATTTTGAATCCCAGGAACCAGTTTTTATTTTTTTCATTTAAAGAAGTCTTCTAAAACCCAATGTGCCTCTATATAAATAAACCCCCCAAATCAATGCAATGAGTAAAGATAGGAGGTCTAAAATTGGATATGCAATATTATTTAGAGTGAAAAAAAAACCATGTGATCAACTGTAGATTGTATTGCAGCTTTAGTAGCCAGTACTAATAGTATGAAGAAAGAAAAAAAAATTACTACATATTCCCACATCTTGGGTTTTACCTACAGCAATGCAAAGTTCTTAGATTTGAGACTGGGATGGGGAATTGCTAATGAACTTCACTATTTTTTATCTCTGAATTTTCATGGTATTTGGCAAAAGTATGCATTCAATATATTTATTGAAGTGTTTTTTCCATATTTTCAATGACTAAAAAACCTATACTAGTAACTGTCAAATGATAACATTATGTGATGGCAGGAAGACTTTGATCAATTTACTGTTCTTTAATTAGGCAGATGAGAGAGCTAAGTCCTAGAGACAGTATATGATTTGTCCAAAGTCTTAGGGCTTGTTGGAGATTGAGGTGGGATTAGAATTCAAGTGCTTGGTCTTAGCAAACTGTATAACCCTAAACCATTGAACTAAAATTGTCCTGTTGTATCAATAAGAAAAAAACCCTCCACTTCTTGATTTATTACTCTTGTATAACTTTTTTTAATGTATATGATATTTGGAAGAACAGAGAGTTTAATGCATGGTTCCCATTTTTTCTTTCCATTTAATTCCTAAAATTATTTTCATTACTTATTTAATCCTCACTTTTGAAACTGTTCTCTATGTTTCTCACAAATAACAAATATCAACACAATTAAGTGCTATTTATTTTATTCCCTTAAAGAAAGAAACCATACCTTAAAGGAATACATTCTAAAAATGAGGATACTGTTTTCTTTCTAGAAGTGGGAATAGACTGTAGTCAGACATTCTTTGGAGGGTGACCTGGGAGGAAAAATGGGTGGGCATTGTGAATCAGAGTTAAAAGCATTAGTGAAGAAAAATGTCGCATTTCCCCCCTCATACTAATGGTCTAAATGTGTTTGTGATTGTGGTGAAGGCCATATCTCATGAGGCTAATAGCTCTGATGTGTCTCTAAAATGATCCACTACCATTCCTACTCGCATGCCAAATTATTCCCCCTAAGTGTAAGTCTTAGATACTTCAATTTCCTATATATATATAAATGTAGTCACTTCTAGTTGCCATAATATTAGGGAAAGTCAGTATTATCCACCAGTAAACTATAATCTTGTGATGTCACAGAAATAGCAACCTCCCTCATATTTTTAAATAAAGTGCTCATCCGCCCCTGTTCATGACACCCAGAGGAGTTTGAAAATGTGACAAGTCATTGAATCAGCTGGTAAAGGAAGACCTGCTTCTGGCTGATGTATTGCATCAATTTACATTCTTACTCAAGAACAATATGGCTACAAATGGCAGTGCGTAAATTAGCCCTGAATATGGGTGGCAATACTGTCTTTTGAGCCACAACCCAAAATATCTTGGATGGGTCATAAATACAGAAGTCTGCTTTTTGATCCAATACAGGCAATAAAGTGCGACAGAAATTCTTTTGGGGGACTTTATAGTCTCATAGTCCAAATGGGGTTAAAACTCAGGTTTGCCATTTTTGTTTGTTTGATCTACCACAAGCCAATTTACTCTCAGAATCTCTCAGTGTTTCTTCCCTTAAATCTTAGAACTTGGATAAAGTTAGCTACCTTACAGTGTGGTTGTGAAAATAAATGTTTGCAAATGTTGGTTGTCATCCAATGTTAGTTCCTCTCCACCCTGGCCATGCTGAGGGTGTTTTATGCATGAGCCAGATTTTGATTTGGTAAGGTTCAGTATGTGAAAATTTAAGGATTGTTTAAAAATTAACTATTTTACAACTGCTATTTACCACATGTTTATATGATGCTGTTCAATAAGCAAAATTCCTAACACTTATCTATCCCTCACAAGACCCTACCATACAATATTTCTAATTTGCCCTAAAGAATAGGCAGGTCTAAAAGGGTACAGTCTTCAACTCATTGTCAACTGATAAATAATCAGAAGATGTACTCTACAGAAACGTAGGGAGCCTCCTATGCATCAGGTAACATGCTAAATGCTGACATACACCAGTAAAGAAACCAGGTAATGTCAGGGTCATGATGTGAAGATAGATTCAAAACAATTAAACTAGGATAAGGCCAGTGAAAGAACGACAGCAGACTGATACGAAAGTGGGTAACAAAGGAAGTAGCAGGAAGAGAAAACAGGAAGAGGCTGGACTGGAGACAAGGCCCCGGTGTGCACATTGCCAGGACGGAGTAAGTGAAGGGCGAAGGGAGGCACAGCAACTCTAGGACCCACAGAGACTCCTCGGCACGGAATGCCTGCCACCAAGGAAAGGAATTTCCAGGAGACCAAGCCTCAGGATTTCTTGCAATGATTGAAGAAAAAAGTCAGCTAGAGATTAAAAAAAAATAAAAAAGAAAGAGGAAGCACCTTTGTTAGGTCAGAGGTTAGAATGTAGCCCAGGCCTATCTCACAAAAGGCACCCGTGGAGGGGAAGAGGGGGAGAGGAGAGCATTCCGGACCTGAGCTTTTGGCTCCTAGTGGTTCAAATTCATTGAAAAACGCTCTAAATCTGGGGCCCCAGGCTTTTAGGCATAGGCAAAACGTCTTTCCTATACTATGTGACAGATATGGGCATCATAGAAGCAGGCAATCATACAGACCTGATTCACTGCTCCTTTGGTGCAATTAAATCAAATACTCAGCTCGCAATCAATGGTGCTCGTTTTCGAATAGAGTGTGGATTAGGACTACTTCCATGCAAAGCACTTCTCACGCAGTCTGTGAGAGTTTGCCGGTTGTTTCTGTGCATTTTAATCTTGGTACCTGCCCTTTGTTCTTCGACCTTGTCATTTATCTTTTGTCTGGCTTGCTGATCATTTTTTAAAAAATGTCATTTTTCCTTTTCTTTCTTTCCTGCTCTGTTTTTTTTTCAGACATGTAGATCAGCCAGCTGGTGCTGTGCTCCCGCACAACATTGAGAGAGCTGTTTGTCCTGTAGCTTGAGCTCTCACCAGTTCCCAGCTAAGCTGGCTGTGGCGTATGGCATGCGTGGGGGTGGGCACTTCAGATTTGAAAGAGCCCTGTGCTACCAGAAGAGTCTTTTAAATTCTAAGATATATTTTATCTTAAACAGCCCTCTCTTGCTGAGAAATCTTTAGAGTGAATCTCAGTTTATTAGAGGGTCGCTGAAGGAACACAGGCTCTTCGGGCAGGAGGTTAAGAGCTGAAATATAAACGAGGCAATGCAGCATCAGTCAGAAGAAGAACTCGACACACGCACTCGGTGTCAAGCAGTTCAGAACTCAATTTGGGAAGTCAGAGAGACCTGGCGCTGCCAGAGTTGAGCTCTGTGTGACTCTGGGCAAGTTACTTCACAGCAAGTAGCCTAATTCTTCGAATAAAATGAGATAATGCATGTAAAATTGTTAGCACAGTGACAGGTCAGTAGTAATTACTCAATAATTGTATTGTGCTAACATCGTCTTTGATATTAATTATAATGATTACTGTTATTAAAGGACCAAGTGACAAGAAAAATGATGGCCTGAGGTCTTTATGTGGCTTTTCAATTGTCCACAGTTAAGGATTTTTGCATATGTGTTCAATTTTCCAAACAAAGCAGCAGAAACAATCAAGAAAATGTCTGCTTACTGCGTTATCAATTCTCATCTAACCTCTTAATCTCCCTTTCATTCTTTGTGTGTTTTTGGCACTACTTAGTGATTTTAGATTTGTAAATAAAGTACAGAGAAATCAAGATGTGAATTCTAGCAATAAGCTTCTGGCCAATCCTGAAGGAACTGAGAGGAGAGTCTCATTTTACTCTGAGACTCACCAGCCAGGTGGGAAACTGACCTCTCTGTTTCTCAGTTTCTGAATATATAGTCTGGAAGTAACATTCCCTGCCTACTTCCAATGGAGGTAGAGACAAAAATGACAATTTTGAAGACAAGATTAAAAATGACCATGTGTCCTTTATACTTGTTCATGGACAATAACTAAGGGTGGGGGGGCGGAAATGGGAGGGAGGCGGGGAGCATGGGGCGGGGGGCAGGGAGGGTTGGGAATATAAGACAGAAAGCTGTACTTGAACAAGACTTAAATAAAAAAATTATTTAAAAATGACAATAAATCTGATATTTTTGCTAGACAAGTAGCTTTATTAATTTGAGAAACTAAGACTGGGCTTAGTTACCTTATCAAAAAATTGAGTTGTTTGTCTTCTTCAGGAACAAAGAGAAAATGCCTACAAATATGATAAACTCATTAATAAATAACTGGAATACACAAGCCAAGAGAAAAAATATTACTTTGTAAATGCTTTTGCTCTGTGATGAGCTCCCTAAAATTTGGAGTGTTCAATTTCTCCTGACGCTGTTGTGGTACCCATCCATTTTCATGCTGTTGTGTAGGATGGGAGCAGCCTGTGAGACCTGCACATGGTTCACGTAGAGACAGTGGCTGCCTGGGAAGCCCTGCAAGAGAGAAACAAGAGTGAACAATACAGAAAAACCTGTTTGTACATATTTATAGATTGTTTAACCTCAAAAAAATTAAAGACTTCTTCTCTGGCAACTAGCAAATTTCTTTTCTAGAGGGAGTATTTTAAAATGGCACCCATTTCCATTTAAGAATACATGAATTTCAGATCCGTTTACAACAGTAGGTTCAATTGTGTATTTTTGTGAAAAAAGGAGAAAAGAGAAACATGAAAGACTAAAGACTTTGAAATGATGAGAACAAATCTGTTACCTTTGCCCAATGGCAGAGATGTATCAAGTAATAGGAAATGTAATTTTCAATCAAATGAATGATACCAGTAAAAGGTAGTGAAGGGAAGTCAGCAGTGTCAGAAATCTTAAAATAATGAATTACATTGTCAGGGTCAGCATGCTGTGGCTATCCAGGTTTAGAAGTTATCTTAAAGGGGAAACGAACGTTTAAAGTATGGCAGCACCATATTTTTTCTTTTTAGATAATAAACATGATGCTTAAATTAAAAAAAACCACTAAGTACAATTTTTAAAAAATCTACTTTAAGACAATATTAAATTCAAATGATTTATATTTAAAATCAGTACACGCAAGTATCAAACTTGTATCCTCTCTCACACAAACACACTTATCTGAGATAGGTAAATGTATAAAAAGTCATGAGACAGTGTGCAGACTCATAGAATATTTTTCCTGGGTAAAATGAAAATGAATCCCCAGGCAAACACCTTCCAGGCTTCTGAAGGTCTCATCTCTAGCATAGGTGAGGACGAGAGAGGCTGGGGAACTGTAGCACTTCCAACATCCTGTGAATAATTATCTCCGTCCTGAGTGCTTGCCAGCATGACGTGTCTTCATTTCATTAAGGGAAAGAAGGACAGGCTGGAATTGGCAATGGCAGAATTCATTTATCACATTTTAATGGAGAAGCAGCTAAGGAAGGGCTGGCCTAATGAGAAATTTCTAAAGAAATTAGCCAGGTTCTATTAAAGGGCCACCTCTTCTCTGTCCATGGTGGTGATGGATAGCAGGCACCGTGCAGGCAGCTTTCCCACCCTCCCCTCTGCTTTGCTTTGGTTTTCTGAGGCCAGTGATCATTTTTGGGTGACCCATCTCCCACATACTGGAATGAATCGCTATTGCAAAGCAATGCCAAATTTTAACACGAAGGAAGAGGGACCTGATTTGTTTCTCCTGGATTTAACTGATGGACTGACACATACCTGGGCTCAGGCTTGCCTGAATGCTAACCTCACTGAAACTGCTCCCGTCTCCATCCTGCAAAACATAAAGTTAGCACTCACTTTTGTCATTTTTATTTTTGTTTCATTAATGCCCTTAATTTGGAGTGAATACAAGTAGAATTATTCTGACAGAATCTTTTTCCAAAAAATATCTAAAGATGACAAGCTCAATTTTAATTGCATTTTGATTCAAATGCAATTTGCCAGGACAGAATGTACATCGCATTGGTACCAGCTGGCACCCTAGTGTCTCATTCTGTATTCTCCCTCCATTATTGTTCCAGTGTGGCTAGCAGTGAGAGGTTCTCAAGTGCATTTTCAAACATGAATGAGTGAGTGATTGTGTGCCAGACACACCACTGTTGTTCCCTTATTGGGAAAAGAGTTGAAAGCTGGCAACTTTGTGCAATAACTTACATGGAATTCACAATACAGAACTAAAAGATAATACAAACCCCTTTCACAAAGACTTAGAAAATATGATCGATGATGGTCTGTGTTACAGGAGGTCAGATCTTCGGTGAATTATGTATCCAAAAAAATATTCACTGAGCATCTTCTCTAGGCAAGACAGGGCTAGACAGTGAGGAGATATTAATGCATGGACAAAGCCTTTGTCCTTACTAAGCTTGCATTCTCATGAAGGACCCACACTAAGCAATGGCACAAATAAATATAAATAGGCTGTGTGATATTGGCTAACTCACCCGACAGACTTCACTGGGTTGTTTACATAATAAGTATGGGTATGCTTTAAAAATCAAAACATTTTAATAGTGTAAAAATATCGTTAGGGTGGTCAATATTGAATCAAATGTGTGCCTATTTTTCTGGTACATGAATTTGAGGAAGAAAATTTAGAATGAATGTGAATTTAAGTATACATCGAAGCCAAAAGAGGACCAATATAGACTTGAATAGTTCCAAAGGCAAAAAAAATGATGAATAATGAACACTTTGGGGGCAAGCCATAAATAAGCTCCTGGGGCAAGTAGTCAGAGAGGCAGACAAATTGGCAAGAAAGAGCAGGGTCTTGGCATCAATACGTTGCCTATGTAAAAAGTGAACAACACAGTGAGGAAGCAGAAGGTTACAATAAAAAAGCTGGAAATGTGTTGAGTATGAACTAAATGTGTGGCTTTCTGCCTTATCAGGTTTCCATCTGTTGTCCAAACTTTTCAGGTTCTCAATAAACCCTCTATCTTAATTTCTTTTCCCTACAAAATGATGTATTTTCCTTGGGTTAGCCTAGAGAGTGCAAGGGGTGTTCAGTTGTGTAGTTCCTAGCCACATGTGACTTTTAAAAAAATTTTATAAGCAAATAAAAAGAGTTCCTTAGTCACACTAACAATATTTCTAGCACTCAAGAGCCACATGTGGTTAGAAGCTGCATACTGGACTCGGGCAGAAGCTATAGGCAATTTCTGCCATTGCAGAAAGTTCTTTTGGACCGCACTGTTCTAGAAGGCCTGACAGATGGCTTCATGTGTCCTTCACAGAGTGGGGGATCAATGGATCTGTTGAATGGATGTTGAATACATGTATAACATGTACTGCTCAAACTTTACCTCCTATATAACATGCTCTTTTTGCCTCCTATATAGCATGCTCTAATAAAGGGTACTTAGTAATTACTTACGTTAGTAATACTTAGTATCTGCCTTCCCCACCTAATCGCATGGAACTGTGACAACCAAAGTCCGTGTCTTTCTTCTTAGTCCCCTTTCCTACTTCTTAATCTTATGAACAGCAAGAATATGTTGTCTTAATGAACGAATAAAAATGAAGGGATGGCATATTTTTATGAAATTAGGTATCATTGTACCCAATTTTGAGTACCGCTAATTATGTGCCACAGAAATACGTAACCCAGATCAGGGACGTGTAAGACACCTACGTGTGTAGAGTCCCAGAAAAGGAAAGAGTCCCTTTTCTAGGACTCTAACCCGGCCTGCATTCATTCTATAGTCTTGCTTTTGCATTGAGGACCCCAGTGGGGGAGTTAGGACTAACTCGGGCCTATTTTGCTTTGATAAAAGACAACTCACCAATGCTAGTCTTAGCAAGTCACTTAGGAAGTGTTTTCCATGATCCACGGAATGACCACTGGTGCCAGAAATGTGCATCCTGAATGATGACCAATTATTCAGGAACAAATTGTGTCTCAACCTCATGCTATACCAAGTAGAAAGGTTGGTAGTTTGCAGGGCTCTGAGTTATGATGTGTTCCCTTTTCTGTGGTCACAGAGAGGAAGGCAGGGAGGCCCTCCTGGCTAAGAGGGTCAGTAGAGCTGGTCATGCACTGCTTAAAGGAATGTTCCTGTCTGTCACGGGAAATGGGTTACTCACTGAAAGAGCCAACGCCGAGTCTTTCTGATGGCGAAAGAAGCTACAGATGGCGAAAGAAGCCAGTAGATGGGAAAGTGTGGTCTCTGTGCTGGCAACAGAGTGATCAGCTAGGGAGCTTTTGGAAAATGAAAATTTTCCTGACTCTGCATTCCAGCAGTATATTTGAACAGGCTCCCCCAGGGGACAGCTGAGGGTCAGGAACACTGGGCTGGAGGACCATTGCTGTCCCTCTGCCCAGACAGAGGACTTCAGGATCAGAGCCCAAAAGTGGAGGTTGGGTCCTCTGCTTCTACTCCATCATGTGCTTAGGGACTTATTTCTTGGAATATCCCTGATCATTTCCAAATATCACAGGTAGAGCCACCAGATCCTGAAGCCTGTCCTAGACTGAGCCCATGGAGAAGAGCTTCATGTGGTGAGGTTCTTTTAGGCAGGGGCACAGGCTTGCCAGAGCTCAAGCTGCCAGCAGGGGCATTGCGCCAGGATCATTCCAGCCCCTGGTACATTGAGGACCGACATACACCACATTTCCTGACTCCACGATGATGCTCTTCCTTCTGAGATAGAACAACTTTTATATTTCAAGGCCATAAACCCAAATATCATGAATATTGCCAGTCTTTTTTTTCTGAAAAATCTCCTTCTCTTTAGCTCCTTTCAGAGATTTTGAAATGATATATTTTTCCCTGTCAACTCCATACAGTTAAGTAGATGGTCCTTCTGTAGTGAAAGAAGACAAAAACCAATATCAAATAAAATTAAACATTAATTTACTCTCTGGTATGGGGTAATTTTCTCGTAGGAAAATTATACAACCTAAAATATTTGAACTCAAAAGGATCAGTCTTTTCCTCCATCTTATTTTGGTGTATTTGATGATCTGGCTATCACTTTCTCATGACTATAGTCAGGAAATAAAATCACAGAGGTTGCCTTGGTTATACATTTCAGTCAGGAAGCTACTCTGGTCTAACCCAAAGCCCTGATCCTAACAATTTTTCTCTTTTTTGCAGTCAGTATTTAGTGGAGAAAGGAAACAGCTGGCCAGCATCTTGTGTGCAGTTGCTCTAGGCAGTGTGACTTACTCTGGCAACAGAGTCGTTTAATCATCAGTCATGGGGTTAGTTTGGGGGATGGGCACAATAGACTCTGACACCAGGGCTCAATCAAATAACATTTCCTGGAAAAATTCAATCAGTTCTCTGCTGACAAGAGGATTGTAATTTTTTGAGAATGAGAACAAAATAGAAAGGTGATCATGACCACATTCTCAGTGAGCTCCATCTGGCCGTAAGCATTTCCTTCCAGGGAAATGAGTCTGATAAGCTCCTCAGCGAGAATCTTCCACATCAGGGCAATGTCATTCCAGCCAACATAAAACATGTGGCTGGATATCAGAATACCCCAACTTTCCAAATGTGATAACCTTCTATTATAATATAAAGAACAGAAGACAAGGTCAGGATCTCTTTTGATATACCTATGATGTCATTACTATTTATGGCTTCTGTCCAAAGACTATTTGTTTTGAAATCATCATAAGAGATAGAAAAGGGTCATTGTTTCAAAGCTCTTAAAATCAGGATTCTTGTAACAGGACCTCTTAAATTAGCTGAGTTTTCTTCTTTGTTACTGTATTAGTGGTTGAAAAAAACTAATGCTCAGAAGAGGACCCCCGAGCTTATGAGATTTTCTATATCAAAGAAAGATTAAATTATACTCATTGAACCACATCTGTCATAGAAGAAAGAAGAGATTTGCAAAGTTTTAAGAGATCTGCAGGAGATGGAAGTAAAAAAGTGAGACAGTAGGATTATCAAAGTTCACTAAAGTTATTAGATAAAACATTAAGAAATAGGATGCTCACAGAGTATCCAAATATAATCCCCAAATATGTCTTGATGATTTCAAAAGGAAAATTATACCAGAGATGTCTGAGAGTGACTGCCTTAACACTGTCATCAAAGTGTCACGGATGCAGAACACACAGTCCTTGCCCTCCAATGTGATATAACCAGAAGTTCACAGCATTTCCTATAAATTAGTTTTGCTAAAAGTCTTTAGTCTAGCTCTCGTGAAGTCTTCATAGCTAATCTCTATTGTATAAAAAACACAGGACATGGCCCTGGCTGGTGTAGTTCAGTGGATTGAGCGCGGGCCTGGGAACCAGAGGATCGCAGTTCGATTCCCAGTCAGGGCACATGCCTGGGTTGCAGGCCGGTTCCCTGCAGGCCAAATCCCAGCAGGGGACGCACGAAAGGCAACCATACATTGATGTTTCTCTCCCTCTCTCCTTCCCCTCTAAAGATAAATAAATAAATAAAATCTTAAAAAAAACACAGGACATAAAATAATAAGTAAAATGACATAGTGAAATAATAATTAGGCAAATCCAGAATGTAGGACATTCTGAAAGACAACTGGCCTGGTCTCTTCAAAGAATCTATATAATACACATTGTATAGGCTGAAAATGGCTTTCCAGGATGTCCAGAGATTAAAAAAGAATCTTAATTCTCAAAAACGGTGAATGTTACTTTTACTGTAGGTAGTTAGCTCAATATTAACAAAGAAAGAAAGCAAAGGGAATCAGACAGTATTAAGCATAATCAACTGGAGAGCATAAACTTGCTTTACCAGGAAGTTACCTCTTCACACACTTCCCAGGAGATTACAACTCTGCAGAGAGGATTAACAATGACCCTCCCAACCTGTTTCCCCTGTACGGGGAGGAAGGATCAGCTTTTCAATCTCCCTGGTCCGCTCACTCGGACTGTGGGGGGAAATAGACGTATGCCCAGTATGAATTGAAATGGCAAAGAAAGAGGTGCTTGGCCATAGATATCTGTCAGTCTAACCTGGGAAAGGAATAAATTGGCAAGGGGGTGGACCCATATAAAAGCTTGGGAAGTTGATTGGTTATTTCAAAAGAGTACCTGGTCCATCCAAGCCCATGATGATATAACCCAGTTTAACAAAGAAACTCTCTTACTCAGGAACACATACTGACCCCATTTGTTTGCATGTCTTCTCCATAGCAATCATGAGGGTCTAGCAGTGACAGGGGCTGGAAACACAGGCTCCAGGCCTGTGGTACATCAGTACAGCCAGGAGCAACGCTAAGCAGCCTGGATGGGGACTGACACCACTTAGCAGCTGCCTGGGTTCCAAAGGACCAAGCTTTAATATGAAACAGAAACTCTGGACTCTGGTCTTTGTTTTGGCCTTGCTGATGACAGTGGTTGGGCTTTTTCCATGGCAGAATGGAGAGAGCTGGGGCACAGGGACAACCTCCTATTTCCATCCCCCCAAAATCTGGCTATGATACAATCTCCCACTTATGGGCCCATGAAAGGCGTTTCTCATGATCCCTTGAAGGAGGCTGACTTCCACCAGCAACACTACTTTATATGGTAAAAAAGTCTGCGCATGCGGTTAAGGCTCTTAAGACGCAGACAGATTTTCCTGGTTTATCTGAGCGGTCAATGAACGTGTTGATGCCGTAAAAGATGGATGGATACAGAGGGAGATTTGACTGCAGTAGAGAAAAAGGTCATGTGGTTACGGGAGCACAGGGAGGTAGTCAGGAGCTACAGGCATGCTGGCAGCCTCTAGAAGTGGAAGGTGTAATGAGTGGCTTGTTTCATAGACTGTCTTATGAAGCCACCCTGATGACATCTTGATTTTTAGTCTCATAAGATTCATTTTACACTTCAGATCTCCAGAACTGGTAAAGAATAAATCTGTGTTGTTTAAAACCATGCACTTTATGGTAATTTATTACAATAATACAACAGAAAACTAATCTAGGAGAAAGATAATGACAAAGAAGCAGGGGGAGGTGGTGTTCTTCTGGTTTAAGAGATTAAAGAGATAATAACTACCTGCAGAATCCTGACTAGGATCATGATTGATCAAAAGCAGCTATAAAATGCAAATTTTGAAATAACTAAGGATTTGAGTGTAGATTATATACTGGCTGATACTTTCAAAGTCATTGATGCGGGGGTTCATGTGCTGTGGATGCGATGAACAAATCCACACAGGTTACAGAAGTCCTGTGGAGAAAAAGATGCAGCGTGGCCACTCTCTGAGTGGGAGAGGCCCCTGACCCCTGCCCAGGCAAGCTTTTATTGCTTTTCTAGGCACCTCACACCAAGGATGGTCCCCATTTACTATGCAAAGATTCTCTTTAGGTGGTTACCTTTACAGAAAACAAAGGAGAGGATGTTGCTAATTACATCAAAGAAGAAGGATATTTGCAAATGCAAAGGAAAAAGTGGTCGAACTGGTTACACTCTTCTTGGGAGGTTTAGCATAGATTTTAGGAAGTTACTTTAAAGATATGCAGTAAACATTTGCTACCTCAATCAGGGTGAGGAAGCTTTAGCTAAAAGCAAGCCTCAAAGCAGCCTAGGTACAATGCAGGCCTGATTCCCTGTGGGAAAACCTATCTCTGGGCTTGGGTCCCATTTGCTGACCAAGCTCCCTATCAGTTTTCCGAAACAAGGGGCCGGGCTGCATTCCCCATGCCATGTGGAATGGTTTTCTATAAGTCATCATCATTATTTTTCTATCTTGGGAGATGCAGCTGAGGTATTATGAGACAAAGCACTATATCTATAGATTACATTTAAATTTAAAAATAAAAAGATATCTATATCTGTGTCTCTATAGATAGAGAAATTACAGAGCAAATATAACATAATGTTAATCATTGTTGAAACTAGGTGATAGTAGGTGGTTTTATTGTACAAATCTTTTGTTTTTGGTACATATTTGAAGCTTATTCTTAATGAAAAGGGAAAACTTCTATACTAATGTAGAGTTAATTTTTAAAAAGTTAATTAGTTAAAATGATTAACAGAATATTATTGAATTAGGGTAAGCTAATTACTATAATAAAATGACTACGTCTCAGTAGCCGAATGAAACGGAACTTTATTTCTCAATCACGTAATGATTCAAACTGTGTTTTTGGTCAGCAAGATCTCTTGCAGTCTTCTGCCTTGTAGCCCCATAACACCCCAGATCTTGTACAGCTGGTGGGAGAAACCAAGGACCACACAGGAAGTATCCTGTGGGTCTGCCCTGGAAGTCTGCCCCATGACTTCACCCCACATTCCATTGGCTATAATTTGGTCCTGGGGTCACATCTCATTGTATATCAGCATTGACATTCACTTGTGTCTTCAGGAAAAAACCCAACTTTTGTAAATACTGTTGCAGTTACTACACAATCCCTCTTTTTGTATGGAGATATAGGACCATAATTTTCTCCAAGGAAATGTATGAGAGAAATCTAAACTGCTTACAGCATTTTATTGACCACAAATCTAAAGTCTTATTATTGAGGGAAGCCATTAAAATAATCCTACTGGAAATTCTTAGTAATGTGTTATCTCTTATTTATTTTCTTAGAATAGAAAGGTTATTAAATTAAGTAATATTGTCCCATTGTTTTTATACACAGGTGTATGCACACCCCCCCTCAAGCATGACCTACAAAATGGAAATACAGTTTTAGATATTAGCAGTATTTTTTACTGAAATCATGTAAGTGTAGCCACATTCAACTACTGGTCTGTAGAACAGTTGATAAGCTGGTTCCTTCTGTCCTGAGCTTCCCTTAGTTGCATATTTACCCAAGCTCCTATTTTGCAGCTTTGAACTCTGATACTGTGCATTCATTCCATTCTTCATTCTTCCAAGTATCTGTTGTTTTTTTTTTAAATTAAAACTTTTTTCTTATCTTTAGAGGGGAAGGGAAGGAGAGAGGAAGAGAAACATCAATGTATGGTTGTTTCTTGTGCATCCCCTGCTTGGAACTGGCCCCTGCCGGGAAGTGGCCTGCAACCCAGGCATGTGCCCTGACTGGGAATCGAACCGCAATCGTCTGGTTCGCAGGCCCACGCTCAATCCACTGAGCTACCAGCCAGGGCCCCAAGTATTTGTTAAAAACCTGTAGTTGAGCCCTATCACAGGAATCCCATAAGAATAGAAATATTCCTATGCTCACCTAAAAAGTTGAAAGGAAGATAGATTATAAGAATAAAGAGACAGAAGTGTGATGCAATTTTAAGGTGCTCTAATAGGTAAAAATGAAGAATAGAGAATTGTCAATTATACAGGAAAGGATTGAGGTCAAGGAACTTTGTAGAGGCAGTATTGCTGCTGGGGTTTTTAAAAATGGATACAGTATTTTCTAGATTTATCAATGAAGATGTGTTTTAGGGCAAAATTTGACCTNGGGTCTGCCCTGGAAGTCTGCCCCATGACTTCACCCCACATTCCATTGGCTATAATTTGGTCCTGGGGTCACATCTCATTGTATATCAGCATTGACATTCACTTGTGTCTTCAGGAAAAAACCCAACTTTTGTAAATACTGTTGCAGTTACTACACAATCCCTCTTTTTGTATGGAGATATAGGACCATAATTTTCTCCAAGGAAATGTATGAGAGAAATCTAAACTGCTTACAGCATTTTATTGACCACAAATCTAAAGTCTTATTATTGAGGGAAGCCATTAAAATAATCCTACTGGAAATTCTTAGTAATGTGTTATCTCTTATTTATTTTCTTAGAATAGAAAGGTTATTAAATTAAGTAATATCGTCACATTATTTTTATACACAGGTGTATGCACATACCCCCTCAAGCATGACCTACAAAATGGAAATACAGTTTTAGATATTAGCAGTATTTTTTACCGAAATCATGTAAGTGTAGCCACATTCAACTACTGGTCTGTAGAACAGTTGATAAGCTGGTTCCTTCTGTCCTGAGCTTCCCTTAGTTGCATATTTACCCAGGCTCCTATTTTGCAGCTTTGAACTCTGATACTGTGCATTCATTCCATTCTTCATTCTTCCAAGTATTTGTTGTTTTTTTTTAAAATTAAAACTTTTTTCTTATCTTTAGAGGGGAAGGGAAGGAGAGAGGAAGAGAAACATCAATGTATGGTTGCTTCTTGTGCATCCCCTGCTTGGAACTGGCCCCTGCTGGGAACTGGCCTGCAACCCAGGCAGGTGTCCTGACTGGGAATTGAACTGCGACCATCTGGTTCGCAGGCCCGCACTCAGTCCACTGAGCTACACCAGCCAGGGCCCCAAGTATTTGTTAAGAACCTGTAGTTGAACCCTATCATAGGAATCCCATAAGAATAGAAATATTCCTATGCTCACCTAAAAAGTTGAAAGGAAGATAGATTATAAGAATAAAGAGACAAAAGTGTGATGCATTTTTAAGGTACTCTAATAGGTAAAAATGAAGAATAGAGAATTGTCAATTATACAGGAAAGGACTGAGGTCAAGAAACTTTGTAGAGGCAGTGTTGCTGCTGGGGTTTTTAAAAATGGATACAGTATTTTCTAGATTTATCAATGAAGAAGTGTTTTAGGGCAAAATTTGACCTGGCACCAAGTGTTGACTACAGATGGGTGCCAGTAATCTTTCTTTTAGGAGATTTTTCTACACATTGCTTCTTTTGGTAACTTGCTAAGCACTATCTATCTACAAGTGTTGATCATCTTTATTTCACAATGAAGAAAAGTGTGATACAAACAGGTTTAGAATACTACTCAAGAGGAACCAGCTATTAAGTGTTGGGGATGAATTTTGTCCCTAACCCGTCTTTCCAGAAACTTTGTCCTTTTCATAATACATACAGAAATCTCCAATAATATGCAAGTTGATGGTGTGAATGGAAAGAGTAGAATATAGGCTGTCATTTGTTTACTAAATGGCGAAAAGTAAAAAGTTGTAACATTAGCAGAAATTGATTTATACTGTGTTGAAATTTATCTTGTAAAAATAATCCATCATTGCAAATTGCTTCTTTTGTTTTAGCATTACTGACTTCCAACTTTGCAAATCCATGGGAATAGAGTGATAAACTAAACAAAAAGTTATGAGGACAAGGGGAAGAGGGTCCAATGTATTGTTTTAACATAAAAGAAAATACCCATTTGCCCAATTTTATTAATTTAATAAAGATGAGACATACAGGGTAAACACTTAGCTACATTTTTGACTTGCCAGAGACTCTGAAATATGTCTAAAAATATTAAACACACACACAGACATTTCTAGTAATGCTTCTGCGATTCTGACCTCAGAAATGTAGCATAATCCAGGAAACAGCTATGCATGTGGCTGAGGGTCAGAGCTCGTGCGTGTGTGAGCAGATCACTGAGCTCCACCGTGAGTTTGCTCCCACTAGTTGCTTTAGGGTTTGTGATGTGGCACTAATTATATAAAAGTGTCTTTTTAATAATGAAGTTGTTTATTTAATTGAGAATTATTGCCATAGCTTTGTCTCTAACATTTTGAAAATTCTAGCCTTGTCGTAAGAATTTGTCTTAAAGGGTGGCGTGTCCAGAGAAGAGTAATGAACCATCACAACAATTTTCCTCTTTGCTTTCGGTCCCTCTCATGTACACTGGCAACCATGAGGAATCATTCTAGCCGAAATCCAGCCATTTTGTTCCATGAAAACTCTCTCCCATGGTTTATCTTTTTTATATCTTTTGTGACCCTTGTAATTTACTCTTTAGATTTAACTAAAAAATAGATCTATTAAAGAAGTGGAGTCAACATAAACCATAGGCAGGAGAGAATGGGGTAGACATGACAAGTGCTGACATTTGTCATAATAACTATGTTTTGATTGTGAAAAACATAATGGTAATAAGCTCATAATGAATAGTTTCTGATCTTGGATATCTTTTGTCTAAAATCAAAGAAATCCTGAATAAACATGTAGGTATTTTTGCCCAGTGATTAAAAATGGTAATATCTCAAAGTAGCTTTTTTGGGGAAAAGAATGCTTTCCTTCTTAAAAATCATTTATTTGGGATGTTGTAGATTTTGACATCATATACTAGAAATAGGTACTGAGAATATGCAAGCAAAAAATTATGAAAATGATGTTCACTTTTATTCTATATTATAAAATTCATTGTTTCATATGATATTGTAGAAAAGTCCCAGTTTGTATTAAAAAAAAGTCTGCAAATGAGAAGACTTCTGTAGTTTTAAGTAATAGCCCAAACCAGGAATATATATGCATATATATATGTGTGTGTGTATATTTATATATATACATATATACATATGTATGTACATATGTATATATGTGTGTATATATATATATATAGTCCTCTACAGTAGAATGGATAAATAAAATTTGTTATATTTTCACAATAGAATACAATAGGCAATGAAAATGAATACTGAAACTACACAATATGTAGGGGTTTTCACAGACATAAACTTGAACACAAAGCTAGATCCAAAAGAAGATGTCCGTGTGACTCCCTTTATACCAACCAGAATAACCAAATTATGTGTTTAGGAGTTAAGATAGAGGTTATTGTTGAGGGAATGGCTTATAACCGAAAAGGAGGAAACGCAGCAGGACTCTGGAGAACTGGCAATATTCTGACTCTTAACCTGGGTGTGGGTTGTTTGGGTGTGGTCGGTATGTAGAAGTGTGTCAATTTGTGCATTCCTGTGAGGTGCACTTTTTTCTGTATATTATGCCAGATTACAAATGGATGCAAATGCTTTGTTACTCCTTTTGAGGGACAGTGTGTATGTCTACTCTTGAGTTTGGGCTACTCTTAGTAATTTGTCTAATCAACAAAATGCCGAATATATGACATTCTGAGACTTGTTAAGGCTAGATGATAAAAAGCCCTGCAGCTTTGCTCGAGCCTTTCGGAAAACAATCTGTTGGAGTCCTGAGACCTCACATACCTCCCATGACCCCGGGGTGCCATGCTGTGAGGCAACCCAAACCACCAGGGGAAGCCATGGGTAGGTCGTCTGGCTGGCTGTTTTCTAGGTATCACCAGTGAGGCTAAATGCATGAGCAAAGCTGCCTTAGGTCATCTGGAACGGACCATCTGTCTGCTATCATCTAATCACCTAGCTGATGTCACATCAAAAGGAATCATTCAGCTAATTCCTAGGCAAAATCCTGTCCCTCAAAATGATGGCATATGAAAAAAATAGCTGTTAAACCAAGTTTTGGAAAAGGTAGTTTGATACATAGCAGTACATAACTAAAACATATCATATACTTTTTTTAAAGATTTTATTTATTTATCTTTAGAGGGGAAGGGAAGGAGAGAGAGAGAGAGAAATAGCAATATATGGTTGCTTCTTGTGCGTCTCCTGCTGGGAACCGGTCTGCAACCCAGGCATGTGCCCTGACTGGGAATCAAACTGCGGTTGTTTGGTTCCCAGGCCTGCACTCAATCCACTGACCTACACCAGCCAGGGCAAAAAAACATATGTTATATTTATAATAAAAAGTGTTTTTTAACACCAAGAGAGTAATTTATAATCTTTTAAAATGTAAATTGCTCTTTAACTGACAAAAGGCTCCTAGTTTATAAACTGCTAAAAATGTTTCTAACTGAAAGTATGTACAGTCTATTGAAATTACTTTGGTGCTAGCATTTAAGTCTAGAGATTATGTTTTTCAACAATATTGCATTGTTGCCAATTTCAGAAATGCAAGTTATTTGATCAATATTTTTGACAATAGTTAGAAGTCTAAATTCAATATGTATTCAACCATCTATGGCAAGTATCACTGATAATTAAATTATATTATGACAATGGGGTTTTTGTACTTTTAAGATCACAGACTTTGGATGATTTAGAAACAGTTGATATGATTTTTTTGTTTGATGTGATTTTTTTGGTACCTTAAAAATGTTAGTCACTGCTTTATTTGTTCAAAATATTCTCTCAGTTTGAAAATGTTGGTAAAATCAGTCCTCTTTCTTTTTAAAAATAGCAAACTATAGAATGAATTTTATGGTAATAGCTTTTGTGTGGTTCTCCTATTTGTAAATAAAACAATGCTTTTGTTTTATCAGTCATGTAGATAATGATCTCAGCAAATTGTACTTTAAAATTATTTGGCTAAAAATAAAAAATATCAAATTTGACATGTTATTAAAGGGAAAAAACAGATACATAGACTTATGAAGTTTCTGTGCAGTGAAAAGTGACTTTACGGGGGAAAAGTGAACTGCGGGTTGTTACCCTGGTATTCGGTCTACATGGCCTGTACTTTCAGAAGAGTTGGACCCGGTGCACTTGGCTTTAGCCTTGTAACAAACAGAATGAGACTCCAGATGCTTACAGATGGTAAGACTACACACTTAATTAAAACTCATGCGCTATTATCCCCAAACAGGGATGTTGAGAAAGCCTTGCCCAAAGAAAATGTTTATGTTGTCTCGATCTCATCTCCAACCATCCAGAACACCTCAGGGGTCATGGAATGAAAAGAAAGGGGAAAAAAAAACAAACAAACTTCTTGTTGCCAGACAAGGGAATCAATTAGAGTTACAGGTCATTAACCTAAATCCTGCTTCAAATTCAAGTTCTACAAACAATTATGAACTGTGTACCATGTGCCTAATACTATATTCTTGATTTAATCAAGGTTTAATGAGAATATTATAAAGAAAGAATATAAGCATTCAATAACAAATGTGTATTGCTACATATTCTGGACATGGACAATATTTGACAAAATTTTTATTGTAATTATTGAGGGTACAGTGTTATTTTGTCTTCAAAGACACTGAAATAAGACTGACTACATGTATTTATATACACTTGGGACTCATGGTAACTTTTTTCTCTCTATATTGTCAACCTGATTGTGTTTTTACATAGATTCATATGTAGGAAAATAATATGGAAAAGTAAGGATATTGGTAAAAGTAGTCGTTTATTTCTCTGCATTACATTGTTTCACTATGGACTTGATTGTGCTGTAGCTAGGAAAGAACTGCAGAAAGAATGAATTCTCATCTCTTCACTTTTTAAAAGGGTTTTATAGTATGACAGATCTTTCCTTGGTCAGTTGTTAATAATAAAAGAGGTGTGTTGATTTAAAATAATATTACCTACACTCCGGTTCCTCTTCAGATTGTGTAAATCTTTCACCTTTTAAACTATTATTACCCCTATTGAAAACAAATCTCTTATCCTCCTATTAGTTACATTAACTTTTCTCATAGAACTATGACACTCTCCAAAATGTTTTCTTTTTGTTGACAAGGTACATAGGATTTTCTGGCCACAGAAAAATTGCGGTTTTACAAACTCACATCCATATGCGTGGGCAGCCCAAAGGACAGAATCCAAATGACCTTATCCCGATTATGGAACACTCGGAAAGTTATTTATTCGACTGTCCAGATTCTGTGTTACCTGTGAGGTTATTTTAGCATAGTTAAATCTATTGAGTCTTCTAAGATTATTTTTGAAAACAGTTGCCTAATTGAATCGTCTTATTTCTTTTGATTACTTCTTTTTGGTTAGTGTTTGGCAACTCTCCTGTTTTTTACGGCCAGTTGTACTTTTTCTGTCTAGGATAGTCATTGCATTGCTTAAAGATAGTTTATTTGACTGTTATATTTGTTCATTTATGGTTCATTTTGTTTCTGTTAGGGAATCTGATTCCTAATATAAATCATAATTTTGATGTTTGCTGTCCCAATGTTTCTATATTTAATTTAGTTTTCTTGCTTGTTATAGTGATAACTTCTAGGAAAATAGTAAATAATAGTACTTCTCTATTACAGTTCTGTCTTGAACTTGAGCATCATGATGAAATTCTTGCCAAAAATGTTGTTTGTGGCCTAGAGGCAGGGCTTTTCTCTAAATTTTATCGTAGACGCAACTCTTGGAAATCTGATTGGTTCCTTTTACACTGGTAAGTTCACTCCAAAATCTCACATCTGTCAAGGCATATGAAATATTTTTATTCACAAACCCAGCCTGAGTTTGTGAATAGAAATGTTTTTATTTCTTAGATCCAGAACATTAGAGTTACTCACGCATGGACTGGCACTAATCATACTAGCCTTGCTGTTTTTACAAGGGCGACAGGGGACTGTTCTGCCTCACGGGCTTTGCTTAACAATGCAGATGCTCGCGTTTCCTTTATTTAGCACTCCTAAGGAATTTATCCGAAAAGAGGGAGATAAGCTTGGTCAATGTGAATTGACTCTCCAAGGAAAATTTAACACAGGAACAACTCCTCTTATTCAGTCTAAATTAAACCTCAAAAATATTTTAAAAACAGGCAGTTTCTTTCATTGGGAAATTCCATCAATACTTGGAGACCCAAAAGTATCCTTTTTGGGACTAGGTGGTTTGGGTTGTTGCCATTGTTTGTATGAACATGAAGAACTATGATTTCCCTTAATAATATATACATATAACTCCAAGATGATATTGTTTATTACTATGATGGGATATATGTATAATGCATGCATATATATGCATATGTATATATGTATACACACATGTATATATACATAAATATATACACACATGCACACATTAGGTTTATTTCTGATCAGTCCAAATAGGCTTTTTAATTAGTATATCAGATGACAGAAATAACTTTTCATTGGTGAAATCAGTGATGCTCAATACACATTCTTCTACTCTCCTTTCGTTGATTTTTTCTCTTTCAGATTTAGCTTATTTATGGATCTGCTGTTTGTTTTATAGCGTATTATAGACATAGAGATTAGAATATTTGTGAAGGATCATGCCATGTCTCTAGGAGGGACCCCGGGTGTGCAAACATTTATTTAAGTGACTCTGAGATACTTTCCTGTTGCCACTGATGCTGTATCTGCTCCATGACCTAAATAAAGAATGTAAGTCTGCTCCTATTTTGACACCTTTCAAATATATTACATTCACTTGAGAGGAGAATAGAAATAGACCAAAAAAATGCAAGCTTTACAAAAAAGTGGTAACTCTGAACTCAAATAGAGTTCAGAATCAACATAATATGTCAAATTTGTGTTTCGCCCCACTACTTAATTTACAAGACCCATTTCCATGCAGATTTAGATGTTTTTGCTAATTGGCAGGTTTGAAGGGTGCAGTAGGGTGTGATCAAGTGACAATCTGCAAAGACGTGTAAAACAAAAGTAGCAAGGTGGCAGTGACAAGGAGAAGGGATTTCACAATTCTGAGAGGGCAGAATGAAAAATGATCGGATCGGGTAGTTTTCGGGGGCCCAGTCCTTAGAGTTACCCGTTTGCCCTCTAGCTCAGGTCCCTCATTGTCTTGCAGTGGGACTCTGATCTCGAAGAGAAAATTGGAGTCAGGAGAATTGAGTTCCTTCCATGCCCTGTGTTTGCAATATTAAAGAATATATGTCTTTCAAATTACACTATTGGATTTGATAATGGTAACAAGGGGTGAGTAAATCTATTTATGATAGAAGAAGAGATAGAAATATATATGAAAGGTAAAATCCCAAATTATAGCATCAAACTCCTCTCACAGAGCTGGCCCTAAAAAGGAATGCCTTCAGAGTTTAAATCAGCAACCCTTAGAAATGTGTAGTTTCATTTTGCAGAGATTTATATATATTTTTCCTCTAACAAAAGAATCTTTGAGAGCTTGGAAGAAAACATTGCAGGATTCCAGTTACAATTCTGTCCAACTCTAGGAAAGTTTTCAACAGACGTGTTATTCTGGTGCTTTGCCATCTTCGGGTGACTCCTGACCTGTGAGAATCAATGAGTTGTTATTGAAAACATTCACTCCTTGCTGCTCTTGGTGATTTTCCTAGTGTCTTACATGCAAGCTTGGACCCTGGAACTGGCCATGCCTGTTTCCAGGTGGAACTGACTATGTTTACTTCCATTGCATGGTGAGTTTCTTCAGGGCAAGGGTTATTTCTTCATTCATCTCTGATCTCTATCACCTAGTAGAGTACTGGTTCCAAGCAGAGTTCAATAAAATTTTCCTAAATAAATAAATGATATAAAAAGCTGAAATTTTAGGTTGAGAATAGACTATGTTGTCTCACTTCTTCTAATTAGTCAAAAATAGCTGGTTTTCAGTACAGATTTTGATAAACGTCAGTTTGGTGGAAAAGATCAAGAAAATTGAAGAGATGAGGCTAAAAGTGAAACATAAGAAGTGATGTTAGAAAATAAAGAGCTGTTTTGACATCAACAACTATTGTGCAAACATTTATTTCTGATTAATAGGTGACACCAAATAACCTGGATTTGAAAGTTAGCAAAGGATATACGCAGAGTAGAAAAAGAGTATTGAGAAAGGCAATCATTAGTCTTGGCTGGCGTGGCTTAGCAGACTGAGCACTGGCCTGTGAATCAAAGGGTTGCTGGTTCCATTCCCAGTCAGGGTACATGTCTGGATCGAGGGCCAGGCCCCCAGGAGGGGGTGCACAAGAGGCAACCACACATTGATGTTTCTCTCCTCTTTCTCCCTCCCTTCTTCTCTGTCTAAAAATAAATAAATGAAATCTTTAAAAAAGGAAAGTCAATCATTAAATACATACCTGCTATAGGGGAAATATAAACCATGAGCTTCTATTAGGGTATAAATAGACAGTGAAATTAGATGCCGATAAATGCTACAAAGAGGAAAGTGACACATAGAGACATTGTAGCTAATGTGGTCTGAGAAGAGCTCTCTGAAGAGGTGACATGTGATTGGAGGTCTGAATGATGAGAAGGAAACAGGCATATGAAGATACAGGGAAATATTTTTTGGAACAAGGGAATGGAAAATGGAAGGTTTTGATATTGGAAGAAACTTCATATGTTCAAGAGACAGAAAAATTGCTAATATAGATGCATTGGTTGAATAAGGGGTAGTATGGGTACAGGGGAAATTGAAGAGGAAGATATATATTGATTGCCGGCCTTAGGGAATTTCATACATTGGGGCTACTATTCATGGGTACATACTGAGAAGTACTGGTGGTTAAAACTTTGAACTGTTTATTGCTTGATTGCTTAAATAGGCAATGAGTGGAGCTCTCAGAATGCATACTTAATGACTTCAGCTCATTGCTGGGATCACGTAGTTCTCATCAAGAACTGGAAGGAAGATGAGATCTAGAGCAGCCAGCCTCTGGGGTTTTGCTTCAGCTCTGACCTGGGCATAGTCTGCTCATTAGTATTCATGCTGTGCCCTGGTGATAAATATTTTGACTACCACTACTGATTTGGGCAATGGAGAGAGATATATGTAGATTTTATTCAAAGAGCAATGAAAAGCTATTAGAGTTTTTCAAATAAAAGAGAACAATGACCTGATTTAAACTTTAAAAAATTACTTTGGCTGCTATGTGGAGGGTGTACAGCCAATAAGGGGAACTGGAAATGGGAGCCTCAGCAAAGATGGATTATTTATAGGTTAGAAGTGATGGTGACTTAGATGGGAGTTGAAGCAATAGAGATGAAAAATGGTCAGATTCAGGGTATAATTTAGAGATAAAGCTGTTTATTTTTAAAACTATTGTTTGGGATATTGGATTGAAAAGACAAGGATCAAGAATGATCTTAATTTATTAATCTGAGCAACTGGGTTTGTAGGATGCAGTTTATTCAGCTTGAAAAGAATGTGGGGAGTTGGGAGCAGGTTTTTAGAGGGGTAGGAATCCGTAGCTTTATTTTCACCATGTTAGATTTGAAATACCTATTAAATATCTAATTGGAGATGTTGAGTTGGTGGTTGGATATTTAGGGATAGGTCCAAGCGGCAGGAAAAGAGAACAGGTCCTGAGTATAGAGAATACATACAGAGACACTGTGCATCTGAGACTTGTAAATAAGATGGTGTGTGACATTGTGGGAATTATTCCACACTTTTTCAGCATAGCTAAATTATATATTGATATGCAAGATAAAGGAGGGCCAAGGACCTGATTCTGGAAAATTCCAACCTTTAATGTAGAGAAAAATTCAGTGAAGCGATTAAGAAGGAGATACTGGTATGGCGAGTGCAAAAAAAAAATGACAGCTTGGAATAAAATAAAAAGAAGTAACTATCTAATGTATGACACCAAAGTTTGATATTTTCTCTCAGTATCCACCCTTCACAGTTCTAGTTAACAGTGTCATACCCACATAGTGTGAGCTGAGGGCATGATCACCCAGCTAGAAAACACATTCCCCAGCCTTCCTTCTAGATAGGGGAAGACAGGAGCTAAGTCCTGGCCAGTGAGTGTGGCTGGAGTGGTGCAAGCGACGTCTGGTGCAGACACTTCAGGGAGGAAGTGCTCGCTCTGCACTCTCTTCCTTCACTTACAGGGAAACGGCTAGAGCAGGCTCAGTGCCTTGAACCCAGAGATGAAATCCTCATGTTGAGGAGGATGGCACCACACCGCCAGCTCTGGATTGCCAACTTTTTCTCCTATATAGAAGGAAAAAACCCCAAATTTTTGAAACCTTTGCAGTTTCAGCTCTCGCTGTTACAGCAGTTAACCCACATAGTAATTCTATAAGGTGGGTGTTAGGACCTTGCAGGACTATTGTTAGGGGAGTCCTTACCCACAAAGAGCTCTTTATTGTACAAACAGTTCCTGATCTGTGTGTGAGGTTCTAGGAATCCCTTTCATTGTTAGAGATGTAACAGTGAAAAAACAAAAACCTCAGCAGCCTCCTTGAGCTCATTAAGCAGGGTTTTATTTCTGAGGTTAATGCTTTTAACCTGTTCTTCTAAACTTTTTCCGTCTTCCAGTCTTGTTAGCTTTTGCTTCTCACTTGCAATAAAGAGGTCCAAGGTAAATTTTTCTGTTCCTTGCAGACACTAATAACATAAAACCTACCCTATAAAGCAAACTCTCCATACACTCCGCTAAGCAAGCAAGTCCAGCCTTCCAACCTCTGAACATTAGGCATTCTTTCCACTAAACAGTGCATGTTTTCAATTAATTTTCACACTATTATTTTGTCTCTCCATACCTGTATAAACTACTAGATTGTTGGTGTACCTAGAGTAGGAACTTATTCGTCATACCCCTTGTGCATGTGTGACGTACTCAAGGGACATGTGACTCAAATTCTGTCAGTCAACATCTTGTATCATTTATCATCCATGTCTTCATCAATTACTGTGACTGCTATGACGGTGTCTTGAGTCTGGTAGACAGGTAGATTAGCACAAGAGGTGGACCGCAGTAGACATGGAGAGGGGAGTGAAGCCCCTGCCTGGATGACCACAATTCTAGGGGGAGACACCATGGGCTCTGAGTGTACCTTCCCCAGTCAGACTGAGGAACTAGGGCTGCACCAGGGCCCTACAGAAGGTACTGGGGATTGGAGCACCAAAGAGCCTGAAGAAGAACGAAAGAAAACCAGGGTGGGCCTGGTTGGCTACTCCTACCAGCCCCTGATGAACCAAAATCCCGAACTGACACCAGCGGGGGATGGAGAAAATGTAGTTGTCGATATCCAGGATTGGGTCCAGGCCCTGGGGCTTCACTGCCATACCCACCATTTCAGAGAGATGATGAAGACTAGGGGGGGGCTGCAGCACTGAGCAACCACAGCTCTGTTCTCATGAGCCCAGAATATGTACAACTGATGAAAAGGACAAAGACTGGTATAAGTCTGCTTGAGCCAGGGGCTCCTGCCTGGGCTTGGCAGATGTCAGATTCCAGGTGGAAAGATGTGGTACAGAAGGCTCTCCAAGTCTGGCAGGTATCCCCTGCCTGGAAGTGACCATCTTGAGAGCTGCCTTACCTGCCAGCATTCCAGACTGGAACCAGCATAGGACTTAACACATCCCTGGTTGTAATGCCCATCTCTATCCTCCCCATCTCCCTTCCCTCATCAAATCAGACTTCTTCTCAGAGATCCACTTTATTTAGTTCTGTGCATCTGGGGATGTTGGCCCAAGCCCAACCCACCAGAGCATGTATCACTCTGGAGAATAAAGCATCCTGTGTACACATCCCCAAACAAATAAAACCAACCAAAACCAAAACCAAAACAAACCATGGAGAGCCACTGATCAGGCTCTTGTTGCCCCGGGTGCTGGGAGTGTGGTCAGCAAAAAGTGTTCAACTTTCACCTCATTTGGGATAGCCTCCAGAGACTTGCGAGGCCATCCTCCTCTTCCTGAAGCCTATATTTCATGTATGCTAAAGGCGGAGCTAAAAAGAGCTGGCCAGTTTGAATCAATGTAGGATGGCTGTGAAGAAACATTTCAGCCCTGATCTTCCCATTGGGGTGGGGGAGGCCATTGGGTTTTCTCTCTCTCCCCTACCCTGCTTCCTCCCCTTCCTTCCTCAGTAATGATCTCCATACCACTTCCTAATATACTTCTTGAGCAATAAACTCAGAGTGTGCTTCCAGAAACGTGACATGCCATAAATGGCATTAGTGGCATAAATTGTCGTATAGTCCCGATACTTTGAAATATGTATTTTAAGATTCCATAAGCAATGCTACATAGACAATAACCAGATTAAATACTTCTCTAAAATAACTCAGAATATTTATTATAGTTTTATTTTAGTATGAATACTACATTTGATAATGTATTGATGAAGCTTACATCTAATAATAAAATGATACATTCTTAAATATTAAATGAAGAAACAGAAATTCGCTTAAGGAGAAAACATTATACCAAGACAAATTTACTTTTGAAAGAATTAAATTTGGAACTTTTAAGCAATCTAATGCAAAATATATAAAACATTTTCACATTTGAGTTAATCTAGTATTTTCATATTTTATTTACAAAGAAAGATAACTTTACATTAAAAAGTAAAACTAAATTTTCATATAGATTCAAAAATAAGATTCAATTTGTATTTTGGATCAATGATTGTATTCATTTCTTCATGTCAAATCTTCACTTAATTGCATCTTAATAGTTATAGTAAAACAGCCAATATGGTGCAGACTGCATAATGTATTTATGAAGTAGCAATTTTCCACATACCAGATATGTCGATTTTCTATGAAAAGAGAAATTTCTTCATTACTATCATTGCTCCTACTTGCTACTTTATTTTTTAAATTATTTTATTGTTCAAGTACAGTTGTCTGCATTTATGTGCCCCACCCTCCACCCATTTGCTACTTTAGAAACTTCCTTCTCAAATTCAAGTCTACAGGGACATATTTTTTCCATGCCAGGCAACTCTAACCTTTAACACATATTTGCATATGCAAATTGAAACTCTAACTCTTTATAGTTAGCTTGGCTGTCTCATGCAACTGTATTGATAAAGAAAATGTTCATGCACATTGATGTGAAATTGCAGGTACATGGCAAGGGTTTATTTTTCCTTAGTGGATCTGTAAAGATTTGTAGGACAATTGGCAAAGGTTACTATACATAATGAGCCCATACAAAGCACACACGCCATAGGTTTGTTATGCTTTAATATGTAAATAGAATTGTCCCTTCTGGGATTTGCCATATGTATTGTTTTATTTTTTTCATAATTAGGAAATAAATTCCCAGCAAATTTGAACTTTCTAGAATGAATCAGGTAGACTTGGTAGGTTCTGAACATCTTTCTCTGTTTTCATATTTAGAAGTGTGGTGGTGGTGGAAAAGTGAAAATGATCAGGATATTTGCAATCTGAAAACAAATGGAAACAATAGACATGGAATTTTGAACTCTAAGGGCACAAAGTGTTCATGTATTCCAGGTCTCTACAAACTGAACACCTCTAAACTCCAAATAGATGACAGTATCCAGGCGTTAGAAAATCAGAAGTGCTAGGCATTGTATAAAACCAGTCAGTTTCCATTTTTTCGAACACAATGAAAACAAATGAAATTCTTCTGCAAGTCTTAGTCACTGGGCTAGCATCAGTTACCTCTGCTAGTCAATTCAAACTTCTGTTTTATACCGATGGGATTCCTGAATATAGTGATTGCAGAGCCTACAATATGGAAAATGGACATTTTCATTGGGAAGTTGAAGGGGTATTTTGGGGATGAAACTGAAGTTTCCTGATACCCAATGTGGACCTTTTTCTCTTGGGTGTTTATATCCTTGGAATTAAATAAAGTTTTCTCTCTTCAACTAGACATTTGCAAACTCCAATTGAGATTTAGTGATTACTTTCAAACACAACTGTGATGTACAGTAGTCCTCGCTTATTAGGGGGGGATAGCTTCTGTGATCTTCAGGACATGCCTGAAATTGAGGATAGTACTAAACTCTCTGCATAGGTATGTTTTTTCTATAGATACATACTCATGATATGATAAAGTTTAATTCCTAAATTAGGTACAGTAAGACACTGATAACAATGACTAATAAAATAGGGTAATTATAAAAGTAATATAGACATGCATTATTATTATTTTTTAAAAGATTTTATTTATTTATCTTTAGAGAGGAAGGGAAGGAGAGAAGGAGAGAAATATCAATGTATGGTTGCCTCTCATGAGTCCCCTGCTGAGAACTGGCCTGCAACCCAGGCATGTGCCCTGACTGGGAATCGAACTGCGATCGCGTGGTTCGCAGGCCTGCGCTCAATCCACTGAGCTACACCAGGCAGGGCATAGACATGCATTATTAAGTAAAATAATAGTTAATTAGAAAGCGAGCACTGTGATGCTTTGAGAGTCATTCTGATCATCTAGATGGCTGATAAGCGATTAATGGGTAGCATATATGGTGTGGACACTCTGGACAGGGGGGTGACTCATGTCTCTGGCAGAATGAAGTAGGGCAGAGTGAGATTTTATCACACTATTCAGAATGACACCTAATGTAAAACTTATGGGTTGTTTATTTGAGGAATTTTTATTAAGTATTTTCAGACCAGAGTTGACCGTGAGTAACTGTAACTGAAGAAAGTAAAACCACAGATAAGGGAGGACTACTCTATTAGATACACTACCATTCAAGCTTCTTAGAATTACAAGGATCTAGATCTCTTTCCTGGGGTATCCAGATTGTGAGCAAATATGTTACATGATATCAAAAAGGAAATCTGTTTATATATCTTATTATCAGTGATATATATCTTATCAGTGACAAATAATTTCTGTTTGAGCAATTCTGCTAATTTTCCCATGTGGCGGTATTTTTGGTTTCTAAGGCATGTCAATACAAAGGGAAAAAAAAGCAATTTACAACTCTGCAAAGAAATACAGCCTCTTCCACTTCATTTGAGTTTCATCTTGATTATCAACACATATGTCATCCCTCTGTAATTTATTCATTATTTTTACCCGAGAAATGTGAAGAGAAAAAAGAAAGTGCGTGCACTTGTCAAAGTGTGAAACAGGTGCTCTAGCAATGATTGGAGACAGTGCTCTCAGGAAGAAGCAACAGGCTGGCTTTGTGTTTATTTAGCTTCAGGTTTTTACAGCAAACAGACTGGGGAAAATGCAAATGTGAAATAAAGGTTTTATTTTTCAGGGGAAGAAAAACAGAATTCTCTGACTACATTGTTGTGTATTTCTGTTAGGATCTGACAGTTTAGATCTTTTCAGCAAAATCATTAAGAACAATGGAAGAAAAATGCAAATTGAGCAGCTTTGAAGAGTGAATCCATGATATTTCCTTCTGAATTACCAAATTGAAAATGTCCTGTGATGGAAATGGCTATGGGATGGGAGACTGACAAGGAGAATGAAGATAAATGTTTGTGTCTGATCACACTTCAAATCCAATTGGGTATAAGAAAGGCCGAGTGCCTCCACTCATCTTTGCAGTATTTCCATTTGTTCTTTCTTTTATCCAAGTGAAGAGATTTCAGTTCTATGATCTCTTGGGTCCTGACAATATTTACCTGCACCCTGTCTAGCTACTGAATCCTATGATCTTACTCTAGACCTTGCAATTGATAAAACCTCAGTCCATGACTATTATAGTTTATTAATCCTGTCTACTTTCTCCAGTACTCCCAATCTAACAGTTTTTCAACCATTGGAATTCTTTATTGTCTAATTATTCTCTGCTTTAAGATTCTTGGAAAAATCATACTACCCTGCAACCAGGGTGAACTCACTTTAAAGTTATGATCACAAATACCAAAGCTGCCCTCAACAATGACAGCCAATCCAACGTGTTGGAGTAGAATAGGTTGTAGGACAAATAGACCCCAAATGTACAATGACTCAGCAGACATTTACTTCTTTCTCTTTGACACAACTGACCAAGGTGAATCTTCTGGTCAGGTCAAGGGATAACTGTCTTCTACTGGTGATCTAGGGGAAGAAACTTTCTGTTTCTTAGATGTCTTGTTTGAAAATAGCACATGTTCTTTGTGCTCATGTGCCTTTAAATAGAGCTCAGTTTATAGCTAACATCTTTTAAAAAACAGTCTGAAAAGTAGAGTGTAGTTCTGTGATCAGGAAGAAGAGGAAAAAAAAGAGAAAAGTACCTTGATCATTAACTGACTGTCACCATACAAATTTTATGCTGTTTTCTTGAATTTGTGTTTCCCTACTCTTGAGGAAAAGTATTACTCTTTGTCTTCAACCCGCTTAATGGCCTGGCTTCATTGAGAAGGTAGATACAGTCAAATGAGAATGCCCATCTTCTGAGCTACCCATCAGTCCACATACTTAATTATCACTATAATTAATTAAATATCCCTGCATGATCTCAAGACATGTCCCCTTCTTGTTTACTGGGTAGAATTTCTTCCATGTTTCTCAGGAACTTAGGCCCAGAAGTTATCTTCTTTCTAACTTTCACCATCAATTTATTCTCTGGATTAATCCCAGTATTATAGAAATACACCTAATATCACCAAGTCAAAAATAAAAAGTCTTCTTTACCCTACTTCCCTCTTCATTCATTCCCTGATTTCTCTACTCCCCTTCATAGGTAATTATTAAAAAAGATTTGAATGAATTATTGTTTTCACTCTTATACCTCTTACCTTGCTCACCCTTCAATCAGGATTTTATTCAAATAATTCTGTTTAGTAGATGGCCAATGGTACACATCTTGCTAATACCAGTGACCTTAACCTACCCTTACTAACATCCAACATCTATCATCCGGCAACAACAAATTTAAGGTGGTTCAGAATATGAACCCATCGATTTATTTCCTAAATTAATTGAGTATCTGAGCAGTATTTACTTAACGTTGCCTTAAAGATATTCTATTTCTTATATTATATGAACTTTCGTAATTTCCCAAAGGACAACCAACGTTTCTTTGTTAAGAAATAGCAGACTCAACCCCAGTTTAATAACATTTTACCGATGAGAGACATTACAATTTTGATTCTAGTCATCTCTTTAGGTCATTATGCTCATAAGGTCAGATGATTTGTTAGCTTCCTGCAAAATTATTAATCACCTTCATCATTCCAGTTGATGGTGTGGTATCGTTCTTCAGCTCAGTACCAGAAATGAACATGCATATATTCTCATCCCTGTACTAGCTGTTCCAGATATTAGGAAAATGATGAACTGAGCTCCAGGAAACTGTAATCTGAAGGAGAAAATAAACACGTAGCTATGTTCAGTCCCACCAAAACTGAGAAGGTGCTTCCTGTGAGACTAGTCCCTTGTAGATGGTGGCAGATTCTATTTCCTAAAGGCAGCTGCAATCACGTGCTTTAAACAGGTGGAGTCTATTTCACTGCCTTCTTGAAATCTGGTGGTGTCTGTGACCTTTTAATCAACAGGATATTGAAAGTTGAAAATATTTTTCGCAGCTCTGTCTACTCTGGTCGTTTCTGCTCCCCTCACCTGAACTCACTTCATATACCCTGTCACTCCTGGTACTCGGCTACCATTCTGTTAGAAGCTCAAGCCAAATGAAGCGACCACATGTAGATTTTTTTATTCGGAGCTTCAAATTAGATTTTGGTTAATACCCAGCATCAGTGCTCAGTGAGATAATTGTGTGTCTTCCTGAATGCTCACTGCAGATGCCTCCAACAGCATCTCTCTGAGTGCATTAAATGGAATTCCAGGTGAGAAAATGCACAGACGAGCTGAGTCAACCTACATCAAAGGTTTCTCAGCAAAAACACTAATGTGCCTGCTACTACTTAAGATATTCAGATAATTTCCTTTCCAATTATTATTATTTTTTGACTTGACTATGTGGCTTTATAATTTAGATGCAGTTTTTGGTATCTTATTTGAGTAGTAGAATTATATTCCTTAGTAATATTTTGGCTTTATTTAAAAATTAGTGTGAGAAATTCTTTAAGCCTATTACATGGGAGAACAAACTGATATAACATGGATTTAAGTTAATAAAATGTGGAATTGGTTCTAACTATTCATTTTATAAATTTAAATATTAAATCAATTGTTATAAAATTATTAAAAAATAGGTTATTCAATTATTTCCTGGGTAACAGACTTAAATCTTTATACACCATCTTGATTAATTTTAGAGCATTCACAAGTCTGAGAATTTCTCTTTTATTCATTTTCTTTTTAGATAGAAATATTTAAGCTCAAAATTTTCAAGGTTCACACAAATTAGCAACAACAGTGAGGAAAACAACCAGTTAGCCAGCAAACAAAAATAAAATAATTTGACTTCTAAGTGAGGGCTTTGCTATGTTAAACCCACTTATGCTTAAAGATTCCTTTTGAAGAATTCACTTATTTGTCTCTCTTTGAATAGATACAATAGATAGGCACATGAGCACATCTTTATTTGATTTTCAGAATGAATTTTGAGAGGCCTGACAACATGCTCAGTTATGATTACTTAAGATTGTAGATATATAAGGTGAAAAAGCCTTTGGTAAGCCTATATTGGCTCAAGCCCACATCTTAGAAGTAATTTTAGTTTAAAAGTTTCTCTCCTATAATCTTTATTTTTCTCTCCCTCATTCTTTAGTACAGTAGTTAAATTTTATGAAACTCTATTTGCATGTTTCTTTTGTAAGGGAAAAATCATTTACTATGTTATTGACTATAAAAGTAAGACATGCTTATGACAGAAAATGTGAAAAATACAAAAGATTAGAAAAGAAATAAAGAATCACCTTTAACCTGTCTATCTGGGCTTTTGTTTCAAAGGCTTTTGTTTCTCCCTCACTGTTGTCAACCAACATCCTATTCCTGTGCATCCAGAGTTTTTTCTTGTTAATTATTATGTCTTCAAACATAACCACACTTTTTGGTGCTTAGGAGCTCAAAAATGTATTTTGAGGAGCAAACAATGGAATTCATTCCCTTGTTCCTTTCTGCATAGTTTTAGATAGTTTGGATTATTCTATATTTATGAATGTATACTCACTCAACATCTTTTGTCTAACATATTGATATGTATTATATCATAAAAAGTATTTATAAGCACTGTTTAATATCTGCATTTGGTTTCCTCATAGGGGTATATTAAACATTATTCAACGAAGTCCCTAATTTTAATAATTTACATGGAATCTAATAGTATACTAGTATAAGTCATTTGGTTTCTAAAAACCTTAGATGGGACTGCCTTTTATCTGCCTAAACCCATTAGCCCTACCTTTATTTTCAAAATCCACTGATGGATCATTCAGGGACTACAATTCCCAGCACTCCCCCACCCCGCCTTTTTTTCAACTAGGAGTGCCCATCTAAGTTCTTGCCAACCGATACAAGTGCAAATGTCCATGTTTCTTTCAGGGCAAGGTCATATCCACAAGATATAAGTAACTTGAGTGTCTAAAACCCTGAGATGGAACACTCCTGATGATTACTAGAAAGAGGATTCCTGAGTATTGAGCCAACACTGTTGATGGGTCTCTTACAAGAGCAGCTGGATTGTTTGTTAGTTACTAAAGCAGTCATCCACCCCATTGGTGCATGCAGGGGCGGGCAAAAGCAGGTTTACAGCCATAATACAAATAAATAATAATACAAAAATAAACCCCGTGTTTTACATCATCACAATTGTAAACCTACTTTTGCCAACCACCATATATTTCTTTTTGCAGGAGAGGCTGGCTTCTGTGTTGTGATCTTAACTCACAGGTATTCCTGTCTCAAGCAAGGAACTATGTCTCCAAGAATCACTTTTCTGGTGTACTTTTATATTAGAGCTTACCAATGAATGGGCAATGGACTGGATGTTGCTCTCTACCAGGAGATCAACTCTTGAACCATGGTTCCTGAATTTTAGTATGTTTCAGACTCACCTGGAGGGCTGTTAAAGAGCAGATTGCCCAGTCCACCCTGGAGTCTTTAGCTCAGGAGGTTTGGGGTGGGTTCTGACACATGCATTTTTATGCAGGTGCTGAGATTGGGGAACCATTGATCTCAAAGAACTGGAGCTCAATTCTTTACAAATGGCAGAGAGGGCAATAGAGAAGATGGTACCCTCTCAGGTTCCTTTTTATGAGTAGGTGGTAGAGGAACTTCATAAAACTCTAGGATTTCCCCTTGCAACAATAGTTATTAAAGCTATTTCACCTGTCTTTGTATCTTGAATTAGGTGACAAACACTTTGAACAGTAGTCTGATTGCTGCTTTTTGTGTTTTTCTTCCTCGAGGCAGCCTAGTGAACATGTGAAGGAGCTAACATTGCTGAAATCAAGTGATTTATGTACCCACTGGATGACTACTGGCCTGCGACAGAGAATGCTTTTTTCCCCCTATGAGCTTGTTCCCATGTTCCAGTCATCAGACAGTTGGCTCGTCACTGATGCTTAACATTTTAAATGATCCACTTGTCATGGGGGCTATTAATGTTCGTGGTTTAACAGGATTCTAGACATCACAAAATAGGACAGACATTTGACCACTGAAAGGCAAAACACAATACCTGTAACCCCTGCATTTTTGCCATTTCATTATCTTATAGCACAGAGCCACTTAATTCAGGGTGCAAGAAGTTAACACTTATAGACCTTTGTCAACCTGCTAGGTGGTTACTTGAAAGAGCAGGTGCTTGTCATGTGAGATGGTAGGAAAGCTCTCTGATGTTTTTACTGCAATTCTACTTACAAAACCTTTTTAATCAAGTCATCTTCCCGTTAAGGAGCCTATAATGTCATTGTCGCCCATACTGTCCTCTGGATCACAGTGACATTTTTCTGTCATTATTCTGCCAAATCAGGATGTGGTGATGGAGGGGTATCTCAGCAATCAATACCAGCTCCCTCTACGATGACTCATAATACTCATAACACTTTTTAATGATATAAAACAGATATTGATGCATATCTGTAGTCCAATCTTTATTCTCTGCAGAAGATAAGCCATAAATAACAGAGATTATCATTGTTATATAGTACCACACACTTCAGAAGCTAAAGAGATAGTTACTTATAAAAATGAATTAAACAATTTTCTACCTGTTTTATGTTGTGCCATTGCTAAGGACATTATTTGTCCTTTGTGATATGATGTATAATTGTGTGCTCCATGGTTTAAGAGGGTCAGCACATGAAAAGGCAAACAGCGTTCACAACTGTGAAACTTTTGTTCAACAAATATCCTCAGAGAAGGAAATCATGAGTCTCTAATTCGGGCCTTTTAACTGTATGCATGTTACTTCCTGAATCTTCACACTTCTTATTTTTAATATAATGCCACATTGTATACGTGCACTGAAAACAAGGCAAAGTCATGGCTATCCTGTAATTTCAGGGTTTTTTTTTTTAAGATTTTATTTTATTTATCTTTAGAGGGGAAGGGAAGGAGAGAGGGAGAGAAATATCAATGTATGGTTGCCTCTTGTGCATCCCCTTGCTGGGAAAACTGGCCTGCAACCCAGGCACGTGCCCTGACTGGGAATCGAACCATGATCTTTTGGTTCGCAGACCCCCACTCAATCCACTGAGCTACACCAGCCAGGGCTAATTTTAGGTTTTAAAAATATTATCATAGGTTACTGTTATAACCAAGACTGAACATTTTCACAGCTTTGCTTTTAAAAAATGAAAATAGGTTACAGTAGTAGTGACAGTTATTGTCATTTGACGTCTTCCCTGGAGGCATCAAACTACTGAAGGTTTGCCATGGCCTAAGGCCCAGCAGTAGGAGCAGGAACCTATGAGACCAGCTTCAAAGGTCCAGCACACCTATGTTCAGGTTGCTGTGTAATGAAAGTCTAGTGGGAAAGGCACCCTAACACTGCAGTGTACCTATTATCATGCTTCTTAGAAATGCACATACCATCCAGAAATAAGAGATTTAATTCAAGGGGTAGGAATAATAATTATATTATACGTTTAGTGCCAATTATATGAGTTTAGCTTTCCTAATGTTTACATCAGATTCTTCTTAAAGTTTGGGTTGATTCACTCTTAGAATGTTTCAATAGTTCACCTTTTTTTTAAGGATTTTATTTATTTATCTTTAGAGGGGAGGGGAAGGAGAGAAGGAGAGAAATATCAATGTATGGTTGCCTCTTGTGTGTCCCCCGCTGGGAACTGGCCTGCAACCCAGGCATGTGCCCTGACTGGGAATCGGACCGTGATCGTGTGGTTCGCAGGCCCGCGCTCAATCCACTGAGCTACACCAGCCAGGGCTCAATAGTTCATCTTGATATTAAGAATAGCCTTTCCAATATTATGTTTTACTAGGCAAGCACTTGGGGCTGCCCTATCATGTCACTTGCAGCTCTGGAGCTCTGGGAATTTGTATCTCTCTGTTGTCACGTAGTACTGGCTCCCTGGTCTTGGCCAAATGACATAACCCCCTGCTTTTTGTCTTCAGTGTGCAGTTTTTGGAAGATAAGAGAATGAAGAAACCACACATGGAATAGTGCCTGATGCAAACTGCGTGATCTATACATTTAGCCATTAATATTAGAATATGGCTAACATTTTTGCCTAAATTTTTTCCTTATGATTTTCTGAGAGAAATTGAAGAAATTTTCACTGATAAGTATATATTTCTCATGGAACAACTGTTTATTCAAAAAAATATTTTGGTTAGAGGGATTATATCTAGCTAGCATGTAGACACAACTAGGGATGCAAAACTTCGATTGCTATCAGTCATGTGTCTCATGAAGATAAATTCTGTTATCATCTAATCTCTGGTAGAAGAATGAGCTAAGAAGAAATGTTATTAAAGGGAGAGAAGGATCTTGAAACTCTTTATATCTATAGGTAATTTGACATAGAATTAAGCAAACTCTTGCGTTAATCATTCATCCAATACATCATTCTTGAGCAACTGTTATGTGCTAGCAAAATAGGCCAAACATCTAGTCTAAAACTATACACATGACAGTATTAATGCCTGTCCTCATGGAGTTTAATTTACATTCTTTCTCAAAACTGTTCCAAAGTCCTCGCCCCAGTTGACTATGACCCACTAACTTCCACTAAAGCCGTGAGTTGCACATTTTTGTGGTAATTATCAGAAAGCCTTGATCTGGGGCTTTTTCGTTGTTTAAAGGAAATTGAACAAATGCTCTTATTTATTTGATAAATGTTCATTGTTGCTTTCTGTACTAAGTCGTGGCAACAATGTCCACTTTATGAATGTAAATGTACTGTAGCTTCGTAGCAAACATGTTGAGCAGGTATTATTATTATCATTATCCCCATTTTACAGATGGGAAATTCATACACAGAGCAATTAAGTAACTTACGCAAGGTCATACAGCTAGTGAGTGGTAGGGACAGGATTCACCTCCAGGCCGTTTGATTCTAGAGTTTGATATCTGAATCGTTAAACTTTATCAGAAAATCTTATCCCTGATTCCAGGGGGAACTAAAAATGTTAGTTTCAGAAAAGTGAAAATTTGTTCAATGTCATTAAGTATTTCACCTTCATTTCTAAGCTCCTCTCTGGCTTTGACTCAATATTCTCATGCTATAATATACAGAGTGCCACTCACTGATACTGTTCCTATCTTTGCATTTCCTTTTTCTTTTCCTCCTAACCTTTATAAGAATGTATTATACTTATTTCAGTGTTAACATGCTTGTCACTTAACATTATTTTTGTCTTCAGCTTCTTATAATATATTTCAAACTTTTCTCACTTGGTTTTCTTTCCCGAAACTCAAATGCAGTCTCTTGTATGAGAAGACAGCCCAATATAGTGGAATAAAAATAGCTAATTCTTAAGGGGATTTTTTTTAGCTTATACTGGCATTGGAATAAGTGCATGACATGTATCACCTCATTTCATCGACACAGTTATTAGATACATTTGGTACTGCTTTCATCTCCATTTTATAGCTATAAAATCGAGAATTTAAAAATACAATTAAATAGGCCAAAATGTTCTATAGGGTGGAAATGGTCATGTCAGGATTTGAGTATGGGCTCATGAGATGCCGAAGCCCAAACCGAACCACTGGTGGTAGGTGGTTGAAAATAAGGATCCGGCTTTCTGCTGGGGTCCAGCGCGGCAGCGTGTTCTTGAATGAGTTACTCAAACGGAGTCTCTGCATTTCAGTTTAGCTACCTTTAGTTTAAAATACAGAGTACTTTTTATTGATTATATACTGTATTTATTTAGAGTACTACCATATGCCAAAACCTGTACTGTAAATAGAAGGTATAAGGATGAGTAAAATATTACTCATTAGTGACCTTAGAAAGTAATGATAATATAGTATTTATATCATATAATCATGTAAATATTGAATGAATCAGCTGACAAACTCTGCAAATGGACTCCATATTTTAATGATATGAACTCATGCACGTTACTAATGCATGTGTAAAGACTAAGGGTGACAAAGAATGGGTCCAATATAGTTAAGAGCCTCTCTGTTTACTTTCAACGTCCACAGCAGAAATCCATGCCAAGGAGAACATTTCGAATGATCTAGGTGGTCAGTCTTAAAAATGTTTTTCTCCATGGACTCTGACACGAAGTCACACATCTACAAAGAAATGACACTTGGCACTTCCCAGCTATATTTCAGGAAGGATATAATAAGATAGGCAGAAATATATGCCAGACTATATACATTTTATCTTTAGTTTACTAGTCACATATTATAGTCTACATAGGTAACTAGATTTTAATGAAGAAAGTTCTAAATATTTTTAAAATTTCTACAGTATTAATAAGAATCAATTAATGATTATGGAGTAAGGTAGCTATAATGTGTTTGGATACGTCTTAACAACTAAGGGCCACTTACTAGATACTATAACATCATTAACAAAGAATACTAAATATTTCACAAAATAAAGATATCTGTATCATCTCTTCATAGACTTGGAATGATTATCTTGAGAAGTGTTGCAGAGAAATCTAAGTTAACGTCCATGAGTGCCTAATGAAATTAAAGGAATTCTATGCAGACAGTTATTAATATTAATCTCATTCTCTTCCAGAAACACTTCACAGTTACATAATTTATGATGTTAAATTTAGGCAATTCTTGACCTGTACCTACTAGTTCTAAATTGATACTTCAAAATAGTTCTGAAAACTGGTACTTTTCCATAATACAGTGAGGCAGCATCACATGATAACTTGCAAGAAAAGACAGAAAGAATTGCAACATTAAAAAAAAATAGCCATTGCCCTGACTTGAAAAAAATAAAAGAGTGACATTTTCCTCTGTGATTTGGCTTATTTTATTTGGTAGGTTATTCTACTTCCTGTCACATACTTGGTTTTAACCTTTGGACTTCATCTTTTTGAGTTCATTGTTTAATTACAGGGGATAGAGTCCTCTGGGCCACATCCCCAGCCTCTCTTGACCTCATCAGCAGACTCAGAGCTCCACTCTCTCATCCTGACCTTGAGCTGGAGGGATTAGCTACAGAAGTTCAGTTCCCTTGGGTTCAGCATCTCTTCAATTATGTTTCTGGTTTGAACCTGACTGTTGCGACCTCCTCTATGATCTTTCTGATTTAGAGTCCTGTCCAGTTGAGTCATTTTCTCTATTTCCTCTGTGTCTGAGTCTCTTGTTTTAAGTGCTATAAAGGAAGACAATGCTTTTCAAATGAGTTTATTTTGGTGTCATTGTCATGCTTCTTCCTTTCAAGTTCCATTTATACTGTTATCTTTATGGTACTCTATTGTTAAGTTCAATGAACTTGCACTAATTTTTACTTATTTCTTAAAACTCATTTGTTTTGAAAAGCAGACCTAATATTTCTTTTCTGTATGGAAAAGAAATACCTCTCACCTTGAAAAAAACAATTAACTACAGGCTTATGTGGCTCAGTGGATTGAGTGCCAGCCTGCAAACCAAAGGGTCACTGGTTTGATTCCCAGTCAGGGCATATACTTGTGTTGCAGGCCAGGTCCCCAGTCAGGGGCACTCCAGAGACAACCACACACTGATGCTTCTCTTCCTCTTTCTCTCCCTCCCTTCCCCTCTCTCTAAAAATAAAATAAATCAAATCTTTAAAAAATAGTAACTACAGGATGAAATTCAGTAAAGAGAAAAATCACGTGGTCAGTCTTTCCAGGTATTGTTACGGGTCTGAGATCTCTGTATGATAATGGCGGTTAACAAGAAACTGAATGGTGTTTCAGAACAGTGTCAATAGAGTTTCTCTTCATTCTGAAGTGAGAATAACTAAAAAAAATAACCAAGATCTGAGTAAGGTGACAAATTGAGACAGCAGTGAAGAATTTACATACCCTCAAATTTCTCACACAGATTTTAAAAATCAGCAGTAAATATAAATACAGTAACCACCGGCAGCTAAGTAGGGGGCATGGGGATGCAATCAGCTTCCAAAACAAATGACGGGGAGGCGGGTGGAGCAGAAGATGCTGGAACAGAGTGGCGACGATGATACTACTGCTTGCCGGTGTGAGTTGAGATTTTAAAACAATTGGTATTTTTTTCTGCATTTTAAGGAATAAAAGATTCCTAGTTTGACATAAGATATAAAAATTAATAAGGTAAGACCTTTCATAAGGAAGGTATATAAGGACCATATCTTTAATTAATTGAAAAGTCTTTATATTACAAAATGCTTGCGTATATGGTCCCTGGAGTTCATTTTAATTTATGTACCCTAAACTATGCTCAGTGTCAGTTATAAAATTCTTTCATAAAAAGAGTTGCCAAAACCACACAATTCAAAAGGAAGTTCTTCCAAGCTGAGCTTTTACAAAGTACATCTTATATGTAGTGATATATTAAATAAAAGGTTACTTTAATAATAATTTTTTTGCCAGCACAGCTTCCATGCCATATAAATGTTTCCTATTCAATTACCTGCTCACATTTTTCATCTTCACTGATTTTGCAATGATCAGAATTTTTTTCTCTTAAACCCCAGTACATTAATCCACCAAAGTGTTTTTTTTTATTAGATAAAGTTTCCCACCCAGAATATTGCCATGGAGGATGATGACATTTCTTATTGTTCTGCTTTTAGACTGTTACTTGTGAAGATATTTTTATTCCTTTACCCTCCCATTATTTAAGAAGCATAAGGAGTTCATTGGGCAGAAGGACAAATTGGAAACCAACCAGAATCAGACTCTGGAATCCTTCAAAGGCTCTTTCTCTGCTTATCCTCAGCCCCTTGCAGGTTTACCTAATGAATATCCTTTCCGTTGATTAATTACTCACTGTATTTTCTCGCTGGTATGTTCACTTTGTGTGGAGTCAAACTTAAAAAAAAAGCAAAAGAAAAAAAAACAATCCACATTGCAGCAGGCATCAGAACATCAAGCAAGGAAGGAAGATATCAAAAGCTCTTCTCAGAAGCTGATGACTGAGAAGAATAAACAGAATAACAAAACCACTGGAATAACTGAACTCAGTAAGACAGTCCCTTATCCCAGTTGTGGGCAGAGACAACTTGTTTCTTTGATTGCTTTTATGTTGTTGGTTTCTTGTATTGTTTATTACATTACCTTAATATATTGATGACATAGAGTTAACTGCTTTGCCAGGACCATCCTCCATCAAAAGAAGAAAGTACAAAGAATTGCAACAAAGTGTTATTCTGGACTCCTCCTGAGAGCAAGGATATCTGTTGAATTGAAGGGAAATAAATATGTCTCTTTCTCCAAAAATCTCTTCCTTTTTGCCCCTAGAACTCCCATATTTGCATCATTGCTTCTCTAATATCTGAGTGAATGTTTACACACCCTGAACTTTTGACAAAGTGTGAAAATGGCTGATGCCGGGGATAGACCAGGTTTGGCCAATGCATTATTTTTAGATAATAATAAGAGAGGTGGGGAGAGTAGGATCATAGGAAGCCTGAAGTACTGCACTGATTTCTATAATGTAGTTTAAACTAGTTCTGTTGATCAAACAGTTCCTGAAGTAACAGATGTTTATTGAGATCTGTATTGGAACATAGACTACTCTTGGAAGGAAATATTTTACTATTCAAAAATGAAAATTAGTAAAGAGAACCCATTGATAAATTCTAATGCGATGTGTAGTGAGATAGTGACTCATAGTACAATCGAGGTTTTGAAAAGGGGAAGTTCCACAAAAACTAAGACAGTCGCAGACCTTTCCTTGAAAAACAATGAAAGAGACCTGGAAACAGCAAGCAGAGTTCTAGGCAGGAGAATGTGTTTTGGATGTTTTCGATGGGGGGAGGTGTGGGTGGAAAGGAAGACAGAATTAGAAAGGTAAAAAGGTCAGGGAATTTAATAAGGGTTACAGCTGGGCAATTCTGGCTTTCTCAAGTCTGCTATTTATTCATGAAGCCCTTCCTGAAATACTGAAAAATTAGTTGGTCTTCGGATAGATAATGAAAATGGATAAAGACATTGCCCCATTATATCCAATAGATGCATGTTCATTTAATTAGTTGAATGGAGGTAGTTATTCATGACCTAAAGTGTGAGAGGGGGCCAGAAGTGTCCCCAAAACTTTTCCTTGAAATACAGTGAGTGCTCCATTGGAATATGTTGTTGTATTTGTGGCTCTGAACCTCAATCTTTCCTAAAACCTGGTAGGTTGGGCAAATTCTACAGATCTATGTTTTCTTTTTTGAGGGGAGGAGTTCATTTTTCTTCTGGGGCTGCTTTCCATTTCAGGCACTCTTGTGCCCAGTGCTGCTCAAGAAGTTGAAAAAGAATATCCCTACAATTGCAGGCATTTGATATGGAGGGTTGAATGTTACAGATACACACACACAGTCAAATTTAAGTCTAGGTACATATGCATCAACAGGAGAACACCCAAGTCTTCTAAGGCACACGAAAAGGGCCGTGTTTGCCGTAAAATATACAGGAGTGAGTATGCACGTGTGTTTCATGTTGGTGATTATTTACAAGATAAAGCTAAGCAGTAGTTTCTCCTCCCCTCATTTCATTGTTTAGGCCTTTAGGAAGCTTTTCCTGATCCCCAATATGAAACAACGTTCACCTTTAACCCCACTCCACGATACCCTCCATCCAATCTCACACCCTTCTCATGCACACCTTCCTGAGATATTTCTTCCTGGCAATAGCACTGGGAAATGATTTTCTTCATTTCAGAGTAGACTACACCTCCATGAAGGCAGACAATTTGATTACCTTGGTTCCTGTATCTAGAACAGTGTTTGACCCAACGCAGGTGCTTAGTAAATATTTGTCGAATAAATGACCATATACATTTTCTAGCTCCCTTCTTTTAGAAAGAATGTGACTGAAACAATTGGATTAGAAGAAATATCTTGGTGGTTTTTTATAATCACAAAAACATAGAAAAGGACTTCCGCTAAGATGGAGGCATAGGTGGAAACACTGTGCCTTCTCCCACAACTAAGTTTGAACACAACAAAGGTTTGGAGAACTAGGACACACCCAAAGACCAGAAAACAGAATTATACGGAAGTCCGACAACTACGAACCGTTCAACTGGACGGTAAGAGAGGCGGAGCCGGCACTGGACCTGGGTCGGGCAGGACAGATCCCCCGACCTAGGCGTGCAGGCAGCCCGGAACCAGTCGGGGTGTGGGGCAGATTCGCACATTCGCACACATTCGCACACAGTGAGACAGACCACGCAGGCCCCAGGGGGCGAATCCAGTGGTGGAGGGCTGACGGCCAGACAGGAAGCCATTGTCCCTCTTTGACCCCGCCCCCACATACAATGTCACAGCCCAGCGACTTAGTTGCCCTGTTCTAGTGAACACTTTAGGGCTCTGATCCTGCTATGGAACAGGCACGAACAGCTCAAAAGATGGTGCAAGAAGAACTCAAAGTCCCAGAGCCAATAACTCTAAGCGACCGAGAAATTGCCAGCCTCTCAGAAGCACAATTCAAGACACTATTTATCAGGATGCTCACAGAACTGGTAGATTATAGTCACAAATTAGAGGAACATAGTCACAAATTAGAGGAACATATGAAGGCTAAACTAATTGAAATGAAGGGAGATGCACAGGAAACCAATAGTGATGGAAAGGAAACTGGGACTCAAATCAATGGAATGGACCAGAAGGAAGAACAAAACATCCCACCAGAAAGGAATGAAGAAATGAGAATTCAAAAAAATGAGGAGAGGCTTAGGAACCTCCAGGACATCTTTAAACGTTCCAACATCCGGATTATAGGGGTACCAGAAGGGGGAAAGAAACAGCCACGAGTGGAAAACGTATTTGAACAAATAATAAAGGAGAACTTCCCCAGTCTGGCAAAGGAAATAGACTTCCAGGAAATCCAGGAAGCTCAGAGAGTGCCAAAGAAGTTGGACCCAAGAAGGAACACACCAAGGCACATCATAATTACATTAGCCAAGACCAAAATGAAGGAGAGAATCCTAGAAGCAGCAAGGGATAAGGGGACAGTCACCTACAAAGGAGTACCCATCAGACTGTCAGCGGATTTCTCAAAAGAGACCTTACAGGCAAGAAGGGGCTGGAAAGAAGTATTCCAAGTCATGAAATCCAAAGACCTACAGCCAAGATTGCTTTATCCAGCAAAACTTTCATTTAGAATGGAAGGACAGATAAAGTGCTTCTCAGATAAGGTCAAGTTCAAGGAGTTCATCATCACCAAGCCCTTATTATGTGAAATGCTAAAGGGACTTATATAAGAAAAAGAAGATGAAAAATATGAACAGTGAAAGGACAGCAAACACACAGTTATTAACAACCACACCTAAAACAAAAGCAAACCAAGAGGACAGCTAGATCAGGAGTGGAACCATAGAAATGAAGAACACATGGAGGGTTAGAAGCAGGGGAGTGGGAGGGGGAGAAGAGGGGAGAAGGCACAGAAAATAGCATAGACAGTAGATAGAAAATAGATAGGGGGAGGGCAAGAATAGTGGGGGAAATATAGAATCTAAAGAACTTTAGACACGTGGTTATAAACTAAGGGGGGAGAATGGTGGGGGAGGGAGTGTGTGGGTGGAGGGGAATGAAGGGGGGGAATAGAACAACTCTAATGGTATAATCAATAAAATATATATATAAAAAACATAGAAAATAAGTAGAGAGGATAAAGACATTCTCTCTGTTTGAAAAAAAGGCTTAATAATGATAATAATATATGATAGAAGAGGAGCTGAAAACTTGGTCTGACCCATAGTAGGTTCTTATTAAATGTACACAGGGCTTTACCATCTCTAATTTAAAGAGCTATAGAGTGCCTTACAATTGCCAGTTGGCAAAACATTTGTTCAGCTGTTCAACATTTTAGAACAGAGAACCTCAAGATTTTTTACAGTGCCTCCCATAATACATAGAATTTATATTGTCTTATCTAGACCACCATTTATATGAAGGAACTTTGCTGACCTCATTGACCACTGTTTCATAGTGCTTGAAAGATGATCTGACATATTGATGGACTCAGTATTGTTCAGATCAATAAAGGCAGGAGTCATTCAGACTGTAGGCTGACAAACTTGGTCTTGGAAACAATCTCCCTGGTAGTTTAGGAAAAAAGAGCCTAATAAACTAATTATGGAACATCCTCTAGAACCCATAGTATGTGCTTTAATTGTTTGCTTTTAAAACAGTATTATTATAATTATAAAGATAGATATTAAAAGTATCATGTAGTTTGAAGGTAGTAAGTTTAGTTAGTTAGGTTAGACCTGATGTTCAATCATTGACCTTTAGAAAAAAATTTTCAGATAAAAAACTTAAGGTCTATTTGCTTAAACATCTTTTTGGGTGACTTAATATTTCAGTTTGTTGTTTTTTATTTTCCTCACCTTTAACTGCCATGTTTAGGCTCCGGACAATATTCTTGACATTTACAACTGAAATTGTACAGGAAAGCCTAGTATCACAATGCTTATCATTTACTTTGTGAGATTTAAGAGTTGTGAACAGTTTGAGTTACATTTTGTTAGAAAAGAATCAGTGAAACAAGTGAAATGGAATGATGTTTGTGAAGAAAAAGTGACTTTCCTCTTGCCAGTAAAATTTCCAAAAGTCCATACGTATGACTTTGTTTTCAAAAACAGACATTAAAAATGGCAGATCGGGGCTGTTCAGGCAAAGACTGAAAACAGAAGATAAAGGAAATTGAAGAAAATAGGATCATTTCTCCTGTACAATGGGCAGTAAAAGTGTCACAGGTCAGGTCCAGGGGAAAACATCCACCTAAGAGTTGTGTGCGGCAGGTTTATTGGGGGAGAGGCCTAGGCCAAGGAAGGCAAGATTGGGCAGGAGGAAGGTGAAGTGCGAAGCTGTTGAAAAAGGGGGCTCAGACGAACCCCACGGCGAGTCATGGAGCTGGCACGGCACTTCAAAAGTTGTCCCAGTGAGTGAGAGGCCCGGGTACCAGAGCCTCATACTGCTGGATGGGGAAGCCGTGAGCTCAGGACCCTTTGGGTGAGGCGGTGTGGTGGCGGGCTCGGCGGTGGATCAAACCTGAAGAGGACTCAGGTGAAAGTCCTTCGTCCACAGCATCTGGAGCTAAGGGAATAAACAACTCGATTTGGCAGAGAATCTGGGCCACACATCACAGCATCCACAGCAGAGAATTTCAGGTTATTAGAAAATGATCATTACAAAACCCTTCCTTTGGTTTTATTTCGGAAACTCCAATACAAACACACACACACACACACACACACACACCGCATAAGAAAGGGACATGTTGCCTCCTTTAAATACAAAGCTGAGGAAATAAAAGAAAAAGCAGCATAGAGTAGTGATAAGGAATTATCCCAATGTGAGCTTCTTGAGATCAAAGGACTTGCCTGTCTGCTTTACTACTTAAGAGTGAAAATAGCTTGCTGCTCAAGTGTTCAACACGTATTGGTTGACATAATTAATGCATTAGTTATTCCTAGGCTCTTTTTTAAAATCAACAAAAACCAATTTCCTATTAAAGTAACAGGCTAATGGCCTCCTTTGGTTATTTGGTTGCACTTTTCTAGCTTCCTTTCTCAAACGAGTGATGTTTTCCCGTTAAAGCAACCCTTGCCGGTGGAGGACTGCCACCCTCTTCTCAAAAGGGAAAGACAGGAATCACCTACAGGAATCATTTTGGGTTTTCATTAGGGCTCAAGTTGAATTCCCAGGGCGCTGAGTCAGTTTGGTTTCACATTGAGCTCAATAACTTAATAGCTCTGTGACCCCAGAGCCTGCTTCTCCACAGCCCTCACTCTCAGGTTCTTGACTGCAAAATTGGAATGTTAATGAAAACCTTACAGGCTTATTGTGAGTTTAATTACAGCTGTCTGCAGAGCTAAACAAATACTTGGGAAATTTTGTTAGTAATTATATGGAAGCGGGGAAATTCCTTCTTATGCAAAACACAGAACCTAGAAATTATAAAGGAAAAGTCTGTGTGTGGTATTTTTTAGTAACTTTGCAGAGAGCTTTCATTTATAAAACAAAAAAAGGTATTTGCAGCATTTAAGAGACAGCTAATATTCTAAATATATTAAAGCACTTTATAAACCACGAAAACCAAGGCCAAGAACCCAATTATTATATGAAATGTTAAAGGGACTTATCTAAGAAAAGGAAGATAAAAAACATAAACAATAAAAAGACAGCAAACTCACAGTTATTAACAACCACATCTAAAGCAAAAGCAAACTAAGAAAACGACTGGAACAGGAACAGAACCACAGACAAGGAGATCATATGGAAAGTTAGCAACAGGGGAGTGGGAGGAGGAGAGAGGGGGAAAAGGTACAGAGAATAAGTATAGCATAGATGGTAGGTAGAAAATAGGGGGAGGTTAAGAATAGTATGGGAAATGTAGAAGCTAAAGAACTTGTGACACGTGGACATAAACTAAAGGGGAGAATTGTGGAGGGAGGGGGTGTGCAGGGTGGAGGGGAATGAAGGGGTGGAAATGGGACAACTGTAATATCATAATCAATAAAATATATAAAAATGGGAAAAAGATATACTTGTAGTTCCAAGAAAACAAAATATAAATGATATCTAAACATATGAGAAAAGTTTTTATTCTGCTTGTGACATGTTATTTTATGCCTTTATTCCTTGGGCCACTCTTCCCTTGGGCTTTGTATTTCCTGGAAAACACCCGTTTATCTCTCACTGTGCAGCGTGGGTGTGTGTCCTTCTGACACTGTCAGAGCGAATCTTCTCGGATCCCCCAAGGGGTTTCTGTTACCACATTTTCACAGGACAATGAGGTGGGCACTCTGCGTGGTTCCTTTACTAGTTGCCACTTAAAGCTTTGACTAATAAAATAGTACTGAGCAAAAGAAAATAAGGAGATCATTCTAGGTAAATGTCAGGTGGGCAAAACTGAAACTGATGACGTAAGGGTCATCATTTCACTTATAGAAAGGAACGAACATTTATTATCTACTTATACGTAAGTCGTTGTGATTTTCCTAAACCCTTCCTAAATTTTAATAGTCTCTTCATTAAACTGCCATGAAATTACCCATTTTTGATGGAGTCATTTATTTTCTGCCAGGACCCTACCGATCGGCAGTTTCATTCCAAATTAATGACTGTGAGTTCATATTCATAGTATTTACTAAGCTGTGTTAAATTGCTAATGTGATATTTCCAACAGTTCTTTGTTGCTCAAAATTGAGAGAGTGAGTATATCCTCAATGACTTTATTCTTTTTTATGAGAGACTTTGTAAGACTAGTTTATAAGGCAATTCACACTTCTCTGAGGAAAATATTGTGGAAAATTGTTTCTCTTACATTCTGGCATACAAGGTAAATCTCATCTTTCCTCTCACTTTTTGCAGTCCCTGACCTTGGATTGTTCTTGTTCTCTTCTCCCACCCCCCAAAACACTCATATTTTATGTATCTATGAGCTATATAAATTGATGGATAGAATTGGTTATCCATCAATTTCTTCATTTAAAAGCCATTTCCCCATCTAATTTACAATATTGGCTGTAGAGACTGAGATTTCTGTATCAAAATTCTGAGTTCCTTTTTGTAAGTCTAATATCAAGGAGAGTCTGAAAAAAATGTATTCAAATACAACATTTCTGTCAATGAGCAAAAACTGCTAATATTTGATAAGAATGATTGATGTATTATTGAAATGGAGAAGGAAATATTTTATTTATATTGATTACTAGTTAAACTGTAATTATACAACTTTCTTTAGCCAAAGAACTTTCATTGTTTCTGAAAATTGTAGGTAAAAAATAGATTTAAAACAATTTATCTTGTTGATGATATTGCAATATAGATTAATAATGCTAAAATGACTGTTATAAATGAGCATAAACAGAATTAAGAAAAAAAGATGGAAATAATTTATTCTAGGCCACAAAAATTCTAATTTAATTTGTTTTTTAATGAAAGAAAATTAATATCAATTGAGCATAGTTTACTGCATTTTGTTACTGTCACATGTATTTTATTTAATTTCTATAACCATCCTGTGAGAAGGTATTACTATTTTTCTTTTGTAGTTGAAGAAACTGTAGTTCTGGGAGGTTTTTGATCCTCTCGACACAATCAGTATTGGGTAGCTCAGTACTTGAATCTCAGAGTCTAAGTGTATTAGTGAAGATAGTGTGACTAGCTGTTATAACAATAACTCCTAATACTGAGGTTTTGACTCTCTATATGTGTGTATATATAGTCTGTCTAGAAGGTACCCAGCCATGTAACATGAAAAATGGAGACATTTATTGAAGAAGATAGGAGAAACAGTGTGCATAGGCCAATGATACCTCCATCACCTCAGTCCCCTTCAAAGTAGGCACTTTGGAACCTCACACAGTTCTCCAACTGCCATCAGCTGCCCAGTGTATTTTCCTGAATCTCACTGATGGTCTGAAATCTCTTCCCTTTCAAAGGTGATTTCAGTTTGAGGAAAAGCCAGAAGTTGCAAGGCATCAGTTCTGTGCTATAGGGGGGGACTGAGTCACCTGGGTGATTTGATGTTTTGCCAAAAATATCATGTATGATCAGGCATGCTGTCATGTTGAAGCTGTCAGTCACCAGTCGCCCATAGCTGTGGCATTCTGAATCATCCGAATAGTTTCTGCAGAGGGAATATTCAAGCTTAATGCAAAATTTGGTGCAGATTCGTTGCTCTACTGGCTCAGTCATTTTGAATGTGACAGCCACACAGTACACATGCTCACTCAACAGTATCTACTGCTCCCAGTGACGAGTACAGCGAAGTTGTCATTGTTTATACATGCACATCCCAGTCCACTCTCCTTGGCTGTCAGGTTACATTGATGTCACATAAACCGTTCTTGTTATATTAACAATTGCTGGACTTTTTCTGGACAGCCCCCCTATATGGACTTATATGTAAGTACATTTTTCTCATACTGTAAGTACAATTGGGGTGGGGGTGGGGAAAGATAACCCCTTGCTCCACACAGTCATACAAAATCTGAAAACAAGGACTCTGCTGTGTTTAACACGTGGCTAGAAGGTCAACCGGGACATCAATATCAGTTGGCAGAAGGGAATAAGAGAGAGTAGAGGAAAGAGAGAGGAGGGGATATTACATGAGTGGTTAGGAAAGGCCAGGCTAGGGTGGTGCGTGTAAAACCCTTTCACATTCCCTTGGCCAGAGTTCAGTCACGTGGTCATATCTAAATAGAATAAGGCCTGCAATATGAGTCTAGATGCATGCCCAGTAAAAAGGAAAAATGAATGTGGCAAATAACTAACTAATCCTTTCCAGTGACCATTAACTTTCCCAGTAAACTTAATTACCTTAACGTGTACTCACAATACATCACAGTACTGCACTACATGTGACTGTACCGGAATTTAGATCTTTGACAGTCTCTGTGGCTGCTTTATATTTTAGGGAAGAGCCTCCTTATGATATGGGTCTTGTGCTTGCTATCATATTCATTTCCTATGAGGGTGAAATAATGACTGGTATCATTGCTAAGTTTATCTATGGCTTGTAATTTTTAATTCAATTTATGAGAAAGTTATGTAGGAAAGTCTGACCTGTTTCTACCCCTCCTTCAGCCTAAGAATGTAATTCTTCTTAAGCATTAAAATGAATTGTTTAACAAATTCAACAATGTACTGGAATACGTTAGATTAAAACCTCTTAATTACTATGTTTTTCCTATGTATCAGTGTTCATTATGAAGACAAGATCGCTATTAAAAAAAATCCAAACACTTGACAAAAGCCCCTTTCAATGAAAACATCAATAACACAACCCCATCGACTACACTTTCATCTCATTTATAATTCAAATATTTTTTATCATGCTGGAAAAATACCAGATTTAAACATTATAGTTGAAGATCTGCAATTCCCAATCCTACTAGATCTAACAAATTTCTTTTTAGACGTACTAGCTATTTTCCGTATAAAGTGAGTAATAATGATTTAGGTTTTTGACAAATGAAAATTTCAAATATGCCCAGAAAAGAAAATGTTCCATTAACCAACAGTCTAGTATTCCAATTCATAATTTGGGCTGAGGATCCGAAAATGGAACATGAATCAGAGAGATTTTAAGAAATTTGACTCAAAGTTACTGAGGTAAACTTCTCCAACCTCTGGGCTTTTGATACTTCATAATGTGTGATAACTGACTAGAGTAAGTGTGGTTTGGCTGAACACCCTCTTGCTTACCCCTAGAACTGAATAGGTTTCCTCTTACAGTCATACTCTTCCAGTGGAAGATAATGGATCATTGAAAATGTGTTTAATCTCTGAATCCCTGTAAGACTCTTTTATAATTCTTTTTACAATGTTTGGATGTTAGATAAGTTTTTGATAAGAGTTGCTCTACAGCAGCTTGCTGTGGTCTAGGTAGGTAAAAATACTTATTTTAAAACACATTTCAATGAAAGTGAAATATAAAAAGACAATGTATGAATCTTTATCTCTAATCTCTGAGAATCTTTGGAGGGTAAAAAATAAATAGGCAAGCTATAGCAACTACAAGAATGCCAGTTACCACACAAATATGTGTGCAAATTTCACTTGGTTTATTTCATCCTTGAGGAGCAGAAAATGCTTCATCATGAATAGAAACTATTTTATAATAGAACATTCATCACTGATATAATACAAGCCTCTTTGGAGCAGACCAAGCACATTGTTACTGACAGTTACTGACAACTGAAAGGCGACTTTTGAAAGGACTGGAACTGAAGGTTGTTTTTGCCTTTCTTATTTTTTAAGACTTCACAAAAGCACAGAAAGGTTTCAGGCATCATTTTCCCCTATTATAGCTATAGATATCAAGGCAGAGAGTAGTGATTTCACCTGTTATATGAATTTCACAGTTTTTAATATTAAGAAAATTATAGAATATTATTATCATTATTATTATTTGCAATGGTCAATCCAGTGCTTAACCAATCAGTGAATAAAAATTGGTGAATATGGACACTTTATAATTGTACACTTTGTATAAATAACCACCTAAAATAGAGGACAGCAAACTGTCGCTCATGGACGAAATCCAGTCATCTACCTGTTTTTGTATAACCCAATGAACTAAAAATGTTTTTTTACATTTTTATTGTTAAAAAAACAAAAAAGAATATTTTGTGACACCTTAAAATTATACAAAATTCAAGTTCTAGTGTCATTTTGTGAAGTTTTATCAAAATATAGCTACACTGATTTATTTATATCATCTGTGGCTTCTTTTGCATATGAATGGCCAAATTGAATAGCTGCAGCACTCACAATACGGCCCCCCCAAATCTAAAATATTTACCATTTGTCCCTTTCTTAAAAAAGCTTGTTGACTTCTTATCTAAAGCAAACTGGGAGTCAGAGCATTTTTCATTCAGGGAAAAAAAGGGTTCAGTAAAAATATGTTCTTCAATACCAGTAGAATGTGTATGGTACTGTGTCCCCCAGATGATATAAGTAAGACTAGATTTTCATTTTTTATAAGTGTTTCTTGCTGAGTCTTAACATTAACTTGGTAATTATTTCCTCACATCTTCGATTTCTGAATCCCAGAGGAAAAGTAAGGGGACAGAGGGTGTGAAAAGAAATGAAGTCCTATAGGTTACATCTATAATGAGTCATAGAAAAATGTGAATATTATATTTTCTAATAGTATTTTAAAAATCTGTACATTTTTCTTGGTTGTATTTTGCTTTTCATTTGCAAAAAATGCTGATTTAGCACTAAGGATGTATGTTTTATGACACCAACAACTTGAAACTTTTGCTTAGGGGAATGTGTAGGGTATTAAATATGAGAGAAGAATATGAATTTCGTAACTCTGTCTATAGCGACATAGGAATATGGTTAAAGAAAATCAAATAAGATAACACAAATACATAAGCATCTGAACAAACTGCAGAGCTCATTCCTTCCTTAGTTCTGTGATTTGGCTAGAATTTCTTCATCTATCATTGAAGCCTCTAAACTTCCAGTGTTAATTTAGACTTGCTGACAGTTGTGTGGGAGGAATGGTGTCAAAAACACAGCCATACACTTTGCACCCCTTAGTTACATGTCACTCACAGTTTCCAATACGAGCCTTTTATTGACCGAGACTTCACCTTAGAGGCAAAGACTGGCGGCCCAGAATGCCTAGTGGTGTTCGACTGGTTGTTTGTTTGATGCTGAGTCAAATAAACGCCCAAGTCCATCCGCAGATTTCAAAATGCTTTTGAATGTTCAGGGTATAAATAAAGCTGTGCCTCTGAAAGGACGGTGAATTTAACTTCATAATACGAGACCTATATCTGTGTCATGAGAGGCACCATTTTTTCCATAGTTATCATGTAGATTATTTTTAAAAAGTGAATGCCAGCCAGCGTTCTGACACAGGTGTTTTCTTAATGAATTTAGGGCAAAATTATTGCCATTAGTTTAAAATGTGAATCGATGCATCAGAGTATACTTAGGGAAGAAAGACTTTAAAACAAGTGAGATACTATATCCATCTAAAAAAGCTACTGGCAAAATGCATTATGTGTTGTGAGAAGTTGTGACGTGGGTTTTAAACAAATGATGTTTAATTTTTAGTTCTGACACTTCTTGCTATTATATATTCTAGGACTTATAGGTAAATTTTTCCTAAAGCATTATTTACATAAATAATAAATACCTATGTTGAATATCAAACAAAGTCTGCTATTTACATTTTAAACATAAACTATCTAAAAATTCTTACATGTAAAGGACTAAAAATAAAGTTCTTAAAATTGGGCATACATTTTACTATGCTATAACAATATCTATGTCCTTATTAATACTAATATATATATATGGATGTTAATAGTATTTAAGTAAATCAGGGTCAAGGACATAAGAAGCCCTTTATAATGTGTTGCATGCTACTTTTACTAGTAATAGTAACTCCCTTCTCAGAGTAATCACTGGCATCTCAACTTCACTCATTGTGGTTGAGTCAAAGAGAGAGAAGTTCGGGATTTTATAATTCAGTTGGGATCGTTTACTAAGTATTATTTTAAAATCTGCGATTGTAGTTCATCACTAGTTAAAATAATGAACTCACTAGAATCATGTTATCAAATAGTGTATGCTACTTTGGAACATGCTGATTTTGAATGTGTTATTCCAGAGACATATTTTTTAGTAGGTCTCCACTGTTGGCACAGCTTCAACACAATTTTGGAACAAATAAACATGACAGTGTTTTTTAATGTATTAATCCTGTAAACCAAATGTACAAATAAGCATTCTGGGTTGGTTATTTGAACCTGGGGACACTTTCTAAGCATGGATCTTTTGAACAGGATCAAATTTTAAGCTCCTTTTGATGTGGACTGATATCTCCATAATGGACATTTTGGTTAGGGCCGAATGTCCTCTAATTAGGAAAAGCATAGTGCTGCATGGAGCAAAAAGAACTGAAAGAGTATATAGGAAAACCCCACCAATTATATAATATGCATTTACCAGAGCATATGAAAATAAAATCAAGCACACTAAACACATTAGAATGGTCACATACAGGAGAGGATAAACATAAGGATAATTTTTTAAAAAGAGTAGAATACAAGTCAGCGAGGACAACAAAGGACTGATAGGAACTCAGACTTATACACTTCAGAGCCAATAAGTAAATGCACGTAAACCAAAAGGGTTTATTCTGTTTTATTCTGACAAGTATAAATTACAGACCCTGATAATATGTGGTCTGAAGATGGGTGCTGGCAATGTCATCATCAGGAGATCTGAAGGCTGACCACACGGACATGCCTAATATTGGAGCCAGTAGAAGAGGTAGGTAGGGAGTTATTATTATACACATAATGCTGTCAGACGGCAAAGAGAAGGCACATTTTTCTGAAAATAAAAACAGACACAACTAAGACCCCAAAAGCTTCAGATAACTTTACGTGATTAACTTCAGCCGTCATCCAAACTGATAATCTATGGCTAGATGAGCGATGGGTTCCGGGCTGTTTGCATGCTCCCTCTGAGGTCCTTTTAGGTTGTGAAATATCTTGCTGAAATGGGTGATTCATTCATAGCCAGATTAGCAATAATAGGTTGTAAAGCTTTGCAGAAAGAGGTGGATTTGATGATGTTTTGTTTTTTTTTTTACCTTGCTTTTCTAGAAATTTAGGGAAAATAATGTATTCACTTCTGAGCAATTTCGACATGAAATTTAGATTTTGTACAAGTTCACCTGCTTCACTTCTGCATTGTCAACAAATGCATGCATGTGTCCTTCAATCTTTAGTTCTGTCCCACATCAATTCATTGTTTAGCTCGACACTGTGCTGCGTGCTAAGAATATGGGTAGAAAATTTTGGGTCTTTCTACTTTGAAAACTGTCAGATATAAATATTTTTTTGTTGAGAATATGTTCTAGCAAGAGGGATTGGTACAGAGAAGGAAGCCAGAAAAGGGCTGCGGGTTGTGCAGTTGAGAGTGGGTTATACGTTGTTTTAGATGGTATGATCACAGATCTAAACCCCAGCAGAAGAAAATGGAGGACGCATCTCGGGTTTTTAGCAGAGGCTGACATAATCCACCTTGCATGTTGAAAAATACCCCTGGCAATGAATTCTTTCTGGGTTAAGAACTAGAGTATAGTACAAATGTGGGCAGAGTGCCAAGTAATAAATGCATTTCATCTGTAGAGAGGACGAATATACTCCTATTCTTCCCCCACTCACCTCAAGTAGTCATAACACATTCCTCCAAAAAACGTGTCTTTTGAAATCTACCTATGTCTCATGGACACATCCCAAATTCTAAATATTTATTTACATAGCCACCCCGGTTTGTTTTCCTCTCCTTTTCTATTGTAGTGCTTATTTCTGCTGCCACTTATTTGTTTGATTTTTTTGGTATTGGTTTTGAAGGTCAATAAAAATTAGGTTCCTGTTTTTGTTGTACAAAACCAGTGTATCCTGTGAATGCCGAGGAAAATGTTAGAAGTTTGAGGATAATTAGCACTGGTTTCATTCTTCTTCCTTTAATACTGAATTAAAACAAACAAACAAACAAACAAAAAAATGGGAGGAGAAAAATGGAGCAGAGAGGAGTTGAGGACACAGAGGAAAGGTGGCGGGGAAGGGAGATGAGAAAAAGAAAAGAGACTGATGACCTGACTGTTTAAAGAATGTCTTGACCTGTGAAATGTGAGAAAGTGCACTGATGGAGAAACACTGTGATGTGTTATTTCCTTAGGCAGATGAATCTTGTGGTATGTCTAAGGGGCTTGGAATTTTTTCTTTGTTATATATAAATTCAGCAAGATTTTTGAAGTTTCTCTTTCCTTGTAAAAATGAATATATATATATGTATATGTGTATATAGATATAAACACATATATGTATTACTTCAGTGTCCACTCCCTCATTCTACCTTCTGTCCCTTTCAATTCAGCTCTAGCTAGCTTGTTATTTAAATTTAGACCTTGACTTGTTGCCACCAGTCTGACATAAATTTTTTTACAATACCATATGATCTCACCTTTGACAGGAACCTAAACAATCAAGCAACATATAACCAAAGACACTGAAATGGAGAATGGGCTGACAGGGACCAGAGGGGGGAGGGGAGGGAATTTCAGGGGAAATGGGGAAGAATTCACAAGAACAAGTATAAAGGACACATGGACAAAAACTAACAGTGGTAGAAATGGGAGGGAGGTGGGGAGCACTGGGGGGATGGGGTGGGATGGGATGGGAATAAAAGACAGAAAACTGTACTTGAACAATAATTAAATTAAAAAATAAATAAAATAATTAAATTGATATAAAAAACAAAGTAATCTTGACATATAATGAAATGAATTGGCAGAACTATTTTCTCTTAAATCAGAATAACATTAAATTAAATGACTGTTCTCCCCTCACAATATTATNACAAAAACTAACAGTGGTAGAAATGGGAGGGAGGTGGGGAGCACTGGGGGGATGGGGTGGGATGGGATGGGAATAAAAGACAGAAAACTGTACTTGAACAATAATTAAATACAAAAATAAATAAAATAATTAAATTGATATAAAAAACAAAGTAATCTTGACATATAATGAAATGAATTGGCAGAACTATTTTCTCTTAAATCAGAATAACATTAAATTAAATGACTGTTCTCCCCTCACAATATTATGTTGCCTAAAAAGCCCATTTTGCATCCTTCTGTTTCAATCATATGCACATTTACAACATTAGCACCTCTGTAATGGTAGTAGAGCACCACATTGCATTATTATTTGATCCTGCTGCCTGATTTCCATCACTTCCTTCGGCACCAGGGAGCACCATGGATGCAGTCTCTAGCCCGGGGAGGTTACTCTCATTGTGATTAGAATCGCTGACTAATATGAACTCTGGACTGCTTTACTTTGGGGATATACTAGGACAAATTCAACTAAATGTACCTGCTCCTATAATTTTGTGAATTGCTTCAACATGAAGAACTTCATGTTTTAATACAAAATATTAATGTTTTGTGTTTAATTCACAAAACAAAACAAATAAAACTTATGGATGAAGAATACTGTCAATAAGAGCAAATCACTGTATATATTATAGGCACTGTTTTAGGAGACTCTGGTACTGTTTATTTGGCTGCTCAATATCAGTATTATTATATGATAAAAGTAAAACATAATAGAAGTTTATGTTACAAAAGACTGATCTTTTACTGCCATAATTATTGTTTATTTTTATTAAAGTAAGTTTAGGTTAGAAATGTAGGAAAGTTCATGGTGTATAAAAACACTATGAATAGTATTTTCTTTCCTCTCTGGCAAGACCTTTTGTATAAATCATTCCTATCTTGATTTTATTTATGTATTCATAGATATTGCAAAGTAAAATTTTATTTGACTTACAAATAACATAGACATGTTTTCATATTATTAAAAAAATCTCATGCAAGGATCATGTTTTGTGGGTGCAAATTCCCCTATAACAATCTTGTTCTCATTTGAGAGACTGTATGGGACACAGGTTGTGAACTTGAGCTTCAAAGCCAAACTGCCTAAGCTTCAATGGCCACTTTACGCGTTTTGGCATATAAACTAGAACAGCTTCATTAACCTTTCACTGCCTCAGTTTCCACATATGAAAATGAAGAATAAAAACACACCTACTTCATAGAGTTGTTCTTCTAATTAGGAGGTTTTATGTATGTATCATGAATAAAACAATGCCTGGAATATGGTACATATGAAATACATACTAGACATTATTATTAGTATTAGGTATTTAAAAAAATATTTTATTTCAAATACAGTTGTCTGCACTTAGCCCCCACCACTGCCCCTTCACCCCAGCCATCCCCACCTCCCTTCCTTGCTTCCACCCCCTCCCTTGGTTTTGCCCATGTGTCCTTTATAGTTGTTCCTAAAAACCCTTCCCCCCATTATCCCTTCCCACCTCCCCTCTGGTTACTGTCAGATTGTTCTTTTAAAGTCCTATATTGTTAGACATTTGGATCATTTTCAACTTTATGGACTTTTTGATAATCATATGCTTATCAAATTTAAATACGTCTTTCTAAGAATATCATGGTCAAATGATTTGTGATGTTGATGTATGCCACAAAATTGCTTTTCAGAAAAGTTATGAAATTTATACTACCATCTGTCAGCTTGGGAGAGACTGTTTGATAAGCATTACGAGGTCCCATAATTAAGCTGACTGCATTTTATTGGCAGCAAAATTAAATATTTTTTTGTTATTGGTTAACAATGTTTTTTATATTTAAAATTGCCTAGTTACCTTTCCTTTCTGAGTTTCTTCTTTTAGACATTTTTTAAGATTTAATACTCTATAGATGATGATATTTAATTTGTTATTTATAAAAATCAACCAGTTTTTTGGCTTATATTTGAATATCATGAATTGAGAGTATGTCTCATTTATGCTTTTTCCTTGTACATACTTTTTAATATTAACATTGTTTTATTGATTTATATGCTTTCCTTAAATACTGTGGTCATCATCTCATTTTAGTTTCTTTCTCATCTGTAGTATACCATCTCTTGAAAATACCATACATTTGAACTTTGTCTTGAGCCAATATGTCTTCTTCTAATAGTAAAATGTAACCCATTCACATTTGTTGTTTTAATTAATATATTAGCTCTTGAATTTGACGTCTTTTTTGTCTTGATATTACATTCTTTCCTATTTATTCCCATTCTCTTAATTTTATAACTAATATAACTAATGTCTTTCCTGTTTTTCCTGTTCTCTCTAAGGAATTACACTGTTAGTATTATGATTAGTATCAGTTAAATCTTTTTTTAAAGATTTTATTTATCTTTAGAGGAGAAGGGAAGGAGAGAGGGAGAGAAACATCAACGTATGGTTGCCTCTCGTGTGTCCCCTGATGGGAACTGGCCTGCAACCCAGGCATGTGCCCTGGCTGGGAATCGAACTGGCAACCCTTTGATTCACAGGCCAGAGCTCAATCTACTGAGCTACACCAGCCAGGGTTAAATCTATTTTTTTCTAATTCAAATTTAATATTTAAACCCTAGCATGTCTTCTGTTTAAAAATAATATCTGGCTGAGGTCTTTACTAAAACTTCTTTGTTTCCCACTAAAACACGTATAAAAACTGAAAACAATCCTTTCCAGACAAACGGATTCTAGAAAATTTGAAGAATGTCCACTACTTATAAGTGTGACCTGGCTGCCACAGATGTAACTCGGGAAACAGATCGCAAGAGGAAAAGGAAGTGGAAACATGTGCTTCTCTCCATGTCTGACTGACACAGAAGCTCAGACCCTGCGCCACTGGGGAAATTAGGCAGCTGCCCATTGAAAGTGAAAGAAAATCGCATAGACATAAGCAGAGTGTGTCGTTTCTCTAGAAGTAAGAGACCAATGAAAAGAAATTATCATTCTAGGTTAAAAAACAAAACAAACAAACAAAAAGACCAACCGAGAGAACAAACAGATATAGCAGGAACCCTGACTGACAGCAGTAGAACCATCACACTTCTAGGCCCAACGAGTTTGATTACTAGAAAGTGAAGAAGAGAACATTGGGGAGGGCACACACAAGTGCTATTTTATGTTGGTGTTAACACAATTTTACTGTGGGTGTCAAGTATGGTAGTAATCAACAGTGATGATTATTGAGTCTAAAGCTATTCACCCACTTGCTCAAAGCTAGCTTGAAAAAGCTGCATCGCCAATTTATCGTGAAGAAAGTGGTAAATATTTTTGTTACAATAAGTTTTAAGCTAATTGCCTCTCTGCTAAGGGATGAATGTACTTATTTTTTAAAAAGGTAATATATTCTGACTCCAAGGAGATGGAATTATAGAATAGATTAAAAATGAGCAAGTTAGCAGAAATCCGAGCTCTGAATTTGCAGCAGTATATAACTTGACATAGTGCAAAAAATCTAGCTGGAATATTTTATTGAGCTGGCATGTCCAATCAATATAACATGTACAGCATTAGTGTGTTGCATTGAGGTCAGAGAATTGTGCAGGATAAGCCAAGGCTGTGGATTGATCTTTTGGGGGAAATCTTTACTTTTAAATGTCTGTGCAGCTGTCTGGATGGGGTCCTCTGTCTTTCCACACTGATGAACAGATGTTTTACATTATGCTGATGGGCTGTTTCTAATGACATGGACTCAGATGGAATGTAAAAATGAGGTAGCAGGAACTTTGATCTGTATATGTGAAAGAGAATATTCATCTTCCTATTCATGTTATTATATGACTATTAGCAGCATATATTGATCAATCCACTGCAAGGTGCCAAGGATTTTGTAGGAAGCAAAAGACATAGACTCTTGTATTTGGGAGTTTACGGAATAAATGAGTGCACATCACTGCAAATATGAAACCATGCAGAGAAAATTGGAGGGATTTGGGATTTGTTGGAATAAGGGTGCATGAATTATCCACTGATGGAGAGGTGTGAAGAGTTTTGAAATGTCACAGTATGTGAGGCGTTGGTCGTCAGGGGGCAGGAAGGAGGATTACTGACACTTGGCTCGAATGTTAATTACTCTAGATCCCTGAGTTTTTTATTTTTATTTGTAAAATGGGGATGCTTGTGTTTTCCCTGTCTGAGACAACTGTGGATATTAAATAAATTTGTATGTATAAAATATCTGGGATGTAAAGCTGTTGCTTATATATTAATTCTCATCCCCACTTCACCCAGGATGTAAACCCAATATCAAATATGTGAAATCAGTCCGGGTGGCCATAGAAGCCTTAGGTAAAAAAATGATTAACTGATGACAATCATGGTTAAAAGATAACTAACATCTAGCATCGAATCCACACATAGGGAAATTTTACTAGTGTATTTTTAGTAAAAAATGTTAGTTAATGACATCAATAGAACAACATACCCAAGTGAATGTGGTAACTTTTAACTTTGAGATGTCTTTATAAATAAACTTTTTTCCTTTTTTATTTTTAAGGATAGTGCCATTAAAAAACTCATTTTTATTTTTGTATGCTTAAAAAATTTAAACCAATAATATTTTTGCATATGATATTTTTCATGTTAAACACATATTTCAGAAAGTACATGTCTACCTTATTATAATATTCAGTAAACAGTGATAGAGGCAAGACAATGTATATTTTTATGTGATTTTATATTTATCCATTTACTTTATATTAATTAAGCTTGTTGACTCATATAATAATACAAAAATTATAAAGGCTACAATATGTGAGGCATATTATAACATCTTTTCTTAAAGAAAAAATATTCTGGGAAGTGAGGATAAGAGGTTGTATAGAGAGAATGAGAAGTATAAAAGAACATTATGTGGGTAAAGAAAACAAGCAATCTGGAGGTTTTCTTTATGAGCTAACATAGATAAACAGAAATGCATTTCTACTGCATTTAGATTAAGATTAAGGCAAAGTTATGGTATCCTGGTGTTTCCCTGCTTACCAAATCATCAGGAGCCTTTATTGAAATGTCAGAAAATTCCGCTGCTATAAAAAATGAAATTCCTACTCTATCATGGAGTAATCTCCGTTAGTATTACAGGTTTCTAAACCAAGCCCTGACAGAGTGAAACCATAGGTTTTGCGGCCAGCACGCCATCTGTCATTTAGTGGGGAGCACAGTGAGTTTGGGAGTCAGAGAGCATGAGTCCAAATTCCGGGTCTGTCTCTTAATCACTGTCATCTCAGGCAATCACTTATCTATTTTGAGTCTCAGGTTCTTCAGTCCTAAAATTGAGATGATATATGAAAATGGTATCTCAGAGCCTGAGGATCAAATGGTGTGATAGTTTGGCATCAAACCATCATTTATTCAAAGCAGATCAATTCTCTCCTCTGTGCGTCAAATCTAATTTAAACTCCAGACAAATGAGCTCAGGCTCAAACACTTATGAATATAGAAACTGATTCATTCTTACATAGATCTCCTATATGGCACTTTCAATGTGATTCAGTCACGGTAATAATCCGGACATCATACTGAAACTTCACTAATGTCACTACCCACTCTTGCAGTCATATTTACCTTGATCACTGCCTGTTTGGAAGATGGCAAATCTTTTGTTATGCTAAACTCTACAGAGATCTCTTTTTTTTAATGGCCACAATAGAGGAATATTATTTTGTATTAACATTAAGGAAATGAGATATTAAAAGCAGGGGTTAGTAATGTTTACCTGGGCATAATTCAGAGAAAGACCTGATGGGGAAGAGTACTTTTCCAAGTGTTAAATGCCTCACATGTCTCTTACAGTGTTATCAAAGTGATCTTCCAAGGAAGCCAGGCCTCCAATGCATCGCATCCTTAAGAATGAGAATAATGTGGTTCATGCGGTTGTATTATAGTCCTTAGTTGTGTCAGGGTAGAAAATAATCAGACAACCACTGATTTAAAAGAGCATTATTGTGGTTTTCTTTTTTTCACATGTGGCTTTCTTTTTTCACTTTATTACTAATGTGACTTTTTATAACATGGCCTCTCTATTCCTTGAATTTTATTTTGATTCAGTAATACTCCACACACAACTATGATTACCCACTCACAGAGATTCTACTCTAAGTCACCGCCAGGCGCACAAAGCCTGCAAAATTGGTTCCAACCGCCCATTCTTTAAATATTTTCTTTTATTCCTCCAGCTCACTTACTGCCTATTTGACACTAATTTCATTGAGACTTTCAGACATTAGTCCAAAGACTTGTTATCTCTTATGCCTTTCCCTCACTCCCAGGTCTTTGTATCCTTACTTAGACCTGATTCTATATTTTAGTGTTAGATATACTTGCTTGAAAATTCTTTTAACCTTTTCTTTCTTCTTTCCCAAGAAGTCCTTTCATATAACCACATGTAGCATCAGACCATCCCTGGAAAAAATAAAAATACTCTGATGACTAAATCCATTTCAAATTTATAATCACAGATCTCAAAAGGATATGCAAAACACTGCCAGATAATCCTATAGCATTTGCCTAGTGAGTTAATTTTCTTATTATCACAGAAGGCTCTTTAACAACTTCCTTTTCACATCCTTCTCCTTCTTGCCCAACCCTCTGTCTCAGTTTTGAGCTGAAGCTACTGCAACATCTTTTAAGAAAATCCATATGAGAATGGCCACACTTTCACCAACATTATAAACCCTCACCCATATATTTTGACTTCCTTCTTGCTACAATGGCTACATCTTTTTGTCTTGTATGTGGTTTACTCCATTTATACTGCTCTGTTCACCATCTTATTGTAAATTTTCAAGAATGGTATTCTTGAAATTAGCCTTTATACCTCCCGCTTCAACATTTTCTTTCTCTTCACTGGGTTATTTACATTGACTTTAAAACTCTGTCACAATTACCCTTGCCATTATATCTTTTCTTTTAAAGATTTTACTTCTTTATTTTTTTACAGAAAGAGGAAAGGAGGGAGAAAGAGAGGAAAGTACATAAGTTGGCTGCTTCTTGCACACCCCCAACGGGGGACATGGCCTGCAACCCAGGCACGTGCTCTGACTGGGAACTGATCCTGTAGCCTTCAGGTTTGTGTGATGACACCTACCCCACTGAAACATATAGTCAGGGCTCTCATTATTTCTTGACTCTCTATTTCCTTCTAGTCACACATAGAAATTGTTTGCTTTCCATTTACATTGAAAACTCTTCCAATGAGTTGTCTATGCTGGCTGTTTCTATTTATGTCTCCTGTTTCTACCCAGCTCTCTGGAGTTGGGATTTCGTCCCACTTCGCCATAGGAAGTGATCAGTGTCACCAGGAATAAAAGCTTGTGAAAACTGAATTTTCCCTCATCTTATTGAACTCTGAGCAATTTTATACTATTGAACACTCCCACCTCCACTTAAATGTTGTCCTCTAGCCTTCATGGCTATACACACTCATGTTTCCCTTCTACCTTGCTGAGCACTCCTCCTAAGTATTTTTGAGGGTCCTACTCCTTTACCAGATATCTAAATCTTGCATTTATCTGGGTCTCTGTTGAGCATCTCCCATTTTATATCTACTGTTTAGGAAACTTTATCTAATTCTATTGATTTCAAAGACCAATTTCTGGGTTTGTGAATCTCAATTTGTATCTCCCATGCTTACTCTTCCTTACAATCTGGACACACACACACACAGAAGTGTCTAAACTACTTTCAGATTGAAAGCACGTTCAAACATTCTTCCCCTCTGATACACTCACCGCAAAGTTTTCTTTGCAAAATAAATGACATCAGCAGTTGCTCAGTTCAAAAATATAGAATTCATTCCTTATTCATTATTTTTACTTCTCACACCATATCCAGTTGGCTCTGCCTCCAAAAATATCTTAAATCTTCTAAATGATAAGCATACGTTACTCACACAATAATCTCTAACTGGTTCCATTATCTCCACTTTTGCCCCTGGTATCCCCACTATCAGAGTTCATCAAGTGTATGTACACCAGACACTGTGATCTTCCTAAAGGACAAATTTGATAATGTAACTCCCCTGCTCCCAATAGGTTTTCATTTACTTAGATTAAAATCCAAATACCTTAGACAAAGTACTTTACATGACCTAATTCTACTCTTTTCTACTTTCCAGGAGATAGAAAAAAATACTCTCCAAAAAATATTTTACACTTTTTAATTCTATATCTCAGAGCTTTTTCTTTTCTTTTTTCTTTTTTATGAAATGTCCTTATAAGGAGAAAAACAATAACTGTTCATAGTTTTAACATTAAAAATCAAACACTGTTATCATCTGCCACTTCTGCATCTTGCTTCAATATTTCTTCAAAAATAATCAGTTTATTGTTTGGTAAAACATAATAAATACCTATTATGAAGATATCAAAGAATGCAAAAAAAGTAAAAGTAAAAAATTCACTTTTAATTCTGGAAATTACTCTTATTAGAATATATTGACATGTCTTTAGACATAATTATATATATATACATATACATTTAGAGGCAAGTGGAAAAAGAGACACTTAATAAATATATTGGCTAGATATAACTTCAAATGAGATCATGTTATAAATAATATTGTGGAAAACATGTATTTTAATTTTACTTGATTTTTAAAACGGTTTTATTTATTTATTTTTAGAGAGAGAGGAAGGGAGGGAGAAGGAGAGGGAGAGAAACATCAGTGTGTGGTTGCCTCTCATGGTGCCCTCACTGGGGACCTGGCCCACAACCCAGGCATGTGCCCTGACTGAGAATGGAACTGGTGACCCTTTGGTTCTCAGCCTGGGCTCAATACACTGAGCTACATCATCTAGGGCTAATTTTACTTGACTTTAATGTAACAAAATCTAGGGTTATAAAGTATTTTTAAAATGATGCTGTTTGTCTTTAACTCCTTTCCTTTGTTCTCATTTTTCAGTTAATTTTTTATTATAAACTAAAGTTTGAGCTCTTATTTTATGAAATTTAGAATCATATCAACTAGTTATAAGGAATGAAATAATCAAGAGGATTTAACTTCTACTCTTCATGTTATATTTTTTCTAGGATGATTCCTTTTTTCATTTTCCTCCTTCTTTTCCTCCCTTTCTTCTTTCTTTCAAATGTATTAGGTTCTCACCCATAGTTTACAAAAAAAACAAACAAACAACAAACTGGCCTCTGACCAGTGGAAACAGTCATGATCAATTAAAATATATTAGAAAGGGAAGGTTTGAACAAAGCTTCAGAATAAGAGTCTGCTGTTTTCTGTGTTTTATCTACTCTTGGGTGACCAGGGAAATAGTGTAGTGAGTAGAAAAAATCAGTTGAAGCAATATTCTCTCTCCTGCAATTTTTAAAAAATTTTTCTCTCCACCTAGAAGATAATACACATCATTTTTTCCTGGGGTGGGGTAGTGAGGCTATGGATTATTTCTCAAACTCAGTTTTTAACTATTTAGTCTTGTAGACAAAGGGCATCATGAGAATTGTTAGAGTTTTGTTAATTCTTAACTAAGACTCCTGTGGAATCTCTTGACTATATTTGTATGCATTATTTTCATGGTCATCTTCTTTAAATGTATTGCAGAAGATTGTGCCCTTTTTTCAATTGGTTGTGGATGCTGCTTTCTTTTGTCCCTCAATGTTATGGGCATTAAGTCCTTGGAGGGACATGATCCAAGGACTTTTCTATCTTCCAATTCGATGGTGACACCTGCCTGAATAATTTATTTCATCCATAAGAATCAGTACTCAGATCCTCTGTCACTTTGCAGGTTAGCTTCCACCGTATGTTAAGAAGAATTGTTTATGTATCTTTCCCCGCCAACCTTGACTCTTTACCTCATCAAATCAGTCCCAGCAAGCTTTGAGCCCAAAGTGCTGAAAGGAAGAATGGGCTCTGAAATTACCTGTTTTTTCTACTTCTTACTATTTCCAGCTTAAGCCTGTGGGTATCAAAAGAAAATCTGAGTTAAAGAAAAGCCTAGAGGCCATTTGGTTAAAAATCTCCTCGAATAAGAGGCACCACCACCACTTGTGGCATTGTTAAATTATTTCCCTGGATCTCTGTGGAGATTCTGTGGACAGGAATAAAGCATATGTATATACTCTAAAGTTTTCTATTGTCTGTAGTTTGACTTGTATAGATGATTTTATAGACTGAGTTTTGTTATTATAGTCAAAACACCTTTACTTACCATGGCTTAATTGATTAATTCCATTTTTCTCTGGAGAAAGTCATGGACAAGGATGGACAATGTGGACATAAGGCTTGTATAATACATAGAAAGTCAAATGTGGAAATGCTAACAGCTTCATATAATATGCACTTTTGTTGACACATGGTGACTCTTTTAATATAGTAGCAGGTTATTTTTGTTCATAATGGCCCATGTTTAGATTTATAAATACTAAATCATATTTAACCCTTTGAACAGGATATACAAATTCCTCTTAAAAAAGCATCTTTTGATGCTTAATGACCTACTATGGGAAGAATTCCTTAACATGTGGATCCTTGGGCAAATAGTTCTTGACTAGCTTGTGAAAGTTTTAGAGTGAAAAATCATAATAATTTGCATCAATAACTATAACTTCTAACACATTTATTGAGCACATAAAGTAGCATACAAAGACTATAGGGGTATGTTTGATTTACAGACTGGTCTGCTCATAATTATAAATGCTATTAAGAAAACATTGCAATGATTGTGGCTTTCCAAAATGGAAAAGAACCTAAGGATTTCCTAGCAATACCATATTAAAAACGTTAGTTTTCCGGAAGTAATTATACCATATACTCTCTGAGGCTTTTGCCAATATTGTTGATCCTTTTCTCTGCCATCATCTTTCCCCAACTTCCAGGTATTATTTTTTATCCTATCCTTTTTATTCCTAAATACTAGGTAAGTGCTTGACCTACAAAATTAAGCCAAGAACAATCATTATGTATTTTTAGTTAGACTCTACTCTAATTCCATGACCAAATAGGTGCTTTCTCTTCTCTCTCTCCTCTTTATTTACTAACACTTAAGGCCAATTGACAGAAAAAAAATAATAGAAAATTCCTACCTTTATATTATTCAACACTTTGGGTTTTTTTGTTAAGTTTTAAGTAATTTTAGTAGCAAAGTTATTATTCAATAGTGGTTAAAGAATATAAATGCTTTATGTTTTATATCTGGTACAGGTATAAAATTTATTATTATTGCTTTAAAAATGTTTACCTAACTTAAATAAATAACTTGGTCTGAAAGCTCAAAAAATTGTCTAACTTTCCTTATTACCTGCTCTCAAAGGGCACCAATGCAATTGGATTAATGGCTTACAAGACAGTAAATAACTACATTTTTAATTTACTTTTTGCAAGAAGCCATTACAATTGTAGATTTTAAAAGCCCGCTGAATAATTTAATTGTAAGAAATTTGGTTGAATTGGGTTTCTACAAAGAGATTAAGTAAAATAATAAGATAATCCAGGTGTTGAAAGACAAATACCATATGATCTCACCTTTAACAGGAAGCTAAACAACAAAACAAACAAGCAAGCAAAATAGAACCAAAGACACTGAAATACATAACAGGGGGACAGTGACCAGAGGGGAGGGGGGAGGATATTTCAGGGGGAAAAGGGAAGGATTTACAGGAACTAGTATAAAGGACATATGGACAACAAATAAAGGGGATGGAAATGGGAGGGAGGTGGGGAGCACCAGGGGTGGGCTGGGATGGGAGTAAAAGACAGAAAACGGTACTTGAACAATAATTAAACAAAAGTGATTATGATAAAAAATAAGACAAGGTTTTGCCAAGCAGATGGCATCACCTCTAAACTCTGATATTGTTGTTGGAATCTAATGCAAATCAATTTTGTAAAAGTGAGATTTCAGAAAATATATTTAGGACTAGCACTGAGTGAAATCTAATAGTTGCATACTTTTGCTAATCTAATGAATAAACCTCCTTGAATTAGATTTGTGGACCTCCCTGGTATTTCAGTTTGTCCTCAGGGAGTGCTGGTTCAGTGAGACTCCATTTGCTGATCATCATTTGGTCTGTGTGTTCAGGACCTGCTCCCTGCCTTCGTTCCGATCCTTCAGAGAGGTAATGCGTGCAGATCAGAACTACCTCTGACACAGGGACAGCAGTTAGGAGAGGGTCTGGGAGTTTGTTGTGCTTTTTCTTTTCATGTTTATAATCAAATATTTTCCTCTAACAAAGGAAGTTCTTTCCTTCAGAATTCATAAAAGGTCTTCATTCTTATGTTTAGTTTCTTTGTTTTATTTATTTTCTGAATGTTATAAAAAACTAATATGCATACAAATTCTAACTCTGTATTTTACCCATTTACCATGTGTTTTGGAAAAGTCCTTTTGGAGATTCAGTTATAATAAAGTAACAGGGTATCAAGAAAGTTCCAGGCTCCGAGAGGTGCTCTGAAGCAGCTGAAATTTAATTAGATGAATTATTTAAGAAGAACATCCTTTGATGTACAAATGCAGCTCCTGGAAATTTGTGTGTTAAGTACGGCAGCAGAAGCCCAGAAGCACCTTTGTCATTAGTAAATTAAAAATAAAAGAGAAGAAAAGTTAAGAAAAAGGCAAAAAAAAGCATACACAAAATCAAACATTCTAACATTCCTTAAATGAAAAATTAAAGCTGGGCATTTACATAAATAGATTGATTAAAACAAGCCAAATTATACAGCCGTTTTGGACTTCAACAAGAAAAAATAATAAAGAATTATAAGAACAGTTACTCACATTTGTTTATTTTTTGGTGGTTTGCAAACTACAAAGCACAGCTTGCATTAGATGCTGGGAACAACTCTGTGAGATAGGTTTTACTAAATTCCATTTGATAAATGAGGGTAACTGAGACTAAGGAAGATCGAGCCATTTAAGTTTACAGAGACAAGCCTGATAGTATGGTCTGAAGGACAATACTCCATGTTTCCAGAAACTGAAAGGTGCTACTTAACTTATTGATACTTTTCATAAACACAAGGTATTAGCTCTAGCACTTGTTGCCACTTTCACTTGAAAGTATTATTATATCTTTATTTAATCATTCCTAGTCAACAACGGTGGTAGGAGAATACTTAGATGTCCCCCATGATTTTCTGCACCCTAGTGTCTACAGTTGGCATAAACTTCTTGAGTGAGGACAGAACCTGAGGATGAGATGAGATATCACTTTCACAGTTATGTTATGTTATATAGTGAAGGGGAGATGACCCTGGCCTAATGGGTTAAGCCCTTCACATGCAGAGAGATTTTTCTGCTGATTATAGAGGAAGAAGTTAGAGAATTTCACCCCTGCTGTCCCAGGGGAAAGTAAACATCCACGTTATGACAGGTCTTCAGGGCCCACGTGGTAAGAAATCCTGAGTGACCTGTAAGAACTGAGACTGGTCTTTGATTGACAGCATAGCAAGAAAACAGGGACTTCGGTCGTACTAGTGTGAGGAGATGAATTCCAGGAACCAGGAAACTTGTAGGAGGACTCCAAGCCTCACATTTTCCCTGGTTTATATCCGTATTGCAGCCTACTGAGATGCTGAGCAAATGATCCAGCTGACCCGTACCCAGACTCCTGAGGAGCAGAAGCCTTGAGATAATCAATCTGTGCTGCTTTAAGCTGCTGAGTCTGTGGTAATGTATTGGGCAGCTATAGAAAATTAATGCAGTCACCTTCCCTGAGGGTATCAGTATGTACATCAAGAGTAACTTCATTTCCAAGTGACTATAAAGTTCAAAAGAAGCTAAAAAACCAGAATTAAGACAATATCTGGAAAGAGTTTATGAGTCCGTTTTTTCCACTTTCACCGTCATAGGCCACCTGTGTAAAAACACATTTCCTGAAATTATGTAAAACTTTTTCAGTGTCTTGGCCTAACAATTACTTGAGGAGCATCACCTCCTTTTTCTGTACAAATTCCCTACAGTGTTTTCCTCCCCTCAAAATATTTTCTCTGCTTATTCTTGTTGTGCTTTTCTCTTCAGTAAGGATTGATAACTGGCTAGTTCTACTTTCTCAGTATGTTAGTTTGAATAATCCCTTCCTGGTCCAGGCAGGCAAGTTGCTTTAGTTTTTTCTTGTATGTGAAATAACCATTGTGTTTCCATGATGTGTGAAAAAAGGAAGTGTAAATAATATCAGCCTGTAGTACCTCTGAGAGCACGAGTCACGGGATCAATACTTTCTCACACCAAAGTCGTGCTGTGAATTTCAATATTGAGAATTTGCAGGATGATGTACTAACTGATAGGAATACATCTCAGCCTCAGAGAAGTGAAAGAAACTCAAGAGCTCTGCAAGCCTTTTGCCAAGATTTTGTCCATAAAGAAGAATGCTAACTTTTGTTGACTACCACCAGCCTTGATCAACTATAGAATGAAATAGCAACTTGGTTTCACCTATTGAGCTGATCGCTCTTAGGTGAGCAAGATTCTGAGGCCCAAATCTATCTCTATGAATAAATACAACAATTGACTTCCCCTAATTAAATCTTTCTTGTTAAACTCTTTCATGACTATTTTCACGACCATTTTCAAGTCATATTAAACATACTGTATACACAATGGAATTCTATACAGCAGAAAGAAGGAGCTCCTACCCTTTGCAACAGCATGGATGAAACTGGAAAGCATTATGCTGAGTGAAATAAGCCAGGTGGTGAAAGACAGATACCATATGATCTCACCTTTAACAGGAACCTAAACAACAACAACCAAAAAACAAGCAAGCAAAATATAATCAAAGACACTGAAATAGAGAACAGGCTGACAGGGACCAGAGGGCAGAGGGGAGGGAATTTCAGGAGAAAGGGGGAAGGATTCACAGGAACAAGTATAAAAAACACTTGGACAAAAACTAAGGGGTTGGAAATAGGAGGGAGGTGGGAAGCACTGCGGGGGGCGGGCTGGGATGGAGTAAAAGAGAGAAAACTGTACTTGAACTTGAAATAATTAAATAACAAATATTTTTTAAAGAAATAAACACACACACACACACACACAAAATAAACATACTGTGTGCAGTTAATGCTAACCCAGCATGATGAGTGTTATTCCAGCCATGTAGATGATATTGCCAGGCAACATCGTCTGGAATCTCTGACTCTCTCCTTGCGAGACAGCATCTTTTGAAGCAGTTTTCTCTAAGGAGTTCTATCTGAAGACATGTTTGAAGAATAAATAACTATATTTTCCTAGTCAACCTAATGTGTATCATGTTATGAATCTGAAAAAAGAAATTGGTTCACCTGAAATTTCCGGAGGGCAGTAAACTAATCCACCATTACAACAATGAGAATCTTCATTCATACACCTCTCCAGTATTGCTTTTGTGGCTTTGAGAACCAGCACGTATATTTTTCCTAATTTTAGATATAAATTGGGTTGAACACAAACCTTTAAATATCTAAAAATGCAGAAGCCAGCATGATCCTTGTTTTGTGTTCTATTTTTTATCAGTGTGTTGAACAAAACGACATTACATTTTCCTAATAGAGTTAGAATAAATTAGTAACCTTTTGTACATGGCCTGGAAAAATCCTGCTGTGTAAATACAGCCATTGCTCTAATGTAAATCACAGTATATGGCATACATTAAAAAATCAATTATTTCTGAAAAACTTGCAAATTTAATTATATTAAGCCATACCAACTTAGAGAAAATCCATCTACCAATCATTCAAACATACTGAAAACAGATTTTGTAGCAATAGAAATTTGAAGCTAGTTTTATACATCAACCAATGTTTTCTGTAATATTTGTTTCATTCGTCCTCATAGTTCTTCTCTCTCTCGTTTCCCCTCCACCTCATTCATTTTGGGGTGAGAAGGTGACACAGAAGAAAAAGTAAAAAGATAATATTATATATATGTTCTTATAATATCTGCCCTTTTCTGTCTTTTTATAGTCACCTATTTATTTATATGAGCTGTCTTATTGAATAAACATAGCTCAAGAAATTGAGTTATGGAGCCACTGTATTTTTTCTATCATGGTCCCATTAAATCTACTTGGAGTGAGCTACTTTTTACTCTGCCCTGCTGATAAAAGTTCAGATGACCCTATGACTTTGTTTCTTCTCTTTTCTTTTCCATTTATTTATTATTTTTTAACTTTGTTATTTTGAAGTAATTTTGGTTTACAAAGTCCTGGTCATGCATTATATATACACATGCACCTCAGTCACTTGAAAGTATTTTTGTTTCCTAATTTTAAATTACCAATTTCTTTTAATTGTGAATACATGGGCTTTGATTTGTTTTCAAATGACTCTCAGGACTGACAGTTGGAAGCCTGGAGGGTTCAGGAAAAGTTGGACTAGACTCCTCCCCCTCTACCCAGCATCTCTACCCCTCTAGCCCATCTTACTAACTATAGTTCTGATTCCTCGGGCTTGGATTAAAGGGAGAAGAAAGCCCTTGTTTCCGGCTCACACATGGACAGCCAATTTGAGTGCTCTCTCATCTTGGCAGGTGTTTCTGATGTTTAGAGTGAACTTTCCCTTGAGCATATGCCTAGATTTTTTAGAAATCCAATAATTTCTTTTCATAATATATGAGTTGTTCTACTTTCTTACATATTTAAATTATTTCACATTGATTTATTATTTTAAAAAGAATATAAAGTTCTGAAAATATAATAATTCATTTATAATAAAGTTCTATTAAAATATTTAATGACATGTTAATTAATAAAATAACATAATATATTTTATAGACCATATAATCCATGAATGTACATGTTACACCTAAATGTTTTAAATGGTTAAATATTAATGGTGGTATAGTGGATTAGTTTTCTTTTCCTCATATCTATTTTATTTTATAATTTCAAAATTATTATATATTGTTTTTATACTCAGAAAAATATCAGAATTATTAATGGCATGCTGTGGAACTAATTGAATTTCAAAATAACTAAAAATTTAGTAGGAGTACTGTTACATATGGCTGACAATGCAAGCTTACTTTATTAAACTAATATTCAACATATTACATCTCTAAAGGGATGAATTTTGCAGTCACTTCCCCATGAAATTTCTTTAGAAAAAGATTGTGGAATGGTCTCAATCTTGGAACAAGTCTATATGTGAGTGTTCATTTTTATTAGTTTCTTTGTCCTTTTCCAGACTACTTTTTTTTTTTATTTTTTAAAATTTTTATTTAATTATTTTTCAAGTATAGTTTTCTATTACTCCCATCCCAACTTACCCCTAGTACTCTCCCCCTCCCATTTCCACCCTTTTTAGTTGTTGTCCATGTGTCCTTTATATTTGTTCCTCTGAATCCCTCCCCTATTTCCCCTGAAATTCCCTCCCCTCTCCCCTCTGGTCACTGTCTGCCTGTTCTCTATTTCAGTGTCTTTGGTTGTATTTTGCTTGCTTGTTTGTTTTGTTGTTTAGGTTCCTGTTAAAGGTGAGATCATATGGTATTTGTCCTTCAGCACCTGGCTTATTTCATTCAGCATAAGTTTTTTTTAATACAAATGTTAATCTTAAAAATATTCAATCTGTAATAGCTTTACTTTTTCACAGGTTACCTCTACATTCAACTGTTGAATGAGACAAACTACCACAGGCAATGCAGTTAGCTGTTTTTAATGACTCTGAAGTCATGGTAATGATTAAAATGAGTTAAAATAGGTACAGAAAGTGGTCATTGGCTTATATTGTTTCATATGTTAAAAATAGTGTCATCGTAAACCAAGTGGTCCAATCTAACCATTCAAATGAGAATAAGAATATGTGTATTTGCTAATAATTCCCTCTAATAAAACATTGACTCATGTTCTGGGTGCAGAAAGTCAGATTTAAAAAATATATTCCACATCATAAATTAACCATTCCTATTAACAAAAATGGCAAAATGACCCTCGAATGTCATGTATTTTGGGCATAACCCTATTCTAAAATCTGGAAAAGTTACTACAGTTTTATTTCAAATAACATTCTTGAATCTCTTAAGATTTTCAATCTGGTGTTTTACATATACATACAAGCTAAATTACTTTATTTGGACTCAATATCCTCTCAGTGGTCCTTCAACGGAAGACAAAGACAACAATAACTACCCTTTATAAATCAGGCATAATAATCATAAATAATCTTCAATGCATTTTACAGTGGTATTTTGCCATCTTAGGTAGAAATTAAAACAAAGCAATACCTTATATATATAACCAATAAAAAGCTTGGATTTTAGTGATGGCTCCACAAGCCAATGCAAGGGCAGCGCTTTCTGGAAGAGTTAAAAAATGCCCTTGTCAGAAAAAAGCAGAAAATGGAGTAATAATGCTTGACTTATTGCTTAGCACCTGGGTACCCTTGTCGTTTCCTCACCACCTGGGCTTTGATTTTTGTTTGTTTTTTCTAAAGTAGAGAAAACAAGAACACCTGACTCTACTGAGTTTTAAATCTAAAAATGTAAGTGAAAGGATCTGGTAGATAAGAAAACAAAACAAAACAAAAACACTACATAAAGCATTATATTTTTAATATTATTTAAAACCTTTTATTACACTTTGCGAAAGAGAGTCCTCCAATTTTATGGTTACAAATAGCAGGCAAATCATACTGCTATTCTTTAAAAATTAAAACTGTTTACTCAATATAATTTGAAGTATCATCAGCAATACCTTTCCACAAATCAGAGTAACCTCTTTAAAGGCGTTTTATCAGTGTCTTACATTCTTTCAGAAGGTATTTATTTCTCAAGTACCTATTTATTTCCCTGGGTCAGCTGTTAAAGCTTTGGTTTCCATATAAAGGCACAAAGGACCACAAGTGGGCAGCTGTTTACTTCCTACTGTATTGAAGACTAACTGACCTTTACTCTAGATACGTTTTGGAAAAGGGGAATCGTGGGAACAGCACAAGGATCCTGGGTTTGTGATGAGGACAACAGAAAGGAACAAGGACAACAGAAAGGAGGACAACAGAAAGGAACAAGGAAGCAACATGATCGGACAGGAACATTGACTTGGTATCACTGGTTGTACACATGAACTTGAGCAAGTCATTGGATCTCTCTTAATTTTAAATTTCCCATCTTTAAAACAGGGATATGAATATATATTCCCTCCAAAAAGGTGACTTTTAAATGAAATAAACTTTCTAAAATGCTTACTATGCTAAATATTTTCTATGACCTGAAACACAGTACATACTTAATACATTTTGATTTCCTTTACCCCAATGAAAAGAATGGATATGTTTATTTAAAATTAACCTCTGTTGATGATTTTACTTGAAACTCATCCAGAAGTTTTCAATGATATAAAGGCAACCTTAGTTTTTGTCATGTGTTTTTATAGCCCAAGTATCCTTTAACTAGGTCTCATGTGCTTTAATCTTTCATAAATTTATTTATGATAAATTATATTGACAACACCTGGCTATCACTTGGAAGGTATAATCTGCATTTACAACACAGCTGAAGATTAGAATTGACTTCTTATGGTCTCAGAAAGTTACTGTATCATGTAAGGCCAAAATAGTACCTATCGCCTATGTAATGTGATATCCTCTAGGAAAAAGGTTGTATTTGTAATGTGATATCCTCTAGGAAAAAGAATGTGAAAAGTGAAGTGCGAAAGGTACAGACCCCTAGTGTCTCATGGAAGACACGAGCTTTCTCTTACCTCACTAGCCATTGTTATTATGAGTCATATACGCTTGTCAAGTGTTGAAAAGTTCAGGTCATTATCTGTGGTTCTTAACAGATAGTGCCATTTATTTTTCTTCATTTTATTCTGAGTGTAGGTCATTTTATAAATTTCTCACTGACTCCACTGGCAAATTTTCACTGTATGTTTTAGAGTAAAATAAGTTCTGAGGGAGAGGGTTTGAATTAAGTTTGGCGATTCTCTCATTCGATGAATCAGCCTCAAACTTCTCGACCTCTTTTTGACTATGTGTTTATCATGCACACTCCGTCTGCCCAAGAGGATTTTTGGTACTCTATGTCCCTCTGCTAAACACTTCATATATATGTGGGCTCTGTATGAAGAAAACTTTGGAATAACTGTAAAATCATACAGATAAAGGACTGCCGTCAGTTTGAAGTGGCCAGATATGAAGAGTCCTAGCTGTCTTTCCAGGTCAAGTACTTGTGAAAGAGTACTCTCTCAGTATGCTGTATTCCCCTGAGCTTTAGAGAGAAATCCAAATAATTTAATGAACCTAAAGAAAGCACTTACCCCATTTTCAAATGATCTGTCATCTATCATCTATGGAGAGACACACATGCACAAAAACTTCAATAGCTTAAAATACACAGTCCAAACTTATAACTTCTGAGCTTTAAGGTCCTCTGCATGTTAGTTCAGCTTCCCTTCCAATGACAGCTCTCTTCTGTTCTCCTGACAACAATTGCGTCCTGCCCGTGACAAATTTGCTTGCTCACTGTTCCTCAGTTGTGAGCGATAAATGAGGTAATGCCTAAGTATAAGTGCTTTCAAACCAATAACATATTATATAGCTTATGAGTTGTTATTATGATTATTTATTGCTCACTTTTATAATCTGGGTCAAGTCTGATTCCCTCCACAAAGCTCTCTCTCACCAGCTGAGGTCGCAGCAGTAAATCTTTCCCCTAATATCTCACAGGAGCTATGGTACTTCTTATTTGCCTCTTATATCACTCACGGCCCAAAGCAGAGTGCAGGTTCAGCAAGAGAAGAGGCCAAATGTCATTTATCTCTAAGTTCACCATGTCCGGCATGAGGTGTCACACAACACAAAATGATTGTATGTCTGTTGATAACTATATGCAATACCCAGATACCATTTAAGACCTTTAAAAATACAAGGTACTCTTTTAAACAGTATGATCTATTTCAATGTCACTTTTTTTTAACTTTCAGGAAGTTTGTCATGGAAAACCAATATACAAATACCAAGAACAAAATATACCTGCTGTTTGTGTGATGGGCTAGACATAAATGTGATTTTAAGGTTCTGTGGTACCACTGCTTCAGCATCTGTTTTTGTTCTACTTACAAATTCTACTCAGTATCACGCAGTGTGGAACCTTATGCTTTTCTGCTCAACCCATGCTTTCCAATGCCTGGCTGTGGATTAAAATCCTCAGGTAGCAAACTGGCTCAGATGAAAAGAGTTTCTTAATATCATTTTGTTTCAAAAACTTTCCATCTCCTCGGAGTGAACACTGTAGCCTCCCAAATCAATCTAGGCCATTTTATTCTTGCTGTTATGGTTTTATTTTAATGAGGAATTTAGGAAACCAGAAAGAGTATATCATATTCAGATATCCCAGAGGCCTTCTGCTCTGTATTGTAGCTCCTCTTCCGTTAGCTTTTTAATCCATGACATGCTGTCAGCCTCTCCCTTTGCCGAACCAATGGATAATCCTTTTATCATGCAAATATTGATATTTAGAATAATGGAATATCTTTTGTAAATAAAATCGTGAGATTTACAGGCAAATGTAAATTTAGTCTTTGGAAACTGCTTCAATAACTCTCGTTTTAAAAAATTTAAAGTCAGATTTAAAGGGTAGGAGATAGTCTTGTTCTTGCATAAACACAGGAGGTAGCATTTTCACTTGTCTCTCTAGATGAAATTCAGTCCTCGTGTGGACAAGTATGGACTATTCCTTTTAAAGTAGATTATATTTTTACAGATAGATCTCTAGATTCAAAACAAAGGCTTCAAACATTTTGAGAAAATTTACTAAGCGATGGGTAGACTATTTTTTTTTTAGTTTGAATACATCAAAAATAAATAAATAAACAAAACTTAAGTAATTTGTGATCTTTGGTTGCAAATGATTTAAAAAATGAATACCTTAAGTTTATCACCATGTTTTAAATAGCAAATGCCAATGTTTAACTCAAATTTTCCATAAAGCTTCAGAGTTATATTTAATCAGCTCTAAGTTATAAACTGTTCTTTACATTCTTCATCTTTAGAACAAATAAACCTATAGAAAAAATGGACATCAAGATGTTACTGTTGTCTGATATTTGTATAGCTTTAAGATAAGAAATTTCTGTATGGCACCAATAGCAGAAAAGACTCCAATACATTAAAAATGTGCCAGACAAGTTTCTGGACAGAAAACAGTCTTACCTCCTCTACTACCAAAAGATTTCTAATAGTTAATCTTCTTTTCATGATGTTGTCACCAGGGGTAGCACCAGGACCATAAATTTTACTTAACATTATTATGATGAATGGATTACTAAGGCATCGTAAATGATGTAAACATCTCAATAGCATTAAGAAGTCACACTCAAATGTTTATTGCTGAAGATGGGTGGCATGTCTAGACACAGCAAAGCAATAAAGAGCTTCAGAGAGTAAAAAATTAACCCTACTTATGTTCTAATTGCAAAAAGTATGCATTATATTGGAATAATTATACTTACAATAAAACTAATTTAAAGAGACAAGAGCAAAATCTTGAGGCCATTTGGTTTTTATACATTTGAAAATGTTAAACAGATATAAAGGGTAAATTGGAAGATTAAAAATTTAGCTATTTAAATAATTACCCCAGTGTATTACAGTATTATTCACACTATCAAATTTTATTTGGTTTGTGGTCTGGTCTAGAATTTTCATCGAACAATAATGGTAATTTTACTTCTGTTTCTAGCAGAGTAGAATTGTCCCAAATCATCTCTTTGGGGCTTATTTTTAACTCTAAATTAAAATCTTAGAAATTGTTCCTTCTGCTTTAAACATTAGAATCTTTTGTACAATCATACATTGTGGTTTATTCCTACCCAAACCAGAGGAGTCAGTCAGGCCATAATACTGACCTCAGTATAAAGTAATATCATTCATCAATTACACTGTCTAGAGGCAAAATCAAATTTCCTGTTATTTAAACTCAATTGGAATTTAAATAAATGTAATAATAAGCTACCATTACAGTAAAATCCCTTTTCCCATACACTAACACTGAGAAGATATAATCTTTGTAAAAGAAAAAAAAGTAATTCAAAACCTCAGCCAAATGCTGGCTTATTTTAAGTCATATTTTATAAATTAAAGGATGAGCTCAACCAAATAGCTTAGACACATGCTAAGAAAATGTTGAATTTGTATTGTGTTCTCAGGATACTCCAGAAGAGGCAGCAGCTTTATCTTGTTTTGAAAATAAAATGAACACAGGTATAATTGTTCTTTTCAAGTTAAGCAGGAATTGCTTGGGAAATACAGTCTTGATCAAACTCAGCCTTGGACACATGCACCAGGCAAATCAATCTTTTGGAACTCGGGGTGTGCACAGGTGTCAACTGTGTGATGGTTAAATCCAGACTTCTTGGACTGAACTCCTGGCTCTGCCCTTCATTAGTTCTGTGCATAACTAGTGTTACCTCTCAAAGCCTCATTTGCCTCATGTGAAAAATTGGACTGGTGTCAGGGTCCTTGTGAGGTTTAAATATGTTAATATACATAAAGCTGTTAGTAGTGTGCCCAATACTGAGTTTGCATTCCCACAAGAGTTCACTCTTATGAGTATGAGTTTTTGCCATGATGTCTGTAAAAGTTTTCCATTATGTACTGGGAACAAACCAGAGTTTTCCTTCTGAACCACAGAACACAAAAAAATGATTTTTAAATATACCACTACACATTGTTACATTTCTTCTTGTGATGAGAACTTTTAAGATATACTCTCTCTTTTTTGTTTTTTCAGTCTTTAGAACTTTCAATTTGTTCAAAACTTGCTGGAGCAAAATCATGATCAAATAAATATTCTGCTTTCCTTTATATCTCCCACCACACACACAAGAACTATTTGTAGGAAAAATTGGTTTTGTACATGGGAAGAAACAATATAAAATCAAAACTTACAGATAAGCTCTATCACTCATCTCTATTAAAAATTATATGAACATTCAGTTAAAACTAACAGGGTATCGCCCTTGAAGTGTTAATCCCTTAGCAATTTTCAAGCATATAATAATACAGTATTATTAACTATTAGTCACCATTTTGTACATTACTTCCCCAGGACCTACTTATTTTATAACTAGAAATTTGTGCCTTCTGACCACCTTCATTCATGATTTGAATGACTATTTTCTTTTTCTTTCGAGGATGCTGTGTAACTAGTACCATTCTAGATGTGTAGGAGAGTGACTAATTTACTACACACAGTGGAGGCTGTGGTTGGCTAAACAATGCTTCACCCCCAAAAGATATTTACACCTTTTTTATGGGCTGGAGTTTGTTTATTCAAATTCATATGTCTAGGTCCTAAGTCTTAGTACCTCATCACGTGACTGAATCTGGAGTCAGTCTTTAAAGAGATAATTCAGTTAAAATGTGCTTATGTAGGAGGGACCTAATCCAGTACGCCCATATTAGAACAGATCCAGTCCTTTTAAGAACAGACCAGGTTACAAACATGCCCAAAGAGAAGACCATGTAAAGGTGCAGGGAGAAGGTTGCCATCTATCAGCCAAGAAAGGAGGCTTCATTAAAAATCAACCCTCCTAACCAGACTGGCATGGCTCAGCTGGTCGGGCATTGTCCCACAAAGAGAAAGGTCTTTGGTTCGATTCTTGGTCGGAGCACATTGGCTTAGATTGTGGGGTCAGAGCATGTACAAGGGGCAACCAATGGATATTTATTTCTCACATTGATGTTCCCTTTCTCTCTTCCTCTTTCTCCTTCCCTTATGCCCTCTCTAAAAACTAAACTGAAAAAAGTATTTCGCCTGACTAGTGCAGCTCAGTGGACTGAGCATGGGCCTGTGAACCAAAGGGTCACCAGTTCCATGACCGGTCAGGGCCCATGTCTGGGTGTCTGGCCAGGTCCCCAGTGATGTTTCTCTCCCTCTCTTTCTCCTTCCCTTGCCCTCTCTCTAAAAATAAATAAAATCTTTCCAAAATATTTTTAAAATTAACCCTGCTGACACCCTGATCTTGGACTTCTATGTTCCTACAGTGAGACAATGAGGTCTGAAGTACTTTGTATTTGCAGCCCCAGAAATCTGCCGTACAAATTTCATTTCACTGTGATTTATTGTCCATTCTACTCTTAGTGAATATTTGACTTCTTTCACGTGAGGCTGTTATCATTGTTTTATAAATTACCTCATATAAATATACATAGATGTTTTTGTTGAGTATCTACCTAGAAATTAAATTATGGGGACATGGGATATGTCTGCTCAGTTTGGGCAAGTACTCTAAAATATTTACAAAACATCAATTTGTACTCTTACCAGCAGTGCTTAAAAAGTTCCTTTTGGTCTTTCTGATGGGTTGATAGCAATCACCTATTTCTGAACTAACTTTAAGTATTATTAACATAAAACAAATCACAGACATTTTAAGAACAGAGTTTGATCAGTGTAAATACACTTATTCATGTAACCACCACTACAATCAAAATGTAAAACATTTCTACAATCCCCTAAATTTCCCCATGCCATCCTGTCACCATTGGTTACAGGCCACCAACCCCATTTCTGTGACTACAGATGAGTCTTTACTAAAGTTTCACATAAAATAAAATTATGAAGTATATACTTTTTCATTTCTTTTCTCCATGCAGGAAATCTCTGATATTTATCTCTTTTGTGTGTCTCAAAAGTTCATTTGTTTTATTGTTGAGTCACTATATCGTAAGGACATATGACAATGTGTTTATTTCTTCAATTGTTAATAAACATTTAGGTTTTTTACAGTATGAACTCTTATGAATAAAGTTTCTATGAATTTTCTTATATGAACTTTTGTGTTACCTATTGTTACGTCTTAGGGTTAGGTACATATTTATGCATCCTAATCATACAACGACAAACTCTTTTTCAGAGTAGCTGTATCAGTAGTGCAAGGTTGAGAAATGTTGCTCCAGGACTAGGTCTGCCCATTACTGGGCTATAATACTTCTTTGGTCTGTACTGAATGCCCCAGGTGATCCATCTGGGCTCATTAGCATCTTTCCAAGCTTATGTTAGGTTTTGGAATAGTTCGGCTTTCTGCCTGGCCTTGTGCAGCTCCACCTTAAACATGCATAATTTAGTACTCAGCTACAGAGTCAAGGGAACATTGTGAAGACCTCTGGAGCTCTCTCAGATGCCTCGTGGCCTTCTGTTTCTTTATGGTATATTTTATGTGGGTATTTTCTGCCCGGTGATGTGGTCTAGAAATGACCTTTCAGTGGAAAGCAGAGGATATCCTTATGTTCTTTCTTCATATCCTCCTATCAGAGATGACATTTTCATGCTGTGTATTGCCCAGTGGTTGAAAATAGTTGTTTTATATATGACTGTTTTCCCAGATTTCTAATTATTTATAGTGAAAACACAAAGCTGTCTCAATTATTTCAATCTGGCTGGAACTCGAAGAACCTCATTTTGATTTGAATTTCCATTTTCATGATGATTAATTGTGTTAAGAATCTTTTTTAATGTGTCTATGGGCTACTTATGAACACTATTTTATGATGTAGTTATTAAATTCTTCCCCAATTTAATAAGTACATCATTTATCTATCTGTTACTCTGTCTTTTAAATATTGATTCCCAGGACATGTTTTTAAATTCAAAATGCAAGTTAGCCTGTGACTTACTTTCTACTTTCTTTAATGTTGCCTTTTGATGAGAAAAATTTCTTAGTTTTATTAAGGATCCATTGATTTCTTTTATTTTTTTCTCTGTTAGCATTTTATGTTCTTTGCAAGGAACATAAAAGTTGTTCTTTAACAACTTGAGATCATAAAAGTATTTTCTTACATTGTAGTCTAAAATTTTTGTTGTTTTACTTAACAGAATTATGTTTATAATCCACCTGAAATAGACTTTTATGTACAATGTCCAGTTTGCATAGAAATTCAATTTTCCCCTAATCATTTTATAAAAGTCAGTTATTCTCACTGTAGTTCAGTGTATTATAAATGTATGTGGAGTGTCTATACAGGCTATCTAATTAAATTGCTAACTACATTTTTGCTACTTTAGTTAATATCACTTAAAATAAAGATTGCATCTTGTATGTAATTCCTTATGGTATATCTCCCAGATATCCAAGACCGCTTTGGGGTATCTGGGCCTTACATATTTCGATATAATATAAGGGGGATAGTGGAATTGGATGGATACTTGAGTTTGGGTGGTGAACATACAATACAGTGTATGGATGATGTATGGTAGAATTATGTACCAGAAACCTGTATAATTTTGTTAACTAATATCACCCTAATAAATTCAATAAAAAATACAATTACCTAATTTCCACATGCAAAAAACTTAACAGTGATTTTTTAATAACAGGAATTTACTGACTCTATAGATCAATGAATGGAAAGTTGACTCAGCAATATTGAGCATTCCATTACCTGAAAATGCTGTATTTCTCCATTTACTTAGTTATTTATATTTTTAGTAGGGATTTAGATTTCTCAGTATGGAGGTTTTACAATCTTTTATAAGAGTCATTGATAGTATTTGATATGTTTTGATGATGTTGTACACTATATATAGTTCTGAAAATTTTTATATTTGTACATTGTGAGTGGTATAGAAAATAAATTCTCTCTATATTGCAACTTTAAATTTTCACAAATAGTTTATCAAATCTCATAATTTATTTAGATTTTCTTTGTACATATCATGTTAAATGCAAATTGTGACAGATTTATTTCTAGTTTTCTAGTAATTAAACTTCTTTCTTTCTCTTAAGGATTACATTAGCTTACCGTTAAGTTGAATATTTGTTACAGGATTACATAAGTGCTCTTTATTAGGTTAATATAATTCTTTGCTAATTACAGTATATAAAAAGGTTTTTAAAACTCATTCATAGATGTTGAACTTTTTCAAATGCTTTTATTACATTTAATTAAGACTTTCATTTTTCTGTATACATGGTAAAATAAACTGATTTATGTATTTTTATTTTAGAAATTAAGGTACAATTTACATACAATAGATTACATCCTTCTTTATTCACACTTCAACAAGATTTGACAAATAAAATAGTTATGTAAACAACACCAAGGTCAATATGTAGTGAATTTATACAATATATAAAAGTTTTCTTTGCCTCATTGGAATCAATCTCTCTGTACATCCTATGGCAGACAATGGTCTTTTAAAGTCTGAATAATTTTGCCTTCACAGATGCCATGTTGTGGATAACATATCATGTAGTCTTTTGAGTCTCCTGTACCAGATTCATTTTTGTAAATATTTTCTCAAACTCTGTGGACTGTTTTAATTTTTTAGTGAGACTTTCTAAAGAGTAACCCTTAACTTGATGAATTCTAATTTATTATTCTTTGAGGTATGTATGCTGTAATTTTTGTATCATATCTAAGATATATACATAGACATAATTTAATATAATTTTAGAATATTGAAACATAGTCCCACCTTAGAATTGCCATTTGATCATTTTGAAGATTGAGTGAAAGTCTGCATTGTTGATATTTGTCTTCATTTTTTCATGCACTTAAATATTTTTATCATAGCTTTACTGTCATTAGGCAATACATATTATCCACATTTCCCCTCAATAAATTTTTTTCTCCATGAGATTGGCAATTTTGTCTTCTTTAACACTTTCTCTGATTTCATAGCATAAACAGCATCTTAAACATAGTGGACCCTTATTGAACATGTTAGTGAATGAATAACCAACACGTTTCTAGAAAAGTAGAAAAGTTCATCAAAATATGTCACCCTATTTTTAATCTGTTAATTTAACTCTGGGTGACTATATTGTATGTCACTATTGTGTCCTTATATTTGTTGGAAATCACAGGTTTAGTGTCTTTACAATTTTGATCTTTTTGTTAGTCGTAAGAAGATATTCTGTCACTATCTCATCTCACCTTATTACTGGTACTTCAACAAAGAGAATACAAAATAAGACACAAAGATGTTATAAATGTGTGTACTCTAAGAGGTTTTCTGAAATTATGCAGACTGATTGATGATATTCCTAAAAATATTTACAAAAGGTGAAATCAGAATACCAGTGAATATGCTCTCTCAGATAATATATTATAATGAACAAATGGTTTAGCTACATGAAGTTGCATTAAAATACATTGATATTTTTTCCCCTGCATAAACAACTACAGCAGGAAACAGAAGAGAAACTTGCCTCTGCAATGCTTTTATTTGAAAAGTATCACTCAAATTGATTCCCCTGGAGGTGACTAAATTCCAGGGTAGAGATCAACTAGAAAAAAATTATTCATTAAAAGAATAAAAAGATCTTTTATGCCATGTTTATTACTAGTCTCTGACACAAATCCAAAGAAATTAAACTTTATTTTGAGTCCCTTAGGTAAGGAAATACTTTTGAATTGGTTATTTTACCTTTTATTTGACTGAGAGCATAGCTAACACATTAGTAATTATCATCAGAGAGTGGACTTCCACTATCAGACAAATAATACCTTAGTGGGCACAGGAATAACACAACAGTAGGCTCTAAACTTATACTTTAGTGTTAAGATGTGATCATTTCCCATGTTTTAAGATGCTGAGGGTATAAGCCTGCATGTGTGTGAGTGATGTCTATATCTAACATATATCTGTACACAGTGTCTGGGAAAGGTCCTCAATCATTGCTCTTATTTTTCTCTAATGTTTGTATTCTCTTCACCTTATTCCCACCATTGACATCACTGGCTATTACTAAATTTAAGAGAAAAAAGTAAAGCACCTTTTTCTAGATTTAGCAAGTCAAAAAAATTCTTCTGAAATGAGTTCCCAAAAACTGGACTGCAAGTTTTGCATTACATGGTACAGATTGAATCTCTCAATCCGAAACAGCCAAATGACCCTCGGTTGCTCATTTTAGATTAAAGCCCCAATGATATACCATTGCTGGTGGCAGCACACCTCTGTTCTTCCCTGAAGCACCAGCCTTAAAGGGACCATGGTTGTTATTTAAGGACATTTCAACGCTTCAAGCTGATGCTACCAAATAAACACATTTAATGAAGTGAGATGACTAGTCACTGAGGTGCTAATGAACTGTAAGATTAGCTGCAGCAAATGGAATTTCCCCCTTGTCCCCTCCTGCCAATATCCAGGACTTCACCTGGAGAGATAAGATGTAGAATCCATCACGTTCAATACTCCTATGGCTGAGACAGAGTTTTCTTCCTATGTAGCCCTGTACTATCAAAATGGCCGCTGCGTCCTGGAGCAAAATGAATATGGGGAGAGACGTGTGCAAACTTGATTCCTGTTTTACTTTTACAAGGATAGTTCTTTATAGTCTTTGAAATACAGAACATATAATGATATATTCCTAAAAGATTTCCTTTATTTCACCAAATGTTTTCACTATCAGAATTCTGCCTAAAATATATAGCAATATTGATTTGCAGAGGAGAAACACTGCAAAATTGTCTAGGCCTGTTTGGGGCAAAATGTCATGATGTAATTAAACACACTAAATCCAGCAAGGACTTGGGTATTGTCAGAGAAACTGCACAGACTGCATCTTCCCTTCACACTATACACACACTCACACACACATGCATACACATGTACTACCTCCCCCCCAGACTGGCTAAAGGAAGAGTCTTCTCTACCTCCATGCATATTAAGCAAAAAATTTGTCTTTTCTGTTGATGCACCATTTGCCAATTGACTGCCCTGGAGCACAGTGGTGGACCAACATATGGATTCTTAGATGCACTAAATTGTACATGCATATATGCACAGGGGAACATAGAGAATGAGGAAAGAAGGAAAAACTAAAGTTGACCAAAGGAGGGGAGGAGGGAGAGAAAGACAGAGCAGAAGTCAGAAAAACATACAACACAAGGGTTTTAATGGGTTAAAGATACAGGCATGGCTGATTGGTCAATTTAACATAATAACTGGCAGTTATGCATATATATTTAACACATTAAATAGCACTTATGCATATTTGAAAATATGTACTTTGTAGTCTGTTAATCTTGGTTGTCTAAAGAATTGTTGCATAATCAATTTGGCTTCAGCCATCAGTATTGATCAGAAATACACAGATGGGCTGTACAGGAGCCCAGTATATTTGCTCAATTACTGTGTAAAATTAGGGCCTATTTAAAAGTGAAAAAAAATTATGGAAGGGTTCAGTCCATTAAAAAAGAAACACAGAAACTTTTGCATGTCAATTAAGTTACTAATGCAATTTCATGATCTGGTCTGTACCAAAATTATATTATAATGCTCACATGGCCAAATATTATAGACTGACGCAAGTCTCTAACCAGTATTACGAAAGTGATGTAAGTCATCTTACTTTGTTTAAACCTCACTATTCTGGGCTGCCCCACTGGGGCTCTGTTAGAGGAGCATCACCATAAGGTTGCCTAAAAACATAACTTCAACACATTCTGGTTAAAGAGGTAGAGAGAAAACAAGCTCCGCACATTCTCCCTGAGGGATCAGATAGGCTTTGCAAGATTTCAGTGGTTTGGTTATTTTCATCCTCTCGTAGGAAATTCAATGTCAGCAACACTTTCTTTTTTTTTTGTATAATTTGATTGCTTCCCACATTTTGCTTTTTCATATTTTCTGTAACTGTTTTTGTTACATCTCTAGCTGATTGTGAATTCCAGCTTCTTGTACAAATAAAAAAAACTTGCCTTTTTAAATTTCCCTATATCATATCCAGAAGGGAATGCCAATTTAAGCCACCCTGGAGCTGGGACTAAAGAACAGCTGAAATATGCAGCAAAAGAGAGCTACAATTTATACCTGGTATCAAAAGAGGCTTGTGTTTTTTCCTAACAATATAAGCAATGATCACAAGCCTTTGCCTTTTTTTCACTGACTTTTCTCTTGTGCTAGATGTATTTTATAAATGATCTCATACCACAGATCCTTTCTAGAATAAGGCAGGCTATAAATAAGTAAATAAAGTTTGACAGTTTTGGAATGTACAAAGATTTTTCTACTTAACCCTGAAAATTCTCTGCATTTAACAGCAAAGTTAGTTAAACTCAGAGGGACTACCTATCTACAAATATCATCTTTGACAGTTTACAAACTAAATTCATATAGATATTAAAATATTTTTGATACAATTTCTTAAGTTTAATAGTTTAGCTATTTTTATATTTGTGAAAAAGATCAATAGTTTTGGAATGGCATTCAAAGGTTTTCCACCATCCGTTCATGTTTCCTCTGCTGGCTTCGTTTTCTGTCAGCCCTCACCTTTACTCTGTTTTCCGGGCACAGCAAATTATTATTCTTAAAGATGAACTGTGCCTGTCTGTCTCTTCCCTGATCTGATAGGATTCTGCTCTCTGCCCGAACAACTATTTTTCTTTAAGTGAATATGAGCACAGGACCTGGGACAGCAGGTTTAGGTGAAAATCTCCATGTGCTGCTTCCTGCTGTGTCATGTTCGGTAAGTTACTTAGGTTTTCTGTTTCCCAGTACCCTCGTTCATAGTTTGGCGATAGTAATAGTACTTGGACACAGAGTTGGTTGTGGACTCGATAATGTAATCTATGGAAAATGTTAAGGTGGTTGCTGATTAACCAGAGTCCAAAAAGTTACCCAGTTTTGTACTTCATGCATCTCATGCCACGTACCAGAGCCTGGTATATATTTTTCTCTTGCGGACTTCATCACTACTTCTTCCTGTAAATCTCTGCTAATACTATATAATCCAGGATGTCATCAGCTATTGGTTGATTTCTAGAATTTTTTTTTGCATGTTCTTCCTGCCATGTAGTTTCTCTCCATGTAAAGTATTCCCTACAGTCTGGCCAGTTTAGTCTTTCAGAACTGAATCTGACCAATTCACTCACTTGCTTACAACTCTTCAATAATAACCTTTAGCTTTCAGAGTACACGAGGCTGTGCAAGCTTAAATCTCTGCTTGGCCCTCAAAAGCCATCTGACCAATGTCTGCTTGCCTATCGAGTCCTGGCGTGAGCATAACTGCTGGACACTATGTAATTACGTTTCTTCTAGAGGTGGTTTCTGGGACTAAAGGCCCAGTCTGTGTTGTAGGCAGAGTTAAAGCGGGAAGTTGCATCACTGAGACTGTGTGCTTGCAGAATAATCGCATGCCTTTATTGTCCTTTAAGTGCTGTGATCAAAAGGATCACGGGAAGGGAAAGCTCAAGAAGCTGCCCTCTGTCCTTGCTCCTCACACCGTCTGCTTATTGGTGTGTAGGTACACCACCTCGGGGAGCTGTGGACTTCTCTGGTATTTCTTCTTAGTATAGGGATTCTGATATTTTTCTGACTTTTTAAAAATGGAAATATACATATGTGCAAAAAGTTCCAAACAACAAAATCAAATCTACAGTTTGGGTTTCTCCCCCCATTTGTCTGCACACATTTAATCGCCATCCAGAGTAGGGTGAACCCTTTAGACACGCAGAAATACTTCCGCGTGCTCCTGCTTCCCAGTCAACACCCAGACACACTGCAGAGGTAACCTTGTTTTTCTGACATCCTTTCAACATTGTTCAATTTTGACTCTTTATAATATGCGTTTTTGGTGTCTGGCTTCCTTCATACTAAGAATAAACATCTGTGAGATGTGTCCAAGTTGTTTTGTGTGTCAGCAGCTGGTTCCTTTTCAATGGCTGCTGGATGCTTTGCCGTGGTAGAAATACACCACCATTTGTTTTTGCAGCTTCCTATTGGCGGACATTTGGACTGTTCCTAGGCTGAGGCTGAGGCTATAGACAGTTCTGTATCTGTCTTCTGGTGAACACAGGTATTCATTTCTCTTGTATGTGTACACATCTGGGAATAACATTGTTGAATCACAGGATCCTTTGGCTTTTGATATTTTGATTTTGCTTATTTCCTGTATCTTCTCTTTTTACTCACTTAACCTTTAAACAGCCCTTCTTGAGTCTTGTATCTGTATTATTACACTATATTACTTTTTTGTTATTATTATCCCTTTACACAATCTCAATTTTTTAACTCAGGACTTCATATTGAACAATTACAATGTTTAATAATAAAAGGGAGCTGAACATTTTCTTAGTTCAATAGTTATAGTTTTTATTTTTCTTCTACTTTACAAGAATATTTGGAAGCATTGCAAATCACTGACATATGCCCTAAAAAATTCAGTAGATGTTTGGAAATTTCTTATTTTGGACTTTTATTGGGGTACCCTTTTACCATTTGTTTTTATTCCTTCACTAAAGTAGCTGGCTATTGATTTGAATTTATTTGAGTATTTTAGGTTGAATTAGCTTGAGTCGTTGATAGCTTAATGTTCCTTATATACAATACATTGTCTGTATAGCAATCTTTTCATGTGTTCAGGTTTTTTTCAGTGCTTATTCTTGGGCTGTGGGGGGCTTCAAAATTAACACTTGCAATTGTATCCTAAGGATGTATCAATCCTTTGAGTCTAATTCCAAGCAGTTAGTCATATATTCAGACTTCTCAGTGACCTTCTCTTACTTCATGGTTTCAACATAATAGGATTTACGTCTTTGTGATTCTCCGATTTGCAGTAGAAACTGCTTTAATGACTTCTGAAATGAAGTCTCATGTTTCACTTTAGCAATAGTATTTTTGGAAAGAAAACATGAGAACTGAAGAACGCTTTAGCAGAACTTAAAAGAAAAAGCAGGGCTTTTAGTGTTAGGATGTCAGATAATAGTGTTTCTTTGTTCTTTCTGGGAAATGCGAGTGATAAATATCAGAGACAGAATACAACATTTGATAAACAAGAACAAAATCTGCAGAAGAAAAGTAATCTTTGATGCTGCTGATAGTGGTGATAAAATCCCACTTATACTTACATGTAAAATGAGAACTTCTCACTAAAACATATAGAATATTAGAAATTACTCAGAATTTTTACTTTATTCAGGTGCAATGAAACTTTTGCACAGAACCAGAGATTGTTTCATAAAAATAATTCATTCCCTTTGATTTACCCAGGACAGAAAGTCAAGAATTCTTTCTTGGTTATCCATCTAGCAAGACGAATAACACATCTAGCAAGATTTGTCTAATCTCTAATTTCTATAAGGATCAAACCAATACTTTGGACAAATATTTACGATGTCAAGGTCCTCGGAAGAGCTTTTACTTGCCCTTGCTTTTTTCATTATTTGCCTCCTATCATAATTTTAGGGTTCAAATTTAGGTAACAAATGGTCTTCGTGCCCTTTGAGGGAATTCTGAAACACCAGGTAACTCAGAGACCACAGACCACTTTTTCCCCCCACTTCACTGAAGTTGAGAGTTTAACACGGTCGGATAATTTCCTAATTTGGCTAGCTACTTTTTCTGTGCTTCAGGGATTTGCTTCAGGCAGTGACAGTACAATTAGAGGCATACCTAAGAGGTAGAGGGTCTTCTTTCTTGTAAGTTTCATAAGATTTTTTGTTCTTTGTGAAGACAATGTGAGCGTGGAAGTCAGGTAGGCCAACAGTCCTCTTCTGAGTCTGCTCTACTGGCTGTGTGACCTTGGTAGTTTACATAAAGTCTATGATCCTGCGTTTCCCCCATCCATCACATGGAAATAGTTACACCCTCACTTTACAGAATTGTAGTGAGAATGAAATTAAAGACAAATATAGAAACCCTGGCATTATAATATTCATCAGAATATGAGTTCTGTTACTTCCCCAATGTAACTTGAATTCACATGTTTAAATTTAACAGATGCAGGAACATGATGTAACTCTGGAGGGCAACATGCAATAAACAAAAGAAAAGAAGCAGAGATTGGAGTCACACAGATTTAGGAAACAGAGGCTTCACCCCTGGCTTTTGAGAGTTGACCATCTTTTTGGAATCTTAGTTTCTTCAGGTATAGAATAGCAATGACTACCTACCAGCACGGTTCCAAGGGCCAAAGCGACGATACACAAGAAACTTTCTGGTATGATGCATACTGTCATGTCTTAACAACAGGATAAATCTCTTCTGTAATAGGGATTTTTGAAATGTCTGGATATATACTCTAGATATGCTATAAGGTTTTTTTTTTTAACCACACTTAGAGTGACATTAATCCCTCTCTCTGGACTGGTTTACCTCTTAGACACTCATCTCCCAGCACCAGGCATCCTGTGCCTCAGCCATCATGGCCTCTTTGTGGGTCTTCTATCAAATCAGGCTCACTACCAACCTAGGACCTTGCAGTTGCTCTTCCTTTTCTGAGATGTTTGCCTCCCAGCTGTTTTCAAGTTTCATTTTCTCATTTCATGTATGACTCTCCCAATTATCTACTCTTCCCCATTGAAAATAGAACCTCACTTTCCAAAACACTTTGTAATACATTACCATGTCTTATGTGTTTTAGTATATATTGAACAATTAAATTGAGCATGCATTATTTGTTTACTTATTTACTATCTGTCTCCCTTTGACAAACATGGGGTCCTTATAGTTTTATTTATCTGTATCTCTAGCTGTAGAAGAGCATTCAATGTAACAGTCAACACTCATTTGTAGAGTAAAGGAATCTGTCAGTAAATCAAATAATACTTAATTCAAAGTATATCTAACCTTATTGTCTGCCCAGCCATTTTGCCAATAATTTGTATATGAACACACATGTATAAAGAAATGTTAAATTTAGCAAGTAACATTTATAGCCATTTGGCAGATATAAGGTTTGCTTCATAGTTACGGAGTTCCAGCTACATTACTTAGCTATAAACACTAGTGTTAAAGGTGAACTGGGAAAAACAGTTATCCTGGTAAATAAATGTTGACGACATAAGCTCATTGTACTTACAAACGCCCCCATGCTCTGCTAATGTGGGTGATGTTGTTGAATCATTCTCTTGCCTCCTGATGGTACCCATGAATTTCCACAGTATTTTTTATTTTCCCAAGCTAAGGAAATAATAATAACTTTTTCCACAGTGCTACCTCTTCTCTTTAGTCTCGTCTAGTACAATCAGATAAATACATATGTGGCATTACAGTTTATTCAGTGTCAGTGACTTCTGTTCTAATCAAACCTCTCAGCTGTCTTTCACCATTTTGTCATTCACAAAAGCAATGCATCGCCTCCTCTGCTGTACATGCTAGGCTTTGCTTAGCTTGGCAGTTCCTTAGGTTTGAAGCCAGGGTTTCTGCACAGGTGTTCTTTCATACATTCTGGTGATTAGTAAATACTATCCCGCTAAATTTGGGAAATTGGCAGAAAAAAGAAAATTTAAAAAATTCTGGACCAAGGACAGCAAACATGTAGTCAAGTATGAATTGAAGACTCAGAAAAAAACAGCAATTTGGCAGGTTATTGAGGTATATATTAGAGAGTAGTAGGCATGCAGCTGCTTTGGGGAAGAATGTAGAAATATATAACACCTACATAAGAAATATTAGGAATATACACGAGAAAGAGTGTTTGCAGAAATCACTACACTTTAACTGAGCATCTACCATATGTACTGTTCTGCGTGTTTTGCCTATGTTTCTACTTAATTCTCCCCCAACTATTTAGCATATTGTTTTCATTACACTTTTATACAAAATGGAAACAGGTTTAAATGAGAATATAGATATTAGGTTATAAGATGCTAGATCTGAACCCACCACACCCCAGTTTTAAGATATAAATCTGCTGTACAAGAACCTAAAATAGGTAGGTAAAGTGTCATAAAAACAGTAACACCTGTACAAGAAGGCACTGAGTGAATGTGGGGGAAGTTCCTAGAGAAAGTGAGACTCATGCCAGGCCTTGAAGGGTGGGTTAAATTTGCTTAATGATGCAAAGATCTACTGAATTACTTATAGTTTGAAAATCAGATTCACCTATTCAAGTTCTTCTAAACACCTCTTATAGTGTTCCAGGAAGAAATATACACCACAAATCATTTTACTTTATTATTTATATCCAATTGATATAACTGATTTATCTTATTTAGAAGACTTGATTCAACTGTGATTCAACAGCTTATTGGTTTCAAAATCTATTTTTTTAAAAATAAGTAACTCATGTCAACTGAATAGTATCAACACTGATTTTATTTTTCTATTATATTTTATTGATTATGCTATTTCAGATGTCCCAATTTTTCTTCCTTTGCCCCCCTCCACTCAGCACCTCCCACTCCCTCAGGCAATCCCCACACCATTGTTCATGTCCATGGGTCATGTGTATAAGTTCTTTGGCTACTCCATTTTACTGAACTTTATATCCTGTGGCTAGTCAGTAACTACCAGTTTGTACTTCTTAATCCCCTTACCTCTTCACCTGTTCCCTCACAACCCTCTGACAACCATAACAATTCTCTCCCTATCCCTGATTCTCTGTTCTTCCTGTTTGCTTAGTTTATCTTTCAGATTCAACTGTTGGTAGATAAGTATTGATTACTATTTTATTATTCATAGTTTTGATCTTCTTTTTCTTTAAAAAGTCCCTTTAACATTTCATTTAATAATGGTTGATGATGATGGACTCCTTTAATTTTTTCTTGTCTAGGGGGAGCTCTTTATCTGCCCTTTTATTTTAAATAATGTCTTTGCTGGGTAGAGCAATCTTGGCTGTAGATCCCTGCTTTTCATGACTTTGAATATTTCTTGTCATTCCCTTCCAGCCTGCAAAGTTTATTTTGAGAAATCAGTTGCCAATCTTATGAGAATTGCCCTGAAGGTAAGTAACTGCTTTTTTCTAGGTGCTTTTAAGATTCTCTCTTTGTCTTTAAACTTTGGCATTTTAATTATGATGTGTCTTAGAGTGGGCCTCTTAGCATCTATCTTTTGGGTGCTGTAGGCTTCAACGTTGATTTTAAAGGAGGTTGCACAAATTAAAACAAAATAGTACATTTACGCAATGGAATTCTATGCAGCAGAAAGAAAGAAGGAGCTCCTACCCTTTTGTGATAGCATGGATGGAACTGGAGAGTATTATGCTAAGTGAAATTAGCCAGGTGGTGAAAGATAAATACCATATGATCTCATCTTTAACTGGAACCTAATAAACAAAATGAACAAGGAAGCAAAATATAACCAAAGACATTGAAATTGACAACAGGCTGACAGTGACCAGAGGGGAGAGGGGAGGGGATAATGGGGAAAAGGGTGAAGGGTTTACAGGAACCATTATAAAGGACACATGGACAATAACAAGGGGGGTGGAAACAGGGGAAGGAGGTGGAGTGGTGGGGAGGGGTGGGAGAAAAGGCAGAAATTTGTACTTAAACAATAAAAAATAAAATAAAATAAATCCTGAACTATTTCTTATTTTCTTTTTCTTGTGGTGTCTCTGCCTGGTTTTGGTATTAAGGTAATGTTGGCTTCTAAGAATGAGTTAAGAAGTTTTCTCTCCTCTTATTATTTTGGAAATATTTTAAAAGGTTTGGTATCAGTTATTTTTTATATAAGTTTGATAAGATCAAAAGTAAAACCCCCAAGTCTAAACCTTTTTATGTCGGGAGGTATTTTTTTATTACTGATTTAATTTTCTTACTAGTTACAGGTCTATTCAAATTTTCCATTGTTTGTGATTTAATCTGGTAGGTTTAGTGTTTGTAATTTTTCTTATAGTTTTGCCACCAACTTACATCGCAATGTTAATTAATATTAAAATCTTCAGCATATTAATCTTATGAGAAAAATGTATAGATCATTATTATGGGTTTGTATTTTGAAAAGTTTCAGTAGAACATTAATTCACTTACCTGTTTACCTGGTTTGTAAAAAGGCTTTCTTCTTGGAGTTTCAAATTTAACTCACTTCTATGTGACCTGAAATTTAACTCACTTCTATGTGACCTGAGAAAACATAGCTTATACTGCCATTTTTTCATTATTATAAAATATTGGGAACACATTTCTTTTGTTTCAAGAAATATTTGAATTGTACTTAATAATGAATGGTACAGTAAATCTTTGTAAAACACTTCCATGATTGAACGAGCATTGTTACAGAGCACAAGATTCTTAATTCATTTCCTTCTATTTCTTTCATTAGTTTTATAGTGTCAATGTCATTTTCACCTATTACTTAACAGTTTAGAGACTATACCCAAGACAGCTCTCTTAGAATTTGCTCTTTAAAACTGAAAGAAATATTTTCAGTATGTATCCTGCAGTGAAACAAAGCAGTCAGATGGACTTTAATTCACTGTGTTAGAAGTGACATTTTGGTATCTACCTATAATTCTCCTTTAAAAGATATAAAAGAATCAACAATATCTGTGATTTATAAATCTGACAAGGTTTTGTGGAATCTTTATGTTATTTCTGTATAATACCATATCATCTATGAAGGAAGGTAATTCTCCTTGTTTGATTCTAGTTTAAATGCCTTTTCTCATATTTCATTATTCTGGTAAGAGCTATGTTAAATATAAGTGGTGCCAGGGGGTATCCTTGTCTTGTTTCTGATCTTAGAGAAAAAGTCTCAAGCTTTCAACCTTGAGTATGATGTTTGTGGGGAATTTTCCATATATTTCTCATTATATGGAAGCAATTTTCTTCTATTTCCAGTTTGTTGGGTGTTTTTCATTATGAAGGTGTGTTGAATTTTGTCACATGTCTTTTATGCATCAATTGAGGTAATCATGTTTTTTTTTCCTTCAGCCTGTGAATGTGGTATACTACATTGATTAGTTTTTGTATATTGAAATTTTTTGCATTCCAGGAATAATCCTGCTTAGTCATGGTACATAATTCTTCTTAATATGTTGTTGAATTTGGTTTGCTAAAAATTTGTTCATAGAGAATGTTAAATTTACTTTTCTTGTGGTATCTCTGCTTGGTTTTGGTATTGAGGTAATATTGGCTTCTAAGAATGAATCAAGAAGTTTTCATTCCTTTTGTTATTTTGGAAAAATTTAAAAAGGTTTGGTATTAGTTTTATTTTGTATATGTTTGATAAGGTCAAAAGTAAAACCCCCAGGTTCAAACCTCTTTTTTTGTTGGGAGGTGTTTTTATGACTGATTTAATTTTCTTACTAGTTACAGGTCTGTTCATATTTTCTATTGTTTGTGATTTAATCTGGTAGGTTTTTTGTTTCTAAGAATTTGTCCATTTTCATCTAAGTCATTCAATTCATTGTCAAACCATTATTCATAGTACTTTCTTATAATCTTTTCTACTATAGATTTAGGAGTAACATCTTCACTTTCATTTCAGATTTTAGTAACTGGAGTCTTATCTTCTTTCTTCATCCAGCTATCTAATTGTTGTCAATTTTGTTTGTCTTTTATCAAAGAACCAACTTTGAATTGTATTGATCTTTTCCATTGTTTTTCTATTTTCTGTTTTGTTTATCTCCGCTTTAATATTTATTACATCCTCCTTACTGCCAGGTTTGGATTTAGTTTGTTTTTTTTCTGGTGCCTTAGGTTTTACTCTTAGGTAGTTAATTGGAGATCTTTCTTGTTTTTTAATGTAAGCATTTAGAGCTATAAATTTCTCCTTTAGCATTACTGTTGTTGTTTCCCATAAGGTTTGATATGTTGTGTTTTTGTGTTCATTTACCTGGAAGTATTTTCTAATTTCTTTTGTGATTTTGATCCACTAGTTATTTGCAATATGTTGTTTAATTTCTACAATTTTGTGACTTTTCCTGCTTTCTTTTGGTTACTGATTTTCAACTTTAGCTTGTTGTGGTCAGATATCTTTTTAAAATATTTTATTTATTTATCTTTAGAGGGGAAGGGAAGGAAAGAGGAAGAGAAATATCAATGTATGGTTGCCTCTCGTACATTCCCTGTTAGAGACTGGCCTGCAACCCAGGCATGTGCCCTGACTGGGAATAGAACCATGATCCTTTTATTCACAGGCCCATGCTCAATCCATTGAGCTACACCAGCCAGGGCGATAAGATATCTTTTAAGATAGCTTTTTTAAAAAATATATTGAGATAATTTGTGGACTAACATTTGGTCTAGCCCTAAAAATGTTCCATATACATTTGAGAAAAATGTGTTTCATTGTTTTTTGTAGAGTTCTGTACACATCTATTAGATCTAGTGGTTCACTGTGTTGTTCAAGCTTCTTATTTATTTTCTATGTAGTTTTATCCATTATTGAGAGTGGAATATTAAATTCAATCATTTTTGTAGAATTGTTCATTTTTACCTTTAATTCTGTCGATTTTTGCTTTATATATGTTGATGGTCTATTATTAGAAACATTCCACAGTTAATTTTTAAATTAAAAATAATGTTTCTAATTAAAAATTAGTATTTTAATTCAAATGTCAATTACAATTTAAATAAGTATAATTGTAACTCGGGCTCTTTGCATAAATTATTCAAATATGCAATTTACAATGTTATAATAATATGTAGGAAAATTTATTCAGTGAGTTCAATCCATTAATGTTGAAGAGATCAGTAATGTATTTATATACAAGACTATATAAGATGCAAGTGCCTAACTTTCACAATAATGCCAGTGGTGTCCTCTGTGACACACCAGTTACAGTGAGATATAGATCTAGCAAAACAGCAAAGTGTTTTTTTAGAGATTTTATTTATCTTTAGAGATGGAAAGGGAGGGAGAAAGAAAGAGAGAAACATCAATGTGTGGTTGCCTCTCACATGCTCCCTACTAGGGACCTGGCCTGAAACCCAAGCTCCTGCCCTGACTGGGAATCAAACTGGCAACCCTTTGATTCACAGGCCAGCACTCAATCCACCGAGCCACACCAACCAGGGCTAAAGTGTTTCACATAAACCCTATTTACAATGTTTCAACTTTTATAGTCAAATTTAAGTTAATTGATATAAAATGAATAAAAAAATCTATTTTCTTGATTATATAAACCTCACTTTATGTGCTCAACAAACATGTCCATGGGATCCCATAATGTACTCTGTAGCTTAATTTAAAGTCCCATAATTTAAAGTTATGGAACGCTTTAATTTTTACGTGATACGGTTGAAGTTGAGAAATCTTCTGAATTGAAATTTTCCATTCAATCATGGATTGGGTCCTAGAGAAATAATATAATCCCATTCTTGATGATCCTTGATGGCCAATCTGGAAATCTTCATGATAGCATTTGTTTTAGAGGTTAAGACTGAAGGTTCTAATGGCTCCTAGTGTAACTCTGAATCACAAGCTTTGCCCTGCTATAGGGAAGAACATAGATTAAACATATCTATTTTTGGTAATTACTGTGTAAAGGATAGATATGATTGCAAGCAACATCATCAGAACTACTTGAGAGACACTTGATGAGAAACTGATATCATTATTGTTTTAATGTCTTAGATCAATGACAAAACATCATACAGACATATTAGCTCTATTTACCTTTATTTCACTGCAAATCTGTATTTCTAATTTAGGTAACTTTTCTCAGTTTCTTGTTAACTTAATATTTTTATATTTTTTATTAGACATTTTCTCAAGGTGTTTAAATATGTATGTTCATTCCAGTTCTTTTATGAATAATTATTTTGAAATAAGTTGGGAAGGCTAGACAAATAAAGATTTGGGTAGATAAACATACACAGGAGATGGCAAATGGAGTTTTGAAAAGTGTTAAGTTGCTTTTTGGGAACACTTGTACTGGAAGAAACAGATACTGGAACTTGCCTGATTAATAGATATAATTAATTTACAAATGCTTAAAATCAAGGTTATCTAATGACCAATTCCCTCTTCAGTACAGCCCTGGCCAAGATCCGTATGATAAGGATCAATGTTGTCTCAGTGGAGAGAAGCGTGGAGTACAGTGCATTGTGCTTGTGTGTGGGGGGTGATGGCGTGGTGGGTTGGATGGGTTCAGAGCAGAGCAAATGCAGGCGTCACTTCTAGACTCCCATGACTTTTCAATACTGAAGAGAATTATTGGGCTTATCTTTTTTGAGTCTAATTGCTGTGAAACCTACTAAAATAAAAGATAATGAAAGCAGGAGTTCCATCAGAAAATGGAGGAAAAATTGAACATTGACTTTTTCATTGTTGATACATAACCTTTGTACATTTAAGAAGAGATATATATTAATCATTCACATTTAACATCTGGAGCAGAGCTTCAAATGAAAATGGAACATTTAGTTACAATTGCTATAGAATATAGAGATTATATAACATATACTTTTATGAAATATTTAGTGTTTTGAGAACTAAGAAATAAATATGAAATATCCTTCCTTACTCTCATGGTGACCATGGACAAGTGACTTAACTTTTCTGGTCCTTAATATTCTGTGTTTAACAGTACTTCATGAGATTTATTAGAACTGTTGTATAATCCATAAAGCAAAGAAACAGGCAGAGAATCAAAGACTAAAATATTTATTTTTAGAGTCTATATTGTTGCTGTAATTATTAGATATCATGGCTAACTTAAATATAAAGAGATAGGTAGCAAGGAAGACTGGCCACTCAGTCTCCACCATGGAAAGGACAACTTTTTCTCGGAGGTGACTGGAGCCGGCTTCCTGCCTTCCCCAAGGAAAGGCAGTAGCACCTGGGTCTGCTTGGTGCAAGGCTCTCCTTTGGAAAGAGAATATAACTAAGGTCTCAGGCATTATTTGAGGTGGATCAAGTCAAAGCAGGACCTGACTGCACAGGAGTGGAGTTATCCAGCCCCTATGACATACTGCTGGCTAGACTAGAAGAAGCAAGCAGTGCCACATATAATGTTTTTGTCAGAAGGGATCATCACTTACTTTACTAATGATCAGGTTATATTTTCCTTAAGCTAAAAAAAAGATAGGGTATTGTATATAAATATGTAAACATAGATGATAGGTAGGTGGATGGATAGGTAATTTGTTGTTATATAGTATATTATATTACAGAGATGTCTTATACCATTAACTATAGTTTTAAAAATGATGAATTCTTTGGACAGCAGAATATGGTGGAATGATTATTACCCAATAATCTGAAGTCTTGATTTCCGCTTTAGCTCTGCTGTATGTTCACTTAATACATGTAAGGTAATTATTTGCCTTCAATAAGCCTGAGTTTCTTTTCTAGAAAAAAAAATAGAACTAATGATAGCTTTTCTGGACTTCCAAAAAGAAGTATTTCAAGAATGAAATAAAAGATAGATGTTAAGTGTTTTATATTTATGTGAATCTTCCCGATTTTCAATTGTTATTATCAATAGAAATTACACGTTAGGTACTGGAGAAAGGGCAAAGTAGGTCACTAACACAAAAGAATTAGTGTAGAAATTAAATGGTATGTTTCAAGCAAAGTTAGTATGTAGCTTGCAAGAATGGAGAAGTCATGCTTTTAATCTCCTTAGTCTCTTTCTGGTATAGCTCATAACCAATAGCAGAGAGGAAATCAAAATGGTCCCAAATTTAAATTGCAGTGCAGTCGCTAATGGATTACTGGGTTATAATACCTAGTTTACAGGGTTGTTTTAAGAATATTAAAAATTTGTTTTTAAAGTACTTAATACAGTGGCTGGGACATAGCCTCAATAATTATAGCTAATAAAATTAATTTGCGGAGTAACCCCTCATGCACATTTAAAAAAAATACATGTCCAGGGATTTACCTTGTTTTGGTCAATAAAAAGGCAGATTTTCAGAGATGGGCAGATATTATGGTAATATCTGTCCCCATGATTCAGTTTGGCAATATAGTCAATGCAACTGTGATAAATTAAAGCCATGTTCGTAATACCTACAAGAGTAAATACAACAACTAGCAATAATGACAAATGTGAGTCACACTTGGAGAGCTGCCTCAATTGAAATTGTTTGGCCAGGTATCACCTCATTAATTTTCTTACCCTCAAGATAAATGAACCAATTTTATAATCTTAAGAAACACTGAATTATATTTCAAGAATAATCAGAATTACTGATGGAAAAGGACATACTTGAAATCTCCCTGACTCCATAAAACTTCACATTTTAATGCAAAGCCAAGGCTGTTTTAGAGGTTGAGTTCTATTTATGGCTGGACTTTTAAAATTGTCTTGATTAAAGGGGAAAGGATTAAAATGCCTGACAAAAGGGCACTTGGAAATCAAATGGGTCTCAATTGACCGTGTTTTTATGACTTTAGTGTGAATTAATCATTGACATAGTGGTAAAATTCCCCTTGAAATATGTATTTGGTTTTTAAATTAATAGAATAATATGCTTGGCAAGATTGCCTTTGGAGAAGGTAATTGTAAAATTCAAAATATTTTCAAATAGTATCCTGCACCAAATCTAACAAAAAACAGGATGCATTCTTCAGAAGCAAACCTCAATACTACTGAGACCTGTCTCTTACTAGTGTCCTTTTGGATTGGTTCCTGGAATTTAATGATTAAAACTAGCCTGAGGAAGGAGACATATCAGTGTTATATAAAATTTATATAACCCTAGCCTGGGTTAAATTTGAAGATGCGTAAGTTTTACACAAGTTTTATACAGAGTTCCAAGCAGATTGTGGTTCTGTGAGGTGTTAGGNAAAACAGGATGCATTCTTCAGAAGCAAACCTCAATACTACTGAGACCTGTCTCTTACTAGTGTCCTTTTGGATTGGTTCCTGGAATTTAATGATTAAAACTAGCCTGAGGAAGGAGACATATCAATGTTATATAAAATTTATATAACCCTAGCCTGGGTTAAATTTATATAACCCTAGCCTGGGTTAAATTTGAAGATGCGTAAGTTTTACACAAGTTTTATACAGAGTTCCAAGCAGATTGTGGTTCTGTGAGGTGTTAGGAACCATGAGGGTGGGGGGAGCTGAGGGAAACTGAGGGGCAGATTTTGTTGATGTCATGCCATCAACATGACAGTCTATGACATCAACAGACAGTCATGCCATCACACATGACCTTGTATGAGCATTGAATGTTTGTGGGAGATTTCATTTTAAGAGGTAGAAAAACTACTTGCCAAATAAACTTGAAATCCATGAAATTTGAAGTGGAAATTTACAGGCAAATATCTGTAAAAGTAGTCCAAGATTATGGAGCACAATTCAGATTGAAAACTAGGAACCAGAGAAGTCTTTTAAAGTTCTTTATTAAATAATTTTTCATGTTGTCCTTTTGTTGAAGTTTTCCGCATGTGTTTCCTGGCAATAATAATAATGGGGAGGAAGGGGAGGAAGAGGAGGAAGCTGGTGGTGGTATAGGGGTGGTAGGGATACTAATGATAATAAAAATTTAGCCCTGTTCTTACATGTATTAGCCCATAGTTAAGTATTTTCACCCCATCCCATTGTTAAACATTCACAACTTTTCTTCCACAGAGAAATCATGTCTTTGTTGCCTAATTTCACATTAAGTTGTTTTGAGAACAGTCAGGCTACAGACTCATAATTGAAAGCTCCCTGTGTTTTATTTTAAAAATATTTTTATATAAACTCAACCATTTGTAATATCTCATTTATTAGGAAGATATCAACTTCCCCCCCAACACACACATACACACCGACAAAAAATTATTTTGTTATTTCCAGATCAGCCACTGATTTGTATGCCTTGGTTGACATCGGGTTCAAACAGTTCTCTCTGCATTTTGAAAACCAGTATTACCAGATAGTCATGTCAGGAATTTGGATCATGGCATAGAACATGAGACCCATGATAAATGAGACATTACAAAGATGCAGGACCCATTGTGTTTCTCCATCTGTGAAGGTCTTACTCAACTGAAAGCATAGTTAGGGATTTTACTAGACTTATTGCCAGTAAATGTCCTTTTTCCAGACCTTTCTATCAAAATCTATTGTTTTCTTACTCTTGTCCTTTTTTTTTTTTTAGGAAAACATGTCTGCTAGATTGAAAGATTATCATTTCCAAAAATAGTCACATTTCACCAGAGGATAAAGCCTGTATTAAAATGCTGAGGGAAATAAAACATAAGCAGTGGAGAGTGGCATTTTGTGGAAAGTACAGGAGCTGAGCTACTTTCTGGGTCAAAGTTTGGGGAAGCTCATTTACACATATCTGGATTGGATTACTGATGTATAACTTGATGTTCATGTACATGTAGAAAGTCATTTGACTTGATGCTTTAGTGTGTCTGCTGTAGGAGTCTACATGAACACACCTAACAAGTCGTGCGAGGTGGTAGGCGCTTAGTGAACAAGTTCTTTCTAATACATCGTACCTGTGAGGCTGTTAACAAACATCTGACTACTGTTTAGTTAATAGTCAGAATCACCTAAAAAATTTCTTTTGGTCCTGACAGACAAATGACGTATTGGTTGGAAGAGCCTGAGTTAGGTTTTTTTGGCTGTAAATAATGTGGAAATAGAAATCCTATCCTCTTGTTTTCAATATTGTAATATAATCCTTTCTAAATTGTAGGCAAATTGTTCTCTCTGTTTGAAAGTGTTTCTCTGTATCCTTAGAATTAAAAATTTGGCAAGGTCCTGCAACTCTATAAATCTTTTTAATATATAGACACAGGGCTTTCTTTGGTTTAGGGAATATATTTTCAAAATATTTTTAATTATCTTTCCCCTAAGCTTCCTTTCTTTTTCTGAAATGTCTGTTAGAAATATTAGATTTCCTAGATAGATCAAATATATATATCTTTCTCTATAATGTTTATCTGTTTATATTTAGGTTGACCATATTTCTTTTTATATGCCTACTAAATTGCTCTTATGATGGTGAATCATGCTTTAAACTCTGAAAAGGTATTTGGGGGAGGATAAAAGAGGGTTATATTTGAGTGTAAAACAAAGTCTAGAATTATATTACTAGTTTTCCTTCTTAATTTACCATTGGAGTATAACACATATAAAATACATAATCATAAGTGCATAACTTATTTTATATGCATATATATCCAAATTATAATTAATACACAGATTAATATGTAGAAAAATTATCCCAGAAAAATTATTCCACACTTACACAGGGACAGCGTCAATCTGCCCAGTGTGGTCAACAGATAACGTCAGTCTAAAGTCTTCCCTTCATAAGGCTATGATTCTACCATGCAAGCTCCACTCATCTCCACAAGTGGCAGAACCACACTCTACTCATTCCACTTAACACTTGTAAACCATTCTGTCTCTTAGGGTGATACATATCCTGGTTTTTCACAAGTCAGTTACCTTGGTAGACCTGTTCTCTCTCTCCAACACACGTTACGTTCTGTCTTTCAAATGGCCTGAAAATTTTAGTGTTTTCTTTTCATTCCATTATAAAAGCTTGAAAAGTAACATTTCTCATAATTGTTAATTCATTCCAATTCCCAGTAGAATGACCCACTCTTTTCAGAGACAATGATTTGGTGTGCTATTAAAAGAAGACAGATTCCAAACGGCCCCTTGAACCTTTTTGACTTCTCAGGCAATGGCAAGCAGAAACATTTGTAAGGTCAAGTTGTTGGATTCTGATAAGTCATTCCAGGTTTTTTTAAAAATATTTATTTATTTATTTTTAGAGGGGAAGGGAAGGAGAGAGGAAGAGAAACATCAATGTATGGTTGCTTCTCGTGCATCCCCTGCTGGGAACTGGCTCCTGCCGGGAACTGGCCTGCAACCCAGGCATGTGCCCTGACTGGGAATCGAACCGCGATCCTCTGGTTCACAGGCCTGCGCTCATTCCAGTTTTATAGCACCCAAAATTTGGTCAAATTTTAGCAGACCCTTCTATAAATATTTGTTTAAAAAATTTTAAGACAGCATAATTTTATCTAAAATCTTATGTAATTTGATCTACAATCCATATTCTTTGGATAAATCCCTTTATTTAGTTATAAATTTATCCAAACTTTCCATATAAAAGTGGATCAAAATTGATGTTTTTTATCTAGAACATTAAAATAATATATCTAATTCACTAGCATTTATATTCCCATCTAATTATCAGAATATATTCCTATTTCCATTGTTTTTAAACTTCTGGAATGTAAGTCCCATGCCAATCAGAAATGTGTATGGTCATTCATCACTTAATAGATTTTTTCATTACTTAATCTATCACATAATTAAAAACTGGTGATTTAAGCATACAGGACCCTATTCCTGTCCTCACAAAATTTACCATAAGAAATGAGAAATGAGAAGTTAGAAATGACAATTTAAATATACTTTTTTGAAGGGCCTGTGAATGCTAGGTGGCTCTGACTGAGGAATTTGGGGCAGTGAATTAATTAAAAAAGAATAATCATCATGTACATCAACTTCCTTGAAGTGTAGAATTTTGGGAAGACAAAAAAGGTATCCAGAGAGGATTTTTAAAATGTCTTCCCTTGTAAAAACAAATGACTTAACCCAACTGCTATAGTTCTTTTAAATATTCAGCAAAGAATTGTATTGCCTATTAATGATTTCTTGTTTTGTTTTGTTTTCATGACTTTTTTGATGTTTCAGTGTTCTAAAGCTACTCTCAAAATGAATAGCCCAGTGCACTTCACTAGAAATTTTACCTTGGCCATGTTCCAGAATAAACTCTCTTTTATTTTTAACTTTATGCATTCATATTCATATATTTCTTTGCAAATACCAATAATCCAATAAAAATATTTTTTCAGTTCAGATTTCATAGTTTTTAAGGACAATGTTTGGGTTCTGGGAAGTGTCAATACAAAGTTTAACCAGGGCAAGCTGGCAGTAAATTTGGTAAGATTAGGCAAGGTTCTGTGACATTCTGGATATTATGTCTAAAAAGGCATTCTTTTTTGAATTGGCCATGTTAGGTCTATATAAATCTCTGCAGAGAGTTAGTTGACCATTTTTGTGATTCATTTCTTCTTTTGAGGTTTGGAGCTTTGTAAAACATCATAATCTACAAAAATGAAAGAGCCATGACCTACTAGGTTGAGTGGCTACTATTCCTAATTATACCTTTCTCATTGTTCTATTCCTTTCTTGGCCTTTGGTTAACGCTTTCCTCAAAGACTGATACAATAGTGTGGTTGGTTTCTTTCTCTTTAGCAGCCTTTCTGATTCTTTTAAAGAAAAAAAAATGTTTCTTCCTCTTTCCCTCAAAATGGTTCAAGTTCAGGTTTGTACTGGATTGGAATAGAAAAAACAAAGGCTAGGAGTGAAACCTAAGGATAGGGGAGCTCTAGGATCTATTCCCTTTTCTCCATGGCACTCTCAGAGAGGAAGCAAATGGAAGGAAAGTGTGGATGGCTGATGCATGAGTCAGAGATTGCTTCTCCTACAGGTAATAGGGATGGTGGTGTCCACACTGTTTATTTTAGGCAGGACTGTTATTATTTTTAATGTCATTAATTATAGCAATTCTAAAATAACTTATCACACATTAATCAGATGCTGGCATAAAGTAAAAATCTTCCTAGTTTTTTTTTATTTTTCTCTAGAAAAATAAAAAGTTAGAACCATATGTGTAATGATTTAAGAAATATCATGGCTGTTCATCTCTACTGGTTTTGCTCACATTCTCTATTCTAAGACAGTATGAGTAGAGAAATTATTTCCATATATATTATTTCATCAAAATTGCCAATTATCAGCAGCGATATACATGGGTGAAAAAATTTTTTTTGATAATAGATTTCTCTGTTTGCTATTAGATGCTATAATACAGATTTCACCCTTACCAGCAGTCTTAGAATAATTTGTCCAGAAAGCGGAGTTTGACAAATGTCTCAGATTTTATATATTACTGGGGAGTTCAATATTTGTAAGCAGGAAGGAGAGATAAGGGATGGATTAGTCTGCGAAGACTACCATAACAAAATACCACAGACTGGGAGCCTTACACAACAGACATTTATTTTCTTATAGTTCTACAGGCTTGAATTCCAAGATTAAGACATCACTGGGGGGTTGGTTTCTAGGAGTCTTAACTCCTTGGCCCGCATGTGGCTGCCTTCCCACTGGGTGCTCACATGTTCTTTCCTTAGTGTGAGCAACCTCTTGTGTCCCTTTCTGTGTCCAAATGTCCTCTTCTTATAAACTCATCAGTCAGATTGGATTAGGGCCACCCTAATGGCCTCATCTTAACTTAATCATATCTCTAAAGGCCTTATCTCAAAATACAGATACATTCCGGCTTACTGGGGATTAGAGCTTCCACGTATGAATAGTGGCACATTGACGCCCGTAAGAAGGGAGATAAAGTAAATAGGAGGAATACCGGTGAAAGAAGGATGGCCAGCACTTGGGATCAAGCATGTGGTGACTGCCTATTTGCAGAGAATTCTCTGAAAGGCTGGTTTTTTAAAAATGTGCTTTCAAAGACAGTTCAAATCAAGGAAAGGAGAGAAAACAACATGTGTAGCTCCAGTCTCCTATTGGTCAATATTTCGCTCTAGGGGTTGATAATTTTCCCATGGGTACTCTAGGGTTATACTAGCTTGGTGTAAAGAAAATCTGGTGAGTGTTGTACTTCAGAGTCAGTCCAAAATGCCTGGGTGTGAGGGTGTGAAGATGAAGTGTGGTCGGGCTGCATTGACCTGAAGTTGTTTGGAGGCCTCCAGAGATGGTCAACATGTTGGAGACTGAGGAAGGAGCATGACCTGAGCTCAGGAGTGCCAGGCTGCTGTGTGCTCTGCTCAAGACATTATCTACGCTACCTCAAGAAGTTCATTCCACACACTAATACAGTTGTCCCAAAGCTTGTCGTACCAAATGTAGAATGTTAGAGTGCCATATTGACCAAAATAATGTTACTTTTTTAGTACTTACTATGTCTCGGATTTGTGTATCTACATTTTATTTAAAGAACATACCCCAAGAGATAAAAAAATGACTAAAGAGAATAGGTAGGTTTTAGCCATCATGGTCTACATTCAGTAATAAACAACAAAAATAGATCAACATTCCCATGAAAAAAATCAATGACTTTATAGATTCTGCTTCTCTTCTTGTCTCAAAATGCTTATTCACTAATTAGCACATAGACTCCCACCAGGGGACTTTGTCAAGAAGTGCGTGAATATGGACTGAGCAGGGTGAAGTTGAGGAGTAAAAGAAATAAAATTTGACATCAATGACATTTTTTAAAAAAGAAAAACACATAAATCTTGCAGCAATTTCTGAGTGCCTATTTGCCAATCCCTTTGACCAGAGATAGTCTACAGTTCCTTCATTGTGCTTCACAGTTAACTTCAGATGAAAAATCAGTGTTTGCCAAATGAGGGTTTTCAACTTCATCATTGGATAGTTGTGAGTGATTAGATAAATTCAGATAATGAAATTCGTTTTTAGTGTGTATCACAAGGTATTTAGTATAGGGTGGAAGGAAGTATGAGGAAAGGAGTAAGAGAATTTGTTATTAAAAACAAGGAAAAAAATCAGTGCCCAGAATTTAAAATAAAAATACTCTAGAAGTTCAAAGTTTGGAAAATTATTATTGTATATGTTTTGAATCACAGGAAGTGGAGATTAGATTTCTCTTAAACAAATATAATGAGCACCTCTGTCCATTTCAAATCTCTCAGTAACCCTTCTCAAATCTTTGCTTCTATGAGCAGGGAGGTTATAAAAAGTTTAGGGCAGCTCACCATATAGTTCCAATTCAAAAATCCCCAGCTGTTAGGTTTTGAAAGCAAAGATTGCAGTTTTTTCATTTCAGAACTACTATACCTTTAGTGGGTGGCACCTTCTACAGAGCAGGGTCATAGCAAAGGCTTGTTACAGTCAACCTTGCCTTGAATAATGCAGACAGAGATGCAGTACAGAAAGCAGATGATGACTTTTAATTAAGATTTTATGTTTTTACAGTTTTAGGTTCACAGAGAAGCTGAGGAGGATGGTAGGGAAATTTCCCACACACCCTATGGCCTGATGCATGCATAGCCCGCCCCCCCCCCCGCCAATTATCAACATTCCCCCACCAGAGTTGTACATTTGTTGCAACTCATTAACCAACATTGACTCATAATCACCCCAAATCCAAAGTTTACTTTAATGTTCTCCTATGGTGCTTAACATTCTATGGATTTAAACAAATGTAAAAATGACATATCCATTATTGAGAAATCATACAGAGTATTGTCATTTTCATTGGCCTAAAAATCCTCTGTGTTCAGACTATTTCTCTCTTCTCCTGTCAACACCTGGCAACCACATTTTTTTTCTGTTTCCATATCATAGTTTTGCCTTTTCCAAAATGTCATACAGTTGGAATCATACATATCATTTTCAGATTGGCTTCTCTTGCTTAGTGATATGCATTTAATTTCCTCCCTGTCATTTCATGACTTAATAGATACATTTGCAGGCTTTCTCCTCTCTCTAGAGGAAGAGGGGAGGGGTGCAAACAATGCAAGCTTTTAATCATGGCTTGATTTTCCTGGCAACCAGTCCTGATCTAGGGGTCACCCAGGAACCCACCCAGGGTCACCTCAGTAGAACAAAAGATGCTTCTAGTGTTCTTACTGCTGAGACAATCACAAGGGTTTTAGAAGCTATATGCCAGGAACTGGCAGCAGAGACCAACATGAATTGTCTGTTATCTCACCATAATACATGCCATACTGTGGAAGAATCTTCATATGACATTATGGAATGGGAAAGATGTTAGGTTAGAAAATAGGGCAGTCATTGTCGGTGTGCGGTGATAGTGGGAGAGAGGGACTGCCAAGAGGCACAATAGAGTAAGTTTAGATAAAGGAGCTTCCTACATATTGATTATGGCAGTGAGTACATAACTATAACCAAGAGAATTGTATTCTAAAAGGATAATTGTAGTATATAAACTATACCTCAATAAAACATGCACATGCTATTAAGACTTTCGAGATATAAGGGTAATGGAAAATGAGGAGCATATGTATTCATTATCACATCCCTCTTTGTACTAGTTTAAAAGAGCTGCCACGACAAATTACAGAAACGTATGTGTCACAATTTTGGAGGCTAGAAATGTGAAATTAGGGGAAGGATCAGGAAGGCCATGCTCTCTCTGAATGCTCCAGGGAGACTGAAGGCAGCAGGACACCAATTTTAGAATGTAAGACCTACACTAATCCAATAAATTCACTGTAACTGAACCAATTACATCTATAAAGACTTTGTTTCTAAATAAGGTCACATTCTGGGACATGGGGGTGGTATTTGACCTATTATGCTCCCTGTGGAAATTATATATATTAAATTATATTTTGAATGACAATTTTATATAGATATTCCCATCTATTTTTCTACACAATTAATTATCTTGAGAGAAACTTCAATGGCTGGGATACCCATACCTAAATTGTGTATATGAAATTTAAAATGGATCAAGGATGTGAACAGAGTCAGGCAGGTTTGGTTCAGCATCCACATGTAGCACCTGGGGTACATTTGGGAAAAAAATTTTTAAGCAGAAATTGCAAGAATATTTTGAACAATGCTAGTACCTTTTATCAAAATGTCAGAGGACCATTTTATATGTAGTCAGAATTTCTGTGTAGCTTTAATCTGGAAGCAGTAATTCTAGCAGTGCTGGTTCAAGTGGCTTCTTTTGCCGACCTCCCCAAATCCCATCTGGTTTAAGGATTATGCCCAAATCCATATAGGAAAAATAATTATGATGATATAACACACCCCTGAGTAAGAGCAGATAAGCTTACTTCATAATAAGGATATCAGTATTTTCTTCTATTCACTAAACATTTGTTCACAAATTTATGCTGCCTATATAAAATTTCAACCTTAATTCTTCATCAGTAGCATGAAGTAGAAATTATATTTGGCAACTTTAAGCCTGTGCCTCAAACGGTTACATGCTTCCACTCTTTCATTCGTGGGAAGAAGCCTAAACAAATCGGGGCTAGACTGCTGTATAGAAAGAGAAACATATTTCTTATCCATCCCATCATTTTCATTGACAATCAATTCCCAGATGTGTTAGTTAGGCTATTCATGTCCAGTAGGACCCATCCAGCTGACCTTCACACATAGGAGCAAGTACAACCAAGGACAGCCAAGCTTGGCCCTCATCAGCTAAACTTTCTGCTTATTCAAAGACATGTGAGCAAAAATAAATGTTAATTGTTTCAAGGCACAAGTTTTACAGTGGCTTGTTGATTGATAGCAGTGCATATCGATACAGCAGTATGAAAAAATATCCATAAGCACCATGAAAGAATTTTGATGAATACATGTTAGGTCAACTTCAATATACTTCCATATTTTATTTTAGTAGAAGACATATGTGGGGTATTAGCAATTACTCAAACCAAACTTCCCATAATCAATTCTTTCCTAAATCAATATACTCAATGGTTTTGCTTTTCATTGTGGCTTTATCATTCAATTTTTATTATACTGAGATTCTGAAAAGTATTTAGTTAAAACATGGTATTTGTTTATTTTTTCCCTTCTACTTTATTATGTATCTTCTTTTATTGTTCAAGATAGGACTACAGCAGGAGCACTCACTATTTACTGTGGCAATATATACCAGAAACATTCGAGGAAGGCCACCAGAATATCTCCTTCAGATTATGGGATGAAAAGGTCATCATGAGTGATAGAAACTATGACCTTTCATTAAATCAATTGTGCCTCCATGATTTTTTCTTTATAAACACTTAAGCTGTTTGGCTAACTCTCTTCTCTTTTCCCTCCTCACTGTAATCTCTCAGTCCAAGACTCTCACAGCAGGTGTGTTCATTTTTAGGCATTTTATTTGTACACTTCAGTTCACGTCAAAATTCTAGCTGCTAAATTGTTTTCAGTCTACCTTAATTCTACAAGATTATTTTTCTCATAGATTATTTTTTAATCTACCTTCCTGAACAAAGCAAAACACAAAATTCATGGGAAATTTTGTGTTCTGCTTTGAAAAGTTTTTCAAAGGAAAATAATTTACTTCATTGTAATGTTACTTCATGATGGTGATTTTGTGAAATTATTTCCACTGGAGAGCTGACCTTCTCTGACGAATAGCATTTCATGATTATGATTTATTAGCAGTGTCTTTTTGGATATAAAATAAAGATGCACAACCATGACAGATTGTTGATAGATTAACTATGAAGTCATGCTAGGGTTTTAAAAAGTATTTGATAAAGGAATGTAGAGTTTTAGTGAAAATAAGATTGGCGTTGCTACCCAAAGCCCTCACCCTGTGTCAGCAGTTCAAATCAACACTACACATGTTTAAAGGCCAGTCACAGTCTGGTGATTATGTCCTGACCAATAGACTGACCTGGTCTGAGTCCAAAAGTCTGTGAGGCTCTCTCACTGTTTTGACATTAATTGACCATTCTGTGTATTAATAGAGGCCAATAGTTGAATAAACCTTGGGGAATTAGCTCTTGTATCACACATATTGTTCTTAACTTTATTTGTAGGCACAACTTGAAAATGCTTGTCTTATGACTATGTGAAAATCGTACAAAAATTGAAAATAACTCTCTGTGGTGAAACTAGAACACATCAACAACAAAACCTCATTTTTAATGCTGACTGTTCCAAGGTTATGTCTATCATCTGTTTCAGTTCTGCAAAAAAAATTATGGAAATATCTTGAAATTCTGTTTATTCTTCCCAGGATTAAGGTCTTCTATTATAGGACCTATATCAATTTCAACACCTTTCTTTGAAAGTTATTTTTCTAAAAAAAATAGAATAACCCGAGTATATCTTTAAGTAAATTTATTGTTTTTTTTTTGTTTGTTTTTCTGTGACAACTAGTATTTCTACCAATTTCAGTTCTGCCGTTGTAGTCCAGAGTGTGGCTCCGGAAGTCTAGCCTCATTGGAAATGCTGGGCAAAATTCATCCTCGGCTGCTTCTAGAGAAGTTCTATGAAGGAAAGCTTGACAAGATCCCCATAGATTCATCTCAGCCTATTTTTCACAAGTGCAAAGCTATGTTACCCTTACCTGGTCCAATAAGCTCACGCCAGAGTGTAACAGGTTGTGTTATGGGTCACTTATGGAGCTACACATTTCTCAAGTCACTACCCTTTAGAAAAAATACTTGCAACCTAGGATATCTTTATTTCCCTTTCTTTCTTCAAAAGCTACATGGTTATTTCTTGCCATTCACGTATCTTTTTTTTTCCGGCTGTGTTTTCTAATTATCCTCAAAATTATTTCTAATATGGTGTTTTTGAAGATTTGTATACTAAATGGTTTTCTCTAAAAATATTTCTTTTACTCTTGAGAATTTCTCTACCTTATCTAACATCCTATGAACATTCAAGAAATAAAAAACCAAAATATAATTCATAATGTTACTGTGGTTTTAGTCAGTTGTTCTCCATTGAATGGGAACATGAAACGTAGGTTGTGTGAGAAGGTTACAGAATAAATTTAATGATTAACAACCAAAGGCTCTGCACTGGTAAAGATCTAAGAGCCAAGAGGTAAATCCAGAGAAATAGAATGCTCTTAAAGAAACACTGGGAAGATATATGAAGTTTAAAACATAGTTTCTGAGAGTTACTCAACAGAAAGCAGAAAGGCAGATGGAGCGATATCAGCAAGGTGGTTTACCCTGGGAAATAAGAGAAAGCTTAGGCTTTTGTTATGTCTTATCTATGTCAGTCTGCATTGAGAACAAGATATAAAATAGCGAGGGTAGAATTGACTAAAAATCAGCAGAAAACCAGGAGAAAAGATACAATTGTTAAAATCCCAGGTCAATCACTTGCATTTTCACCTGAAAACCTTTCATGTAAAGAGATGCTATGAGATAAGTGCGATGGGTATGTTTTTTAATATCATTATAATGTTTGAATGAAAGTCTTACAGATTTGAACACATCAACCATAGGGAGTCAGAGACATAATATATAAATATATAATATCAATATGTAGAGGGGGAGGGAGGGAGAGTATACGACTCAAATTCCTCTTGTTTTGTAGTAGATAAAAATGTGCAATGTCCTAAACATCTGTGAAATGATTTAGGCTCATTAAAGATTTGCCACTTGAGGGAGGATAAATTATTTACTGTGTGCTTTGACATGTATTTTCAGAACATTTATACCAAAATTTTTATCTAGTCTACACATTGATTACAAAAAGTAGTAATTCCTTTTAAAACGGTGCCTTGGCCTCTTGGATCCTGCGTGCTGCTCTTGAGAAAGCAGCAGTGTCAGCTTGAGGAGCGCAGGGAGGCGGAGTCCAGTGTCTCCGTGGGGAGACTGTTTTCCCGTTCCTGCAGCTCAGCTGAAAAGACATCTACAGAAGGACTGTGGTAAAGCTGCACAGATCCACTTTATGGACCCAACTCAGAATTTCCACGTTTAACATGGTCCCTGTCTGTACTGTAATTAGTGGTGAGGTATATCATAAATTAGATCAGTCTTCAGCTCAAGTGGGTTGCTATTCTTAATTTTGCATTTTTTTCACCTATCATCTGCAAGCACATTGCAGGAAGGCAGTTAATAGGGCCACTCAGTGTAATCAGAGGGCCTCGTAATGTGATGCAGAATTAAAATGCATCTAACTTGCAGTACCTACCTGGCACCCTACATAGTTACTGCATATTCTCTAGGTTATACTTCACACCCCTGACCATTTTGTGCTTTCCAACTGTACTTCTTGTATTATATAAATGTCTAACTGCTATGCTATGTACCTGAATCTAATATACCAATATTGAATGTCAACTGTAATTGAAAAAGTATTTAAAAGACCCTTCGTACAGTAGTAGTTCTCAACCCATTTCTCACTGGATCATTGATGATAAGTGACATTTACATCCAGAATGCATCTCCTTCCATTAGTGCACATATGCATTCCCTATATACTTCCATATATTCATTCCCTATATCCTCTCTCCTTCTTTTTCCTCTCAAGAAAGCCTATTCCATTAAAATGAGAATTACATTATTATAGGGAAAATATTGAATGTGATATTATTAAGAGAACTAATCATTTATAAAAAATAAAGTAATAAAACACATCCAACTTCAACTAGCTGATGGTGTTCAGCTCCTCAAATTCTCTCAACTATAACACATCAGGTAATTTAATTTTTATATTTTATTTTTGATTATTTTGGACAAAAGATTTTTTAAAAGATTTTATTTATTTATCTTTAGAGGGGAAGGGAAGGAGAGAGGGAGAGAAATATCAATGTATGGTTGCCTCTGGTGCGTCTCATGCTGGGAACTGGCCTGCAACCCAGGCATGTGTCCTGACTGGGAATTGAACTGTGATTCTTTGGTTCACAGGCCTGCACTCAATCCACTGACACCAGCCAGGGCTGCACAGAAGATTTTTGAAAAGGAAGGCGTTCTTTCAGCCGTCGTTGCTTTTGTGCATAGAAGCTTACCCCAACTATAATACTAGCTTCATGTTCAAGAATCTATAATGCTTTTCTAATATTTACTTTGGAAGATATAAAAAATACTGATACTTAGTTACTATTTTAGACATGTTGAGAGAGGGACAGAATTGTTTCAATACATTGATAGAGTGCAGAACGTTAACCCATTCTCTCATAAGTTATTCATTCACTGGTAGTATATGGTTACATACACCAACGATGTGAAAAAATACAGAATTGGATTCTAATGGGATTTAGAGGATATACATCCTTCTTCTCTTATCCTTCCCTATATAGGGAAAATTACACAAGTTAAAATATAAGACACAATTTAACAATACCTATTTGTGATTTTTTAAAAATCTACTATAAGAAAACTTTTAACAATTCTACGACAAACAGCTTCACATTTAAACAAGAAATTTACCATTTTCTCAATTAAATTTTTTATTTACAAATATTTCTTCAGTAAATATAACTTAGATCATAAGAAGAAGTTTTCTAACTTCCCTGAGATATAAACATTCTAAGCCGTAAATGGACTCTAAGAAAAAAATAATATGTGAAGTCTGTCTACCAAAAGTCCAACCATTGTTAATATAATGAGAATAGTTTGCATAATAACATCAGTGTAACCTGGCAGCCAAGAAGAGTGGACTGGAATGCACGTATGTGAACAATGCCAACTTCACCATACTAGTCAGTGGGGGTGGTAGAGGCTATTGAGTGAGCATGCGTACTGTGTGGCCATTGCATTCAAAATGAGCAAGTAGAACAATGAATCTGCACCAAATTTTGTGTTAAGCTTGAACATTCTTCCATGGAAACTATTTGGATGATTCAGAAGGTCACAGCTATGGGCCACTGGTGATTGGCAGTTTCATCACAACAGCAAGCCCACTCATGCATCACGTCTTGTGCAGAGATTTTTCCCAAAACATCAGATCACCTGGGCAACCCATCTTCTACCCTGCAACAGCACAGATTTGGCACTCTGTGACTTCTGGTATTTCCAAAAACTAAAATCACCTCTGAAAGGGAAGAGATTTCAGACCAGCAATGAGATTCAGGAAAATACTACTGGGCAGCTGATGGTGGTTGAGAGAACTGTGTGAGGTCCCAAGGTGCCAACTCTGAAGGGGACTGAGGCATCGTTGTCCTTTGTGCAATGCTTCTTGTATCTGGTATCTTCTTCAATAAATGTCTCTATTTTTCACGTTGCATGGTTGGATACTTTCTGGAAGGCTTCTTATGTATATTTATATAATTCCCAATGAGGAATAAAATTAGAGTTCAATGGTATTACTTTGGGGTGAACATTTCTCTCATCTACAGTTTCTTCCTCCCTGATCCCAACCACAGATAACTTAGATATATCTACTTTGTTATGAAAGCAGTATGCTAATTTTCATGTAAACATCTTTAACAGAGCAAAGACTTTGAACAGAGAATTGCTAACTATACATGATAATGCTAGAAGTAATTAATGTAAAATTCATGACTGAGTAAATTATGTTCTATTCTAAATAAATCTAACTTTTCATTGCTTAACTTATAAATCATAACATGGATTGAATCATAATGATAATGTGAAAAATAAGAATTATGAAAAAATTTAATAAATAAAATTTAGTAAGCTATTTGAAATCATATACAAATTATTGAGAGTATCAAAAAACAAAAAACCCTATCATTAAAAATGATTACAAGTCTCATCTGTTAAGACCCAGGGAAAATCAGTATCTCTTCCAAGAGAACAGCATGAGTAGTTTATGTCATTAAACTGTCCACATATCACCCCGAAAGAACCTAATAAAATACATTGGGAGAGAATTAAGCTATTCAAGTTACATGTCCAAGAACAACTGTACTTCAGAGGACAATTAATCACAGCCAGGAGTGACACTCTCCATTCCGCAGACAGCAGTTTGGATGAAGAATCATGGAGGGAGAATTAGCCTCTCATTTGATGGAAGAACAAATCGTAAAGAACAGTTGATAAGCACATGCACTGTTCATGTGTACACATGTATTCACATGTGCATGGCTGTGCATGTGATGTGCTTAAACTTTTCTTACAAATTTATTTAAATTAATTTCAAATTAACATGCCAGGCTTCTGCTAATATCTTACCTTAAATGCATTCATTTCTTTTTAGGCATCACAAACATAATGTTATTGTGAATAGCCTGAACTTTCAGTTCGATTTTATAAAATGCAAAACTGAAAAAAAAAAAAACCCAGACAATGTTAAAATCACATGTTAAAGCCAAAACTTTTCTTGGGGCATGAGGTGATGAGAAGACGGAATAAATCTGGTACTTCTGATCCAAATATAGAACTGCCCAATGACCTTAATACTAAAAGAGGTCTCTGGGTAGGAGAAAGAATTAAAACTCATCTTTCAATTTCACTTGACTGACACATCCGTCAGTGTCTTCTATGCTCCTGCTGACCCTCCTTGACGGAAAGCCTGGCTCTATTTTCAGGATCTAATGAAGGGCTCTTCTGTTCCACCAGTGAAGTTAGGAGCAATCTTGCATTTAATATTGTGGGTTAAACAGGACAGAAGCAAGTGCTGAATGAGGCCCTGCTTTTGTTTTTCCACCAAGGCTGATCTTATGACTTGCCTTTCAGCTGTTGGAAGAAACACTTAAAAATAATTTTAAACTTTTCATAGTTTGCCTGTAACTTTGACCCTATAGGATGAGAAATGGCTGCGATATTTTTCAGTGTTATTGTCATTTGACAGTTTCTGCCAAAATAGCAAAGATTCCAAATGTCTCCGTCTGTACTTGATATGAATAAATCTTCAGGCTTTTATTCCCACAGGATGCATTTCCAAAGAAATTTGGTTGTGTTTAACATTTTAAGACAAATTAATTAGAGCAGGCTTTAGGTTACAGCTGGTACTGAAGTTCATTTTGCTGTGCAAATGGAAAACAGGGCAAACTAATTCTCCTGCATATTTTTAAATGTTTCTTGAGGTAGCTATTGTAATAGATGGAGCTCAAGTCATGGCCAGCCTTTTGGTTACAGGTAAAACTCTTTTTATTTGAAATACTATGTGGGTATTATTTGGATCTTTTCTCCCTTCTTTCATTTTTCATTTCAAAGATTGTCTTTACCTCCAGAAATTGTATGGATGTCTTTTCTATTCCAGTGGTTCTCCAGCTGAGCTGTGAGGAAGTCATTTGATTTTTTTTCTCTTGAAATGGACTTTAAAAAATCAGCTCAAATGGACTGAGATAAACTAGTCACCTGGATTAGGAGAGGAGGTGGAAGGTGTCTAGGAGATTTTTACCCTGGGGTCAACAAACTAGGAGAATTTAAAAAAGGACAATTACATTGAGCCTGTATAAATTCCCCCTGCAAAATCTCTATCCAATATTTCTTCCCCATGAGCTATTGCCTATAAATTGATTACTTCACTCCCAGGTTACTTCTATAGGGCATTTATTCTATAAGGGGTCTGTGGCAGCTTCAGTGTACTTGGTTAAAGTTTTCTGATGACAGACACCAACTAATTGGAGTTCTAAGTTTTTAAGAGTCTGATTTTTCCTTAGGGAAAAAGTGCTTATTTTAAAGAACACAGAACTCCAAGACATACTCCTTTTTTGAACTTACTGAAATTTTGAAAAAAAAAACTGTGCTTAAATACTATTTCCTCTCAGAATGCATGTGGAACTTATTTCACATCTTTCTGAAGTCATAAAAAATGAATGAAATAAAAGAGATTCATTCATTTATTGTTATATTATTTAGTAAATCATGAGGTTGATCTTTGCAAAATAACCTTTATAGGTGACATAAAAAATATAACTACTGCCTTGGCTGGTGTGGCTTAGTTGGTTGGAGCTTTGTTCTATAAACTGTAAGGTCATGGGTTTGAGTCCTGGTCAGGGCACATATCTATGTTGTGGGTCATGTTCTCCGTTAGAATGCATATGAGAGGCAACCAATTGATGTTTCTCTCCCTCTCCCTCCCTTTCCCTCTCTCCAAGTCAATATTTTAACCCCAAGTGAGGATAAAACAAAAAATATGTATATATATATAGTTATAATATAGTTATATATACATATAGTTATATATAGTTATGGTTTATATAACTATACATATATTCGAAAGAGTAAAAATTATACAAAACAGTTTGTCATGCTTCTTTTAGAGTGGTTTACTTTTCAGATAATCATGAAATTAAATAAGCATATTTCTTTTATATTTATTTAACAATTGTTTGTGAAACACTACAAAGTATTCATAATACTACTGAACATTTATTAAGCATCTTTTGTCAGGCATTGCATGAAGAATTTTCTAAGCATTGGCTTGTGTTATGTGCCAATTTCATTATGAAATAGATAACCCTTCTATTAGAGATGATGAAATTGAGGCATAGACATGTTAAGGAGCATACCCCACATTCAGAAAGCCAGGGCATGGCCCAGCTGAGATCTGAACCCGATGGCTGGGACTCCAGGTGCCATGAGGTCTCTCTGTGTGCCATGTACAGGGTTAAGTGCTCAATCCAAAAGTGAACGATTTAGGGTGATATCCACTCTTATAGGCTAACTGTGCTTAAGAAGAGGAACATATTGTGAATAAGAAAAGTATAAGTGATATGACAGAGAAAAGTACATAGTATATGGCAGAGAACAGAGGAACACCTGACCTGGGCTTATTACTAAGAAGACTGCCAAGGGAAAAGACACTTACACCAGGAACCGAAGGAAGAACAAGATCAGCTAACAGACACTAGACGTGGTGGGGGGAGGGCAGGGTGGTTGTATTAGTCAGGGCCCAAGAGAAAATAAATGCTATCCACAAAACAGGATAATGTAAAAACTGTTTAATAGAAAAACACTTTTAAATTGTGGGCACAGTGTAGGGAAACCAAAAGGAGAGTGGAGTTGCTTAGGACTGGAGCAGTGGCTCCATGAATGACTGTCAGTGTGAGAAGGCAAGAGGAAGGAGTACTTTGTGAAGAATGCCTTCGTGTGGAACCAGAGCTCCCCAGTCCAGGTACCCAGGAGTGGTCTCCATGCCGAGAGGGAGGGTAAGAAAAAAAATAAGGGTGTCGTCATCAATGTCCTCCCTCTAGTTTTTTGCTGCTGCTCCTCATTGACCAAGCCCAACTGAACTTCAAAGAGCAGTAAGCTGGTTGATGTAATCTAAATAGGGCACACCCCAGAGGCGCTCCACAGTGTTAAGGATATAGCTGTTAAGCACAAGAGTAGAGTAGAAACATTGTAGGCAGAGAGAACTGAATGTACGAGAGTCCCCAAATGAGAATACATCTTGTCTAAGGACTTGAAAAAGAGTTACTAAGTCTAATCATGGCTTATGCCTGGGAATGGGGTGGTGCATGAGAATGTTGCATGCATTGGGAAATGCGTGGAATTGAGGATAGTAAGTTAGGCTGTGATATAGTTTACAGACTTGGATTTTATCAAAATAAAAACAACTAATCAAATATAACAAATATTTCATGCCAAAAATTTCACATTTTTGTCTAAGACTAAGACAGAGACTTTGAAGAATTTTGCATGCTGGGATTGACATGTTGTGTCTCTTTGTATTTAGAGACATCATTCTGGCTATTTTATAGAAAGTAAATATGAGTGCACAAAATCAGGAAAGTAATGAGTTTATTTAGGTAGCTAATGTAATCCAGTCAGAAGAGTTCATGGCCTGGAATGAGGAAAGGATCGGGAAGGTGCAGACACAGACATTGGTATTTGACTTACACACATTTAAATCTATGTGCTTGGCCAGAAGAAAAACAGAAAGCAAGAGCAGAGGAGAGAGCCAGGAAACTGCAGAGCAACTTACGTCATGTGGACAGCTCCACCTGCCACTCAGAGCAACAAAGAATTTTGCTCCAAAGTGACAGTGAGGTGAGAGAAGTCTGTATTTTGTTCATCAAGTCAGTCTCAATTTCTCCACTTCCCTAAATGCACAATTTTTGCGAAATGCAATTTTTTGCCATTTAAAAAAGTAAACTTAGACATTAAAATTGATGGAAGACAAGACCTGACTGTAGTTGAGAAGTAGAGTTGACTGGTCTTAATGAGCAGATCAAAGGGGTGAGGAGGAAGGAAGAGCTGAAGGGAAGGCCTGCTTTTTGGGTGCTTGGCAAAAATCAAGCTTAACTTTGATTCTAGTTACCAAATTTGACTCTATTGATACATTCCTACAGAGAATGAAGTCATTTGCTGGGGCTGCGGAAGCTACTTTCTATACAAAGTTTTCTGTTGTTCTAAAACTAGAGACATTTTACTGGATGTGACTGCAAAGTATTTAGAACGAGGTGTTTTTTTAAATTTTGTACTGGATTTTGAATTTTGTAATATAAACAGGTATTAATAAAATACTTTTTTTCAAATGAAGATGGTTTCATTCTGTCCACCTCAAAATAATAGTAAAGATATACTAAGTGAATCTAATGGAAACAAACCTACAGAGAGAATAAAAGAACTTTCAAAAAACCCACTGACATAAATACAAAAATTATGTATTAGTTTATAAGCATAGCTGGTTTAATGTATTTTAACACCTTCGAGTTATACATTATAAAGCATCTCTGAAATGCTTTTGAGTCTTCAAATTGACATTAGTTACTTGTGGGAAATTCTGCATAATTTATTTTCGTTGCTGGTCCCAAGGAAGATGTTCTTGTTTTGATCTATGTGACTATTTCGGGGAGTGGGAATTAGGGAGATAAAACATGTTTTTTAATTTTCCCCACTTTTCTTTTGTTCTTGATGCTTTCCTTATACCAGGATTTATTTTTAGTTAGTTTTTTCCCCATTAAAATGATTTGTTGTTCAATTAGGAATCAGTGAATCAGCTTATGCAACTATCTTTAGGTTTAGATCAAACTATCTGACTTGAAGTTTTAAGTGAGATCTTTAGATTATCTGGAGAAAGATTTTTCTTTCTTCTCTTTATAAAATACTGTATTTTCACACTCTCGGCTTTCCAACAGGGATGTGCCTTTATGCATCAAACAATAGTTTCAGAAAAGACTACTATTTTCCATGGTAACTTCAGAGCAAATTTGTTTTATGTCTGGATCTATCAATAATCAGCGAGTGTTTGAAATTTTCATAATACAAACTGACAGATAAATGTTTGCATCTGTCCATCTACCAACACGTATCTGAGACCTGTGTGGACAAGATCGATGTCCTAGTCTCCCTTGGATCACAATTCTCAGTGTGCAGTTTTCCAGGCTGTTGCATAAAGAAGACTTGGCAATCAGCAACATTTATTGAGCAGACCTGAAGCTATCCTGGGTTTGACACGTTATTTTTCTCAAACATGCTCTCGGCAGTAAAATATTAGAAAAATAGATATCTCACAGTTTTTAAAATATTACGAGACAACAGATTTTATATAGTTCTTTTATTGCTCTTCTTTTTTTAGTCCTCCTTTTTGTCATATATTATGAATATAAGGTATAATTTAAAAAAAATTACCAGTAATTCCTCTCCCCAAAGATAAACAGTTTGTTGCAACTCATCTATTTATAGTCACCTTTAAAGTTATGCCTTACAGGGATATTGTCCCATAATTTTTTAAATGTTAGTCACTGGATGCTCATATTTAAGTGAAACTAAATGTCTATCTTACTTAAAGCCACAGGTATACATTTAGCACCTATTCTCTGCAAGCTACCGTGAAATGAGATTTGTGCATGCAACTGATTTTTATATATGCACCTTGTATCTGGTGTTCTTGCAAAAACTCCTAAGTTCTAGAATCCTTTTTGTACATTCCTTTTGATTTTTCTATATAAACAACTACATTGCCTGCAATTAGGGAGTTTGGTTTCTTTCCTAAAAATCTGAGTGCTTTTGCTTTTTTTATCTTGCCTTATTGAACTGGCTAGAATTTCCAACATGACATTGATTAAGGGTGGTAAGTGTGGAGAGCCTTGCCTTATTATTGGTCTGAGGGAAAAGCATTCTGTCTTTCACCATTATGTCTAACGTGATCCAAAGTTTCTTTTAGGTAAATTTACAAGGTTAACAATGTGTCTTATTCCGAGATTGCTGAGAGTTTTTATAATGAATATCTACTGAACTTGGCAAATTACTTTTTCTCTATCTACTGAGTTGATTATATGTATTATTTTCTTAGGTTTGTTGTAAATTACATTGATTGATTTTGAATGGTGAATTAGCCTTGTATTCCAAGTGTCAATTCAGTTTGGTCATGTTTTGGTATTGTTAAATGGTCTGCTGGATTTATTGAGGATATTTGCTTCTCTCTCCATGAGGGTATTGGTCTGTGCCTTTTCTGTCATTTGCCTTTGTTTTTGTTATCAGGATAATACAGGCCTCGTAACATAAGTTGGGAAAAGTCCTATACTAGTCTATTTTCTGGAAGAAATTGTGCAGGCTTGGCATTCTTATTTTAAGTTAAAATTAGGCTTCTCTTTAATAGATCTATGCAGTGAAAAATTAGTATTAGAATTATAACTATATGGTCAAAGTGAAACAGAAACGGATGCCACTGTTTCTTGCAATCGGGGCACTTCAACAGTGGAGGGACCTGACAGACTTCACCTCTGCCAGGTGATCAAAGTTCACATCAGGAGCGGCAGTTGACCCTGGACAGGGTGGCTCCGTAGTCTGGGGGTTTTCCTGAAATCTGAAAGGTTGTGTGTTGGATTCCTGGTCAGGGCACATGCCTAGGTTGTGGATCAGTCCCCAGGTGGGGTGCGTACAAAAGGCAACCAAGCAATGTTTCTCTCCGTCTCTTTTTTCCTCCCTGTCCCTCTCTCCAAAATCAATAAGCATGTCCTCAGGTGAGGGTTAAAAAAAAGAATGAGAAATTATTTTTGTATCATTCTCTTTCAATATGAGTCATAAGAAGGGCACTTTACCTCCATGGTCTTCCTCCCCAAACCAATAACCCTGGTTTCATCAGACCTACCTCAGTTGAAGGACATTCTATAAAACACCTAAACGGTACTCCTTAAAACAAACAAAAAAGCATATTAGCAAAAAATGGCTATATCCATTCATGTATCCATCAGTAAATGAATGGATATATGTGTATATTAAACTAAGTGTGTCTACATGAAAAGATGCTCGATATCGCTAGCTTTCAGAGAGATACAAATTAAAACCACAATGAGATACCACTTAACACCAGTCAGAATGGCTATCATAAACAAAGAGTCGAACAACAAGTGCTGGAGAAGTTGTGGGGAAAAGGGGACCCTAGTTCACTGTTGGTGGGATTGCAGACTGGTACAACCACTATGGAAAACAGTATGGAATTTTCTAAGAAAACTAAAAATGGACGTGCCTTTTGACCTAGCAATTCCACTCTTAGGATTATATCCTAAGAATCCTGAAACACCAATCCAAAAGAACCTATGCACCCCGATGTTCATAGCAGCACAATTCACGATAGCCAAGAGTTAGAAGCAACCTAGATGCCCATCGGTCAATGACTGGATCAAAAAACTATGGTACATATACACAATGGAATTCTATGCTGCAGAAAGGAAGAAGGAACTACTACCCTTTGCAACATCATGGATGGAACTGGAAAGCATTATGCTGAGCGAAATAAGCCAGGCGGTGAAAGACAAATATCATATGATCTCACTGTTAACAGGAATCTAAACAAACCAAACAAGCAAGCAAAATACGACCAATGACACTCAAATATGGAACAGGCTGACAGGGTCCAGAGGGGAGAGGGGAGAGAATCATAAGGGAAAAGGGAATGGACTCACATGGACAAGTATAAAGGACACATGGACAATAACTAAGGGTGGGGGATGGAAAGGGGAGGGAGGCAGGGAGCACGGGGTGGGGGGCGGAAAGGGTTGGGAATATAAGACAGAAACCTGTACTTGAACAAGAATTAAATAAAAATTATATTAAAAAAAACTAAGTGTGTCTATTCAATCAATGGAATATTATTCAGCCATCAACAGGGATGAAGTACTCATAGATGCTACAACATAATGAAACTTGATAGCATTAGGCTCAGGGGTAAAAGCCAGATATAAAAGGCCACAAGCCAGTGATTCCATTTCTATGAAATGTCTAGAATAGGCAAATACATAAAAACAGAAGGTAAATTTTTTTAAAAGCAGAGCATTCCCTTTTTTTAAAAAGATTTTATTTATTTATGTATTTTTAGAGGGGAAGGAGAGAGGGAGAGAAACATCAATGTATGGTTGCCTTTTGTGCATCCCCTGCTGGGAGTTGGCCTGCAGGGAACCAGCCTGCAACCCAAGCATGTGCCCTGACTGGGAATAGAACCTCGATCCTCTGGTTCACAGGCCTGTGCTCAATCCACTGAGCTACACCAGCCAGGGCCAGAAAGTAGATTTTAGTCATTGCCAGGAGCTAGGGGAAGGGGAAGATGGGGAATGCCTGCTACATGAAAATGTTATGGATTTATTATTTCTTTTACTTTCTTAAGTATATTTTATTGAGTATGTTCTTATAGTTATCCCAATTTTTCCCCCTTTGGCCCCCTCTACCTAGCAACCCTCAGGCAATCCCCACACCATTGTTCAGGTCCATGGGTCATGCATATATATTCTTTGGCTACTCTACTTTCTATTGTACTTTACATCCCCATGGATATTTTGTAACTACCTGTTTGCATTTCTTAATCCCCTCACCTCTTCACCCATTACTCTGTACCCCGCTCCTGTTTGGCAATCATCAAAATGCTCTCCATCTCCACAATTCTCTCTCTTTTCTGGTTTGCTTAGTTTATCTTTTAGATTCAATTGTTGATAGATATGTATATTGCCATTTTATTGTTCATAGTTTTGATCTTTTTTTTGAAAGTTCATTTGACATTTTGTATAATAATGGTTCGGAGATGATGAACTCCTTTAATTTTTTTTTTTGTCTGGGAAACTCTTTATCTGCCCTTCAATTCTAAATGATAGCTTTACTGGGTAGAGCAATGTTGGATGTAAGTATCTGCTTCCCATGACTTGGGATATTTCTTGCCAATCCCTTCTAGCCTGCAAAGTTTCTTTTGAGAGATCAGCTGACAGTCTTATGGAAATTACCCTGTAGGTAACCGCTTTTCTCTTCTTCCTTTTAAGATGTTTTCTTTATCTTTAACCTTTGGCATTTTAATTAAGTTGTACCTTAGAGTGGGCCTCTTTTCATCCATCTTGTTTGGGGCTCTCTGTGCTTCCTGGACTTGCGTGTCTACTGCCTTCACCAAATTAGAGAGTTTTTCTTTAATTATTTTTTTCAAATAGATTTCCAATTTCTTGTTCTTTTTCTTCTTCTTCTGGCACCTGTATGATATGAATGTTGAAACACTTGAAGTTGTCCCAGAAGCTGCTTATACTCTCCTCATTTTTTTAAATTCTTTTTTCTTCTTATTCTGATTGGCTGTGTTTTGCTTCCTTATGTTCCAAATAATTGATTTGATTCTCAGCTTCATCCACTCTACTGTTGTTTCCCTGTAAATTATTCTTCATTCTAATTAGTGTATCCTTCATTTCTGATTGGATTTTTTTATGAGGTCCTCACTAAGTTCCTTGAGCATCCCTACAACCAGTGTTTTGAACTTGACTTCTGACAGATTGCTTATCTCCATTTTGTTTAGTTCTTTTTCTGGAGTTTGGTTCTGTTCTTTCATTTGGGTCAGTTTTCTTTGTCTCCCTGTTTTGGCAGCCTCCCTGTGTTTGTTCCTATGTTTTAGGTAGAGCTGCTATGACTCCCTTTCTTGGTACTCTGGCCTAATGTAGTAGGTGTCCCGTAGGGTCCAGTGGCACAGCTTCCCCTATTACCAAAGCTAAGTACCAAAGGTGCACCCTACATGTTAGCTGAGTACACCCTCCTCTTGTAGTTGAGTCTTGATTGCTCTTGGAAAGTCAATGGGAGGGATTTACCCAGGCCAGCCAGCTGAAAGGACTGGCTGTGACCACTGTCCACCAACCTCTACCCTCTGTGGAGGGGGCGGGGTGACTGTGTGGGGGCAGGGTGATTGTGCTCTGGTGTGGTCTGTAGCTGTCCACTGGGTGCACAGGTTTGGGGTTCCTGCGTTGGGCAGGGTAGTCAGCCCTCACCTATACTTTGCTTGGGGCTACCCTGTTTGAGGTATATAACGCAATCTGAGATGGTTGCTATTTATGTTGGGCTTGGAGATTCCCAGGAGAAGCCAAACTGCAAATCTCAGCTGGTTGCTGCTATTCCAGAGCCACTAAGCAAGAGGGATAGGGGCTGGGGGCTCACTGAAGCTGGCTGTTGCTTACATGAGAGGATTTAGGAAATTGTGAAGCATGAGCCAAAAGTAGCCACTCAGATGAAAAAGCCATTCAGGTGGGCTCATAAGTTGGGTAGGGCTGAGTCTTTGGGGATCTCCAGGGATGGGCAAACGGTGTTAGCCAGGTCGACAGAGTCTCAGATTGGTACCTGCCTGCTGCTTCTTTGCCTCTGAGGGGAAAGTGTTCAGCACAGGGACAATGAGCTTGCCCACCTTTCTGTGTAGCAGGAAGCTGTCCCCCAGCTCTCACCTTGATGCCAGACACTTCAGTTTTCCCTTGTATGCCACGGATGCCTTTCCAGCTGCTCCCCTGGTGCTTCTGCTCAGAGGGAGTGAGTCTGACTAAGTCCACGTGTGGGCTCTTTCAGAGCAACTGCTTGGGACTCCTGAAGTTTCTGCTGCTGACTCAATCCCCAGCGGTTTGTGCAGCCAGAAGTTACGGGGACTTACCTTTCTGGCACTAGAGCCCTGGGCAGAGGGACGTGATAGAGGGTGGGACTCCCAACTCCAGAAATATTCCTCCCAAATTTTTATCCAACACACATGGATGTGGGACCAGACTGTTCTGTGTCTCTGCCCTTTTTACCATTCTGGGAGGATGTGGTTTCTTTTATTCTGTAGTGTCAGACATCCATTCAAGTAGATTTCAGACAGTTCTGAGTGAGAGTGTTCTGTATTTTCACTGTAATTCTGTTGTGGTATCTGAGGAGGAAGGATATGTTTACCTATGCCTACATCTTAACTGGAAGTAGAAATTGTCATTGGTAGTATTTCTTCTTAAAATGATTCACAGAATTAAACAATGAAATTGTACCAGTCTGGGGTTTACTCTGAAGTATGAATTTATCTTATTTAATAAATAAATGATAATTCAATTATTCTTCTCTTTGAGTGAATATTAAGTGTGGATTTTCAATGACTTGATTGCTTTTATCTGTGCTGTATAATTTATGCTCAGAGAGTTGCTCTCAGCCACTTTATTATCTCTTTAGTAGTTGTAGATTCTGTAGTGATTTCTCTTTATAATTCTAATATTCTTAAATTATATCTAGTTAAAGATTAACCAATTTGTTAATCATTAATAAAACTAGTTACATATTTCAGCTATTTTTCTAGAGACGTTCTGTTTTATACCTGTTTTTATTTTTATTTTTTTGGATTGCTTAGGATTAAATGTGTTTCTTTTCAAGTTTTTTATGGTAGAAGCATAAATTATTGAATAAAGACCCTTTTTTCTAATGCAAACCTTTATTACTACAAATTTTATTTAAGCACTTTTTAACTGATCACATACATTTTTGATGTGCTGTTTTATTTTTATTCAGTTCAAAATATTTCCCAATTTTCACTGATAATCACTTCATATGTTATTTAGAAGTATGCTATTTAATTTAATTTTTGACTGGTTGGAGATTTTTATATTATCTTTTTGTATTAATTTCTTATTTAATTATGTTATGATTAAAGAACATGTTTTCTATGATTTACCTTCTGTTAAATTTGTTAAATCTTTTCTACGAATCAGATACTGGTCTGTCTTGCTACTGACCCAGGCTTACCTGAACATTCATTCTGCAGTTGTTGGTTTTAACATTCAATAACTATCTTAGGTCAAGTTACTGAACAGTGTTGCTTAGATATTCTGTGTTTTACCGGTTTTCTTCTGTGTTCTATCAGTTATTGAGAAAAGAGTGTTCAAGGATTCATAATAATTGTGGATTTTCTCTTTTTGTACTTCAAATTTTGTAAGTTTTCTCTCAATTACTTCTCTCTATGTTAAATCTCATAGTTAGGTTCATACACATTCCATTTTGTTATGTTTTTGTGGTGAACTAATATTTTTTCTCATTATGTGACACCCATCATTTATCCAGTTTTATTTTGGTTTTATTTTATTTTTTTGGTGCTTTTTTTGTACTGAATTTTAAAATTTAATTATTGCTCAAGTACAGTTTTCTGTCTTTTACTCCCATCCCAGCCCACACCCCCCATATTAATATAATCACATCAGCTTTTTAAATTTGTGTTTATATAATATATATTTTTAATCCCTTCCTGAAATTATTTAAGTAGTTAAATGTAAGTGTTTATGGTGAGCAGCACATAGTTGTATTTTTTGATCAAATATGATGGTTTCTATGTTTAATTGGTATATTTACCACACTTACATTTCATGTAATTTTGATATTTTCTAATATATGTTTGCCCATTTTAATTCAGTAATTTTTCTCCTACTTGTTTTGTGTTCTTTTCTATACTTCAAGTTTGACTCCCATCTTTGTTATGAATCCTTGGTAATTGCTTATCATATTTTGTTCACAGATTTTAGTTGTAACCACTGGGAGAGAGAGTCTGTAGTGGATCTATTCTATCTTGGGTGGCACCAGAAATCTTCTCTGGAAAATATTCATATAAATACTTTTCTAAAATCCCTTGTATTAATAGGCATTCACACAAAATATTTATATATCTATAACTTTATATGTGATATGTGTAAGCACATTGATCTTCATATAGTTTTTATTTTGTCTTATTTTTTGGACATTCAGATTTCTATAGTTTATTATTCTCTTGTAAATGCTTTTATGAATGTTTCATATACACATGTGCAATAGGCAGATTCCGTGTGTGGTTGCCTTCTTGATTGTTTGCTTGAGAGTAATTTCCAATATGAAGCTACTGGTGTAAAATTATGATAATTTTTTAATGGTAATATTTGTTGATACATTTAACTCTAAATTAACCTCTTACAACCAGTCTTGGAGTCCTTCTTTTTTCTACCCTAAGAGCTTTGTGTGTGTGTGTTTCCTATTGTGTTGATATTATTGTATCTTCTTTATAAAAAAATTTTAGGCTGTATTATAGATTTTAACATTTTTATTTGTCTTGTGATTCTTTGCTTTTTAAGTTTATTCACAGACCTTTTGTCAAATAAAAATTATTTTATATAGCTAATTCCTTAATGACTTCTTGTATTGTTTTCATCATTAATATCCCACTTAGAAAGTTCTTTGCATCCTCATCTTTATGTAAGATTCACATCTTCTAATCATTATAGTACTTAAATTGATTTTGGTGTAGTGTATGAGATAAAGATGTAATTTTATTTGTCTTTTCAAATGTTTTGAAAGCTTTATTTTCTAGTAAATAATAGCTATTTGTAAATATAGTCATTTATTAGTCAAAGCATATGCATATAAATATTTAATAGATAGCAGCTGTTTTGAGTTGACAATATCCAAGCCAAAAATTAAGATTTCCCCCTAGGCACTTTTATGTTGGGTTCAATGTTTACTTTTTTAGAACACTTTTTGAAATATTGAAAATACCACTCAGCCTGTTATCAGTACCTTGCAGAGTTATTAGCGTCCTATTCTCTGGGTTACACAAATTTGAGAAACTCTGAACTAAAATAGTATCCCTTAGTATTGGGGAAGTTAATATGATTTCCTATAGGGGAAAATTAAAACACAGAAGGCATTTTGTTTCTGAAGAGGAATAGATCAAAATGACTAAGGACCAGGGTATAATATTTAAAGACCACATTTTTCTGAGAATATTTTCTTCAAGGCTCACTTTTAAAGAAAATCTCAAACTTTTAATGAAAAGGGCCACCAACAAATTTTATGAGAAGAATTTCATGGGAGCAAAATTTCAAACAACTGAATCATCACCACAGTTTTGTAACTTAACTGAGAAAAGTCTTTGTGAAAATCACCGAACTTTCTCTCTAAATATTAACCATTTATGTTGAAGCAGTCCTACAACTGCCCCTTGTCTGCCTCAGCAACAGGCATAAGGTACAAGGTGTCCAAAATTTACTTCCACTCTGAGTCAGGAATCTCTTCTGGACTGAGAAGTGTATTCACAGGATGAGCTGCAGCATTGCCTTTTGTTTCCTGGTGCGATTTAGATTTCTGGGTATTGTCAGCGGCAGCAGCTCTGAGTATGTGGTTAGGCTTTGGCAGGGCTGGGTAGCAAGGCAAGGGGAGGAGGGTGAAGTGACTTGAGCGGCAGGAGGGAAACAGCGTTTTGGATTCTGGCAGACACAGTGCAGTGGGGGGTTAGTGGCTGAGTGTCGAAACATCTCACTAAAAGTTACAGTTTGGGTGATCTCATCCTATTGTTGCAACTGGACAGATTATTAGATGGATGGTTTCCTTTTATAGCTGGGCTGGTTTCGCATGATGCTGGGATTTTCATATTGTATTCACAATTCAGTAAATTCGAAGCAGGAAGAAAAGGTGGAAACAACTAGCTCTGAGCATAATTGACCTAAGCCTGTGTCATATTCATATATAGCTTTACCTGGAACTCCAGTGAGCAATGTGCCAAAGAATGACACAGACGAGAAGGAGAACAATTGCTCATATGCTGCCACATAGCCTGAGGTGTAAATTAAATCCGGACAGAGGGGAGATTGACAGAGCCATTGAAGCTGCACCAAGAATTAGAGAATTCTAAAGTGGTCCGTGAAAGACAAGTACAGGAAGCCCACACCAGGAAAAAAAATTCTGCTCCAGCTTCACATGGAAATACCAAAAAGCCCACTTTGGGGTTGCTAGATTTAGCAACTAAACATATAGGCTCCTACCCCATATTTGAGTTTCCAATAAATGATGCATAATATTTTAGTAAAAGTATGTCTCCAATATTGTGTGGGACATACTTCTATTAAGGTACTTGATGTTTATCTGAAATTCAAAAGTAACTATGAGTTCTGTATTGTACCGGGCAACTCTACTCCCAGTCAAACCCTACTTTCCTATTAACCCAGGATTATGCAGGTTAGTAACCTGGGATGGCCTGAGGGGCATTGAGTCCCTTGAGATTTTAACACTTCTCTGTTGTAAGGTGGGTCTAGTGATGCTGGGTGTAGTAAGGTAATAGAAGAGTCAGCGCAGTTGCAGAATTGATACTAGGGGCCCTGACCAAGGTAACTTGGTGTCAGCCCATGAGTCAAGGTCATGGGTTTGATCCCCAGTTAGGGCACATACAACAAGAATCAACCAATGCATCTGTAAAATAAATGGAACAGCAAACAGATGTCTTCTCTCTCTTTCTCACTCTCTCACACCCCCTCCGTCCATCCCTTCTTTCTCTCTCTCTCCAGCTCTTCCTCTTTCTCTGCAAATCAATAAATTTAAAAAAAATCAAATTGTATCAGGAAACTAACAACTTTCAGTCCTCTGATTATGGAACACATTTTTTAAATCAATATATCAATAAACCCGAGTTAACTACCCCTATTTTATTTTTAAAATTTCTTAACGATGATGGTAGAAAATACCATGTTGATATGTAGTTTCTTCTCAGATTATCTCTTCAGTATATTTGGCCATAAATACCATAGAAAGGCCTATCTACTGTATCGGTATCACTCTATCTGTCTCTCTATATATTACATTGTTGAAAAAATTAGGTAGCTGGAAATATTTGAAAGGGTCCCACTTTAACATGTAAATTAGAACCCTTTGAGATCTCAGATAAATAACAGTAATCAGAATAATTCAGATCATAGTAATCTTGACTTCCCACAGTCTATATAAATCCATCTCCAGTTATTGTTGCTCTTACTGTTATTCTTTAGTTAGTGTACAGAGAGACATGAATGTAGAGTTACATGTGCAATAATCTTGTACACCTTGACAATGAGGCATCATCAAATATTCATTGATAAGCTAATGATTTCTGACATATACATGTAAGTTATAGTAGCAATTCAGAGTAGCTACTTTTTAACCCAGTTTGGGGTCTTGGGAAAAAATGATTGAGAAATAATTAATATTAAAAATTAAAATGTCATTGTTTTGGTGATATGCTAGAGAGACTGACATGACAGGTGTTCTTCCAAACCAGCACAGGGTCAGGAAGTCATTGGTACAGATGTGTGCCTGCTGTCCTTCCATCTCTGAACACACCTGCAGGGAGTGGAGGAGTTTTTACCATTCCCAGGATGAGACACAGAGTTGCATCTGACACCCACTCTGACTCTCCTGATTGAAGGGACATTAATTCTCCCAGGTGGCTCAGTCTCTGCTTATTGACAATGATATCACTTATCAGCTATGGCTATAATAATCTGCTTATTGACTTCTGCCATGTCACTCCTGCTGCAAGCTCCCTGTCACAGGCACAACTGCTTGGCATTAGTCTGCCTTTGCTTTATTGGCTCATTGATAGTCCCATCCATCTTCTTCAAGGAGGTTGACAGGCTGGCATTTGAGTCTTTTGTTTTTCTGGGACTTTTATAGCCTGCAGGATAGCTGCCTTAAGCCTTTGAAGTTTTGCCCAAAAGGCCAGTAGCAAAGTCCTCCTCCTCACTACACCAGGGATGCTACAAATTCTTTGTTGCCGAATGTGAAGTTTATGAAATTGTTGACAAATCTTTGTGAGTATTGAGATGCAAGAGAGAACTAACATTTCACCTAGTAACTGTAACAACACAGCTTCAGACTGTTTCTCCAGGTGCTTCCTGTGAGAGCCCGTGGTTGGCAGCATTGCAGAGCCCAGTCTCCCCAGGTAGTGCACAGAGCCAAATAGCTGCAGGGGTGCGAGCAATTCCCTTCCACGGAGCACGGCATCAAAACCGTGTCAGAGGGGCTCTGACAAGACTGTTCGGTACAGAGGGAACGAAGAAAACTATTTCCTAATACTAAGCTCATTGATTTGCAAAGGCAGAATAACAACTTGATTTTTTTTTTTAATTTAAGGTCAGTGTTTATGCCTCTGGCATATGAGGAAATCATTTGACTTGCAAACTGAGTATGTTTAAATTGGAACTATCCAAAGAAGGAGACAGCATGATGTAATGAGAGTTTTCATGAAAAACAAAACAAAACGAAAAACTGGAGATCATCGAGTGGGGAAACTTTTAGGGGTCCACACTGTTGTTTATCATTGAACATACACTTTTACCACATTCTTACTACATCTTGTGCATGAGAATTATCTAGGCAATGTCTCTGGGAGATAAATTGAGGAGTTATATCAGGTATGACCAAAAGTCTAGGAAAAAAAGTGTTTCTTTAACTCTAATTGGTTGCTTTAGGAATTTGCTGGACCCCATGGGTAAGCTTCACACCAAAGCTTTTAAAATACACTCTTTTCTTTTGAAGAATTGCAAATGCCTCTGAGGGAGAAAAAAGTAACTTTAGAAAAAAAACACAGGACCTTCTATTTACCACAGGATGATGATTATTATTACATGATTTAATTCTCATTAAATGTTTAAATAAAATCTATATAAGGTAAATATTAATTTTCCATGACCAGATGTAATTACATGATAGTGTGCCAGTGTTTCTATGAAACAGTGATAAACTACAGCAGCAATTTTCAACCAGAGTGCTGCAAGAATTTTTAAAACATGCAATATCTGACTATTTAGTCAGAGGCACTCACCTCTTTTCCTTTAGACTGTCAAATTAAAAAAAAAAAAAAAAGGAAAAGAGCCAACAGAGAAACAGCTGTCCAGTGTGAATGAATAAATATTACACCTATTTTGGTAAGATCAGCAAAAAACATTTTTTGGTGTGCCGCAGCATTTTCATAATTAGTTTATATGTGCCATGACCTAAAAAAGGTTGACAATCACTGAACGACAACAGCAAAAATTAATAATAAATGTGCACCACAAAGTTAGTAGTAAAGATCAGTGTAAAACAGAGCTGAAAAGCCATGTGCTCAGGGGGAAACGATATACACAGTTATGCACCCAAATAATGACTTCAGCTTAGACAACTTGGTGACCCTGATTTGTCTCATGCACTGTCATTGTACATGTATAAAGAGAGTGCTGAATTAGGGGACGACATTGTGCCTAAGTGTGCTGAGGCTGCCATAATGAGTTACCATACACTGGGTAACTTAAGAGAAATTTATTTCCTTGCAGTGCTAGAGGCTGGAAATCCCAATCGAGGGCTGAGCAGTCCGTGTTCCCTCTGGGGGTAGCGTCCTTCCGTGCCTATGCCAAGCTGCTGCTGGTGGCAGTGAATCCCCAACATCGCTTGCCCCATAGCCACATCACGTTGCTCCTCCTTGCCTCTGTCACCTCATGGCTGCTCCCTTTATGTTATCTTCCCTCTGTTTGCACACCTTCATGTCCAAATTGCCCTTTGAATAATGATGCCAGTCATACTGGACTAGGATCCACCTTAAATAGTTCATTAACTTGATTGCCCTTGTAAAGACCCCATTTCCAACAAAGGTCGTATTCAGAGATACTGAGAGTTAGGTCTTCAAATCATCTTTGCTGAAGGCACAAGTCAACCCATAACACAAACCATAAATAGCAGAACAAATGTACTTCATGCCACAGTCAGAGTGCTAAAATCTGGGTAAAGGCAGATCTACTTTTTCTATTTCCGCTAGACTTAGAAACTTCCTGTCTAAACAGTCATGACACCTTTGTCCTGCGTGTTCTTTGCTCTCCCTCATGGGTCAGAGGATGTCCTTCAATAGATTAGAAAAGAGTCCATATCTTCTTACATGAAGAGCCTGCAGTGTCAGACCTCCTCCGTTCTTAAGAAAATCAACTGTGTTCAAACTACTGTACTTGGCTCTAATACCAAGGCGAAGAGGCCTTGACTCAGGTCATTTTGAATGGTTTAGCTGTTTTGTGTTCCTCGATGTTCATTTTAAGCAGTTCATCACAACCAACATGGACAACTGTTTTAAAGGCAAGGGGAAGCAAATTTGGCCAAGTGCTGCACTTAGTAAATTAAAGACAGACCATCTGGACAAGTAATTTGTCCTGTTAGTTCTAGTTGTAGAAATAAACCATGCTAGAGAAATTTTTAGAAGATGCAAGTAAAACAACTGTTTTCTTTAGGTGTTATTCATACTTTCTGATTTGCTTATCAGTTTGTGAATACTCTCGAACCCTGGAGGTGAGTATTTAAACTGAGTTAAAAACCATTTTTCTGACTCTTGGGAAAAATTTATCAATTTTTAAAAAACACCTTTATTGTGTACTGTTTTCATTACTTCTCTTATTTACATTTAAATTAAGCCCCTCCTCTTCAGGTTAGTTTGGGGTAGAAAGTAAACAAATGGCTGCAATATTGCAGGCACACTTCTGCACTGATAATAGTATCCTGAGCTCCCGGCAGTCAGGGGGAAGTATATTCCCTCCATGCCTTGGGCCCGGTGAAGGATGTCTTCCCTCAGGTGAGGAGAACTGGATGGGTGGGTCTCAGTGTCGTCGCCTTCCCACTCACGACTCCCAGACCCAGTGAGTATTTGGGTGGAAAAAAATAGAGAAACACCGAAGAAATCTGATAGCACAGTTCTCTGCATGTCATTCTCAGTAGATCTGAACTCTTTAGAAAACATTAGTGAGTTGTTATGAGAATGCTTCACTTTCATGACTTTAATCAAATTTATCCACATGTGTCTCTTAAAATACACCTAAAACCTTCACAGTTCCATGGTGGTATGGTTTTAACTCAGCCAAAGAAAAACTCCCCTGCAAATGGCTATCTCTATTTTCCCACTGTATAGTCCAGAGGATTAGGAGAGAAGCAATAAAAGCACTTACTGATGGAGTGTACACTGATCAAGCAGTTTGTTGTCTCATTTTTCTACTGTGCAGTTTACATGAAGTACTTTTGGGAAACTTGTGCCAGGTTTGATAGACTATTCAGCCTTTTCAGTAAGGCTAAGCAGTGGGAAGGCCAGTGCAGCATTCATTGGAGGATTCTGCTGATGCTTTTTTCTAGTTCTGCCGATGACATGATCTTCACCACTTTTCAGGTATTTGAAGAAGGGAAAAGTTCTCGCCCATGAGCCTCCTCTTTTTTTGCAATGATTGCCTTTCTAGTAGTCCCCTTGCTGCTCTTTCCTTCATTATTCACATTCCAAGAATGTGAAGACTATATAAAGAGCCACACTTATCTTTTATCTAAATTATTTGCTCTTCAAAACCTCATGGATTAGTATTAAAGCTTTTTTCTATCTGTAAGAAGCAATAGACCTTAGTTCTTTTTTCCTCCCACAACTATCTTTTCTTTTATCCTTTTCTCTCAATTTTTCTCATTAGCCCAAATGTCACGAACTGTCTCCTTTAGGGATTCTCATTATGCCAGTCTTCCAAGGATTCTCTCGTCAGTGGTACTATACTGGTGAAGGTTCTTGGTTGCAAAGAGTGAAAGCCAGTTCTATAAAGTCAGGGAAAAAAGAATTTAAGAGAAAATAACAAATATCTCACTGGTGTAAGAGAAGCCTGGAGAATCAGTCTGTGGAAGTGGCAGGAATTAGTGGTGGAAATCACAGTCCCACCCCTCACAGAGAGAACAGGGCTGAGACATTGTCACTGCTGCTGGACACCTAGTCCATGACTGTGACAGGTGCACTGCTGACTTTAGAGTCTGACTGCTGCAGTCACCACTGTTTGCTGTGCTTAAATAGATTCTTTGTTCCCCCACAGGACACTCACACCAGGGTCAACACTGTCATTGTGTATCCAACTGATTAAATCACACATATGATTTGCCACCAAGAGGCAAGGGACTAAGTGGTGAGCATTTGCAGTTCTTAAAAGGAGAAATGAGGTTCTGCTTTCCACCAAGGTTCACATGAGAGTGAATTCCCCAGAGGCAAAGGACTATTGTAGCACAGATGTCGGTTCCTGGAAGGAGTCCATAACATAGGCGTATCATGCAGCTATGACTAAGACATGCCTCTGTCCTTGGAAATTCACAGTTCATTTGGACAGTGGCTTACACCAACAAATCAGAATGCAGTGTTCTTAGACATATCCTGGGATATTTTACAGATAACTTTCAGATAATGGATGTAGGAGGAAAAGATTCTGCATATAGTACTCTGGGAAGACTTCAGAGAGATGATAATATTTGTTAGAAGTATAATACTTGGGCCCATTTAATAATCGCTATTGTTCTTAGATACTAATATACATAAATTCCTTCCATATATTAACATTTTCTAACCTCCTCCATGCAAACAGAGATGTGTGTAACTATGGCCATGCTGCAGATAACAACCAAAGAAATTTCCACAATGTTAAACACTTAGTGAATGCTTAAATCAGAATATAAACTCAGGCATTCATAGATATTCTTTGTCTTCTAAATACCATACAGAATAATAAAAAAACAAGTAAGACCATGTCCAGCTTAGTGTTCATGAAGAATAAAAGTGAGAGAGTTATAAGATGGCCTGGAAAAGTTGGGGAACTATGAAAAGTCAATAAAGTAATAATAACAAATATTTTATTGAGGATTACTATATGCTAGGCCTGTATCCAAAAGCTGTCTATGTGTTGCTCTTTTAACAGTCACGCTGAGACAATGCATTAGTATTCTTCAATTTTCAATTTCTCTAATGAAAATAAAATGATACTTGATAAGGTCAAGAGACTCCTAAGCTTTCCTAGTTAGTATGTGTTTTAATAATCTGTTGTCATCAGACAAAATAAACTAAATCTCAATGGTTTAAAAACAAATACAAGAGAGAACACACATTTTATTTATGTAGTTTTCAAGATTCTATGACTCAGCTGAAGTGTTTTTTCAATTTTTATTTTTTTTTAAAGATTTTATTTATTTATTTATTTATTTATTTATTTATTTATTTTTAGAGGGGAAGGAGAGAGGGAGAGAAACATCAGTGTATGGTTGCCTTTTGTGCGTCCCCTGCTGGTAGTTAGCCTGCAAGGAACCGGCCTGCAACCCAGGCATGTGCCCTGACTGGGAATCGAACCGCTATCGTCTGGTTCGCAGGCCCGCGCTCAATGCACTGAGCTACGCCAGCTAGGGCTCAATTTTTATTTTTTAATGGGCTGGAATATTCAACATGGCTCACTGGCATACCTGTTTGGGGATGGCCAGAAAGTTGGGCCTCCCTCTTTAGCCTCAGAGTCTCTTTACCTCCGAGTGGCCTCTCCCTGTCCGTGATGTCTCCACGTGCTCTCTCTTCCAGGGAAACCAGATCTTTCACATGGCAGCTGAGGTCTCCCATAAGCACAAAGGCCGAAGCTGTCAGGCTTTCTTACACCTCAGGCCTGGAACTGGAATAGCATCACTTAGACTGCATTATACTCACCAAATCGTGTTACAAGCCCAGATCAGATTCAGTGTGTGCGAGGGCTACACAAGAATAAGAATCTGGGGAAGAAATGTATATGGGGCTACCTTGGGAGACCTAGTGATTGCAATGTATTTTGTAGCTAGGTTGACAGCCAGGTGTCCTGACCTAAAGCCTGTACTCTTTTGCATTAAGTCTGTGGATGTCGGGAATGGGAAAGAGTGGGAGAGTGAAAGGGACTGACGGGAGACAGGTTGTAGAGTCACACTCTGAGGACATGGTGCGAAGGACCTGTAGACCAAGGTAAAGGACACTGATTGTCTCTTGGTGTTCTTTGGACCACTAGCAATGTATGCTTAAACTTGGTCTTCACAATATATATGAAATATATATGCATATAATAATATAGAAAATATATTTATAATAATATATGTAAAATATATTTATAATTACAGAATTATCTATACAAAATATATATTTACAATTATATAGATATGAAATGAGGGAGAAATTCTTCAGGTTCTTAAAAATAGCCATCTTTCTATCTTAAACTAGGAGTGTTACTTCTTTCTACAGTTCATATTCATGGAGATATGTGCTGAGTTAGAGGTAGGAAAAGGTAAATTTTCCACTTATCAATTTGTTCAGGAAGAAGATTCTTTTTTTGATTGTTGTTCAAGTTCAGTTGTCTCCATTTTCCCACTACCACTCCCCCTTCCCCACCCATCCACACCTGCCTCCCTCCATCCTACCTACCTGTGGGACCTCCATGGGTCCTTTATACATGTTCCTTGGCCACCTTTTCCCTTTCCCCCCGCATTCTGCCCCTTCTCTTACCCTCTGGTTACTGTCTGTTTGTTCTTTATTTCAGTGAAATAAACCAGGCAGTGAAAGACAAATACCATATGATCTCACCTATAAGGGGAACCTAATTGACAAAACAAACAAGTAAGCAAAATAGAGCCAGAGACAAGGAAGGAGATTCTAAATTTAATATATCCCTCACCTTTCTGATCCATATTTCATCATCTTCCCTTCAAAATATTTTGTTCTACAAGAGGCAAAATATATATCACCAGGTGTTTCTGCAAATAAGTGTGATAGTCCCTCAGTTTTTTTATTGAAATCTCTACAGGTACCTTGTTTAGGAACACATAATCGAAGGATTTCATTGNCTTCTTTCTACAGTTCATATTCATGGAGATATGTGCTGAGTTAGAGGTAGGAAAAGGTAAATTTTCCACTTATCAATTTGTTCAGGAAGAAGATTCTTTTTTTGATTGTTGTTCAAGTTCAGTTGTCTCCATTTTCCCACTACCACTCCCCCTTCCCCACCCATCCACACCTGCCTCCCTCCATCCTACCTACCTGTGGGACCTCCATGGGTCCTTTATACATGTTCCTTGGCCACCTTTTCCCTTTCCCCCCGCATTCTGCCCCTTCTCTTACCCTCTGGTTACTGTCTGTTTGTTCTTTATTTCAGTGAAATAAACCAGGCAGTGAAAGACAAATACCATATGATCTCACCTATAAGGGGAACCTAATTGACAAAACAAACAAGCAAGCAAAATAGAACCAGAGACAAGGAAGGAGATTCTAAATTTAATATATCCCTCACCTTTCTGATCCATATTTCATCATCTTCCCTTCAAAATATTTTGTTTTACAAGAGGCAAAATATATATCACCAGGTGTTTCTGAAAATAAGTGTGATAGTCCCTCAGTTTTTTTATTGAAATCTCTACAGGTACCTTGTTTAGGAACATATAATCGAAGGATTTCATTGGGGAAAAGAGAAACAGTAGGACCACTAGGCAATAATAGGGGGCATTTAAGAGGATCGATGGTGTGTGTGACCCCATAATATAGAACAATAATACAGAGAATGGACAGGTGCACAATAAAGTCCAGTTGCCACAAAGTTTAGAAAAATATCTGATGGTTGTTAAATTGGTTCAAGTCTCTTACAAAAATATTTCCTGAGTCTAAAACTTTTCCATCTGAAAATGTATTATTTGTAATGTGTCACCTGCTGACTCTGTGATACCATCTGCAATTCTTTACGGTTAAATTCTAAATTCTCACAAATAAAAAAGGAACCATTTCTTCATCAATCAGCAATCACATTCCGAAGCACTTTCCGTGCATTTTGTGCATTTTCATACATTGTCTTAGTTCATTTAAATGTGGTAAAATTTTCATACCTTCACGGAATGTGTGATTATTTACCAATTTGTGCTCCTTGGAGTAGAGTAGCTTTGATGTCCTTTTAAATATCACACTCAAAAGGGAGCAGACGAACTTATGTTCATGAAAAAAGAGAAAATTCCAAATTGGAGAGAAATATTTGTGTGAGCTCAAGTATGTGGTTTAGATCGGAAATCAGTGGAATTAATTCAAAATGAGAAAGAGCACAGCATCTCCGTGAATTTCCTGTTGAAAAACAGCTTTGTCTATAACAGAGCTCAGCTCACACCGAACTTGCTCTTTCCACCAGTGCATAACAATTAATTCTGTGATACTTATCCCCTCAACTAAAAGGTGGACATCAGAGAGAGATGCCTAAATGGTTCATTTTTTCATTAAGAAAGTTGTACAAATTGCAGTGGACTAAATTTTTATGTCCCCTCACAGGGCATGCGTTGAAATTCTAACCTGTGAGGTGTCTGGGCGTGGGGCCACTGGGGTGATTAGGTTATGCTGGTGATCCCCTCATGAACGGGGTAGTGTCCTTATAAAAGAGAACTCAAAAGTCTCTCTTTCCCTTCTCCCATGTGAGCGTGCAGGGAGAAGATGGCTGAATCTTCTGGTGCCTTGATCTTAAATTTCTCAGCCTTCTGAGCTGTGAGAGATAAATGTTTCCTGTTTAAGGCACCCAGTTTATGATATTTTTTTACTATAATTGCCCAAACTGACTAAGACACAAATCAAATCCAACATTTTTTTTTTCAACTAGAAAATATGCCTACCCACTGAGAGTTCTTAGACTGGAAATCAAGAGAGGTACCAAAATATCAAGTGTGGGCCAGAGATAATACGGTGCTTGCTTGGTCCAGATTTTCCACAATGTTTCTCCATTGACTCTGTGAATCTTTGAATTTGACTTTAGGGAAGGCCTTTTAAACCTGATTAGGTTAAATTATTCCACTCAGAATAATCCCTTCATCAAGTGATTTGGAACCCTAATTATAACTGCAAAATCTCATTTGTCATATAATGTAACAAACACAGAAATGATATCTCATCATATCCACAAGTTCTACCCAAGTTAAAGTCTGGGCATCACAAAAGGTCAAGCCCATTTCCCCCATTTGTACATTTACCTGCTTTGAGTTGATACATCCTTATCTTCCAGAGATAAATAAGTGATAGATACAATTTTAAATATATATATACTTTTGTTAATACCTTATATGTATGATCTACAATATGTATATAATGTTTTGAAGCTAGATAAACTATAATACACATGAGTACATATAGTAAGAAAATGTCCATATAGTCAAGATTTTAAAGTATTTTTAAAAATCAAGACTTGATTCTAAATGTTATCATGTAACTTTTCTGAGGCTATGAAGGTTATCAAAAATTTTCAGATTAATCTATTGATATGCATGTTATATCAATAGACATACTTCATTGTCAAGAAGCCCCACCATGTTGATTGTTTAATGTGCCTGTGGACTATGTCTCATCTCTATTAAATATTTCTATGTTGGTGTTCATAAGTGCAGTTGACCACCAGTGTTCTTTTTGTTTGTGTTATCTTTGTAGGCTTCTGATACTATTGGTATGCTGGTTTTTTTTTTCAGAAGGCACATATTTTTTCTTGCTTTTTTAAAAATAAAAAAAATTAAGCCAAATCTTTAAAAAAATATTTTATTTATTTATTTTTAGAGAGAGGGGAAGGGAAGGGGAAAGAATGGGAGAGAAATATCAATGTGTGGTTGCCTCTCATGTGTCCCCTACTGGGGACCTGGCCTATAACCCAGGCACATGCCCTGACTGGGAATCAAACCAGCGACCCTTTGCTTCACAGGCCTGTGCTCAATCCACTGAGCTATACCAGCCAGGGCATGCTTTTTTAACCCTCTGAAATAATCTAAATATAAAGTTATTTGTTTCTTAAATGTTTGAAAAATAACAATAACAATTATGAGCACATTATTTATTTTCTATTGCTTTTTAGGTAATGATTGATCTCTTTAGAAATTCTAACTTTCATAGCATACATTTCAGTAATTTATATTTTCCAGAAAATTGTATATTTTATCTAGATTGTAAAAGGAATTTTTATTTGCTGCTGAGAAGATGGTCCCTGATGGTTTTTTAATTTCCCCTGAACCTTATGATTTCAACATTATAATTTCATACTTGCACATTTATACTTCTTCCCTTGTTCCCTTTATTACTTAACTAAGGATTCTTTTTTTTTTTTGCTTGTTTGTTTTTGCTTTTCTTCAATGAAGCAGATCTTGGATATTTATTAGTTTTAAATATGTTTTCTATTTTATTTTATTTTAATCGTTATTTTATTAATGTTTCTATTTTCTGTTTTTATTTTGCTACTGTTTATGAAATGCTTGAATTCTAATACTTATTTATATACTTTCAAACTTATTAATATATGCTTTTAACTAAATTTTCCTTTTGGCCTCACTTTGTTTTTCTATATGTTCCAAGACATTTATAATGGCTTTATTATTGTCATTTTATCCATATTAAATAATTTTGGTTTTCATCTTTATTTGAGCCTAGTGATGCTGATGCTTAAGATTACTTTCCACTTTTTAATTTCCAGGTGGTAACATTTTAGGTTTTGTTCTTTTTAAGTTGTATTTTGTTTCTAGTGCTGTAAGTAGTTCATAGTTTTAATGCACTGTGCATAGAGAATACTGGCCATGCAATTACTCTCCTTTTGGATTTATTAATTATCTAATTGTAATACTATTCTTTTCAAGCCTTCACCTCCAAGAAAAAAATTAAAATTAGACGTGTCAATCTAAGAAGGAAAACCCTTAACAGAAACACTGGCAAGGCATTCTTGAGGAAATTCTCCACCAGCTACTTCATCAAAACCACTGCAGCCTGTTGTACGTGGAGAGAAAGTAAAAATGGCTTGACTCTCACTACACAGTTACAAAACCCAGTGTCATTTGAAGAACATCAAATTCACAACTACACAGAAAGACTTGCCTGGAAATGCAGGTTGTCATCTATGTATAGACGTGACTTGACTTTGATTTCCAGGGTTTTTTTCCATTTAAGAAAGAGCCCTTCACTTCTCAAGCATGACATTGCAGGACAGAGCTTCATTTCCCAAGATTAGAAAATACTTATTGTCCCTTGTCATTCTGTCATTCTGTCAACTGTGTCACTTTTCTTGTCTTAGTTGGGAAAGAAACAAACAAACAAGAATCATGTGGCGACCTGATGATAACTAAATGCATAACACTTTGTTCTATCATCTGCCAAACTGCAATGGTCTAAGGTGATGAGTTTGCCTTAGATACATAATCCTAAATAAAACTTTGACACGCTGCCCCCCATATGTATTGTTTAAAGTTACACACACACACATACACCATAGAACCTGAGCAGGAATGTTGTTACTGAGAAATAAGCTTAACTTCTTTAATATCTGCTGCAATGGCATTCTCTCTAGTTGGCTCCCTTTTCATCTTCATGTTAAAATGGAGCGACCAACTCCTTACCATGTGCAGCTAAAATTCATTCTAATGAAGACAGAAAAAATCAACGATATTTAACATAAAACATCGAAAGACAGAAGACTATCTGTGTTCTAAATTTAAGACTAGTTTATATCCATGTCTATTGCCCTTCACCTTCACTTCCTGGTAACGTGACCCATTTCTCTGACCCCTTGAAAGCCCTGATTCATCCCTTACCCCCTATGGGGACTGACTGTATTTTGTTACCTTAAGAACCCAAGAAAATCCAGAATTGACTATTTTGTTCTGAACCAGACAAAAGGCTCCCATGACTTAATGTACAGAAAATAAACATTTATTGGGGAAAAATTCAATCACAGAGTTTTAATTTTTTTCATGTAAGATTGTATTAGTCTCATCATTCACATAGTATAGTGAAGCCTCTCAGAAATTTGTGCCCAGTGAGAACACAATTATTAAATGCCATCATCACTGATGACAATTAAACTTTATTAGCACAGTTTGAACCCTGTCAGATCAGGCTCCCCAAAGGGGTGACTGTGTATGAGAAACTTTAGAAGAAAGGACAGTACAGTGGTAAAACTAACAGAACACTCCATCAGGAACCGAGCCTGAAAGCCCAAAGACTGCGCTCAAGGGCTTTTTGGACAGGATCTCAGCAGACTCTGTTCTGTTCTCGCTGTCACCTTTTAAGCAGTGTTTGGGAAGGAAATTCCTTCCTCCCCAGTAAGAGAATAGAACATTAGGACTAAAAGTTAAAGCAGATTGGAAGGTGACACAGAAGGGGTCATTAGGAGAGAATGAATGACAGAATGATAGCCCATGCTTTTTCCTTTTCTTTTCTTTTCTTTTTTGCATCAGCTTGGGCTGGACACCCTTTCTCTCATATTTAAAGTAATAGGCTGACAGTGACCAGAGGGGAGAGGGGAGGGAATTTCAGGGGAAATAGGGGAGGGATTTAGAGGAACCTATATAAAGGATACATGGACAACAACTGAGAAGGGTGGAAATGGGAGGGAGGGGGGAGCATGGGGGGTGGGATGGGATGGGAGTAATAGACAGAAAACTGTACTTGAAAAATAATTAAATAAATTTTAAAAAAGAGAAAAAAATAATAACGTAGAGGCTTATAAACATTAAGTGATTTGCCAGAAATCCATTTAGCTAATAATTGTTGCAAGCAGTATTCAAACCCAAGGCTCCCTGCTGCAAGGTGCAGGCATATTTTTTCAACTATACTGTGCTATTTTTTTATTGGTGGAAGAAAGAAAAAATATATGTGAAGAGATAAATGAGCAAGCACATATTTACTCAGTGTTAGTAAATATTTGGCAGCACTTAATTTTAACTCAGCTGCTTAAAGTGCACAGTAATTAGTCTGGTCGCCTTGAGAATACTCTGAAATGAGGATGCCTGGTCTAAGATTGCTGTGATGAGCGAAGGTAATCAAACTTGTGAAGTTGACAAATATGACACTTGGTGAACAGGGAAAAGCCAAGTACAATTTTGCATGCTGGAGATTTAAAAGCAAAACTCACCAACCTCTTGGGGCAATCAGTGGGGTGTTAATCCAGCCCCATGGAGCCTTGGGTACAATCTGTGCTATGGATGCATAGGACCTCACGTGACTTCACAGAATGTGACTCACCGGGATTATATATTTCCAAGTCTGGTTGGTGCATGATTTAAAGGGTCCCATTTTCTATTTTGGAATTATGTGTATCCCTTATTGTTTTCACTAAGTGATTTGAATTCTTTAGGTTCTTGCTTTCTTAATTTTCATAACTAATTGTCACCCAGCCAGGAAAACCAAGACATTTTTGTACAAAAATATGTACAAAGCCAATATGTAATTGTACACATTTTTGCTACTAATTCTGGAGAATGAACCAGCCAGCAAAACCAGGAATGAGAAAGCTTTGACAAATGAAAGCATTTTTCATGACCATGAGCTTCAACTTTTCTACAATCAGTCTAATTGTTTAAAATGGAAATAAAGAAAGGGAGAAATAGATAGCCTCTTAAAGTAGAGAAAGATCCAACGTAATAGTAGTGAAAGGAAAAGGCTAGAAGAAGGTATAGAAAGGAGAGTCAGTTCAAAAATCAAACAGTGAAAAAGTAAAAGAAATGTGTTAAAATTTCTGATTCACAATATGCTCATTTAAACATCCCAGAGAAACAAAACAGCAATGACTGCTAAACCACTACACATTTTTTTTTTTGTTTCATTAACCAATCTGACATTTCACGTAAAAATAAAGAATTTTGAACTGATTGGTTTAGGTTGTTAATGCTAAGTTCAGGTCACCTCCTCAAAGTTAATTTTAAAAAAGAAGAACAAAGAGGAACAAGGAGAAAGAAAGAAGGGGGAGGTTGCTTTAAAAGAAAAACATACATTTTATTCTATAATATAAACTCTAAATTTCAGATAAGTAGTCATTTTATAGTGAGCTCAAGGTTGGGTCCATGAGGGTGCCTTCACACCAAGATGGGAACATACCTCTGTCCCTCTTCCTTTCTTTTAAGTTCAAAGTCTCCTAGTCTTGAAGCAATTCTTAGACACACACAATGACAGCCCCCCAATATTCTTTAAGTAATCTTTACTCAGACCAGTGCTCGATGTGTATAATACAGGTTATGAGGCAAGTCTCTCAGCTGTGAACTGTGTGGTAGCCAAGGAAGCAAGATTTAAAGAGAAAGTTGCCCAAGAAGAGGGTTTGAAGTGCAGAGAAGGAGAAAATGCTTCCCCACTGGAGGGGGCATGTTCTTTAGACACTGGGTTTGGGAGGCATCTTATTTATCCACATGGTTTTCCTCCATCTCAGTCTGCTCCTGAGTCTTGCTTCTCATAATCTTCTCTCCAAAGGATGTGTGGACTGTGATCTGCAGGAAGATGGAGGCTTCTTCTTTGACAGAGATCCTTTTGAAAAGTTAATCTTTGCTTCTATGTTCTGTTACATAAAGTATTTCTTCTGCAATTCCCCAACTTTCTATTATTAAAAAAACATTGTTATTCAAAGGGCAAACTTTCTGTTGGTGGTCTCCAGTTTTTGAAACCTTGGTATGTACCAATGAGATCACAATTAAGCTCTGCTCCCTAGATGGCATCTACGTTATGAGACAAATCGACCTTTAAGGAGGTCTCTCGTCCCGATGAGGTGGCCCATAGTCTCCATTAATGTACTGAAATTAGGTGATCGTCAAAGAAATAATAGACCTCATGAAGAGAGCTGCTGAACTTAATTTACAATGTGTTAAAATAAAGGCTGCTGAAAAGTATCTTAAATTTGACATTCTGAGGCTTCTTAGATATTTTTGCGAATGGCAGCAGGAAGAGGTGGAGAAGCCACTCTGGCATGCGTTCTATAGACTCCATCTGCAGTAAAGAAACACACAGCTTTCTTCTAGACAAGCAGATATCCCATGAAGTGAATGAAATTTAAGTTTGGGGATCCTCATTTGCACACATCCCTTTCTGGACTATATAACCATTGTTTAATTTCTAATTTTGCATTCTGTGCTATAGAGTCTATGCTATAGTATGAATGCTCTGTCTCCTTCGAAATTCATATGATGAAATTCTAATCCTCAAAGATGATGCTATTAGGAGAGAGGCTCTGAGAAGTGCTTAAGTCATGAGGGTAGAACCTTCATGAATAGGATTAGTGCCCTTGTAAAAGAGACTCCACAGAGATCCCTAGCACCTTCTACCATGTGAGAACACAGACTAACGGAGCAGCCTGTGCACCAGGAAGAGGGCCTTCAGCAGAACACAACTCCTCTGAAACCTCTGTCTTTAACTTTCCAGTTTCCAGAACAGTGGGAAAGACATTTCTGTTGTTTATAAGCTAACCAGTAAGTTAGGAGTTATCAGAAAACATTCTGTAGTTGACAAACCTGATGATTTAGAGGATAATTGACCCAGAGTATGTGGTATGAAAAATTACAGATTTGGAATTTGAATCACAGATGCTAATTGACATTGGATGATAAATTGCATGATTCTTCCCTAGCTCTATTAAATATTAAGCAAATATTCTGCCAACTTATAAAATATTTCCCCCACCACTGTCAAAGAACAAGATTGTCAACAAGTCATGGTTCTGATGGCTTACTTCATAAACTATTTAATAATCTGTCACATTCATTAAACACATGTCACCTCACCCATGGTTGTAGCTTCTGAGTGGAATGAATGTGGCTGGTGCCAAGTAAGGCTGATTTTGTTAATTCTGCACTTCAGTTCTGCTACAGTGAGTCATCATCTCATCCCATTTTGGAAAGGAATAGAGTGTGGGTTTTGGTCAAGGTTACGTGCATGGTTATGATTCTTCAGGGAGGATTCTTCAGGGATTCTCTTTGGCTCCTTTACTCTCAAGCTGCTCTGTTAGAGCAAGGGCTTAGCTTTCATTGGCTTACTTCCCAGGAATCTATGATGTCTAGAAGTCTGTATGCCTACTGCTTTCCTACTTAAAGCATTCATATTTAATAATTAAACATTTATGACTAGCTGTAATGGTAGAACTGAAACTCAATAAAGAACAAATCCTAGCAAGAATAATGGAAATAAAAACAAGCAGTGGATGCAAAGAGGTGTTCTCATGCCTATATTTTATCACCATTAAGCTCATTAAGAAATGACTTGTGTGTTGGTTTGTTGCTCTAGAAATGCAAGGTAGAAACTCAGCTCCAGTATACAACATGAGCCCTGGGCAGCAGAATCATTTCCTTTTTGACATTGTGCAGTTTCCAAATTTAGCTCTTATTCTAAGGTAGAAGATACGATGAGTTCATCTTGGTGGGTCTGCGCCACAGAGTACCATGAGTCATGAAAAATAAAGCCCTGGCTGGTGTAGCTCAGTGGATTGAGCACAGGCCTGCGAACCACATGATTGAGGTTCAATTCCCAGTCAGGGCACATGCCTGGGTTGCAGGCCAGTTCCCAGCAGAGGACTCATGAGAGGCAACCATACATTGATATTTCTCTCCTTCTCTCCTTCCCTTCCCCTCTAAAGATAAATGAATAAAATCTTTAGAAAATAAAGAAAGATAAGGATGCTGTATTAGGTGTATTGGAATGCTAATACTGTAAAACAAATACTGGAAATCTTAGTGATCTATACCAATAAAAATGGATTTCTCACACATCTGCAACATTCAGCATGAGGTTGTCTCTTCTAGGCTGTGCACAGATGGGCAGCTCTGCCTCACATATTCCTTATGCCTTCCCTGAGTCTAGCAGGATGGTCAGGCATTGTTGGGGAAAAGTCCCCAAATCCTCAATTCAGGACATATTCTGAAGAGCTGACACACGGCCTTATTAAGATTCACAAGAACTTAATGTGAGAAACTTACATACACAGGCAAAGTAGCTGCACTCCCAGAAGCAGGAGGCCGGGCATCATCCATGCCCAGGATAGGGTCCCTTTTTACAGGGGATTAATAGTAACACCGTATGGTAAGTAGTCATGCAGACCATCAGAAAGAACAATGCTTTCCTAACTTAACAGATAACACCAGGCAGTTATCCCACTCCATATATTTATTAACCTCCTTCTTGGAAGCATGATATTTATCTTTGGGTGACATTGCAGTTTCCTGGGTAGTCGGCCAAACCCAAGGCTGAGTCGGGAGGATACAGAGAGTTGAGTCTGACATTTCCCACACACCTTTGCTCCTGGAGCTATATTGAGGCTCTGTGAGGTTCCCTGTATGTGTATCTATCTCTTGGCCATAGTAGAAGCACAAGAGCGAGTCCAATTGCAGCAGTGTTTTCTATGAAAGCACTTTGTGTAGTAATCTCGTGTCTACTAACATACTGTTAGCCAAAACAGATCACAGGTCACAGCCTAGATTTGGGGGGAGGGAGGAGAAATACACTCTAGGGCTTCAGTGAGAGGTGCTGTGTAGTCACATGGCAAAGGTCAGCTTTATAAGGAGGGATGGGCAATTGAGGCCTTTGATGCAATGTATTATAGCAAGAAATCAAACATAAACAGCCATAATGAAGGTAAAGAGTCAACAGTCACACTTAAATGGTTCCCCAAAATATTTTTTAAATCACTGTATAATTAGAACAATTGGGTGTCATCACACATGCCATTATTGTCAATTGTAACTGTTTCAAAGTAGAATATTATGTGGTGCACAGAGAAAATATAGGGGCTGTGCATTAACTTTACTTCTGATTTTATTTTATTTTTCAACCTTTGTCCTCTTCAGCCATCATGTGAAAATGTGATTTTTCTATGTTCACTTCCATGAGGAACTTCACCGCATGTTTTTGATAAATGAAATAGGATACAAACAAAAGAATTATCAATATAAAATCTTAGAATCAAAGCCAAAGTAGAAAATAAAATTAACATGTTCTGTATTTTCCCCTACATTTTATAGATGATTAAACTGATAAGACTTGTAAAGATTTAGATGGGATAATCTGGAAGAAAAAGTCCTTAATTAGTGACTTATTATCACTCTGTTTTATTGACCAAGTTGAGGATAGAGATATAGTTTGCTTTGTCATTTTTCTTACTCTACATCATACATAGCTATTCACATTTGTGTAAATGTCTACAAAAATCCTGAACTGAAAATGTTGATTATATTTTCTTGGATTTTATCAGCATAATTACAGTTGTTTGTAATGAATGCTCTAGGTTTAAGCTTCTAAATACCAGAGGTTGCTCTTCTCTGTTTAAATATATTTCTTGAATTTGGATAAGAGTTTACTCAAAGTCCTTTAGCTGTATAATATAGATAATTTGTTTATATACATGCCCAAAGCTAAAACCAAGGTAACCCAGAGTTAACAGATTCTAGGAATGGAGATGTTCCTTGGGCTATCATTGCCTGGTAGGGTCACTGGAACCCCAGTGTTATAAGAACCCATCAGCAGGAGCCGAGATGCATAGTGATATCACCTGAGTAGGGACACTGGGATTCTGATATGACCATTGCATACATAGGTAGCTCCAATTATTTGCCTCCCAGACAAACAAAAAACAGTTGCAGCTGAAATAATGGGCAGAAGGATGGTTCCAGAGTTTTGCCCCATGGCTCAAGACAAGCACTTACATTATTTAGACACTCAATATCTCTTCTGACTTACGACTGCCTTACAATCCACAGAATATATTTAGTGTCCCCTTGGAAGCAATTACACATTGGAACATAAACATATATTTATTTAGTAGACAGTATTTTCATAGGTCCCTGCAGTGTATTTTAACACTGGAGGAAGCAAAAATTTTGGTGTAATGTGTTTTTATCTATCATTCAGATCAAAGAAAATCCAGTACTTGTAAATTTTATAAAACAATAGAAAGTTTCCTAAAGTTGTAGAAAGCAGTAAAGTGGCATAAAATTAAAATGAATAGGATGCAGAAGTACTAAACAGAACTGTTTTTCTTATTGTGATAAAGTATACATAACATTTATAATATTAACTATCTTAAGCGTTTAGTCAGTAGGATTAAATGTAATCACATTGTTATGCAGCCGTTATTAACATCTATTCCCATAACTCTTTTCACCTTATAAAGCTTAAACTCTGCCTGTTAAACAAACAACATCTTCCCATTTTCCCCTTCCCTTAATCTCTGGCAGCCACCATTGTACTTTCTGTCTTTATGATTTTGATTAGTCTACGTACCTCATATAAATGGAATTATACAGTAGCTTTTATGATTGGATTATTTCACTTAGGATAATGTCCTCAAGTTTTAGTCGTGTTGTAGCACATCACACAATTTCTGCCCTTTTAAAGGCTAATTAATCTTCTGTTGTATGTATGTACTACATTTTGCTTATCCATTCATCTGTTGATGAACTCTTGGGTTGCTTTCAAATTTCAGCTGTTGCAAATTATGGTGCTATGAATATGGGTGTACAATTATCTCTTGGAAAGCCTACTTCCTTTTTTATTGAAATTATTACTATTATTTTATTGATTGATTTAGAGATAAAGGAAGCGAGAGAGAAAGAAACATGAATTTGTTGTTCCACTTATTTATGCATTCATTGGTGGCTTCTTGCGTGTGCCCTGACCAGAAATTGAACCTGCAACCTTAGTGTATCAGGATGATGCTCTAACCAAATGAGCTACCCAGACAGGGCCAGAGAGCCTATTTTCAATGCATTTGGGTATATATCCAAAAGTGGAGGTGCAAATCATGTGGTAATTCTATTTTTAATTATTTTAGGGCTGCCTTAATATTTTCCCCATCTGTACCATTTTATGAGCCTGCCCACCAAGAAACAGTTTAGAAGAGCTCTAACTTCTCCACATCTTCATCAGTTGTTTTCTGTTTTGTTTTTTTTTGTAGTAGCTATGCTAATGGATGTTAGGTGGGATGTCAGTGTAGTTTTGATTTGCATTTCCCTAATGCTAGTGATGTTGAGCATCTTTTCATGTGCTTGTTAGTCATTCATAGATCTTCTTTGGAGAAATTCCTATTCAAATCCTCGGCTCATTTTTTGAATGGAGTTTTGTAGTTTTGTTGTTGTCGAGTTTTAGGAGTTCTCTATATATTCTGGATATTAATCCCTTATCAAAGATGTGATTTGCAAATATTTCTCTCTTTCTGTGAGTTATCTTCTTATTCTGTAGACAGATAATGTCTTTTGATATAACAAAAGTTTAATGAAGCCAATTTACTTATTTTTTTTCTTTTGCTGCCTGTGTCTTATTGTCATATATAAGAAGTTGACACCAAATCCAATGTCATAAAGCTTTTGTTCTGTGTTTACTTCTAAGAGATTTACTGTTTTAGGTCTTATAGTAAGATCTTTGATTCATTTTGACTTAATTTTTGCATTTGGTTCTATGAGAAAAACCCAACTTCATTCTTTTGAATGTGGATTTTCTCTTCCTCCAGCACCATTTGCTGAAAAGACTGTCCTGTTCCCACAGCATGTCTTTGGCACTCTTATCAAAACCCATTTGCCCATATACATGAGGGTTTATTTACTGAACTCTCTGCTCTATTCCATTGATACACATATATGTCTTTATGCTACTACCACACTGTTTTAATTACTGCAGTTTTGTAGTAAGTTTTGTAGTCAGGAAGTGTGAGAACTACAGTTTTGTTCTTTTTTAAGATTGTTTTTGCTATTCAGGGTCTATTGAGATTCCATGTAAATTCTGGGATGTGTTTTACTATTTCTGTAAAAACATTGTGGGGATTTTAAGAGATGGCAGGGAATCTGTAGATCATTTTACATAGTGTTGATATTTTACTAATGCTAATTCTTCCAGTTCATTAACATAGGAAGTGTTTCAATTTATTTGTCTTTAATTACTTTTGGCAATGTTTCATAGTTTTTATTGTACAAATCTTTTACCTCTTTGGTAGTATTTTATTCTATTGGATGCCTTTGCAGATTAGATGTTTTTGTAATTTCATTTTCAGACTGTTTATTGTTTGTGTACTGATTTTGTTTTTGTATGTTACTACTTGACTGAATTCATTTATTAGCTTTAACAGTTTGGGGGGGTTGTATGTGTAATCTTTGGGACTTTCTACATATGTAGATCACACACCCTACAAACAGAGATAATTTTATTCCTTTCCCTTGAAGTTTCAAGCTGTCAACAGACACAGAGTTCCAGAATAAATCCACCAGGTGAGTCCTGCAGTGCAATGGTCGTCTGGGTGGGGAGATGGGTCCCCGGGCTTCCTATTCTGCCATCTTCCCAGAATCCTCTCAGTAGGGCACTACTGATATTCAACATGCTTTCTTTTAATATAATGCCAAAACAGAGAAGTTAACAATTAAGTGGATTTATAGGTAACTCATGTTAAAACAATATTGACTGCTCAAATATTCGGGCCATTAAGTTGAAATCCTTTAATTATTAGCCACTCTCTTGGAAGACTCTCTTTGATCCCTGAACATTCAGAAAAAATATATATACCTCAAAGTAGAATTATCTCAAGGCAATTAACATCTCTGTATTGAAGATGTCCACTTACTCTGTTACAACTTAGGAATTTTTGATTATTAAGAACACAGTCAAAGCATGAAAACAAACACAAAGAATACGTGCACATCCTCTGGCGTTACAGCCCTCCATGTTCTTCACGGAATGTAGGTGTTTGATGGATGTGAGCTTCAGGCTGTATTTTGTCTAGAGGGTTTCTCCATTCCCACGATTTCTTACTATTATAACCTATTCTATAAAGTTAGCTGTTTGGGTGTTGGTCTCCTTATGTTCCAAGAGAAGAGGTGTTACTAACTACCTGTAACAAACGTGCTATGATATAATCAAATTTGGGTTAATTTGAAGTCATTAAATAGATAACTGTTTGAATATAGATTAAATGTTTCAGGTTCAAGATAACACTTACCACATGAAATTAAGCCATAGTAACCCAAAAGGGAACATAAAGTCATTTGCTAGTCCCTAACAATGTAAAAATGTTTTATTTCTAAAAGGTTAAAAACTTAACAGTAGTCAATTCAAAAAACATCCTTTATTTAAAATTCTTGAGAAACAGTTATTTACAAAATTATTCCAACTAGTGAAAAAACAGGGAAGCATGGTGATTTGGGTGCTAAACTTCCTCAAATTAGATGTAACCTTAAAATTCTTTCAGAAATAAAGATCTATAAATAAAAATAACAAAATAACAAACACAAATGTTTACATCTTCTGTTCTAATAATTCAATTTGTAGAACAAAATCTCAGGGGGATAATTACTTTTCAAAGATTTACTCACAGGCCTGGCCTGAGTATCTCAGCTGGTTGGAGCATTGTTCAGTAACCAAAAGGTTGAGGGTTTGATTCTTGGTCAGAGTACATACCTAGGTTGAGGGTTGAATTCCCAGTCTGGGCACATACGGTCCCTGGTCTGGGAGGCAACCAATGAGTAGTATCTCTCTCATATTGATGTTTATTTCTTTTCCTTCTTTTCTCTCTAAAAAACAGTGAAAAATGTCCTTGGGTGAAGATAAAAACAAATTTAAAAAAGATTTATTCACAGATAAATCAAAATTATTTATACCCAAGATAAATAACTGACTTGTAGAGAAAACATTTAAGTAAATTGCAGCATATCTATACCATAGAAATACTATGCAGCTATTGAAATAATGCTAAAAATTAAAAAGGTATTGCATTTTTTTCATTTAATCCCCTTATTCCCTTGCATCTCCAGTCCCCGCATGGTTGTCCATGTCCATGAGTCCTTTTTCTTTTTTGCTTGATCTCTCAACCCCCTAATTTCCTCTCCCCAGAGCTGTCAGCCTGCTCTCTATCTATGAGCCTGTCTCTAATTTTCTTGTTAGTTGAGCAATTTCTTCATTAAATTCCACATATGAGTGAAATCACGTGGTATTTCTCTCTCTCTGACTGGCTTACTTCACTTAGCATGATATTCTCCACATTCCTCCACGCTGTCACAATGGGTCATTTTTCTTCTTTTTTACAACCAGGTCGTATCCCATTGTGTAAGCGCCCTATAGTTGTGTGATCCACTCATCACAATGGACACATGGAGTGATTCTATATCTTGGGGATTATAAATAACACTGCATGAACATAGGGGTGCTTATGTTCTTTTGAATCGACCATTTTCTTACATTGCACAAAAGAATGTATTCAAAATGGGTTAAAGACTTACATATTACACCTGAAACCATAAAAATCCTAGAAGAAAACATAGGCAGTAAAATATGACATATCTTCCCAGGCAAGGGAAACAAACAATAAACAAATGGGACTACATCAAACCACAAAGGTTTTGAACAGCAAAGGAAACCATTGACATAAAAAGACAACCCACAGATTGGGAGATCATATTCGCTGATACATCTGATAGTGGGTTAATGTGCAAAATTTATAAAGAACTTACAAAACTTAACACCCAAAAACCCCAGTCTAGTAAAAACAATGGACAAAGGACCTGAATAGACACTTCTCCAAAGAGGACATACAGATGGCCAATACCCATATGAAAAGATGCTCAAGGTCAGTAATCATCAGAGAATACAAAGCAATGCAAATTAAAACCACCATGAGATGCCATCTCACACCTGTCAGAATGGCCATCATCAATAAGTCAACAAAGGGCAAGTGCTAGAGAGGATGTGGAGAAAGGGGAGCCCTTGCACCTTGTTGTGGGATGCAAATTGGTGCAGCCGCTGTGTTTGTGGAAAGCAGTATGGAGAAACCTCAAAAAATTAAAAATAGGTCTTCCCTTTGACCCAGTGATCCCGGTTCTGGGGATAGACCTGAAGAATGCTAATAATTTTTAAATAAATAAAAGTCTTATTATGTTGTTATGTGAGAATGAAGGCTAAATAGTTTTCTGTGTAGTGTGACATCAATTATACAATGATGTTTAATGCACAGAGTAGAGGGAAATAAGAGGTCTTCATATTTCTTCAGTGACTTATGCAGTACTATTATTATTTAAAATATTTTAAATGTCTTTAAAAACGTATCATTGAACATAACATCTATTAAGTATGGAATTATTTTCTGGCAGGCATGCCCCCTGTAGTACAGGCTACTCCACTAGGTGAGTGTTCTAGGAATCCGTCCATATCAGTGTCCCAGCCGGCGGTATTGTGACAGGCTGCATTCAGCTTCAGTGAGTTTTTTTGAAGATTCTTTCAAAACGCCTTTGCCCATTTAATGATGGGTGATTTACGGGAGCACCCGCCTACACTGTGCTGAGTGTTCAGCAGTTTCTGACCGAAATGGCATGACCCCCTGCCCCACCCTCCCTATTCTCCAGATCTTGCCCCAGGGAACTTTTTTTGTTTACTCCAATGAAATAAATCTCAGAGGGAAACAGCTTGCTGATGTGGAAGAGGTGAAACAAAAAATGGCAGAAGCTCTAGAAGGCATCAACATTGACAAGTTCAAAAACTGTTTTGAGTTGTGAAAAAAATATCCCAATAGATGTATTGCATCAAATGGAGAGTACTTTGAAAGTGACTGAAGTTAAACATTTAAGAATATGCGATTTTTTGTATATAAATTCCACTTTAGGGGGTCCTCCCTTGTATAGTGATATGATTATGTTCTGAAAACTTAGTAACTTCATTTTCTTCTCCCATTACTTTGAATTTTATTTTGTTTTCAGAAAATTGGGTTACTGTATGTGATTAGAGAATGCAAAAAATTATTTTATTGAATATTTATCCACCTTGCCCAGTAACAATTTCAGAACTATTATTTTTAAGAACCTAGTTAATTCTGTATCTTAAAATAGTATTTAAGGTGTTTGCTACTTTGTAACTAAATATGCTTAAAGATTTAGCATGATTTTCTGTGACTGTTCAAGGAATCCAAAATAATTACTTAACAATGCAGTTTTGTAGGTCACTCGATTACTGCAATTATTGATTTAGGTAATACTTACCAAGAACTCATAATGTACAGAGATCTTTAAAATGCTTTTTAAACAACAGTTTCTGACTTCTATATTTTATAATGGTATTTTTATAATGCAAAACAACCACAGTTTCTTTTCTTACTTTTAATTGAGTTTGTTACTCGTTGGAAAATGGTTGCACTTTAGCAACATGCCTTTTTTCAGGCATATTTTACATTTATTGGAGAATAGATTGTATTGTTTTCATGACAGAGTTAACTTCTGTCTAAATCAAAACCCAATTGTAAACTACACTGCAATAAATCCAAAGAGAACCCAGCCCCTTCTCTTTCCAGAACTAGGTTCTCATTGACTTACGAAAGAGAAAAAATAAAGGTGAGACTTCTGAAGTCATTAGACAGTGCCGGTTTGTCAGATTCTAGCAATTCAAAAATCCTTGTTCCTAAGTATTTTTCTTTATTAATGATTGAGCCTAAAACAACAATGGCCTGTGATGTTTTGCAATGTAATTTTAGAAGATGAGGTGGGGCAGATTTAATGGCACAGATGCTGAGAAAGTTCACCCCTCAGGCAAGTATAGAGAAGACACAAGGGAACACCCATCACTCTACAAGACCATCAATTTCATTGCGGTATAACAGAATTTTCCGTAACTTAGATTCCTAATGTGATTCCAAGACTGCATAACTCTTGAGGTCCTATCAGTCAGCACTGAGAGAGAAAAATGACTTCTCTGGAATGGCCTCCCTCAAATCATTCTGCAGAATTAGAAAATGCTTGAATAATTGCCCTACAAGCAAGAAATTTTTATTAGAAAAGACTTATTCACTCAGAATGAAAATAGTACAACAAAGGCTAATGCCACCTATCACAGAAAAAAAGGATTATGGAGTCAGAACTGGGAAGAAGTGTAATGTATCTAGATCCTTCTTCAAGATCCAAACAGAATTATAACTAATTCAAGGACTGTGAACTGCATATTTCTCCTAAATATGAAGTTGACCAGCATTAGTTTGTTTTCCTATGATTTTTAATCTAGTGCAATGGGTTTTGTAGCTATTCAATAAACAGCAATTATTTAGTAATGTTTCTATAACTTCACTGAAATATTATTGCCCAGCCTGTTCTCCTTGTAGGGTCTGATGTAAAACTTCTCTGTGACAACCAGTGCTAATCCATTCTGCACTTGCTGCAAACAACACTTATACATTAAGGATGGCTAATGGTCTCCTTAGAGAGTCACCTCTGCACACACAGTCACACCATGGCCACTATTTTCTCTGGGTTTCAAATGTTTACTATCAGTCTCCAGTTTTAGTCCATCATTTTTTCCACCCAATCATAAGTACAACCTCTGAAAATGTTTCCATATTTTCATAATGATACTTTTGGTACATTAGTAACTTTATCATGTTCAGTGAGATTGATTGTCCTTCATAGAAAAAAATTTAAAATTGAAAAAAGAAGATACAGTGCTTTTCCAATGAAGTTTTCCACAAAGCACAAAGCCCAGATATTTATCTTGGTTCCTTTTCAAATTTTATTCTTGTTTATTCTATTAAAGTTGTCCCAGTTTTTCCCCTTTGCCTTCCTCCTTCCTGCCTACCCCCTGCTCCCACTGTCCATCCTCACCCTGTTGTCCATGTCCACGGGTCACCCATGCATGTTCTTTGACTACTCCCCTCCCCTTCTTTTTACCATTCTCTCCACCCCCTTTCATCTGGCAGGTGTCCATCTTTTCCCTGTTTCCATGTATCTGGTTCTGTTTTCTCATTAATTGATTTTGTTCATTAGATTCCTCTTATAAATGATATCATATGGTATATGTCTTTCACTGACTGATTTATTTCATTTAGCATAATGCTCTTTAATTCTATCCGTGATGTCCCAAAGGGCAGGAGCTCCTTCTTTTTGCTGCATAGTGTTCCATTGTGTAAATGTATTACTGTGTTGTTTTTTTTTAAAATCTATCTGCTAATGGGCACTTTGGCTGTTTCCAGCATTTGGCTATTGTAAATAGCACTGTTATAAACATCGAGATGCATAAGATCTTTTGAACTGGTGTTTCAGGATTCTTAGGGTATATTCCCAGCAATGCAATCATTAGGTCATAAGGCAGTTCCATTTTTAATATTTTGAGGTAATTCCATACTGTCTTCCACAGTGGCTGCACCAGTCTGCATTTCCACCAGGAGTGGAGTAAGCTTCCTTTTTCTCTACATCACAGGTGGCAAACACAAGGCCCGAGGGCCGAATCCAGCCCTCCACCTTGTTTTACCCACCCTGGCACCTTGTTTCTGCCTGGCCAGAGTGCCAAGCTCCTTGCCCCTAATTAAGGAGCAGTTACACGGCAGTCCTAAAACTATGTTCGGCCCTTTGAAGGCAACCACAAGGCTGATGTGGCCCCTGGTGAAAATAAGTTTGACACCCTTGCCATCCTTGCCAGTACTTGTTTGTTTTAATTTGTTTATATGGCCATTCTGAGAGGTAGGAAGTGATATCTCATTGTAGTTTTAATTTGCATCTCTCTAATGGCTAGTGATGTTGAGCATTCTTTTCATATGTCTATGGCCCTCTGTATGTCCTCGGAGAAGTGTCTATTTAGGTCCTCGGCCCTAAATAGGGCCATTTGATTGGATTGTTTATCCTCCTGGTATTGACTTATGTGTGTTCTTTATATATTTTGGAGATTAAACCCTTGTATAGTGTATCACTGGCAAATGTGTCCCCCCACACAGTATCTATGTCTTGATTTGGACAGATAGTTTTACTCATATCTCCAGATGTATGTCTAGCCTCTAGGCTTATTTTAATTCCTGTTTTACCCATTTATACTGGTGTCTAAAAAGAATCAAACAGAAGAAAACAGTGTTAGAATTCCTTTTCTTTGTTGTTTACAGAATCACTTAGAGAAGTTGCCACCAAATTGGGGGGGGGTCCACTTCCTGCTTACCTTATAATTTGGACAACTCAGTCAAAGCCCCTTTTCCTGGATACAGCAAATCAAATATAAATGATGCCATTCTTATTTCTCCATGCTGTGCTGAAATAAATCATTCCGTGATGGAGCCCTCGTCATTTGAACGAGGGCTCATTTTAGGTTGAGCCATTTATATGCCCTCAAAATATTCATTTTACATGATTCGACCAGACTTTTATTAGATACCTTCTGTGCAGCAGTCACTATACTTATGGAGATAAAACAAGCAAACTCAGTTTTCCAAAACATCATATTTTTAGAAGGGAGAGGATGAAGAAATAGATGAACAAAATGTGGCATCTGACTTGCTACACAGCAGAAGTATGCCCAGGTTGCCAGGGAGGAAGTGGTAGAGGACCTAGCGCCAGGTCTGTGACAGAGAACTTCTGTGACATTTCCCTTTTTTGTTTTTTCATCTTTCTTTTTCTTTTTCAAGAAATGAGAGGAAGAGATGGTTAACAAATATGTGTTAGACAAGCACATGAGTGTGTGGGTGTTAGCAAACTTAACTAGTCTGAAAAGTATTTGTTAGGAGCAAAACTCATAGATTGTAATGTCAAAATATTAACTGCATTTTAGGAAAGGGCACTGATATTCACTGTCACCAATTTTAGTGTGAAAAGTGCCCCTACTCTTAGAGCTCCTGTCCTCCTTGGTACCTCTACAACCCCTGTTTGGCAATATTAATGTGACGTGCTCTTCCTTTTCTTGCCTGTGGGTACATTCATCATGAATTTTATTTTGCTTTCCCACAGGCTACATAAAACAGAGAAGGACTCTAAGCAAAGACTCTAATCCTCTCTCTTACAGATTCCATAAACACTCTCACCAGTCATACATGTAGTTGATAACTTGTCCTCTGCTGGATTCCCTTGCTGCCGAAATTCAGACAGGACTCCAGGTGGGCACAGGCAAAGCCTGGGAAGTGAATTTATATACTAGATCATTTAGAGAGCAAGAACTACTTAATCGCTTTTATGACTGTAAGATTTCCAATGTCATAGAGTGACAGCATCTGTTCAGTAACTAATTATCAGGAAAAATGAATAAGCTCCAGATATGTAAAATTTTAAAACAAATCAGCTTTAAGAAGCAAAAAATATTAAAGTGACTTAAACAATAAAGAACAGTTACTGTATTTTGAGGTTAACAAGCATCCAGGTCCCTGTTTTGTTTTGTTTTTTTCTTTTAGGTCCCTGATTGTCTTGTACTTTCTTTTTTTTTTTAAAGATTTTATTTATTTATCTTTAGAGAGGAAGGGAAGGAGAGAAAGAGAGAAATATCAATGTATGGTTGCCTCTTGCGAGTCCCCTGTTGGGAACTGGCCTGCAACCCAGGCATGTGCCCTGACTGGGAATAGAACCGCGATCATGTGGTTCGCAGGTTTGCGCTCAATTCACTGAGCTACACCAGCCAGGGCTGATTGTCTTGTACTTTCTATTTGGCTATCCTCAACATTATTGATTAAATAGTGGATTGGTCCTCATACTTCCAAAAGGGCTGCCATAGTGGTATACATCACATCAGGACACAACTGCAGCCAGAAGTACAAAAAATCAGAGCATTTTTTAATAAATGTGCCTGCTAGATGAAGGAAACTGTTTAATAGGAGCCTCACCCGAGTATATTTCCTTCTTATTTAATGATACTATGTCTTGTGGCTCCACCTGAACCAGTTACTGGCAAAATAAATGGAATTGCATGTTTGCTCAAATGAGTAGGAACCCCTGCCTCAACGTTCTCTAAATTCATGGCCATGCAAAAGCAAAATAAGCAAGAAATAAGAGAGTGGAGGAGAGATGGGGATATACTGTCGGGAAGACAGACACCATGATCTGCTGTGTGCTTCCTCAGACTGTGTCAAATACGTTTTTATCAGAACACAATGCTCTGCACGTCCTGACCCTCATGATGGTGCGGGCTTCATCGTATATCCTTAGTGGGAGAGTGAAATGGCAATGTTCTGGAGAACAATGTGGCGTATGTGTCAAAATCCTTAAGAATACACAGATGATGCTTTGATTCAACAAGTCTATATCTAAGAACTTATCTTAAGAAAGTCATTAAATTTAGAAATAAAATTATATGAATAAGGTAATCAAAGTGGCATTATTAGTATTACATTTGCCCTTAGTGGTAGTCAATGGCATTAGTGTGTGATTTGTACCACAATTCCAAAATACATTGGTGTATTTGTTATACTGGGATTAGAGTTAGACCAGATCCCAGGGCTGTGCTTATTTACAATATAGTAGTAGCCTGTGGCCTATGTTGGATGTCTATTGACAGGGTCCTTGCTGTCTTTGTATTATAGCAGTGACCTTTATGGTTTTAATGTGGTTACTGTTGGGTGAATGACTCAGTAAGCAGTGCATGCCACACCGAACAGTTGTCTGTCCACAAGATCATTCAGCAAAGTAAGAATTTGATTGTTGCCTGTGGAGCCAAAGTCTTATACTTTGTGATCACAACACCTTTAGCCACCAGTATCACCAAAATCACGAGAAAGTGCCTTTAGCAAAAGAAACAGATTAATGAATTTATATATTGACTCTTCTGTCCTAGGCATAGATACTTTTTATCTAGTCTAACTTGAGACATTTATGGATCTGTTGAGTCCACAAATACCCAGTTGCACAATGGGATTTTTTTCTTAAGGATTTCTGGGGTTAAATATTTTAGTTTCTACAGTTCCCTGCCAATGTAGCCTCTGTGTTCACTGAAAAAGTGTCAATTTCACTCTGCTTCATCGTGTGCTCTAGATTTCTGGTTGTTACTTCAAGCTCCAGAGGGTAGACATAATCCAAGATCACGTGACATTTTAATTATATTACCCAGAGAGACAGAATTTTGTGTTTCTGTTCAGTAGACTTTTTTTTGTCTGTTATGTTATTACAAAGATACAATTCCTCAAATATTACGAACACATAATTTCAAATTTCAACCTTGCATTTCTACCAACTAGTTCATTCAAATGGAACTTGGTACAATATGAATAGATACAGATTAAAAATACATGAACAAGATGTATTTATCAGTAGTAAAATCAAGGGTGAAAAAGTCCAATCAACTGAGTTATAAGGAGATGTAAGACAGAAAGAAACTGAACTCAATTTTCCAAAATCAGTGAAAATTCAATAAATGCCTGAAAAGGAGTTAAATAGAGTCAACCACAAGACATAGCTATGCATTTTTGAAGATTTTATTTATTTTATTTTTAGACAGAGGGGAAAGAAAGGAGAAAGAGAGGGAGAGAAACATCAATGAGTGGTTGCCTTTCATGCACCCTCACTGGGGACCTGGCCCTCAGGCCAGAGAATTAAACTGGCATCCCTTTAGTTCACAGCCCATGCTCAATCCACGGAACTATACCAGCCAGGTCTAGCTATGCATTTCTACAGTATTATTCTTAACCAAAAATCAACAGAAGTTTCAACTCAACTTTATTTTAAAATACGCGGCTAATATTACCTTTCTTCTTTGAAATACATCACCTTAGAGCTCAGCAAAACCTAAAATAAGTTACAAATAACACGACAACAGGCAAAAATAGACATTTTCAATATCAAGACCTACGGAATGTCATACAAAACCTAGGTAAATCCAATGGGAGAAGTGCATAAACATCCAGAGTTACTACTTCATGATCATGCATCTCATGCATGACTTACATGCATGGCTTCATGTAAGGAAAGCGGCTGTGTGACTCAAGAAACAGAGACAAGATAGAATGAAACTCAAAACAGGATTATGCCTATGAATTATTTCTGTTAATGCCTTGTGAGTCTCTTTAAGATTTTTTCTCAAAGTAAAAATGATATATTATTTACTCCAGGGGACTTATTTAATTATTTTCTCTATTCAATTTTCATTGTTATGAATCCAGAAAATCTGAAAGCATTATGGTTCCACGTGTGCCTGGTTTAATAATAAAAGACATTTGATCTTTTAAGGACACATTTTCTTTCAGATAAAGCAACATACTTGCAGAATGCTATCGTCAGACACTTGGCAATTCCCCCACCTTCTAAATAAGAGCCTTGCTCAGCATATGTGGAAATTGAGAGATTGCACACATTGGTTAAACTAGAATTCATATGGTCAACCAACATATGGAAGACATCAGCAAAAGTCATTCCAGTGATCTCACATTGGCAAATATGGTGCTATGGCTGCTTCCAGAATAAACACATCATTCTGCTTGAGTGTGCACACCCATGTGTGAACACATGTAGACACATGGGGATTTGGAGAAACAGGAAAGGGGGGCAAAGCAGCAACCAAGAAAGAATGAAAATGTGCACCACTGGATGGCTGTAATCATGCAAGATAACCCATATCATTGCTGAAACAGATGGATGCTAGGTCGAAAAGAAATATATTGTAGGGGAAGTGAGGAAAGTGAGGAAGCGGGGGAAGAATCCATTTCCCACTTCACCTAAATTCCACTCCTACCCACGGTGAGCCACACTTAAATTTTACCAACTAGTTAAACTTGGAATCTGTGGGGCCATTTCTTAAGATTCATCTTGTAAAACGTGCAGTTTGGGTTGTAGGTGTGAGAAGGGCAAGAATTAAATACATAGACTGTTTAGATAGCAGCTATACTGGACCGCTATTTCCTGAAGGAATTTGGCTGCCTCCTTCTACTGACAAGTTCCCTTAAAAATAATATTAATGTGAGGAGAAAGGTACTTGTTTATGGAAAGGCCTCGACCAAAGAAAGCAGGAAATACCTTGGGTGTAGCCTGACTTTGGATACTCTTCAAGGACTCTTGAGAGGCAAGACAGAGGTCTGGCTTCATGCGAGTTATTTCTAATTTGAAACATTACTTTTGATTTAGAAAGTCAGTTACTTATGTTACCAAGACCAAGAAAAAGATATTTGCCAGTCCCTTTTCCTATAAAAATATCCAAGTAATTTTTTTACTAATCTTCTGGGGAGAAATAAAAAGTTAAAACTACAGTTTGAGGATTGACCTGAATTGTTGGAAAAAAAGTGTCACCAAGAACAAGAACACCTGAGTCACTCCACTCTCCACCCCTACAATGGCTGTGATTTTATAAGCCCTTCAGTGAACACTGGCTCAGTAGCCACATGACTTTATCTGTAAAATGGGGTGATAATGTTGCTATAAATTTTTGTAGGATTTGGGCCAAAGTGCTCATTTGATCTCAGTTAAGTAAATCTTAAACAGGGCATAGTCTATCAGTGAATTCCATATTTTAAAAATGCAAATTCTAAGAACAAGGAATTTGACCATGGATGAAAGAATATTTACTTTTTACATCTTTCCAGTTTTATGATTTTCACTATTTTATTTCCATTAATGTTGCTTGAAACATTAGGAACATAATGTGTAAGAAACCTACCAGAAATTAACTTGACTCTTCTGCTAATTTTTTGAAATAGGTGAATTAGCTAATATTCAACTCACTTGGGTAAAAGGAAACCTCAAATGTCCATAGCCTAAACACAATAGAAGTATAAGTATTGCCCATGGTAATGAAGTAGAGCAATTCAAAACTGCATTTGAAGGCTGACTATGAAGTCCACAGGGATCCAGATTACTTCCAGTTTATTTTTAGCCTTTTTATGTTCAGAAAGAGACAATGCTTATGTTCATAATTTCAAATTCACTCAGCTGAGTGTTGACCTAGCATGTCAACACTCAGGAAAAGTAAAATAGAAAACCACAGGTTTGCCCACATGTGTAGAGTCAAAATGTCATTGGGAAGTTGGAGCTTTGAAGAATAGTGAGTATTATGAGTCCTCTTACTCAATTCCGGACTATTTTGATGATGTTAACTATTCCTTCAACATTCTTTCTTCATTTTTTGAGTTCTATATTTGTTTTTGAAATTAGAAAATGGTAGTAAATGAAAGGTAACAACAAAGTCAAATAAGGCATAGTACCATTTTTGTCAGGCTAGAAACAAAAGGGTAGCTTGGAAGTATAGGTCAGGACAAAATATGTTTTATTGCAAGCATGTGGCGTGGGAATGGCCATCTCATATAAACATTGAATATCTTCCTAGTGTACTTGTATCTTCAAGGGCAAAGGCAATAATAGCAGAAATATATGAGTGGCTAATTCTTCTGCTGGTTAATTCCATGTGCTATTTTCAGAGACTCGTCCCTCTCATTATTGGAGAGAAAGAAATTAACTATACCTATTACTTAAATACCTATCAACTTGTTCCAAAAGAATTTTCTAAGGCTTTGGGATGCCTCAAAAGAAATCAAATGGGTTAAACAGGAGGGATTTTTTATTCCATTTTCCTGTCTGATTGTCAGGAAGGAAATTCAGTATCTTAAGATCATTAATATTTTGTGGTAATTCATCTGATATTCAGACAAAACTCCCAGAAGGGGTTGATAGTTGGGGATGTAAGAAACGATTTCCCATGAGAATAATTTCTTCAGTCTGCAGGCTGACCTGGGCGTTACAGCACATTTCACAATACAGTCATTTCCTCGTGTCACTTAAATCTGCTTGTATGAGGTACAGAAGTAGCTTCTCCAGGATGCTCAAAACTCCTTTTCTTTTTTGGAGGGGGCACCTATGATAGGAAGATTTGTGCAAAAATCTATTACTCTTACGGGTAGAACTGGCCATAAGGTCATAACCGATTTTCAGTGTTTCCTCCTCTACTACTGTTTCTGGACTCCTCTGGGCTTTGGCTCTGAGTGACTTACATTGTGGGGTCACGTACACTCTCACTGACGAGAGTCTGAGTGAGCCCTTGTCACCGCGCTTTTCTGAGGCCACACCTGTTACATTTGTACACTCCGATCAAAACTGTAAAAGAAAATGATCAAAGTCCTCAAGTGAATCAGCTGAGAGTCAAAAACTTGCCAACTTGCCCCCATTATGTAACAGAAGCCTTACTTTAGTCTTATTCTGCAATAGTTTCTATTCAGAAAACCAATTGTAAACAGGCAAGGATGAAAGCCAAAGAGCCAGGCAGCTGCTGTTCAACTACAGAATGGGAAAGAGGTTGTGGGTCAAGGTGATGGTAGTGCAAATGGTGAGAGGTAGTCAAATTCTGGATATATTTTGAAGGTCACACTAACCAGATTTGTTGGGAGAATGGGTGTGAAGTAGGAGATGAAGATCTGAGTTAAGAATGACCAATTTCTAAAAAGAGAAAATAAGTCTTGAGGACTCCACTTTTTGGCAGTGAGCTGCCTTTATATACCAACTGATTCATTTTAGAAAAAAAGTTATTCTCTGTTTCTATAGAATGGGATTTCCACTTTGGCAATACGTTTTGAACAATAATCGAACCATACTCTCTAGGAATATAGGAGCACAGGGGAGCTTCGTATCAGTGCACCTCATATAAGGTGTACTGGCTAAATGAATTTAGCCAAAGAAATTTTAAAAAATAAAATAGAACAAGGAATTTTATAAGTTGTTCCAGTGGGCCAGTTCAGCTCTGTCTCTTACCTCTTACTCATCTTCATCTCTTGTTTTCACTTTCATTTTCTGCTTCAGGAACAAAGAACAAATCATAGCACCTGAGAACACCTTGATCTCTCTCACCTCTATGTAGAACTCCGGCCCCTAGAGCCTCCCCCCACCCCCAGTACTGTGCTGTAAGGTAACTTCTTTTCTTCCTTAAAGTTCTCATGGTATTGTGTCCTGACTTGTCTCATGTCTAATGGCATTTTCTCTGATTGTATTATAACTGAATTATCTCTACATTTAGATCTCCCTGAAAACAGAGAATTGATCTATTTATTCTTTTCCTAGCACTTTGAGTGTTTTCTAGCATAAAAAGAATGCCAAATAAGTATTTTTAATATATATATATACCAGTGACTCCTATTTTACTTTAAGGGAGAGACTACTTCTTACCTACTCTAGAGTGTATCAAAGAAATCACTTGAGTTCAAAACTAGAGCAGATGTCTGAACTTCATTGTGCAGAACGAAAAAAAATCACCTAAATCGTTAATGAAAAATAAAATTCAAAAAACACATTTTAGAAAATTTTACAATTGTGTGTTTGAAGTGGGCCCATTAGTGATTTTGAAGTAGATTTTTAAGAGAAAAATGTGTGGATACACTGGCCTAAGGGTCTCAAAACAAACACACGAACAAACCTCTTCCTTTTATTCAGATAAAGTAGTATAATTGTCATTTGGAATTATGGGGAAGAGAAGGTCTGAATTCTGAGTCCTTATTTGTATCACAGAGAACAAAATGTACTTACAACAAAAATGTTTAATAAAAGGGGTGGTGTTGAATCACATTTTGAATAGCAAATAAAAGATAGGTCAACATCACATTTTTATGCTTGTATACTTAAGGATTTTTATTGAAAATTCCCATTGTTAAATTACATGCCTTTGCAAACTTCAAAGGATAATCTTTTCCACACAGGAATTGGGTACATTTCTATCAATTCCTTGTTCTTATAGTGAAATATAAAAGTAGGCATTCTCTGGATAAATTTATGGCTAGATATATGTTGAGCTTGAATTCTCTCTGCATTGCCTTTCTAAGAAAGAAAATAATAGCTTTTCTAAAGCAAAACATTCCTAAAAATGGGATGTTTTTAAAATCTATCTTTCAATAGGAGAAATAATGATGAGCATAACCACCCAGAGTGAAAACACCTTGAGATATAGGAGCGTCTCCATTTCTCAGCAACGTGAGAAGATGCTGAACTGGATGTCTCTAGGAAAAATTGAAATACTGTATGAGCTAATATTTCTATTTCTTATGTGTCCATCAGTTCTAAGTAAATGGCCATGAGGCTTTAAGTCTACTTGAGTACACAAAGTTGTACCTCTAAATAATATGCCTTTGGGAGTTTAAAAAAGAGCCCAAGGAAAATTTTTTTCTCGAAAGGTTCACATTTTACCTTGAATTTTCAAACCATCTCGCCTTGCCAGCAAATTAAAACAAACCTCTAAGGATGTGGACTATTGTCTGAAGCCACTCAGATTTTCATGGCATCCTAATTCCTTTCCAAGTATATTTTATTTATTCTCCTGCCATACGTTAGCAGGTCCCACACACCTGTCCTTAGAACAAGTCATTTAACACTGTGCCCCCTTCCTACACTGCTGTAAACCCCAAATAAGTAAACAGAAAAGAGGAGCCAAATTTATGAGGAATCTTCTAGTTCCTCATTTCATTGCTCTGATTTATCATGTCAGACTTTGAATGACTTTTCCACGTCTAGTTTCTCCCCAATTTATTTCCTCCTGTAGCCACAAGCAGATTACTCTTCCTAAAACTCCACTTTGATCATCTCATCTCATATTCAAGAATCTACGTGCCTATCCATTGCTTATGAACGAAAGAATTTGCTGTCTTTTTTCTCGCTGTGCCTTTAATCATACTATTCATTCATATAATGCATTCTTATTGAACATCAAACTGTTGTTGATTTAAAAGTGTGGCCACCAAATTTTCCAGCTCCTTTTATAAGAAGTAGAGGCAGTTTCTGCACTCCTTGAGTATGGGTTGGTGACATGATCCGCTTTGATAACTTCATGCAGTGGGCGTGATATTGAATAACTTCTAAGGCTGGGCTTTAGGAACTTCACAGATTCTGTCTTCACCCCTGTGGAGTGTGGGCCGAGAACACCACATAAGGAAACCAGTCCAGCTCCCTGGAGGATCAGGAGCCATGTGGTGAAGATATGAGGCATCCCAGCTGACAGCCAATACCCATTGCCAGGCGTGAGTTAGCTGTCTCCGACCGTCCAGCTCAGGTGACCTTCCGCCTAAGTGCAGCCACAGGAATAGAATTGGAGAAAACCATCAGAGGACACACCATGTCCCACATTGTGATAATTATAATATAATGTTTTAAACCACTGAGTATTTTTGTTATCTGTGCATAGTCAAATAGATAACACATCAAGCATGTGCTAGATACATTTTTTTTAGATTACAGGTAGTCATTAGTAAACACAGATGAAGAGAAGCCTCAATCTCAAAGAGTCTAAAACCTAGGAAGCAGAGAATGACAAACATGAGTACAGGCACAAAATATACCATATAGAAGTTTATTGAACAACAACCTGTTTTGCCTTGGGAAGGAAAACAAGGTGATACAAAAGACATAGTGAAGGTAAGGAAAACACATTTGGAGGTCATAGAGCAGTTGGGGGGACGAGCACTGAGTCAGGTTTGTGAGAAAGCCTTAGCTCAGTGGCATGGTGTTTTACCTTTTGCTCTTGTTTTTGTTTTGCTCTTAATAAACATGAGTGCCTTCAAGTAAAATATGCCCTCTTTAGTCAGATCACCAACTCCCACAATCCCTAAGAGTCTAGGCTAATCAGATATTTATTACCCATCTTTCCCTGAAGATGCCGTGTGTCTTCCATTTTTTGTTTTGTACAATTGTCTCCACATGGGCCCTGGTGTTTCTTTCCCTCTGCTGCTAACAGCACGGCTCATCCTTTACAAAGTTCCAGTCTCTTTTCTTTCAATAAAGCCACCTCTCCTCTTTCCCAAGCCTGCTGTCAAAAATACAGCCTCTCTTCAATCACAGAATGGAGATTTCATCTCTCAGTTGGAGCATAATACATATCTGAGTAGTTCTGGTGAAGATTAGGGATCATTTATATAAAGTGTAGAAATGCAGTGCTAGGCACAGAGCATAATTAAAATAAATGATGGAAAGTGTTGTTATCGTCATCATTATTTTCATCATTGTATTCAATCATCGGTTCACCCAAATATCACTTATTCAGTGCCTTGAATGCACCAGTTAGGGTGCTAATTGCTGGGAAGACCGAAATGAGTTATCACTTTTTATCTAGTCTGCCCTTCATTGGGGGTTAGTCATCATAGTCAGCGCAGCCCTCAGACTGGGTGCTGGGCCTGATCCTGGGCCTAGTGCTTCGGAGGATGCCTGTGTAGCCCCCTCCCACCATCTCCTCCTCATGAGGCCAGGAGTCCGCAGGGCCCAGGACACACGCCCACCCAAGGCACTCTTGTTCTTCTCAGTGTATGGCGAAGGACCCATTTTTGTTACATCTTTTAATTTCCAATGCGTTATGGACAAATGTTTTTGTAAAACATAGTTAAAATGAATTACAAGGGAAATTAAGTCAAAGAAGCTGACATATTAAATGCAAATGTCATCTTTATGATCAAATTCAACAGAAATTACTTTGTCAAATCACTATAAAATTTCCTAAATTCTTACATCAATTTCTCCTTTTATTCTGTTGCAAATCGGTAACAAACTTTTTTCAAATTGACAACAGCCTGCACAATGCATTTTGAGTAGCATTGTATGAAAACTGTATTCTAGCTTTGGCTGGTGTAGCTCAGTGGATTGAGTGTGGGCCTGCGAATGAAAGGGTTGCCGACTTGATTCCCAGTCAGGGCACCTGCCTGGGTTGCAGGCCAGGTCCCCAGTGGGAGTTGTGCCAGAGGCAACCGCGTATTGATGTTTCTCTCCTTCTCTTTCTCCTCCCCTTCCCCTCTCTCTAAAAATAAATAAAATATTTTGAAAAACCTGTATTCTGGGTTCATAGAAACCCACAGTTCTAATCCCAATAAAAACAGGTAATAAATACGTAGGATAAATAACCATGGTGGAAAGGCAAAAAAAAATTAGAATGACTTTAGGAATTATTACCGAGGTGGAAATGATGGATATCAATTTCTGCCTATAACATTTACTTGACTCTTACCCTCTAACTTTATTCTACTATCACAGGTATTTCTGTACCACTGAAACGTGGCAAGAATTGACTCTTGTTTGTCTTCAGCACTAGTAGCATTAGGAGGCTCAGTGAGAGTTCAGGACTCTTTCTTCCAAGCTTCTGCTCGTTGCTTTGCACTGATTCTCTCACTTCCCCATTTTCATTGTGTCCAGGCCTTAGGCTCACTCCTAGTTCTTTTAACCAACTGAAATATATTTATTCCCAATATTGTTTGTGCGCTATTTTGTTTCAGACAATCAGTGCTTAGCATGAGGCTAGGAAAAAACAAGATGATGGATAAGGCTGTGGTTCCTAAATTGTGTACAAATGCACCCCAGGGTACCTCACAGGGAAACTGTGATATCTTGGTACCACAAGCCCTATTTGCTCCAGGCTGTTCACAAGTTCAAGTTTAGACCACATTGTTTTCCTTCTGGTGACACCATGGCTTTGTGAAACCTTTTTGAAAGTTGCTGAGATAAAAAAATGAAGTACCACCATGAAAATCAGCATGGAATAGAAACTGCGGTGGCAGTGCCCACCAGATTCCAAGCTTGGACAAGCTACGCAATGCCCAACAGGTATACCCTCCCATTAGTGACTAATTGTGGCTGTGTACAATGAAATACACTTATTTTCTTTTTGTTTGTGTTTATTATTTCCTATGTGGCTACTAAGCTCAGAGGACATAACGACTTACTAAAATTCTTGGACATAATCACTTAACAAATTGAGCTGTGTGTTCTGTTTCCTTTGGTCATGAAATAACTGTCGTTTTCAGTTACTATCAAAATTGGTTGAATGCTAAGGGCTCCATGTGCAAAGGGAGTTGAAGCCTCTCATATAAGGTCTTCGAATCCCACTTTCATTAGGTACTGGTTGTACAGTCTTGGGCATACTCTCTATTGGTTGGTCATGATCCATGCTCCACTTTTTCTTTTGATTAACTGTGAACACTAGCCCTTACTGCCATGTAAGGTTTTCTGTAAATATTAACAGAGATAATGCCTAGAACATTGCCTGGTATGTAATAAGGGCTCCACTAATGCTATCTGTTACATTTTTTTCTGAGTTTGCAATTTCAGTTCACATCCTTGCAAAACACCGAGGTACTTTGTAAACTCAGGATCACTAGCCCTGCTTTGTGGTTTAAACAGTTATCCTGGGACAATTTTTATGGTATATTACAACCTAATGTGCAGAAAACCCCCTCCTCATTGTGGAATGAGGTAATTCAATCAATACATGGAGGAGAATGCATTTTTATTGTTTTGCCATTTTTCACTTTTTTTGAAAAAAGATAGCCTTAGGGAAATTGGCAGAGGTATTAAGAACACAGCTAGATAGAACTATATTATGAACAAATATACAAAAAGAGAGTTTTTCTATTTTCTGCATCTCTCAGCCTCACGGAGAGTGATACTTAAAAAGAAAGAATAAAAATGCATGTGTAAGTAGCTCATGACATCTATAGGCAGGATATCACTAGTATGAGCACCTCTCTTCCCAGCCTTGGGTAAAAGCAACTGTGTGATTGAAATCCTTTCTCAAGATGGGCAAAGCCAGTGGAGTAGAAGCTGAGCTGACACTCAAGCTCTCTTCCAGGTGGGGTAGGTCAGTAAGAGTAACCACAAAGCACTCTCCAAGCCAGAGCCAAACCATGGTTAAAATGTGCTTTTCTTTTTCCTTTTTTGTCTGTCTCCAAGCATTTATCAACAAATAAAAGACAGTGCTGAAGAGCGACTCTCCAGCAAAGCCTCTCTTTTCCTCCCATTGCCAAAGTTTCTTAACTGCCCTCTGTCCTCTCAAATGTTACAACCAGCTTTTACTGTTGCTCCAACATTGTGTCTCTTCCGTGACTTCGTAAAGCGAAGGGTGAGCAAACTATTTCTGTAAAGGTCGAGAGATTAAATTTTTTAAGCTTTGCAGGCCTCAAGCCTCTTCTGCGACTTCTTAACTCTGCAACCCTAATGTGAATGTGGCCATAGGCAATGCGGACTTCAGTGAGTATGGCTGTGTGCCATGAAAATTTTATTTGCAGAAACTGGTGGTTGGCCAGATTTGGCCCATGGGCTATACAGTTTGCTAGTCTCTGTTCTAAGATGTGATAGAGTAAGAATCTAAATGACTGCACAAGTGAATTTAGGGTTTAGCATGTCAAAAAGATGTTGTAAATTAGTAAAAATCAAAAACCAGGAAGCCAATAATTAATTTTTATTCATTTACTTACTCTCCTAAATTATATTACAAGCATACCATGACCAAAACACTGCATTGGCTAAAGTCTAGTGATATATTAGTGAGTCTTGGTATCAACTATTGATTGTCTGCTCATGACATTTCCTTTCATGTGGAGGGAGCTCCTTCCTCTCTTTTTCCCCTTATTTATTTCTCCCAAGAGCAGTGACTTCCTCTGATTAGTGATTCTGGAATGAAAAGAAAGGGGGTGTATATAGTTTAGCCCCTTCTTCTTCCATTATGCTGGGGAGTGAGTTGCTCCAGGCAGACTTTTTGTCTGCACTTCTTCTGTGTGTGGGTGGGTGGGGGGGAGACCGTGGCGGGGGCAATCTACCATAACTGGTGAGTGTGCCTGGTTTGGGGAATAAGTTTTAAGAAATTCATATGTCTTTAGATATAAGCTATGCTGTTCAACCAAACTTTATCAGTGATAAGGTGGATATTTTGGTCTCCCTGAGCCTTACTCCTTTGTCATATTTCTCAATCAGGTTAAAAGTCAAATGAGAAAGAGGGATACTGTGTACTCCACTGACTTACAGATCTTTGAATTGAGCTCAATACACACAGACTGTGTTCCCACAGAAACCGCAGGAGGGGATACATATTTTTCTGAGAAAAGTTAAGAATTATAAACTGAGTAAAACTAAGGTTAGAAAATAAAACAGCCAACAGGGAATATAACGAGTCTAATCTACTCTTGGGATTGGGAAGGTAGTGTTAGTGGTGGACAGAAAAGGCAAGACTGAGGCTATTTAGCTTTCTAGGCATAGGAAATAGCATGTGCAAAGGCCCTGCTAACAAGGAGAATTATATCCTATTCCAAGGGCCGTCTGGCTTGAAACATGGTCAGAGATACGAGGTGAGAGATGCTGATGAAGAGGGAGGAAGGCACCAGTTTGTGAAGGACTTTGTAGGCTATTTAAATACTGAAGGTGATGCTTAGAGAGAAAAGGGGAGCTCTTGAAGATTTTTAAGCTACCCGGCACCATTGTCAGGTAAATTTTTTTAAAGAAATTGGACAAAAGACTAATTAGGGGCAAAAGTGGATGCTGATTAAAGTCATACGAACTCAGCGGGCAATTCTTAAAACTCCATCACCTTGTTGTTTCTTTTCACATAGGCTGATGACGTCATTCATGTTTCATGGAGAAGATACAAATAAATTAGCAGAAACTTCACACTCTTATATCGTCATCTCTATTAATCACCTGTGTACTATATCCATATTCTCTGCCTCCCCTTTAGATACTGTACAACATGGGTGACAAACTCATTCTCACCAGGGGGCCTCATTAGCCCCATGGTTGCCTTCAAAGGGCCGAATGTAATTTCAACTTTTTAACTATTAGGGAGTAGTCACATTTGTACAGTCCTAAAATTATTTTGGCCCTTTGAAGGCAACTGTGAGGCTGATGTAGTCCCCTGGTGAAAATGAGTTTGACACCCCTGCTGTACAGGGAAGCTCCTGTCTCCCATGCAAGAAAAACAAATCCGTCTGTTCATGAGATCTCATTCCTACACCCAGCACCAGCCATCAGTACTTCCATTTATCTTCTTCTTTTATTAGCAGAGCTTTAGCCAAAGTTAGCTCTAATTACTATTCTTTTCCACTTCTCCAGTTGTCTCCTGAACCTACTCCAGTCATGCTTTAATTTCCATCAACCTACTCAAACGGAAATCAACGTCATGGAAGCCCTCCACACTAAGAAACAAAGTCTCACTAGACTTTTCAGTAACTGGTACAGCTGATCACTGCTGCTCTCCTAGAGCTCTTGTTTTTCCCTTTTGGTTTCTGCGACCCCACTTTTGTTTTCTCTCCTACAGTATTAGCTGATCCCTCCTCTGCTCTTCTCCCTTTTTCTGTCCTTCTCTGTCTAAATACTCTCAAGGTTTCCCCTGCTACCTATTTTTTGTTGACTTCCAGGAAATCATTTCCAAGAATATAAACCCATATGTCCAAGTGCTTGTGTAAACTCTCTCAATGACCACCTGTCTCCCCCATAGAGTCACCCCTACCCTAGAGTTTCTCAGTGAATCGTAACTCCATCCTCTTAACTCCAGGACCAGTTCTCTTGGTGTCCTTCATCCACATTCAATCCATCAGCAAATCCTTTTGGCTATACCTTCAGAATATGAACAGAATCAAGTGATTTTTCTCAATTTCTGTGTAAGTATAATTGTGCCTCAAACCAACTGTCATGGCTTTCTGGATCATTGGTATGGCCTCCTATTGTCTTTACTGCTTCCATCCTTGCCTTCTTACATCTATTCTCTACATACGGGAAAGAACAATATGTGTAAAAGTAAATGACACTGTGTCATTATTTAATTAAAACTCCCAAATGACCTTATTTTGATTGAAATCTGAAGACCTTACTCTGGTCTACAAGGCCCTAAAAGTCTAGCTCTTATTTCTCTCTCCAAACAGAAATCTTATCACTCTTGCTCCCTCCCAATGTCACGCAGCCACACTGAAATTCCTGATGCTCCACGGACATACCTCTCGCTTCAGTGTCTGCACACAGGTTGTTTATTTTCCTGCATGTCCTCCCCCTCACAGAGCTGCTCAATATAACAATTTTTTTCTTTTCAATTTTCAGTTTTGTTTTGATGATACATCATGAAAGGAATTATATTTTGAGGGACGACTCACAATATAATTTTATATTACACACACAAACGCAAGAATGCTCATATGTTCTAATAGAATTATTATAAAAATTATAAAACAGTACTTATTATCATTTTGACTATGTGCAATGCTCACTTGAAATTTTCTGTTTGTGTTCTAGTCTTCTTTATTTTATTAAAAATGCTGCTCCACTGAATTGATTTTATAACCTTCTAGTTTGTAGTTTGGAAACTATTGCCATATAAATTGGTACCTACCTAACAGTCATTCTTTATCATATTCATTTTGCTTTAGTCTAAGGGTAGCGCTCATCTTTACCTGCTACATCATACGTTTACTTATTGTTTTACTATCTTTACCTCCATCCAACTAGAATAGACACTGATAAGTACAGGTACTTATATAACTCTGAGTTATTCAGCACTATATGTTTGGCATTTATTACAATGCCAGACACTTCTGGTAAGTATATATAAGACCCACAAAAGATCTGTTTTGGTAAAAAGTATTGTAGGCATGAATATATTCATGAAATAATAATGTATAAAAGTTGAGATCGGTTAGAGTTTAGGCATGAAGGAGAAAGTTTCAAGGATCTGCTTCAGAATTCTGGCATACACGTTAAGCTACACTGTGATATTATTCCACAAGGAAGAATACTGTGCTCGGGACAAAGTATTTGAAGAGAGAACACTAGTCTAAGGTTGGGCTTGTTGAGGTCAAGCTGCTTTGGAACACCTAAGAGAAGACATCAAGCCCTGAGTCACCTGAATGAAATCCACACAGGTCCCATTCAAGGCATTCAAATTCAAAAGTTCAGGTGCAACGTGTCATTTTGTATTGTCTTTTCTTCCTTTTTTCTTTCACTCTTCAGATTTTTTTCTTAAATCAGAAATCTATAAATACAGATTACCCTCTTGATCACATGTTCTAAGATATAAGGTTATACTTTCTCATTTTAGGAGCTACATAAGATCACATTTAAACAATTTTAAACCTCAGATAGTAATGTAGGTAAATCAGGAAAAGATGAAATTTCCCTGAAAAAAACATCAGAATCTACAATATTATTGTCCATAGATGTAAGCCTTTATAAACTCAGAAATTGTGTGGGACATATGTAGGATAATTCAAGGCCAAAGACTCCGCAAGCTATCGATATAAACATCACTGATTTGAGTCAATGCTGTGACAAGGACTGAAATCCTCAGCTTCCTGGCCAAAAATTTCCTAAAGAGGGATTACGAGCCAGTCAGGCAGTGGCACCTTGGATAATAATAAGCAGGGGATCAAGGTTATTTTTCAGGCCCAGTCACTGCCTCTCAGTCTATGCCTCCCTCCTGCTCTCGGTTTACTTTTAATTAAATGCTAAAAATAAGAAAGCAATATAAATAAAAGTTTTTGGTGAGAAGCACTCGAGGCAACATCCTGGGAATGTTCAATAATAGTAAATAAACATTGTAGAAAAAAATACCATTTTCATTAAATGTTTTGGAAAATTGCAGAGTTAGAATCATATGTGTTGACTTACTCCAGAACTTTGCAATGCTTGACAGTGTTCATTTTACATATCCAAGAAAGTTATGTGACATTCACATGATCTAAAACTTTTTGACAGTGAAATTTCTTTTTTTAAAATTTATTTTGTTTATTGATCTTTAGAGGGGAAAGGAAGGAAAGAGGGAGAGAAATATCAATGTATGGTTGCCTCTTCTGAGTCCCCTTCTGGGAACTGGCCTGCAACCCAGGAACGTGCCCTGACTGGGAATCGAACCCCGATCCTCTGGTTTGCAGGCTAGCACTCAATCCACTGAGCTACACCAGCCAGGGCCAAAATTTCTGTTTTTTGGTCAGGAAACATCTTAGAAAATGATTCATAGGACATAGGCATTCTGGTATTGTGGTGGCTGTGATATTAAAACTTATATTTAAAAATAGATATATCATAAATAATAACCCAGCTTATGTCAAAAAAGCATTGGTACCTACTTGTTCTGATAGGTCTTGTTGTGAACATTGTGGTTTTATTTGTGAAAAGAAATAACAGTCATCATAGGGTAGAATGTTTTAAAAAGACAAGAAAATATTATAGCGTCATAGAGATTTCATGGATCTCAGAATATCTAAGTTTTGAGAATTTTTGTCACCGGAGTTTCTCCCTATTTCTTCTTATTCACTTCTCCTTTTGACCTTTAAGCCCTGCAGGGACCCTGCTCTTTGCTGCTTAGCCCAAGAATCATTGCTAGTGGACTCCTTCAGGCCTCAGAGTTAAGACAGAAATGAAACACTTTCTATATTGTTTTTAATTTTTAAACATGGCTTCTAAAATCAAGACTCAATATGTAATATCTGTGGCTAGAAGTTTACTGGCTCCTTTGAGGGAAAATGGTCTTTGTTTCAACTAGGGCAGAATGTCTCACCAAAGTCCCCACGTTAACGGGATAGATAAGGACAGTGGGAATAGCACCTGTGTATTTCACATTTTGGATGTCCGGATCCAAATGTATTCATTAGGGACACAAAGAATCTGGTTGCAGAAGAGACGTGCAACCACAGGAATCTGAGAGATTGGCTGTTGTTACAGATACAATTCAACAGTGCAAAGATAACTGTACTAAATATATCCTTAATAACTGTACTTGGTTTACTTGAGACTGGGGAATTTTGAGGACGAGAAGTACATTAAATCTTGGGTTGTCATTTGTCACAAGGGGCATGATTGAATTTATAACTGAAGGAAAAAAGACAAAGTAGACATGTCAGTACATCTTTTTTTTAATCTAATTTATACAATTTTTGAAATAGAGTAAGTATTTCATGGTAATTTTTAAATTTTTTATTACTCATTTTTAAGCAACTGACAGTTTTTCAGAGTAAGCACATTTTAAAATTTTTGTTTAGCAAACCTGAACAAAGTGGTTAACGGGAGGAAATCAGTGCTTTTTTTCAAGCTAAGAGTTGGGGATGATGGGGAGAGGTGAGAGGGTGAAGTTCATGGACAGACTAGGCACACATCATTGCTGTAGAGTTTCAGGAAATACATTAATGGTTTATATGCTACAAATACTCTAACCTTGAAAATAATCATTGTTTCCCAACCATATGAGCACCTAAACAAATTGCTATGTAAGAATCATCCATCACTGAGGAAAATAAAAACTTTGACAGTTGATAAATGCATATCCAGCCAAACTACACAAGGCTAATGAAGAGAGACGTCTGGGAATCCGCAGTGTTCTACTTGAGTATTCAGCCGATACCCATCAGCACTTGCATCTGAGAAGAAGACACCAGGAAAGAACTATCCAAAAGGATTAATGGGAACAACGCTTGGTATCACTTAGGGCCTGGAATAGGGCTGATATCACCTCAGACTGGAAAACCCTGTGATTCATGGGACATTGGGTAGAGCCGAAGATGGCTTTGTCTCTGTATTGAGGGAAAATGGCCCTAGAATGAGCACAGCTCTGGTCTCTACTAACAAATATTAAAAGCACCACCTCCTCTTCCATCAAAATCAAACTGTTTTCAAGGAACAATTATGCCCCAAGAACAAAGATCAAATGTACTAATAAGTATTTTTTAAAATTTAGCTTCAAACAAAGAGTGCAAAATAGCTGACATCCAATAAAAAACGAAAGGCATTCAAAGAAGTAAAATAGCACCCATAACCACAAGATAAATCAAGTAATCAAAATTAACCTAGAACCAACATAAATTTACAATGAAGAGACTAGGATAATAAAACAGATACATTCAGGCGAACTGGTGAAGCAGAATGAAAGGGGTGGATCTCTAACCGAAATTAAAAGTGTCCATCCACAGCATCATTTGACCTGCTCTGCACGCCCACTGGACCAGGGGAGTGGAAGAACCAGTTAGGACCACTCTGAGGCTTATTCTCCGTCTCCTCAGAGCTCCTGAATGGGAAGGCGCTCCAATTACAGAAAGCAGATACTGTGTTGGTAATGTAGTCTCTTCTCCCCCTTTTGCTTCTTAGTCTTCCTTTCTCACTCCCCTAACTGTGTATCATCTCCTAAATAAATTACTTAAACTCAAATCCTTGCCTTGGGTTTAGCTTCTGGAAAACTCGGAACAATGATAGGACTATGTTGGAAGTTTTATGCTCAATGTCAGCACTTGCTGTTGTTGTTAGGGAAACAGATGGTGAGCTGAGTCAGAATGCATATAATTTTGACTCCAGAGTTTCATTTTCTTTTAATAATGTGGATATTTTAGGTAAATAAGTGGTATTTGCCTCACTTTTCTTTTCTCCTCACAAAGTTTACCAAGTTGAAGTTAACCTTTTTCATTATATGCAGAGGGTGGGGTCAGTAGGAGATGTTCCTGAGAAATCAGGGTTTTTTTTCCCCTATTTAAACACTGGGATTAAATACAGCAAATTTAAGACTTAAAAATATTATGATTCCTTTAGAGTTGAATTACCCAATTGCAAACTAGGACCTTGACTTTTATATGGGTTGAATTTTAAACAAGGATTTTCCCATATATATCTTATTCTTGTATTGAAAAAAAACCTTTATTCCAGTTATTTTCCCCCATTTCTTCATTTTCTTAGAGGCACCAGAAGTCTCTCGAGATAAGACTCATGGAGGTATCTATAATTTTTGTCACTCTAAGCTGACATGTTAGCATTATTGAAATGGATTTTATTAATGAGAATTCCATCACTACATTTTATCTAAGCAAAGGTGAGGAGATGGCTTCTTTGTGTGTGTACTCGGAACATGCAGTGGGGGAAAGACTACATGATAACCAACGGGTCTTCTGCTGCTGGAATGCATACTTAGACTTCCTCCTGTGATCAGGAACATTTGATTAGCATTTTCCTTATTTTTAATATAAATAGTCTGGGGACACCACAGCTCCTCAGGTATTAGGGAGATGGTTTTGACCTGTGTTCATTAGAGAGAGGATAGTTTGCTTGGAATCAGTTTGCTCTTTGATGGAACAAGCCACTCTGTTTCCACGTGGGAGTTTGCAGTTAGTCCAGGTGCCTAAAGCTGCAACCGAGGGGGGATTTTGCAAAGCTTTAGCGAAACTCCCAGAGCCTCGCTTGGTGCTGTATGGAATAAAAGCTTTTTATAAAGCAGTGAGACAAGGTCTCAGACATCTACAAAAGGCATTATTCAAAAAAAGTATTCAACTAAATCATTTTATTATATCACTATAATAACAGTAATGAATGGGTATTACCTATAATTATTTCTTACAACTCTTTAAATGAAGCTCCTTTCCTTGAACTCTTTCAAAGAATCCCTACCATTTTATCCATCCATCACCTTTGAAAGGATGAAGCAAGAGAGGTTCATTCATGACCCAACCCTATAAATATGATCATCAATGCTTTTCTCCCTAGGAGCAAACCTATCTTTTGTTTAGTTTTAAAGATGATTGAGAGGGAGGGCCTATGATTATAACTTTCCCTTATGATTGGGGCGAATTACTTCTAATAAATATTATAAAGAAGCAGGTAAATATGCAGAGACTGAAGTCATATCTTACAATGAAATAAGTGAAGGCTTAATGGTGCTGTACTCTCCTAGTGACCGTATATCAAATCTACTTTCCCACAAGTGAAGCAAGGGTTGCCAAGAGGAAATGGCTAACAGGAACACATCCTATTGGCGGATGCAACACAATTGGAGGGCCTCTGGCCACTTCCATCATGTAAAAAAAAATCATGATGCTTCAGATATTAAATGAGTGAATTTATGCCAGGTACTCAGCATAGAACCTGGCGTGTAGAAAGGACTCAGCAACTTGATTGCTGTTATAAATCTTTGCATTATCCAAGTCATTATGAAAGAAATTGGTCTTTGTCTTTCTGGCTTTTGAATAGCTAGGATTTAATAAAATAAATGTCAGTGGTACCACAGCAACGAGTGTCCAAAGATCTCTGGTATCAATGTTTTTGCACCTAGCAGGTTCAGAGCATTTTCATTGTTATTAATTTGAGTAACATATTTGCTTTGGAATTTGCTTTATACATTTGATTTCTAACTTTATTAACTTTTCATTGTGTATTAACTGCTTATATAATAAAGAAAAATATATTTCATTTGGAGTTCAACCAGTTTAAGGTGATCTACAAGCCAGTATTGCTTCTTTTTTTCATTAAAAGATTTTTTTTATTTTAATCATTGTTCAAGTACAGTTTTCTATCTTTTATTCTCATCCCAGCCCACCTACTCAATGCTCCCCCCTCCCTCCCATTTCCACCATTTTCACTACTTTTTGTCCATGTGTCTTTTATACTTATTCCTGTAAACCCTTCCCCTTTTCCCCTGAAATTCCTTCCCCTTTCCCCTCAGGATGCGGTCAGCCTGTTCTCTATTTCAGTGTCTTTGGTTATATTTTGCTTGTTTGATTGTTTTGGTGTTTAGGCTCACCAGTATTGCTTCCAATTCACCATGGCATCTCTATATTAAATGTCACCTTTATTTAATGATCAAAGCAATGGGTACTTCTGAGCTGGCCACTGTTCCTCATCTGAAGAGCAAGGCTACTGATTATAGGTTCCCTACCTTTGTATCTCTGGGCCTTCATGGGAACTTGAAAATAACATTAATCTTCTTAATTACATCATAATTCCCACGTTCAGTGTTAAGTTGACTATTCTTTCCCTCGTATCAAAAACTCACTATGTAATATATTTTCTCTTAATATTTATTATAATCCAATGACTGATTTCTCTCATTTCTTCAGAATAGTTTTGTCCTTTCTCTAGGTAAGTGAACACTTATATAATCTGGTCTTGACCCTCAGAAACTTTCCAAGTCTATAAATGGATATTATCTACACTAAATGAGTTTATATATAGATATAACAGTTAACCATGCTTGGAAAATAGGAGATACTGAATAACTGTTGGTTGTTATGGTTCTTAAGGATTGGGATATTAGCCCAGTTCCTTGCTCTGGCCTTGGGGGCTGGTTCAGGTTCAGTTCTCTCCAGCTGCACTGGAGATATCTCACGCTGTGTTGCTGCCCACTATTCCCACTAGAGAAAGAAGTGTCTTATTTCACAGCTGGAGTAGTGCAGCCACATATTGGAAAATTATATTTAGATATATATAAAATAACATATATAACAAAATAATTTTTATTTCAAATGATTTTAATTATTTCAGATCTTATGTTATATTTTTCATGCAGCATTAAGCTATAAAATCAGCATTTCTTGAGTTCTCAGCAGCTACAATTAGTTCCCTGGTAGTTAATCCGTGTGTTTAAAGTGAGTTTTAGTTTTATTTTACTGGCCAAAAATTATATTATGCCTACCCAAACCAAATTGTTCCAGGGTCCTTGACACCAGAAGGGAGGATAATGAGGTTACAATTATAGCAGTGCTTTCTCTACCTGAGGGTGAGTCCACTTTAGTACAAGTGCCGTTTCATATACATGCTTCCTAACTGGAACTCTGTAACAATGTGGGTTCCCAAATCCAATACAATGGGAAATCAGAGTTCCTCTTTTCCTGGATCTTCATTGATGTTTTCTTCACCCAGCATGTCTTACAGAAGTCCCATGCCCTGGGTGCTTCCTTACACGGAAACAGGAGGGTCGAAGTTTATCAATAAGCTCTAAAAGGCAAGGGCAGAGGCACTGAGAATTCCAGAAGCTGAAGCAGCAAATGTGTTCATGTTCACACATTGAAAAGGGGTGTCGCGACTCTCCCATAAGTAAATCCATGACTAGCCCCTGGCAGGAGACATGCGTACCCCACACCCAAAGTCAGTGCTCACCTGTCTTCAGGGCTGGAGGGAAGCCCTGGCTACAGCTCCTCAGGCAGGGTTCCTACATGTGATAACCCCGGAAGTAATTGAGAGACCCCCATAGAAAAAGCTCAGTGTGGTCCCCATAGTTAGTTACATGAAAATAAGAAAAGGCCTGGGGATTTTTTTTCTTACCACCAAAAATCAAGAAAGAAAAAATGTAAAATTTTGATATGAGATTGTTTTGGCCTTCGAGAGTGTGGCTGTCTGGTACGTTATGTGGATACAAAGCACTTTAAGATATAATTAAAGTTAGGTGTCTTTCCAAATTGTACTTATTTGGGAATATGTTGTTTTATTGTGTTTTGCTTTATTGCATTTTCCATATATTGCTTCTTTTCTTTACAAGTTGAAGGCAAGATCCTCTACCAGCAAAAATATTTTGAGTCATTGAAGGCTCAGATAATAGTTAGTATGTCTTAACAATACAATTCATTTTAGTTAAGATATGTAAATTACCTTTTAGATATAATGTTATATCACAAAATACAACTTTAACATGCACTGTGAAACCCCCAATTCATGTAACTCGCTTTATATCTTGTTGTTTCCTTTATATCTTGTTGTTTCTGGATTGAACCCAAAATCTCCTTAGGGATAACATATGGTTGCTGGACATATCTTCCTAATCGTCTACATGAACACATAGTTGGTTCTACATGAACTTTCTGTGACAGTTTGAAGTTGGTTTCCTCTTCTTTATTTTCCCACAGCAAACTGAGGCAACTTTTTTTCATTAGTCTTCCTAAATATTTTCTCACTGTCCCTAGTAAAATAGAGCAGACAAATACACCTACTCTAATTGTGTATTTGAGAAATTGAGATGTTAATATAGAAGTCAGCTGTACAATCCACGAATAAAATTTCAAAGGCTGAAGAAAACTGATAATGAGCTGTCAGAATAGAAGTATTAAATTAGGACAGTGAGGAGTGGCTTGGGAAAGCAGATAGATTTACACCTTATTCCTGCTTTTCACAATAGCAATGAAGCCATTTATAGCAAGCATTCAAAATAAAACAATAAAATAATTTCAAAAATAATAAACTGGAAACAAGAAGATAATACTGGCAAGGAGGCATACAAACTACAGGAGCGCTGTGGTACATTTCCTAAGAATGCATTTCTGTAAAACACAATAGTACAGTGTTATTTCTCAAGACAGAGTTGGTCTTGCCATTCTCAAATATGGACAAACTATAAGGTACATTGTATATGACCTTTCTTATCACATTGTTTCACTATACAACATGGCTTTTAAAAATCAGTCTTCATTCCATCTGAGTATGACATAGCCACTCAGAGTTGTATACAGTTAAATGCAAACATTCACATAGTTTCATGGTAGCTAGTTTATTATAGTGCATACATTCATAAAAAGGTTATTAAATTTGCTGTGAGAATTAAAAGATGAATTTAATCATTCTAATAGATATTATATATACTATTATTCTAACATATTCTCCTCATATACATATTATATATATAATATAATATTTCTTATATATAACACATAATCCTTCTAAGATATATATATATATATATACTGATATTTATTGCAATGTTCTTACATTTGTGAATGTAAATTGTATTTTACTTTTCAACTCTAACAAGGAAACCAAAGAAATCTGAAGCAACTGTGATGTATCTAGAGAAGAACTACATTTAAAATGTGACAACATAAAACTTAGGATATGAAAACCTGGAGTCATCTATTTCTGCAAATTTATTAACTGTACAATGGAGTACGAATCATTTAACTTTCTGAACTTCTGCAATTTCCTCCTTATTAATTTCCAGCAATTAATAAATAAAAGAGACGTGATATTTGGCAGTGCTGTGTGGGCTGCTATTTAGCACTTGGGAAGACTGATCTCAACGCTCACAGATGGACAAACACAACCTAAATCAACCCTGACATTCCTCCTCCAGGTCCAGCCTCCAGCAGACGTATGGAGGACTTCCTGTGTGTCCTGACTCATGGGGCCCACCAGCAATAAAAGGGGGAATGTGCCACATGCCGCAGCGTATACTTTATCATCTGATTTGTAGGAAAGCCTATACACAAACCCATAGACACAAACATGCACACACGCAAAACACCCCAAAATGTGAACAGTTTTTAACTACAGGTCAAAGTAGTTATTATTTTTACTATTTTTACTATTACATTTTAAGGCATTTTCTATTTCCTAAGTTTTATAGTATATACATATTTAAAGCTTTAGACTCACACAAAGAAAAGTCATTGTGACCGATTAGTTAATCATTTAATAGGATGACTTTGTCACGAAGTAATTCACAGCATGTTTGGACTCGTTTTATAACAGGAATTTCTAAGAGGCTTCATTCTTGTCTCCTTCCTGCCTGCCTGCCTACCACAAACAAGCCTTGGTATGTCATTTCCTCACCTCTAAAATTGAAGTAATAAATCTATCTTCTGGGGACACTTGAGCATGGGATTCTATGCAAATGTTTGTTGTCCTGTTTTCATTGTTACCATTACTGGGAGAATTACTTTCTTGCTCTTAGGAGAAGAGAAATAAAGTGTTTTTGAGATATGATCCCCAGCCCGTCTCCCCCACCTTCTGGTATTTTTATTCTTGGTTTATGGCCAGGGGTATCTAACCTTTTGGCATCTCTGGGCCACACTGGAAGAAGAGTTATCTTGGGCCACACATTAAATAAATGCTAATGAAAACTGATGAGCCAAAAAAAGTTTTAAGGAAATTTACGATTTTGTGTTGGACCACAGCCATAGCCATCTTGGGCCACAAGCAGCCCACAGGTCCCGAGCTGGACACTCCTGCGTGGTGGCAGTGGCATGAACCTGAGGGCAGAGATGACCTATTTTGAGAAACCGTGAACCCGGAGTTAAACAACCGCTACTGTTAGAAACCAAGGTTAACTTATATTAGCCAAATCTCAATAAATAATTTTGACATTTATGTTGGTACAGATTTTCTGAAAGACAACTTAAAAAATTGCACATGCATGCATACATATGTATATACATAATTTTAAAATGTTAAAATAACTAACTTGGGAACCAGTGTTTTTACCTTTAAGTAATTTTCACTAAGAAAATAATTAGCTGCTTGTGCAAAATTTTACCAGAACATTTTTACCTTATCCATAATATTCTAAATGTATAAAACTCCTAAATGAATGGTCTCAACAGGGTAATGTTGGTACTTCAAGTGGGAAGTTCTTCACTTGTGTGGCTGGCCTGTGCATTGCAGGAGACTGAACATTAATTTCCTAGTTTCCTTTATCCAGTGAATGCTGGAAATACCTCTACCTTTGTGACACTAAAGACATATTTCTTCCTCCCCACCATCACACACAGTTCTCTCCTCCTAGCAGACCCCTGTTTGAAACTATAGCCTAAACGTTTGCAAGATGGGGCTGGTTAAATAAGTGTTGTTAGATTTATTTATGAAGCTCTTTGATAAGTTATAGAAGACTATTTCTTGACTGAGGAGTGCAATTTGCAATATAATTTACAGTACACACAGAGGTATGTATATTCATTTACCCAAATATATTGGGGTTATAGCTAGATGCCTCTAATCAATAATCAATGTCATACACAATCAATAAGGTTTGTTTTTTTAATGTGTCAAGAGGTTTGTTATTGGCAGTCCACGCAGTTTCTCTCAACCAACAATGTCTTGTAGTTACTTCCTCAAGGTAAATAAGATAATCTCAAATTCTGGGAATCATATCCTCATTCCTGGAAATTAAATGAAAAAGTCAAAGGCAAGTGCTAAAGGCATTTGACTTTGTTAACATCTCATTGGTCAGAATTAGTCCATATGGCTACCCATGGCAGCAAGAATATCTGGGCACCCTTCCCCTTCTTTATCAAGGAACATGTATAAAGGACCCATGGACAAACCAAAGCAGGGTAGGATTGAAGATGGGAGGTGGGAGTCTGGGGAAAGGGGGAGATCAGTGGGGAGGAAATGGAGACAACTATACTTGAAAAACAATAAAAAAATTTAAAAAGAATACCTGGGGAGCTGAATCCTTGGGAAAAGTCCATTGACAGCTGAAACAAAATCAGTATTTTGTTTTATCAGAAAAAAGAATCCTTGAAGTCAGATTACTTACCATCATTTTTCACTTTTATAAATATATAAATTTCTTTCACCACCAATTGTCTTTCTCTATAATTTTAATTTTTCCTCTTGATTATGCAAACATAGCATGCATTTGAGGTCCTCCCTAATATCTATTCTGACTCCTCCTACGGTGTATGTGGAGCAGTAACCTTTCCCCAAAAGAAATAATTTTGCCTCACTAGAAAGAAATTGAATCCCAGCACAAGGAATGATGGGAGAGCATGTAAGGACCACAGTCCAAAGAAAGAAAGCAGTCCATTGCAATTAATATGTGTAAACAAGTATGTTGGGGGTGAGAATTGAGAAGGCCCAATAAGAAAATATGGGAACATTTCTCAGGATAAGATAAATTGCTAACACAAAACATGGAGAAAATATCAAAAGCCTCAAGAAAAATGAGAAACTGGTAAGATGCCCCCAAGTCATTTGGCTCCCTTTGCAAAACCATCTCAACAATCTGAGAACTTGTTGCAAAAGCAGAGACTGAGAGAGAAGTGTGGAAGCTGATGATGTTGGAATTTCTGAAACATGTTTCCTGGTTGAAATGGACTCTATTACCAACCTTCATTTCTCATTTTTCTCTTTCTCCTGAGGGGCTTTTTCATGAATGAATTTATGAAAATGTGAAGTGACAAATTTCTGCTTTGAGAAGAATTTGGGGAGAAGAGAAAAATGGTGGCCTTTGATACTTTATCCTTTTCAAAAACCTCTCAGGGATATTTTTGGGCTAGGAAACTGCAAGCCCATGAATTCAGCTCTTTTAAGGAAATAAAAAATTCATGCTTTCCCATTCCTTCAAAAAAGCCCCAATGTAAGTGAAGACTAAATGATAAGAAAATAAACTTAACCTTTTTATTAAGCTCACTTGCCGAGAGCCTTAATCAAACTCTTTACATTTTTACACTTTCTCTGTCACTAATTTCCAGGAGGCAAACAGAGGTGAAACCTACACAAAAGGACGGAACATTAAGAGGAATGGAGTTATTAAGTGTATTGTTCTTGATTAGAAGGCCAGTTGGGGAAGGACTGACATTGGCCCCTCACACTTCTTTTGTAATTGTTGGAGGCACCATTTGTGGTGCCCCTTCGTGACTCAGACTCGTTAGAACAGCCTTAGAAATATCATTAAAGCAATTAACTTTGTGAACTCCGTGATAATTTATTGTACTTTAACATTGCTTTATTTTTCACTTCAAGTGTATTTTCAACCAGAGATTCGGTTTTTGTATCTTTTATTTTTCATTCAAGATAATCTCTCTCTCCCTCTCTTTTTCTCTGCCCCTCTCTCCTCCTCTTCCTCCCTCTCTTTGTTATTTCTAGAAGTCACAATAGAATATGTTTACTAAGAGTTTTGGTTCCAAGTGACCAGAAAAAAACCCACAGCGTAGACTAGCTTACAAATAATCTCTGATTATGCGCTTAGAAACTGTTCTTGCTTGTCTTGCCTCTGTCTCTGTGTTGGCCTAATCCTCATTCAGGTTCTCTTTTCATAATGGCAAGAGACTGGGGACAGCTTCAGACTGACATCTTTTCTCTCTCCAAGTTCACTGAGAAAGAGAAGGCACCACCCTGTTGATTACGCCAGCCACCGCTAGTGCGTTTTGAAATCATTAACCAGTTGATTGATTGGGGATGCAAAGCCCTGGTTCAGCCAGACCCCATTCATCCCTCTGGAATATATATGGTGAGGTCAGCTTCTTTCAAAACAGCGTGGTTCAAGGCAGGTAGTAATAATAAAAGGCAGTTCCTTTCCCCTCCTCCTCTCACCTTTTCATCTGGAACAAAAATCATTCTTTGTTATAACTTCTTCTGAAGAAAAACCTGAGTATAATCTGATTTGGAAGACAGTGGATCTTGGTTTTAGGGCTGACTTGAACACTTACTATCCTGACCAATTTGGTCGTGATATTTGCTGAGTTTCTGGCTTATATTCAAAATTAATACTTTGGAATAAAGAGTCACAATTTTTCCTTTTAAATGGTGTGATTATTCTAGTTTCATTGGAACCTCTAGCTTCCTTTTTGCTATGAACAGATTAGGGTCATTCACCAAACTTGTATTCCTTCTCATCATACAGTCCTAACAATCAAATTTAATGCTTTCCTAGGAAAACAAAATGTGGAATTAATTTATTTTAATTTATTGGTTTCCCTTTCTGGTTATATTGGTGCCTACTTCTTTTATTTCTAGACCCTGTCCTTCATTCTTTCCTTTCAAATAAAAAGACCCCAGTTTCCAACATGTGGTAACTGACCCCAACCAGCAGAAAACTAATAGCTACAATCCAGGATCTCTGTGGACCCGAACCAGGGAAGCCCACACAATACGTTCTTGTCTCTGGAAAGGAAATTACCACAAGTTAAAAAGGGAAGTCTTTTAAAATTCCTCATGTTTGTTTCAAAGTGCGTAGTAAAATTTGGCGGGTATAATATTAAAACTAAGTAATTGGCTTCGCCCAAGAAGAACACAATGGGGATTGCTAAGGCAGCTACCAGTACACACAAAGGAACATCCACGTCACTTTATTGTTCAAACTTCTCAGTACTTTCGAGCAGGAAAAATATTTTCTTTTTAAAAAACACTTTATTTATTTATCTTTAGTGAGGAAGGGAAGGAGAGAAGGAGAGAAATATCAATGTATGGTTGCCTCTCATGAGTCCCCTGTCGGGAACTGGCCTGCAACTCAGGCATGTGCCCTGACTGGGAATCGAACCGCGATTGTGTGGTTTGAAGGCCCACACTCAATCCACTGAGCTACACCAGCCAGGGCTTGGAAAAATATTTTCAGAAAAAGTGTTTAGTTAAGAAACATACTTTAGACTCTTGAAGAAGAACAAAGTTTGAGGACACACACGTTCCAATTTCAAAACTAGTAATAAAGTATAATCAAGACAGTGTGGTACTAATGTAAGGATAGACATGTATCAATAAAAAAGATTGGAGGGTCCAGAAATAACCTCTCACACTTATGGTCAATTAGTTTTCAATGAGAAGAGGTTGGGAGAAACATTATTTTCAACAAATGACAATGTACAACTATATATCCCCATACAAAATAATGAATTTGTACTTCTTCCTTACATTATATAAAAAAAATAACTAAAAATGGATCACAGACCTAAACACAAGAGCTAAAGCTAAAAAAATCCTCAAAAGAAAATATAAAAGTAAATCTTTGGACGTTGTTAAAACTAAAATCTTTTTTGCTGCAAATTATATCATCAAGAAAGTGAAAAAATGAACCAACAAAATGGAAGAAAATATTTGCAAATATTATAGCTGGTAAGATATTAGTATCTGAAATATATAAGTACTTTGAGAACTCAATAATTAAGAGATGTATCACCAAATTACAATTTTGGCAAAGGATTTAAATAGTCATTTCCCCAAAGAAAAAATACAAATGGCCAATAAACACATGAAAAGATGCTCAACATTATTAGCAATCAGGGAAATTAACATCAAAATCGCAATGAGATACTACTTATACCCACTACGACATTTTAAACAAAAAAAGACAGACAATGGCAATGTTGGAAATAATGTGAAGAAATTGAAACAGTGGTGGCTAAAAAATATTAACACTTTTCCTCCCACCTTCTAAGTTCTTCTGGATGGGCTACTCATCAAATTAACAGAGTCAGATTAACAGGAGAAAACAACCCAAATGCCCATCACCCAGTGGATGGGCAAATAAAATGGTACATACATACAATGAAATATTATGCGGCCATAAAAAACAGTGTACTACTGACTCGTGCTACAATGTGGGTGAACTTTGAAAACACTACGCTAAGTAAAACAAGCCAGTCACAGAAGACCACATATAGTATGATTCCATTTACACAAAATGTCCAAAAAGGTAAATATGTAGTGAAAAAAGGTAGGTAAGTGGTTTCCTTGGGCTGAGGGTAGAGTATAAGATGGGGGAATGATTGCTAATTTGAATAAGATTATTTTTGAGGTGACACATTTTTCTAAAGTTAGATTTTGGTGATAGTTTTACAACTCTGTGACTATACTGAAAACCATCAAAACTTGTCTGAAATTTATAGCATGTACATTTTTTCCAATTTTTTAATTTAATTATTTTTCAAGTACAGTTTTCTGTCTATTACTCCCATTCCATCCTACCCCCCTTCCCCCCCCCCATCCCATTTCCACCCTTCTCAGTTGTTGTCCACGTATCCTTTATATTTGTTCCTCTAAATCCCTCCCCTATTTCCCCTGAAATTCCCTCCCCTCTCCCCTCTGGTCACTGTAGGCCTGTTCTCTATTTCAGTGTCTTTGGTTATATTTTGCTTGCTTGTTTGTTTTGTTGTTTAGCCTCCTGTTAAAGGTGAGATCATATGGTATTTGTCCTTCAACACCTGGCTTATTTCACTCAGCATAATGCTTTCCAGTTCCATCCACACTGTTGCAAAAAGTAGAAGCTCCTTCTTTCTTTCTGCAGCATAAAATTCCATTGTGTATATGTACCATAGTTTTTTGATCCATTCATTTACTGACAGGCACCTAGGTTGCTTCCAACTCTTGGCTATTGTAAATTGTGCTGCTATGAACATTGGGGTGCATATGTTCTTTGGGATTGGTGTTTTAGGGTTCTTAGGATACAATCCTAGTAGTGGAATTGCTGGGCCAAAAGGCAGGTCCAATTTTAGTTTTCTGAGAAAATTCCATACTGTTTTCCATAATGGTTGTACCAGTCTGCAATCCTACCAACAGTGGACCAGAGATCCCTTTTCCCCACACCCTCTCCAACATTTGTTGTTTTTGCTTTGTTTATGATAGCCATTCTCACCAGTGTAAAGTGGTATCTCATTGTGGTTTTAATTCGCATCTCTCTGATAGCTAGCGATATTGAGCATCTCTTCACGTGTCTCTGGATCCTCTGTATGTCCTTCTTGGAGAAATGTCTGTTCAAGTCCTTTGCCCATTTTTTAATTGGGTTAGTGGTCTTCTTAGAGTGAAGTTGTGTGAGTTCTTTGTATATTTTGGAGATTAAACTTTTGTCTGAGGTATCATTGGCAAATATGTTTTCCCATACAGTTGGCTGTCTTTTTATTTTCCTGCTGTTTTCTTTAGCTGTGTAGAAGCTTTTTATTTTGATGAGATCCCATTTGTTTATTCTTTCCTTTATATTCCTTGCTCTAGGGGACATATCAGTAAAAATGTTGCTGCGTGAAATATCTGAGATTTTTCTGCTAATGTTCTCCTCTAGGACTTTAATGGTGTCACGGCTTATATTTGTCTTTTATCCACCTTGAATTTATTTTGGTGTATGGTGTAAGTTGGTGCTCGAGTTTCATTTTTTTTTGCGCATAGCCGTCTAGTTCTCCCAACACCATTTGTTGAACAGGCTATCTTTACCCCATTTTATGTTATTGCCCCCTTTGTCAAATATTAATTGACTGTAGAGATTTGGGTTTATTTCCGGGTTCTCTATTCTGTTCCATTGGTCTATGTGCCTGTTTTTATGCTAGTACCAGGCTATTTTGATTACAATGGCCTTGTAATACAGTTTGATATCAGGTATTGTGATCCCTCCTAGTTTGTTCTTCTTTCTTAACTTTGCAGCTACTATTCAGGGTCTTTTATGGTTCCACATAAATTTTTGAAGTGTTAGTTCTGTGTCTGTGAAATATGCCATTGGTACTTTAATAGGTATTGCATTGAATCTGTAAATTGCTTTGGGTAGTATGGACATTTTGATGATGTTAATTCTTCCAATCCATGAACACAGTATATGTTTCCATTTGTTTGTGTCTTGCTTCATTTCTTTCTTCAGTGTTGTGTAGATTTCTGCATACAGGTCTTTTACCTCCTTGGTTAGATTTATTCCCAGATATTTTATTTTTGTTTTTGCTATATCAAATGGAATTTTTTTCTTGATTTCTGCTTCTGCTGATTCATTATTAGTATACAAAAATGCCTTTGATTTCTGGATATTGACTTTGTAATGTGCTGTTTTGCCAAATTCATTTATTAGTTCGAGCAGTTTTTGGGTAGAGGTTATAGGATTTTCCATGTACACTATCATGTCATCTGCAAACAATGACAGTTTTGTTTCCTCCTTTCCAATTTGAATGCCTTTTATTTCCTTTTCTTGCCTAATCTCTGAGGCTAAAATTTCCAATACTATATTAAATAGAAATGGTGAAAGTGGACAACCTTGTCTTGTTCCTGATCTTAGTGGAAAAGCTTTTAGTTTTTGCCCATTGAGTATGATGTTGGCTGTAGGTCTTTCATATATGGCCTTTATTATATTGAGGAATGCTCCCTCTATTCCCACTTTGCTGAGTACCTTTATCATAAATGGGTATTGTACCTTATCAAAAGCTTTTTCTGCATCTATTGATATGGCCATGAGGTTTTTGTCTTTGCTTTTGTTTATGTGGTGTATTACATTTATTGATTTGCGGATATTGAACCATCCTTGCATCCCTGGGATGAATCCCACTTGGTCGTGGTGGGATTGGTTGTGGTGTATGATCTTTTTGATGTATTGTTGGGTGCAATTTGCAATATTTTGTTGAGAATTTTAGCATCTATGTTCAATCAATCAGTGATATTGGCCTGAAGTTTTCTTTCTTTGTTGTGTCTCTATCTGGTTTTGGAATTAGGATGATGCTGGCTTCATAAAAAGAGTTTGGGAGTTTCCCATCATTTTGGATTTTTTGGAATAGTCTGTGAAGAATAAGGGTTAGCTCTTCCTTAAATGCTTTGTAGAATACTCCTGTGAACCCATCTGGTCCGGGGCTTTTGTGTGATGGGAGTTTTTTGATTACTGCTTCAATTTCAACTGCTGTTATTGGTCTGTTCAGGCTTTCTACTTCTTCTTCATTGAGTTGTGGAAGATTATGTTTTTTTCTAGAAATTTGTCCACTTCACCTAGGTTTTCAAATTTCTTGGCATACAGTTCTTCATAGTAATTTCTTACAATCACTTCTATCTCTGTGGTATCAGTTGTAATTTCTCCTCTTTCATTTCTGATTGTGTTTATTTGTGTCCTCTCTCTTCTTTTCTTGATGAGCCTACTTAAAGGCTTGTCTATTTTGTTTATCTTTTCAAAAACACAACTCTTGGATTCATTGGTCCTTAGAAATGTGCTTTTAGATCCCATTAAATGTGCTATGTCATTTAATTCTGCTCTGATCTTGGTTATTTCCTTCCTTCTTCTTGCTCTGGGCTGTCTTTGTTGTTGTTCTTCGAGTTCTTGCAGGTGTCGGGTTAGGTTGTTTGTTTGAAATGTTTCTATTTTCTTTAGGTAAGCCTGTATTGCTATGAACTTCCCTGTCAGGACTGCCTTGGCCGTGTCCCATAAGTTTTGGGTTGTTGTGAGTTCATTTTCATTTGTTTCCAGAAACTTTTTGATTTCTTCCCTAATTTCAATCTTGACCCATTCGTTGTTTAATAGCATACCATTCAGTCTCCATGATTTTGGGTGTTTTGGGTTTTTTCCTTTGGGGTTGGTTTCTAATTTCAGTCCCTTGTGGTCAGAGAAAATGCTTGGTATGATTTAAATTTTCTTGAATTTGTTGAGGCTCATTTTGTGTCCTATCATGTGGTCTATCTTTGAAAATGTTCCATGTGCATTTGAAAAGAATGCGTATTTAGCTTCTTTGGTATGAAGGGCTCTATATATATCGTTCAAGTCCATTTCATTTAGGGTGTCGTTTAGTGCAGCTATATCTTTGTTGATATTTTGTTTGGAAGATCTGTCCATTTTTGACAGTGAGGTGTTAAAATCCCCTACTATAATTGTTGCTGTCAATATCTTTCTTGAAGTCTTCTAGAATTTTTCTTATATATTTGGGTGCTCCTATGTTGGATGTATATATATATTTATGATGTTAATGTCTTCTTGGTGGATTCTTCCCTTGAGTATTATGAAGTGACCTTCTGGGTCTCTCTTTATGGCCCTTTTTTTGAAGTCTATTTTGTCTGATATTAGAATTGCTACTCCGACTTTTTTTTTCTTGACCATTTGCTTGGAAAATTTGTTTCCAGCCTTTCACTTTTAGTCTGTGATGGTCTTTTGTCCTGAGGTGGGTTTCCTGTAGGCAGCATATGTGTGGGCCATGCTTTCTTATCCATTCAGCTATTCTATGTCTTTTGATTGGAGCATTTAATCCATTTACATTTAAGGTTATTATTGATAGGTACTTATTCATTGCCATTTTTGCACCAGAGTTCCTCTCTGTCTCTCTCTTTTCCTTCCTTTCCTTAAAGCAGTCCTTTTAGTATTTCTTATAGAGCTGGTTTGTTGGAGGCATATTCTTTTAGACTTCTTTTGTGTTGGAAGCTCTTTATTTGGCCTTCTATCTTGATTGAGAGCCTCGCTGGGTAAAGTAGCCTTGGTGGTAGGCCTCTGGTTCTCATTACTTGAAATATTTCTTGCCATTCTCTTCTTGCTTGGAGTGTTTCCATTGAGAAGTCAGTAGCTAACCTTATTGGGGCTCCCTTGTATGTTACTTCCTTTTTCTCCCTTGCTGCCTTTAAGATTCTCTCTTTGTCTTGAAATTTTGCCATTTTAATGATGATGTGTCTTGAAGTGGGCCTCTTTGGGTTCCTCTTGAATGGGACTCTCTGTGATTCCTGGATTCGTGTAACCTTTTCTCTCATCAAATTAGGAAAATTTTCCATCATTACTCTTTCAAATAGGTTTTCTATCCCTTGTTCGTCTTCTTCTCCTTCTGGTATTCCTATTATTCGGATATTATTACATTTCATATTATCTTAGTCCCTCTTCATTCTTTTTGAGCCTCTTTTCCCTTTCTTGCTCTTTCTGGGAGATTCTTTCTACTGTCCTCCAACTCGCTGATCTGATCTTCTGCCTCATCAATCCTGCTTTTCATTCCTTCTACTGTGTTCTTCAGTTCTGAAATTGTATTCTTCATTTCCTCTTGGCCTTTGCTGATAGTTTCTATTTCCTTTTTCATGTTGATATAGTTTGCAGAGAGCTCATTGTAGCTCCACTCTAGTTTCTGGTAGCTCATTGTGAGCTCTTTGAATTTCCTGATAACTAGTGCTTTGAATTCAATATCTGATAGGTGACTTGCCTCTCTTTCATATAACATTATTTCTGAGACTTCCACCTTTTCTTTCATTTGGGCATTGTTTCTTTGTCTTCCCATTGCTTATGAGACTCTTCTTGTTAGCCTCAGCTTCTTAAATTGATCTTTTCTGACTCCCTGGGTTTATGGTGTGAACTTCTGTGGTAGAATACCTGTGAAATTCAGTGGTGCAGTCTCCTGCAGGTGTCTTGATGTTCTCCCCTTCCACCTACTCCTTTCTTTGTGTGTGTGTGATCAGTTGGAGGGGAGGCAAAATGGTTTATGACAGCAGGAGAGTACTTTATGGTATTTACAGTCACAGCCGGTAGAGAACAGATAGAAGATTTTTAGGCTCTAGATAGTGTTAACTGTAATCTTCAACCCAATTTGCCACTTTTAAGGAAGGATAGACCAAAGATAAGTCTCTTGTTGGGGAGGGAAGTCTTGTGAGTTGTATCTAGAAAGCAGTGAGGTTGCGGGTGGTCAGATTTTGAGGTAAGGTGAGAGTAAAGAATAGTAAATAGATGTAGCGTGTGAGCAAGTTGAGTTAATCACTACAGTAATAGAACTCAGGAACCTGTAAAGTGGGCTAAGACCTGAGAGATGTGTTGTAAAGTATTTACAGTGGTATAGAAAGCAACAAACAAACAAACACACAAAAAAAGGGCAAGAGAAGTGAGGAAAAAGCAGTAAGTTTGGGGTGAAAGGAAGGACTAAAACAGGAAAAAAGAAAGGAGAGGAACAGAGTACTGAGAGATACAGCAACAATAAAATTAAAAATATATACAATTACTGAAAAAAAAGTTAAAGTAAAAAAAGTTTACAAAAAGTTTTTAAAAAGTTAAAAAAACCAAATAAACAAACAAAAAAACCCCTCCTCCCTTGTTGGTTTCAAACTGTCCAATCTGGTTTGTCTGGTTTCGGCAGGACCCCTCTGTGGGCTGGGTTTTAGGCCCAGGTGCACACCCGCCCGCCAGCCAGGCTACCAGACTGGGATGCGGGCACCTGCCCACCCAACAGGCTGCCTTGGTCCCACGGGATCTGGTACTGGTCCTTACCAGTCCTGTGGCTGGGGAGAAGTCCTGTACCAGGGGAGAAGCAAGTCAAGCTGCCTTCACAGGAGAACACCTCAGTCCACTTTCCAGTAAAAACTTCTCCAGAAAGTGTGCCTCTCAGCCCAGCCCAATCCCCAACTTGACTGGTTAGGACAATGCTCCTCTCAAATTTCCTGGGCTGGCAGGCTGGTGGGCTGGCGACCACAGAGATTGCCACTGAACATGGCCCCCTGTCCTTGCCACCCTCCCTGCACACCTAGGCAGACAGGTCTCTGCCGCCCAACCCCGCCTAGATGGTGAGGGAGGGAGCCAGCTCTTCCAAGGACCCCACAGCCGGCCCAGTGCTCCACTGGGTACTGGGCTCCCTATGAGTCCTCCGTGGCACTGCCCGCAGACGGAAGCCTCTACACCCCTAACTCAGTGGCAGTGGGGGCTCCGAGGCCATTACAGGCTGGCCGAGGGCAGCTGGCCCTGCCGCTGCCGCTTTTGTCTTTACTCACAGGTGCTGGGGTCCCGATGAGTCCTCTGTGGCAGACGCCCCTGTCGCTGGGCGAAGGCAGAAGCCTCTGGGCCCTGACCCCTGCGGCAGCCGTGGCTCCAGGGCCATTATGTGCCAGCCGAGGGCTGCTGCTGGCCTGGCCGCCTCTGTCCTTACTCCCATCCCTGAGACCCCAGCGGCCTGTAGCTGTCTGGTTTGTCACTATCTCTGGTCTCTTATTTTCATAAATGCTGGGGAATTGTTGGTTGGGGAATTGATTGCGCTGTTCTTCTGTAAATCTGCCAGGATTTTCTCCCAGGGGTACGAGAACTGGAGTCGCTCCGCCCTACTCCGCCACCATTTTCCTATAGCATGTAAATTGTATCTCAATAAAGCTTTGTTTTTCAATAAGATGAAAATGCCTACACCAACCACCAATACTCAGGAAGATTAATTTAAAGCAAAGATATGTTTTTAGAGAAATGGTCCAATTATGAAATATACGTTTGAATACGTGAAAACTTTGAATATAAATAATTAGTTTGTCACCTGTGGAATAGAAACTTTGTGTTTGCTACTCTACCAAAAAGTTAACTGTATGCATTTAAAGTAGGGGCACTAGCCATTTTACCCTGATCATTCCAACTTCTCAAGTCTGTTGAATACCACCACAGGCAAACTCCTAATTATTAGATAGGTATAGACAGATAGAGATGACAGCTAGATGATAGGTAGATAGACCATAATGGTAAAGGGGCTGCTTGTGAAATGAAATCTAAAGTATTACTTTGAGGTGTCTTTGGAGTCTTACTTTATTATGTGTATTTTAAATATTCAAAAGGTAATATCTTCATAGTAATATTGATTCATTTTTATCAGTATAGAAAAACAAGGACGTATGCAAAAATGAAAATAAAACATAGATTCTGACATCCATCTAGCCAGCGTGTTTAAGTAACTTTGTTTAGGAGAATAGTCTTTCTCCAGAATAAATCATGCATTAATTTTTGGCTTTAAGTGTATTTTTCTAGTCTGAATTCTGCCACATGGCATGAGGCCAGGTGCAGGAATATTTACTTTTCTTTCACTAGGTGTTGAAAACTTGTTTAATCCAGAATTAGAGGAATACACACAGGTGGTGGGAAATAATTTACTGCCTCCATACATATGCAGCTCCTACAGACTGTTGAGGCACATTAATAACCTTGAAACTGCTGAGACTGGTTATGTTGACAGAGATATCTCTTCTTTCCTGCCAAATTTATGTTCATAGGTTTTCTGGTATATTATTCTGTATGCTATAAATGTAGATAAATTCTCAACTCTCCTCCAAGTTGGCATCAATGGGAAACAGGACAGGGAACATTTGACTGTCCATGAGCCACTAATTCAAAATAGAGACAGCAGATAGATCATTCCAGTTACAAAAGTCAATCTTTCTTTACTATTTCAACCAAGCCTAGAGCACACTGACTGCATCTGAACTAAAATCTGGGACTCAAACCCACCTGTATTTTAAACAAACCAATGAATATTCCACAAACCTCCCCTCCCCTTAGTTGTGGGAAAGCAACTGGAATAATTGAACTGGTCTTTTGCTTTGTTTTACTTTCCAGTTACTGGTTTCCAGTTTCCTGGTTACTCCCCTAACCAGGAACCCAAAACGCACACACACCCTGCTTTTGTTCTCGGTTTTGCCAGGGATATAGAAGCGTCATCACAGAAAATGGTAAAATGCATTTGCTAAATTCAATTCCTAATTGTAAGAGATCTTTTGTTGTTAGCATCCAATTGTTGTTATTGGAAGTCCTGGAGCCAAGAGAATTGGAAGGACAGCAAAATTTCCCTCTTGCCCTGGGACGAGACACACCACAGGGATAGTCCCGCCAGCAGAGGGCAGTGTCAGACCACGCACAAAACCCGGCTGGGGCAGCGCTTGGAACCTGCCTGGCAATCTGTAGTTAATAAAGAGCTGGGCGGGGGGACAGAATCACTGGCTTTAGAAGAGATTTATTTCAACTACACGAGAAAGTTATACCGCTCCCTGAGAAAACTCCGTCCGTGGAATTCACAGAGGGACAAAGTGTGCCCTGTGATCAAAGGCTACAGGGAAGCCCTAAATCATCCATCGAGGTTCCATTCTCTGGTGCTGCCAGCCTCCGCCCACGTGGTGAGACCTCTGAAGATGGGCCTAATTTTCATAATTTTAACAACGAAAAAGGGATTGACTTCCTGATCTCCTGTTTGGAGAGGTGGGTGGTTTGTAAATAAATCTGAATCAATAAGCTGTGGACTCTTTCCAGATGAAATTAAGAAACATGGTTTATCGTACCAGGTTAGCTATAACTAGCAATGTGACTAGTGAAATCTCTGCACTTCTCTGAAAGTCAGTTCAATAGTTTAAAAGTGGATTGCACTAGACGATTCTGAAGGCAACTCCAGCTCTAATAAGAAGAATGTGACTGTGCCTTCAACAGCCTTTGAATAAGGTGCTGTAGGCAGGACACTCAAAATGAGATACTACTCATTTAGATTCATTAGATGCCTCCAGGGTGTGGGAACTCCCCTTGCGAGTCTTGGTGATTTAAAAGGAAGAGGTTCCTACTTCTCATTTCACTACTTCTCTCCCTCTTCACTGTTGAGAGCCGCTTGCACATGACGCGTCTGAGAGCTAAATCCAGAGAAGTCTACCTTCCAGCACTAGGAAAATTAACCTCAGATGTGTGCATTTCATTAGGCATAATCTAGAGTATTGATCAATTGATTGGTTTTTATGATTTAATAACTTGCCGACATTTAGAACTGATGAGACTTACCGTAAGAGTCCCAATGTCAAAACAAGCAGACATGTCATGCAGCGCTGGAACTCATTCCCATGTGGCAGTCCCCAGAGCTGAGGGATGCCACTCCCTTGGGTGCTTACGTCCCGGGTTCACCTGGATCTTCAAGCTGTGCACTTCTCTCCTGTAAATGGTCGTGCCTGGCCACTATGAGCAACGCAGTGTGTGTACACCAAAACCAAAGTCTGGTTTCTGTTTGTGTGTGCTTGTTTGTAAGGAACTTTACTCCTATTTTCTTCAGTTCATGGATAGACAAAAAGTCGCAAAATCTCCCCACCTCTGCTTCTTTCTCTATTGATGTTTTAATTTATTTTCCCCATTTAATGATAATTGATAACTAACTTGCAGGTTTAAGGCATCACTATTCCCACCAACCAAAATGATATACCTACATCTCACCAGAATTTTAGTGATAATTTTTAAAAGTTCAAGCTTTAAGGGATTCAAAAGAAACAAATATAATACAATAAGAACAATAGAATTGGGAGGGTGAGGAGGCTTACATTCAACTCAAATCCTACCAGCAAGACTATCTACACTCAAATAACAACAGTAACTATTACAAATAGACCAACAAATTACTGGCCGCTTCTTGTGTGTGTGCCAGCCCTGTGATAGGTCACTGAAGTTGCCATTTTATGAATGGGGAAATACAGCCTCTGGGAGGGGCATTGATTTGCAGGAACATGTGGACTTGAGGAGTAGGAGGGAATTTAGACCAGTGAGTCTAATCTCTCTACGGATCAGAAAAATAATCCCAAAGTAGCTATGATTTTAGAGTGAATTCTGCACTTTGCAGCCGCAGGGATCTAACTGAAAATATTGACGTGGCTCCTTCTATTTACCTGTATTGTCCCTGGGTATTCTATTTTATTAATCCCCGCTGTTATTTATGTTTATGCCCATCTTCCTAATGAAAGGTTATGGACTTCAGGGATGTGGTCCCTATGTCATTCACCTACGTACCTCACCTCAATAATTCTCATGTAACGTATACCCTGCTACTTTGTGATACTAAATCTTAGGCTGTACCAGGGCAGGTCCCAAAGGCTGTGGCGGAAAGGTAAGTGGCCATATGACAAGTCTTGCAACACCAAATGGAACATCTGAGAAGGGCGTGACAGGGCCTCTGGGGATGGCAGCTGTACATGCAGCTCCAGCTGAAATTCCCTAAGCACGGTTGAGGAAGTGGAAAGAAGATGAAGTGACAACATTTGCAAATAAAATGCCCTGTGGGCGCATTTTGTATATTCAAGCAAGCAGCCTTGCCTAGAAAAAAGCAGAGTCCATTAAGAGAGGAGTTCCTACCCGTCACCTTTTCAAGCTTCATTGATTTTTAGGCACAAAATAATGACACGTATGCAGATGATTAAAGTCACGGAGCCCATCAGTAAGGAGGAGACTCACCAAAAGCCACTAGAGAGGTTGTGATTAGTGTTGGACTTCTAAAAACAGAACCGAGTTTTCATCTGAGTATGCGCTTCTCCTCTTATGAACAACATTTTCCAAATAAACTTGCAGTCTTGAATGAGTTCAAGGACAGTAATGGCAAGGAGATCTCAGCGCTGAGAAGACTAGCAAGTTGCCTGCTGGTGTCTAAATTGCTTCTGCACACAAAGTGAGTGCCTTAAGCACAGAAGGCACTCAAGGTGTGGTCTCAAGTTTCAGAGGGCCTTTTGTTATTGTGTTGTGTTCCAATACAACTTTATTTAGGGACACACATTTGAAACCATAGTTTCTGACCCCTGCTCTTAAACAAATAACTCCTCATTTTAAAAAGCTTTAGCTCTTTCTGTAGTGGACATAGAAAATTGTAAGATATTCGATATGGTGCTTTGGTATACATATATACTGTGAAAATATTTCTTTCATCTGTTTAATTAACATATCCATTACTTCACATATTTATATCTTTGGTGAGAACATTTAAGTCTAGTCTTTTAGCAAATTTCAATAATTATACATTATAGTACCAACTATAGTTATTATGTTATACACTAGACCCTCAGATCATTTTTTATTTTATAGCTCCAAGTTCAGAAGGCCTTTATTTTGTGAACTAGACTATTGAGTACCACAAATCACTAACTTGACCCAGATTACCTAAAGTTAGTGTCAGGGTTTAAATTTTAGTCTTCTGATATCACACCCAGTCAATTTCTACCTAGTGGCAAATCTATTGCAGTTCTAAGAATAAAAGGTATGAAATCTTTAAAAAAAAAGGCCTAAGGTATTCATCTACTGAAACACCTTTGCTTCCCTAACAAAACTATGGACATTTGTTTGGAATATAAATCCAACACTGTTTTTCCCAGATTATCATCCCCAAACCAAATTTTTAACTTATTTAAGATTGATACTTCCTTCTCATTTTCCACTGTAGAGGAATTGTAAAGACGTGACCCGTGGTACGGACCTTGAAGTCAGATTGCAGTTTACTTGCTCTATAACCTTGGACAATTTATGAACTTCCCTTTGCCTTATTTCCTGAGCTATAAAATGTTGATAATATGAATCTACTTCATAGGGTTAGTGTGGAGATTAATGTGTATACATATAAATTCTATATGTATATAACTTTATAACTTTCTTACTTATACCTGTTATGTACATATGTAAAACAAGTATCTGGCACACCAGTATTATTACACTAAGAGATATTTATGTATTTTAAAGATTTTACCCCAAGGTTGCCAGATTGACTCAGCTATCACAGCAGTCATCATGGTCAATTTCTAAACAGTCCATTTCTGTGCATTTTTCAAAATTACATAATATATTCCTGCAGACATATGTACTACTCTGAGGCCCCCAAAGTCTGTCTATCATGAGAACATACCGAACTTCCAGGAACGGAAATGTGTAGCTCTATGGGACATGGAAGAGGGGACTCTGCGGAAGAGTGACTATTTTCGAACATTCTAAAATTACACTAGTGTTCAAAGAACACTGCTAACGTGCCAACACCTTTTCCAAATAAAACCGTACTTCTGAGTGGGGTCAGTGGTGACACCACAGGGCTGTAGCGTGGCGTGAGAAGTGGACGGGGAGCCCTCTGGCATCACTGCCCCTCCCCACCCCCCTTATTCCTCAGCGCCTGGTGGACGCCTGAATGTCCGGGCAGAACTACGAGGAAGTAGAGGTCATTTCAGCGTATTAACCACAAAAAGCCATAAAGGGGTTATTTGGACTTGGCTGGTGGAGTAAAATTAAAAAAAAATAGCATTAGTGGGAAAGTAGTTAAGTTTTAGTTGAGTCCTTTCCTCTTTTCCTAGAAGTAGCAATATTAATTTTCAGGACATATCGTGCGCACTAGGAGGTGTGGCAGAAATATTACTGTGGCCACCCTGCTCCGGGGTAGACAGGGATGCAAGCTTCCCCGTTCTTCTGACCTCTTTCTCTCTCTCTTTCTCTCTCCCCCTATAATCAAAACATAACTTTTTCAAGTGACTTTCATGAAGAGGCATGAGATTTTTTAAAACAACGACAGTGAACCGAAGCCATCCAGTCTCTGACCGTAATTAGCTTTGCTACCTCAGGCAAGTTGTGAACGCGACCCCCTCCCCCGCCGCAACACGCACACTCAAGGTTTCATCCTTCTCCTGTGTCAAAGGAGGAAGCTAGATCTAAGTTTGTTTCCAGTTTTGACATTCTGTGGCCTCTACGACCTCCAAAGGGGTTGTTCTTTGTTTGCTGTATATTTAAGCGGGTGTTGTTGGTTGGGAGACTAGGTGAGTAATAGCAGAAGACTGTCAAGGAGAAAGAGGACGTAAGACTGGATAGGATATTAAAAAACTGAATTGCCGCAATTGGGGATTGACTTGAAAATAGATTTGGGAAGCACTTATACAGGGAGAGTTGAACAATGACTTATCATTTGGTTTAAAATGTTAATGTCCATTATAGGGCAATGAATTATGAAGGTAAGAAGAAAAGGATATTCATCATGTCAATCCAAATGTGAATAATATTTTGTGCTACCATCTGTGAATGCACGCGTGTGTGTCTAAGCATTCACCTCCAGGGTGCATGTGTGTGTATAGGTATTGGCAACATATAGGGCCAGGCAAAAGTAGGTTCACGGTTGTTCATACGGAAAATAATATAGTAACTAATAAATAATAATACAAGGGTAAACTCTGTGTTTTTCACTTTTGCCCCACCCTGCAAATGAATCACTATATATCATTTATGCAGTAAAGATATATTAAAATTTTTGTTAACTTTGAGAAACCCAATAGAAAATGGAAAAATAACTTTTCCAGGTACTTCATAAGAGGAAATAAAGGTGCACAATAAACATATAGAAGGTACTCAACCTAATTGTAACCAACAGACTACCTAAAAATGAAGTTATGAAGGGGTACAATTTTGCACCTACTGTACTGGCAAAACAAGAAGACATACTCCAAGTGTTAGGTAGGGTGTGGAGCAAAAGGGCTGACCAGGTGTTGGTGGGCTGTTCTCATATATGCGTATAATGGCTGAATTGTTGAAGCTACTTCAGATCTAGTTCAACTGATGATACTCGTGAGATAAAACCCAACAACTCTAGTTCTGGGTATATTTGAGTGTCTTCTGCATGTCACATGTGCGAGGATGTTTGAATCTCTTTGTAATAAGCCTTCTGAAAACAATATGCCCCACAGAGACAAGCTCTGTTTTTCTTGTCTGTCTTATTTTATTCTAAAGGAAGTCCAAAAATCACTATCAAGCTCTTTAACAAAAGAAGTTTGCTGACCCCTGGTGAAGACTAAGGGGAAGACTTAGGGATCCAGGCTCCTAAGCAGTACTCAGAATGTTAAAATTGGGTGGCGAGGGGATGAATAAAGCAATACCGATGTCAAGGGTCCCTGAAGGTTGCTGCAGGAAGATGCGACACTTTGCTAGAGCAGCATTTATCAGAACTGTGTCACCCAGACTTCTAAGTGTATGCATCACATCTGAAGATCTGTGTCTGCCTTGAGCACGACCAGCTCGTGGAAAACAAATGTTGCAATCATCCCGTGAGGTCTTTGACAAGTCCTCCAGTGATTTTTCAGAGAGGATTCTTTTTCTTCCATATCCTCACACTTCTGTTAGGTGTATTCTTCCACCTTCAAAAAGGATCAAAAAGAAGAACCTACAGTACAAAGTTTTCAAAAAAGAATAATTCAAGTTCGGTCACAGAAATTGGAATAGTTCTTTCAATTAACACTCATTTTCTGCTTTAACCAAATGTATGAAATATGCTACCATATGCAAGAGACTATTCATTGAGCATCTAGGTTCAACTATATTCTAACATAGTTATTTACTGGAAGTGATTTTAAATACTCCGAAGAAGGGGATAATAGATACATATTGTCTGCCACTCGATTTTAGATATCCTTTCAGAAATCTTTAATACACATGTCTTGCTGTTTTGTGTTGGTTTGTCATTGTGAATTGTTTGTTTGTGTGACATAAAGGCATCCTTAAACGGAGGAGGAGAAATCGCCACGTGTTTCATTGCATCCAAAGTCTACTTCCATAAATTATATTCCTCAGTTAAATTTTATGTGGTCCATTTTAATGTAATGACATGCTAAACTTTTATGAAGAAAATATTTTAGAAGGCATCCTAGTAGCATAAGCCACAAACTTTTCTTCTCTAAACGCATCTCAGCCACTTACACTGAGGTTCCTTCTTCATTAACCCACCTATTTGTTCATCAACACAAGCATCTACCGACCGCCTCCACTGTTAGGGGGCATGCGCTAGCTAGCATGGCGTGGACAGAACAAAGGGTGGTGTGACTCCTGACTTCAGGAAGCACAGCAGTCATTTAAAGCCCTGATGTGGTATTCAACATGAAAAATATTTGAATGCTGGATTCGGCATTCAGGAGATGTAAGATATCTTCTATACCATAGTTATCTTTATTTGACATACCTACTCATTAAAGTTTTTTTTTTTTACTTAATACATTTTCTTCCTGCTAATTTTACATAAAAAAATCACAGGTCATATGCAGTAAGCTGTAGATGACAGTAGGGAGATGGAATTTGGAGGTTACATTTGTTACAGACTAAAGGCAGATGACAACTAAGGTATTTGGGCTTTGCTAAGTGAGAGACATGGAAAGTGTGGGGCCATGGGAAGGGAAAGTCTTGCTGGTACTTGTTTTTTGAGTTACAGTACTGCCTCCATCCCCTGGCCCCTAAACCATCCTGTACGTGTGGGACTGAGTTAGCTTTCTGGGAGAAGAGGGAATATACTTTGAAAATAGTATTTTGCAGTCATTCATATGAGACTATTTCATTATTTGAATCTTTGTAAGATATTTTATTTTGTCATAGTAATGCTAAAACAAACTTTCAGGAAATATTAAAAAAACATATAAAATATAAGAAATAGTTATAGTATAAGCCCCACAATTAGACATAAACATTTTAATATCTTTAAAGATTTTTTAAGCTGGAAAGACATCTTTGAAAATTTCACAAAATCTTATACAATTAAAAGAATGTTATCCACAGAGCTTGCTGTTTTTCTTTTATGCCTTATGCTGTGGTAATTTGTCATTCAATGGAATTTTGTTTAGAATATGCTTTTTAGTGTCTAAATAATATTCTATTCTATGTGTCATCATTTAGGTATGCTAGCAGAAAGCCAGTCACAACTTAAGCCTCAGAACACTTTTTAAACATTAAATAACTGTGCAAAAACACTCCTGAAGTAGATCAAAGATAATTAATCCACTCTCGAGTGCTCTAATTGCCTCAAATATTTTCACCATTAATTAGGAAAAGAAGAATGGGATCTTAGAACATCGCGTTTGTGCTGCAGCAAGAGTTGTTTAGCAGATCCATTAATTTAAATGGTTTCTTTTGACTTTACTGTTATTTTTAAATGCTGGAAAGTTCTATGCTTCCGGGGAGGTGTTCTGTTTACAGATTTGTTATATCCTTATGTACAGTCCCCATTGTTTTGGTTTGGGGGACACATTACTTTAAAATATATGTGGTTTTACGTGTATGACATGTGCTTAAATCCATGATCTCGTGAGCCTCATCACCATTTGGCTTTGCCATGGGTATGAGCTCTTCGGGACTGCTGGCATCCACACCCCCTCCCTCTTTGTAATGGTACTGTGTTTTGTACTGCTTTCGCCTCCTCTCATTCAGACAACCTGAGCCAAGGGAAGCTGGTTCTAACACCAGCCCCAGGGGTGGCTAAAAGTTTCCATTCCTGAGTCCCCACTCACTGCTTCATTTATGTAGTGGATTCACTTGGGGACAATGACACCTGTTTAGATGAGAGGTATGGGAAAATAGTTCCTTTTTTCTTCTGAAGGAACTGAAAAGGTCCTTTGCCAGGGTGTATGTAGTCTGTGGGAAGATCTGGCTATCAATCCCAAGTGAAGATCCCCGCTTCACGGAGGACGGCAAAATCATCACGATGTCAACTTCCAAACCAGTAGCGCACAAACCGTGACTCACTGTATCTTCCAGGGGTTGGGAGTTGCCAGGATGACTCAACACCTAGCCATGGGTTGGAACAACACTTGTCAAAAGGAGAAGAGAGGCAGCAAGATCGGTGTCTCTGCGTGTGCTGCTCTCCCATGGCCTGTGCAGGATCAGTGGGGGTGGGTGATATTCTACTCATGGGGCTGGTAGGTGCAGGTGATCCATATGCTTAAACAATACGACAATTTCACTGGATACCCAGAAGTGAGGAAAGTTTTCTCCTAGTGAGGAAGAAGAGGCTGAGGCCGAGGAACAGCTAGGCACATACCTTCCATACAGGTGAATGTTTCAGAGCCAGGATGCTGGCTGGAGGAACCCTAAGAGGGGTGGTAAGTCCTGTGATGTCTGCCTGCGAGTAGATGGTGTTAAAGAAACAGAGAGCTCCAGGAGCGCACCTGCTTGTTATTCCACTTCCTACATGTTTGATTCTAGCTTTCCCTATTGTGTCATTACTGTAGTGATCGGGGTTGTTATTGTTGCCATTTTCCTTTATTTCATCTCCTTCCTTCCTTGAAAACTATGTTGTATCAAAAGAGCAAAAGTTGCTGAGAAAGTAACCAAAGCCAAAAAGAAGAGGCATGACATAGAAGGAGAGCAGGGGAGGGGGTGGAGGAAGGGAGAGAGAGAGAGAATACTGGCCAGTCCCAATGATTTGATTTGGACTGCAGGAAAAACTTCTCCCTGAGGACCTTTCAATACTAAGAGCTAATGAATTTCTTTTGCTGTTTAAGTCAGTTTGAGCTGGCGGTTTCACTACTTGCAAAGGTAATACCCCAAATGATACCAGCGTGAAATTTGCAAAATGAGACTTAAAGAAAACCAACATCAGGAAAAACGACCTGCCTAAGATAACAAAAGAAGAAAACATTAGAGCCAGAACTTGAATTCAGGATTTTCAGAGTCTGAATCTAAAGCTTTAACCTTCCCTCGTACTTGATTGCTTGGTTAGGCATAGTTGGAATTTTGAAAAAAAAATCAGATGGAGTTATTACTCTCAGAGACAAGTTTTTGTTTGCTGTTTGTTTTGCAAATGCTTCTGTGAATGCTCATGAGCCATCTGCCTATTGTGTGAGTAAAGAATTGAGCTAGAGATTATATGGTTCTCTGACCACCAGGAGCCGTTGAATGCAGCAACCAGATAAGGCTGTTTTTCATCTTTTTCTTTGTCGGGGACGGAATGGGATTTGGTGACTTAGGGCACTATTTCCAACTTCAATAGGTAAGATCTTAGACCTGATGATGACTGCTCACAGACCCTATAATCGTAGACACTGCAGGACGGACAGGCCGACATGCGCCCAAGTGAGCAGGGTGTCAGAGGGCAGGAAGGCTCTCCAGGTAATTGGTATCTCACACAGGCTGTTCCTGCTTGGAAAGTACTCATTTGTCTCCATTTTACTCTGACTCTCCAGGTAGCCATGGCAGTTCAAAAGCAGAGGGGTCTTTCCTTGCAGACAGGCGCTTTCGAACCACAAGGCTGCTTTCTCTGTACCACAGCCAAATTCTTCTAGGCAGGGGTTGGGGAGAAGCTAATAGGGCAGAGATGTATTTTCCTTTCTGGCTGGAATTGTTTTCACTGAGAATTCAGCTAAAGCAAAGCCATCTATTACTGTCTGCTGGTTTTCAGTGTTGGCTGAGGGAGATAGATGGACAGCCCGAGCTCCAACAAAGAAGAATTTTAAAGTCAGGAAATGCGGGTGTTCCTTTCCAAACCGCGGCAGCTCCAGGCTGACTGGTGTTTGCCTTGGGTTCTAGTCCTGCCTCAGGTTTTACAGCGGTGAAGGCGGATTCCCTAAATCAGATTCTTCTATTACTGTGCTGTTATGATTTGAATCTTGTATTTGGTTTCATCCTGCCAACTCACATTATTTTTAGTTTAATTTATTGATTTAGTTATTATTTAACACCTTTGTAGTTTGTGAATCTAACATTTCATAATGAAAATGTTAAAATCTACATAAAAATTGGAAGAATTGACCATCAACACCCATATGCATACTCCCTAAATTAAATGACTTACTTTTGCTATATTTGTATTGTTATAGAGCTATCTATCCACTTATGTTACTATCCATTCATCAGTTGATCTATTGTTATGTTGGTGTCAGCACTTCTTGTGGGGTCTGTGGTTTGTAGACACATCACTTCAATCTCTATCCCCCTCTTCACGTGGTCTTCTCTTGGTGTCTCCTCTGTAACTATAGGCAAATCTCCCCCTCATTTCTCTGAGACAGAGATCAGTCATTGGATTATAATGACCTTTTATGCAAAAAAGGTCACATTTACAGATGCCATTGAATACATCTTTTGGGGGTGCACATTCAACCAATAGTGAATAGATGAGTGAACTCGTGATGAAGAGTGCGAGTCCCAAACTGGGCATGGGGGGATATCAAGTCCTCTTTCAAAGTTTGCTTCTGTCAGTCTCTCAGAAATTGAGTAATTCGTGCCCCCCTTCTGGACCTCAGGTATTTTATCTGAGAAAAAGTAAGGTTAGATTTGGTCATTGCCAAGGTCCTTTCCAAATCCATACTATGAAACACTATCTTACATTGCTCTTATCCTCAGGCAGCTCCCTCTCTTCCCACATCACTGCTTGAGTGCCCCTCTTGTGGGGTCCTAATGCACGCTGGGCTAATCCATATCACAGCGTCTAGCACAGCGTCTTATAACTACCAAAACATGGTATGCAAAGTTTCTTTTGTAAGAAAAACTCTGATGTGATTTTATTCTAGTTCGCCGAGTTTCTCTTTTATTTTCGATCAATATCATTACCTCTTTCTTTCTGTGCACAGGAAATATATCCTTGAATACTTGAATTCGGTAAACACACTTCGGTCACCCTGCTTCTCAGTTATCTGTGTATCAGTTATCTTCTTGTGTGGGTTTTAACCCCCTGAGGTTAGTATTCTGACTGCTCAAGTGAAGAGAATATCTAATCTAAACAGTCAACTCTTGTCACATTTTGTTCTTGTATTTTGACAAGTGTGGCTTCGTTTTCATTTATAGAAATGCCTCCCAGTCACCAGGAAATGTACTGTAATATTATTGTGTGAAAATAACAACATCTGAGTAATACGAACCGATGCAATTGCCTGTAAATAATCTGGTGTACATGTTGGTCAGGAAGATTAGTGTGGTTTGCATAAATTTACAAAAGTACATGGCATATTTAAACTAGTCATGTAAACATTCCTGTACCATATTCCTGAGAGAAATAAAAAATAATTATAAATTGAGGTAATGCTAACGAGGAAATAAGTAAAAGGTTAAAGTAGGACTTAGTCATGGGTGGAATACTCAGAGCAAATGATCAGAAAAGATCTTGCTGAAGAGGTGATACTAAACTTGAGGTGGGAAGCATGAGCAGACTCTAGCCATGTGCAAAGTGAATATGTGTGCCTTTGAAGAGTATTTCAACGTGACAGGCAAAGACCTTTTGTCAGGAAAGAGTGTGACATGATAACGATGTAGTTAGACTGAGTAAAAGAGAAAGTTGCTTAAAATGAGGTTGTGCAAAAATCAAGAGCCAGGTGATGACGGATTTTATTATATCAGGCACTAATTTGGATTTCCTTCTAAGTATCCTGGGAAGATATTGAAGGGTTCTCAAGATGAGTCATGGTCTGATCTGAGTTTCTGGAGAAGTGATGGTGGGTTGGATCAGGTTGTAGGGATAGCTAGATGAAACACAATGCCGCAAACACTCAAAAACTGAAGGCCAGTCAGAACACAAAAGGCAAAGCAACCTGAGTGGTAAGTCACAGATATACACGTGTCCCTGGGAACAAACTAGGTGAACAGAATTTGACAGGTGTATTTGCAAAGACTGGTACAAAGTATCCAGCACAATACCATGAATTTAAATGAGCTACTTGTCTTGGTCCACTTGCTTTGTCTTCTAAATCTCCTCATTTCTAATTGATGTTATTGTGTACTTATTTATACTTTCTAGGTAACTAGAAGTTTGGTTTACTAATTTGTTGGCTCACTAATGGTTTATAGTGGACTCTCTGTCTTATGTTTACTTCCATATTACTTGGCTTCATGCTCTGTCACAAATTGCATGATTTTCAGTTTTCCACATTAACTCTTTGGATCAGCCTGTTCACACACTACTTTATCAGGCTTCTAAGCCTATCCTTTATAAAGACTGAAGAGTAACAAGATTGCCTCAGAAAGATGATCCAGAGTTAGAACTTATAAGGCTATATATTTATATTTTCAAAGAGCTTTCTTATGCATTCACTGTGGTATGCAAAAATACATCTGGAAATGTACATGTTAGATGACTTGTCTAGAGTCATTTAGCAAAATATAGCAGAACCAGAAAGATGGGAAACCAAGTTCTGTTTAGCGAGATTTCCAGTAATGCAGCCTAGAAGAGTAAATCTGAAAAATACTATATTATACTATGTGAAGACAGAACTATACAGAAAGATTAGGAGAAGATAGAATAGTCACCCAGGAATTATGATCTCTCCTGAGAAGAATGGCCTCTGGTCTGGAGGAGTCCAGAGAGAGGAGAAAACGTGGTAGAAACCCGACATGAATAGGGGATTTAACATTTGCAATGGCACACAGTGAAATAATTCTTTAAAAAGATAAGTACCTCATCTCTCTCTCTCCTTATAAACCTTTCACAAATTTGGGCCAAACTTGAATAAATGACTTGAAGGGATAATGGAAAGTTGAAACTATAAGATACAGTGTGTCCCTATGATGAAGGTCCCCTGGTGCGTGGCAGCCTTACCAGTACAGAGACAAGCTGGTGTAGACAGAGTCAGTGAGGAAAATGGGGGTGATGCTCTTTTGGAGGGAAATGGGAAACAGCAAAAGGGGAAGAGCCATGGCTGTTCAATTCATGTGCTGGGATAAGACAGGCCAGGTGGGGAGTTAAAGATTAGAACCTGGGACCTGTGCGGCTCCTGACAATCAGAGTTCAAAGGTGAGAAGTATTAAGTAAGGCAGAGGGGGCAGAAAAGACAGTGTGGAAGAAGAAATAACATTCAAGGCATTTGTGAGATGTAAAGAACTCAGATGATGGGTGCTTTAAAAATAATACGAGGGACTTCACCCAAGATGGAGGCATAGGTGGAAACACTGTGCCTTCTCCCACAACCAAGTTAGGATACAACAAAAGTTTTGGAGAACTAAGACACACCCAGAGACCAGAAAACTGAATTATACGGAAGTCCGACAGCTACGAACCGTTCAACAGGGACGGTAAGAGAGGCAGAGCCAGCAGTGGAGCAGGGTCGGGAAGGACAGACCTAGGAGCACAGGCAGCCTGGACCTAGTCGGGGTGCGGGGCAGACTGACCAAGGTTGCACATTCGCGCGCAGTGAGACGGACCACGCAGGCCCCAGGGGGCGGACCCAGTGGTGGAGGGCTGACAGCGGTGGCACACTCCCGTGCAGTGGAGCGGGGCGTGTGGCCCTGGTGATGGTGGTGGCTGCGGTGCTGGTGGGGGTTGCGGAGGCAGGCGCCGGAGGGAAGCCATTGTCCCTCTTTGACCCCGCCCCCACATACAACGTCACAACCCAGCGACTGAGTTGCCCTGCTCTGGTGAAAACCTAGGGCTCTGTTCCTTTCCTGCTACTTATCAGGCACGAACAGCCCAAAAGATGGTGCAAGAACTCAAAGTCCCAGAGCCAATAACTCTAAGCGACCAACACATTGCCAGCCTCTCAGAAGCCCAATTTAAAACACTATTTATCAGGATGCTCACAGAATTGGTAGAGTATAGTCACAAATTAGAGGAACTTAGTCACAAATTAGAGGAACACATGAAGGCTAAACTAATTGAAATGAAGGGAGAGGTCCAGGAAACCAATAGCGATGGAAAGGAAAATGGGACTCAAATCAAGGGAGTGGACCAGAAAAAAGAACGAAACATCCAACCAGAAAATAGTAAAGAAACAAGAATTCAAAATAATGAGGAGAGGCTTAGGAACCTCCAGGACATCTTTAAATGTTCCAACATCCGGATTATAGGGGTACCAGAAAGGGGAAAGAAACAGCCACGAGTGGAAAATGTATTTGAACAAATAATAAAGGAGAACTTCCCCAGTCTGGCAAAGGAAATAGACTTCCAGGAAATCCAGGAAGCTCAGAGAGTGCCAAAGAAGTTGGACCCAAGAAGGAACACACCAAGGCACATCATAATTACATTAGCCAAGACCAAAATGAAGGAGAGAATCCTAGAAGCATCAAGGGATAAGGGGACAGTCACCTACAAAGGAGTACCCATCAGACTGTCAGCGGATTTCTCAAAAGAGACCTTACAGGCAAGAAGGGGCTGGAAAGAAGTATTCCAAGTCATGAAATCCAAAGACCTACAGCCAAGATTGCTTTATCCAGCAAAACTTTCATTTAGAATGGAAGGACAGATAAAGTGCTTCTCAGATAAGGTCAAGTTCAAGGAGTTCATCTTCACCAAGCCCTTATTATATGAAATGCTAAAGGGACTAATATAAGAAAAAGAAGATGAAAAATATGAACAGTGAAAGGACAGCAAACACACAGTTATTAACAACCACACCTAAAACAAAAGCAAACCAAGAGGACAGCTAGATCAGGAGTGGAACCATAGAAATGAAGAACACATGGAGGGTTAGAAACAGGGGGGGTGGGAGAAGGAGAAGGGGGGAGAAGGCACAGAAAATAGCATAGATGGTAGGTAGAAAATAGATAGGGGGGAGGGCGAGAATAGTGGGGGAAATACAGAATCTAAAGAACTTGAAACACGTGGTCATAAACTAAGGGGGGAGAAGGGTGGGGGAGGGAGTGTGCGGGTGGAGGGGAATGAAGGGGGGATTAGAACAACTGTAATGGTATAATCAATAAACTATATTTAAGAAAAAAATAAATAAGTAAAAATAATATGAGAAAATCTATGTACACTCTGTACAGAATTGTGTCCCAGGCCTGGACTTAATGGTAGGAGCTAACCTCAGTGATATTAGGTGTTGCATTAGATATTTGATAAAACCATGTTTACTGTGCCTGATGCAGGATAAATCAGAGCAAATTTGGTCTCAAGTGTTACACCAGAGATGAAAACAGGATAGGACGAATGGAATAAAAGATAATTTTGTCTATTTGGTGATGTGTAATTATTTTACCTTTTTTTACTTAAGGACATTTCTTCTTCTTCTTCTTCTTCTTCTTCTTCTTCTTCTTCTTCTTCTTCTTCTTCTTCTTCTTCTTCTCCTCCTCCTCCTTCTCCTCCTTCTCCTCCTCCTCCTCCTTTTTCTCCTTCTCCTAGTAAAGTATTCATCTGTTGTAAGGTTAAGTAGCACACTGTGAAGGAATCCTTCATCTTGAGTCATTGCTTGACTCAAAGAAAATATTCAGTTCATCCTCTCCTTCCCACACAATTCATCTCACACAATAAAGCCATTCACCACTTGAAATGAGACATTTGTAGATGGCAGGTCAATGACTGAGGAAATATATCAAGAGAATAAACTTATATTTCTACACCAGTGGTTAGATTCCAGCTGGGTTGGGAAAACAAAAGAATATTTGTCATCTGAGTTTAGTAAGTATGGGTACCAAGGGTCTTCTATGGTCTGATCACAAATATATTTAAACTAGAATCAGAAAAGGTGGATATGGGAAAGCAAAAGTCTTCAAAATAAAACCCTATATAACTTAAATATACTTCGGAGTCCATTATTTCCCTCATAGTTCAATTGTCTCCCTTAGTATATTTTTGGAAATTTAGTCTTAACTCAGAAATAGTGCCTTGTGTCAATGATGGGAGCAATGTTTTTTTCTTTTTTTCCAAATAACCATTGCGGGCCTAGTTTAAGGTATTATGGAAAAAGTACAGTGACCTATTGAGGTCAATTTGATAATGCAAATACAACAAAATGGCAGACATTCCATGCAATAGCCCTAATTGGTCATTAAACCAAGACAATTACTTAATTTGACTTTGTTCTCCTCGTGTATTATAAAAACAACTGTAAAATTCCTTTGTTTTCTTAGGTTTAATAGTTCTATTTAGGCACAGGCATTTCTGAGGTTTTTAATTGATTAGGTCAGGGAAAATGATAAATATTACAAAGATATATGAATTTGTATTCTCTAAACCTAGATCCCTGGTTGTCCCTTAAAGGAAAAGACCTAAAATGATCCATAGTTAATGGCTTACTGGTATTTGACCTACACCTTGGCTGTTAAGGCAAGAAAGATCATGTCTCAGGATAGTATTTTCTGATGCTTTACTATTTTTCTATGTAGAGTTATGTGTTTTGATTCTTCACTTGTGACTGTAACCTATATTTCAAACATAAAGGCAAAGCCTAAGAAGAGTGAGCTGTACCGTGAGAGAGGGACCCTGCTAAAGAAATGAAAGCCAATGGAATGCTGGAGCTCTGAGCCCTCCCCTTGAGGCCCTCTGCCGTCAGCTGATTTACAGTTGGTCTCAGATTCTAAAGATGGAGGAAATAATTTCTTTTTTTTTCCCATATGGAGGGGAAAGTTTGCTGCCAGTGGTATTTCTCAGAGCACATCCATCCTATGTTTCTGAGAAGCAATTTTTTTGTTGTTTTACTCTCCCCTCTGGGATCCTATTCCAGGAGAGGAAAAGCAGACCTGATGGGAAGTAATAGCGAGGCTTTTATGGGCTGTAATTGATGAAAGAATGAAATGCATTTACTAATTGAGAACAGAAAATTGGAGCCCAGGATCCCATTAGAAATCTCTTCTAGTTTCTAGATCTTTTTAAAGATTTCCCCAATACTTTTGACTGGCCGCCTCACTGCTTTCCATCTGTTTTGTTTTTTCTGCTAGCTTCCCATTTACCCTGAAACAATGAAGTTGCCTACAAAATCAAGTAGATAATGTTTTTGTCAGATAGATTAGAAAGAATGAAAGAGAATGACTTCTTAATTAGGCAATCATCCATTACTTCACGCACGCAAGAATTTCCATTAACTGCGCGCGATATCAGGGCAGGGTGAAAATGGAACAGAATGCAGATTCACTGGCTTTCACTAGAGCAGAAATGTTTGCCCTGAAGAAGCGATTATGGTCTTCAATCTGCCCTGTACTGCTCAGCTGTTGTATTGGGCTGGCCAAAAAGTTCATTTAGTTTTTTCCGTAAAATAAAAACCACGTTTTTTATTTTCACCAATACCTTTATTGATTTGGATATTTTGAGTATGTCCGCTATCTTCTATGTGGTGTAATGTTGATTGTTCTCAGTAATGTCTCAATTTGATTGCTATCAACCTCAACTGGCCAGCCTGACCATGGAGCACCATCCAGTGAGAAATCTCCATTGCGAAACTTTGCAAACCATTTTTGACACATTTGATTAGTCACAGCACCTTCTCCACACACTGCACAAATCTTTCTTTGCATTTCAGTTGCGTTTTTCCTGTCTTGAAATAAAGCACAATATACCAAAAAATGTTGTGTATTTTCTTCCATTTCTTCAATTTTAAAATGTCTACACAAAAATTTACCCCTTTTGATAAGTTTTTTAGATACATGTTGATATGACAGCGGTCACAATGCAATCTAAGGAAATTGTTTCAAATGAAGTTAAAGACAACTAAGCACTACTAGAGTCATCTTATGAAAAACAAAAGAACTTTTGGCCAACCAATACTTTGGGTGAGAGAAGGATTACTGATACAATACAAAACATTATAAGGTATTTTGCATGCCTTGTTGTAGTCCTCAAACTGCCCCTACAGAATAGCTGGTATCTATCTATTTTACAGATAAAGAAATTATGGCTTGAAGATTTAGAAGAATCATCCAAAGTTATACTACTAAAGAGCATACAAACCCAGCAAAATTCTTTCTTCATCACAGAGGAAGACACTGTTATGACTCTTAGACTCTGGGAAAAGAAAAAGTAGACTTAGACTTGTTCTTTGGAGTTGAAAATGTGTGCCTAGGGTAACCTGTACTTGCACTTTTTCAGAAAGGTCTGCTCAGAGCAAATATTTTATTAATTGGCATTTTGCTCTTATCTTGGCTTTGTTTTCAGGGACTGACTCCAATTCCCAGGAGCTTCCTGGCCTGAAGTTTCAGCCAGAAGAGTTGGCACCATTTGGATGTGCTTACTTTGTGAATTTCTTTTCAACCCAAATTGGGAAAGAATATTGCTTACCTAATAATTTTTGTGTAGACAGGAGGTTGGGTATGAGGATGTTTGTGTCATTCTGAGTGCTAAGCCTAAATAAACAAGAACATTATGGAGAGATGACTGAGTCTAATTAGAGCTCAATTCTAAACCCACAAATATGTTGATTATGTATATATATAATATACATATATACATATATACATATATATATGGGATTTAACTTCTCTAGTCTCGATTTCTTCACTTAGAAAAATATGACAATACTCACTCTGCAAAATACCAACTGCCTCTTGAAAACTGTTCACATTGTTTTTTGCTTCATAACACCTTTCCTAGGTATCCTCTGGTCATGTCATAGTAACCACTTCATCTTTTCCATCACCAAATGCCCCTCACCTATGTATCATAAATTAGAAGGGCTAATATTTACTACCGTAGATAGCACAACGATCATCTTCTCTATGGGAATAGGAATTCAGAAACATCAAGTGACTTGTCTGAATGCAGCACAGCTCATGTGTGTGAAGGGCAAGGCTTAAACCCAATACCGACTGATTCCAAAACCCCTCCTCTTCATCTGATGACTTATATTTATGTCTAGAATAACATAAGATCTCCAGCATATCTTTTAATAATATTTATTAGCCTTAAGTTCAAACTCACTGTGTGTCCTGGTTACAATTTTAACAGTTAGATTAGCAAAGAAACTATCTCGAAATTGTAGAAAAATTGTATGATAGATCAAAAGTGCCTAACAAAAGTACTTAGTGAACATACTTGATAGCATAGACGTAAAAATATTTATCATAAGCGTGATACTAGTAGAGAGGAAGGCTATTTTAGTGAGCATCAGAGGAGAGCTGTGACATCCTGAGAAAGAGATGGCTTTGCTCTTTCTTTCCAGGTGGCAGCATTGCAGCTGTGACACTCCTGAGACCTTACCTAATTTTATCTGCATGGGCAGCCAATCTCCAACTCAGGAATCAATTACCTGTGGCTAATAACTCACACAAGCTATATCATTTGACCTTAGAGAAGTCACTTAATCTCTACACTTTACCTGCCTACCTTTGAGAAGAGGCTGTGCACGAGATCTTTCCAGAAGCAGGGGTCTTCAAATGCTACGGCATATTAGAATGATCTCATAGGTTTTGAAAAAATTCTGCCGCCTAAGCAATACCCCATAGTAAATAAATCAGAATGTCTAGGGGTAGAAACCAGGTATAAGTATATATTTTTAAAACTCCCTAGGCAATTTCAAAATACAGCAAGCTTGGGAGCCAGTGTTGTAGTCTGTTTAAACCCGAAGATTTTATGCGTGTCATATAAGCCCTGACACTTGTTTGTCTTTTTTTTTTTTTTGTAATACAAGCACCTGATTTCAACCTTAACTGTGGATGCATTCATTTCAAAGAGGTGTCCACTTCAGAACTGGCTGTCTTGAAGACACCGGACTAGTAAAGAGTCAGGCCACCAGCCACCCCCACATTGTTTTAGCAATGTTTGTTAATATTGTTAACTGACCATTTAAGTCACTTGTTCTTTTCTCGTCTAGTGCTTTAAATCCCCACCCTGGTGTTTTCAATTCACTGATGAAACATGAGACTTGAATCTCTAGGCCCCCACAGTTGACCCCAATTAAAGCAGGACTCCAGGCCAGCGCCCTCTCCTTTTCCTTCTCCACCTCTGACCTTCCTGTGTGGCGCTAGGTATGTCAGGCGCTATCCAAGACTGTAAGCAATAAAATTTTCCTTTTTTCGAAGTTTCCTGATAGTTTTCGCTGAGGGCATTTTGCAATTGTAATAAGAACCACAAGGGCCTGTCAGTCACCAGAGTGGTTATCAATAGGCTGAGACTAGTATAAGACAAGGTGTATATATATCACTTCCAATGGGGGAAAGTTGATGGAATACTATAGTGTAATTACCCAAATTATTTGGGTGATTATGATGATAAAAGATGTGGTAAATTTATGACAGAATAGGAATGAGTACATATGGAAATTTCTCCATCTCAACTTTCAAGTAAAAGTTATAAGGAAGTTAGCATGCCAAATTGCTGATCACCATGAGATTATGTTCAAGCAGTTGAGAGATGGTGGAACTGGATTTGAATTATCATTCTGTTAGTTAGTGGCTTTGTTGTCTTAGTTAAACCTCCAAATTCAAAGATGCTCAAAGAGAAAAAAATAAGAAGGAAATTAGAGTGTTTCCAGGTTCTAAGTGTTGCCTGTGATAGGGTTGAATGCCACGGAAGATCTTTGTACAGAGAACCACACTCGGGGAAAGCTTCCAGAGGAAGAAATGGCAGAATCCCATCCTGAAAGGTGAGTAGTATTATTAACCCAGGGTATAAATGGAGAAAGGATGACTTTGACAAAGCATTGAACATATGTTCACACTTAGGAGCAAGAACATGACATGTTTCAATTGGAATGGAATTTAGAGTGTGCCAAAATGAAGAAGAGGGCGGTTGCGAAAGAGATAAATAAAACTGTAGGCATGAGCAAGAGGCAGATGATGAAGGACCTTAAATACTGCAGTTGTTCCTATAGATAGTAGCTGATTGTTAATAAAAAAGAGGGACAAAGGGAATTAGATATTGAGCTTAATAAACGGAGGAGCAAAAGCCCGTTTGCTTTACCAAGAAGCTACAGCTTCATACACCGAGGGGTCACAGCATTGCTCAGCCGATGGGATTTACACTTCTCCCTTCCCTATTCATTCCTGGATTGTTGGGGCCCTCGGGGGAAGGTGTTCCACCAAAGAGGCCTGTCAGTCTAACTAGGGAGTGTAAACCTATGAAAAGCCTGGGAAAACTTGGGAAGTTGATTGGTTCTTTTGAAAAAGGATCTGGTCCCACTCAAACTCAAGCTAGTATAGTCCCAGTGGAACAAAAAAGCGCTCTCTCTCTCTCTCTCTCTCTTTCTCTGTCCCACCTGGTAACACACTCACCCTGTTTGTTTGTGTGCTCTCTTTCCCCTGAGCACACAACCATGTGGGTCTAGCATCTACTGAGGCCAGTAGTGGATGACATTGGCTCCAAAAGACTAAGCTTTGAAAATGAAGCAGAAGCTCTAGACCCTAGCATTTGTTTTGGCCTTGCTGAGGACATGGTTGGGCTTTGTCCATGGTGGGATGGAGGGAGATGGAAACTTGGAAGCCAGAGACAGCCTTCCACGTGAGTAAACCGTCTTGCCCATACCAACATCTCTCACACAGGAGTTCTTGGAATGTTTTCCTTGTGACCCTGTGGACAATATTACTTTCCACCAATACCACAATGGCCATCATTGACTTGCTTATGAGGTTAATCAGAAATCTCTGAATACTTCCAAGTAAAAGAAGGGCCTGATGTGGTATACATTTAAGGAAAATTCTTTTGATTTCAATGTAGGAAAGGGGTCAGCTCTCTGGAAGAGAAACAGAAGGGCAAACTGAGGCAGGAGTCCGGGGAAAAGACCATGGCAGTGTAGAGCAAAGAAGTAGAGATGGATTTATGAAATGTTCAGATGAGAATCCACAGGTTGTCGGCGATTAATTGGCAGATGGAGACATTGTGGACAACATTAGTAGACGGGGCATTCTTATACGTAACATGGTGTGGGGCGGAAGAACATGAGTCTGGAAATAGTCGAATTTAAATTTCATTCTGGTTATGGCACTACCAGCAATTTCACTTCAGTACAGTTGCTTAGTATAAATTGAAGATATGATTAGTGCCCTCATGAGGATGTTGTAAAGAACATATGCGATATATTCGTAAAATGTTTAATAGAGTATTTAGTGGATAAATGATTTTTACCAAAGTGGGTTTTTTGGTTTTTTCATTATTATATTTTAGGGTCATGCCCTAGTTAGTCAAATTAGATTTGACTGACATGTTATATTCTTGTGCTGCCCTTGTTAAAGAATGGTGTGTGTGTAGAGGCTGGGGTGTCAGACAAGGGAATGGCCTCTATCTGTATAACAACTAAAAGTCAGTGCTGAGACTCGGACTCAGCACGGACTTCTTCATTACCTTTCCCAACAAGGAGCAGCTGCCTGCATTGAAACAACTTCGCCACCATGTTTCCCCATCAACTAATACTCTGGATTGCAGGGTAAATTGAGGGACATATGCATGAATAGACGTGGATATGTTTGTAAAGATGCAAATCTTGAGTCTACTCCTTTGCCTCTTGTGTATCTTCGGCTTTAAGCAGGTGGTCAATGTTAGAAAGTCTTTCTCCACATAGCAGGTCCTGTGCAGATGTGCCAACATGAAACAAAGTGAGGAAGGACCGTTACTGGCAAAGAAAGCAGGACTGCCAATGCAAAATTACGTGTCTCCAAGACTCAGGCTTACTTTTCTTCAGGCGGAATGTAAAATATTTAAGTTAAAACATCTCTAGCAATGATAACACACAGGGAATGTTTTCTGGTTCATGCTGGACTAGACAATGGGACAAGGAGAGAGATTTGGGGACGTTGTTCTGTGAGCTCTCTTTTTTTGTGATAGAGTATGACAATTAAAATAAAGTTCCTTGTCAAACCCAGAAAATCCCCAAACCATGTCAACCACACTGAAGTTAAGTTTCCCTATTTCCCTCTAGAGAAGAGCGGAGCCTTATGACAACCTCATCCTCCCATTAAGTCATCTTTTATTTTCAAAGCCTATGGCAAAATTATTTTTTATTACTGAGCACTACAATAAGAAATCAGTTAAATATGCAGAAATTAATTCAGCATCTCCCTGGCATGTTTTATTCTGTGGTAAATACTGTTTGTAGCAAACCCCTCTCTCCACCACACCCACAACAGCATTCCTGGGTATTTGGCATAACTTTTTGGTCTTCCCCCCTTCCTGCCTTCTGTCTTCTTTGACACAGCATTCTTGATGACTGAGACTATAAGTTTAGTTTCTATCTTCTCTTCCATTCTTTGTTTGTTTTGTTTAATAACTTTCTTGCTACACCCAGTTAGTCATTTGTGTGAAAGAATGTGTATAGAGGGGTGTTTTCAATGTTTTAAGTGGGTATGACATTTACAGACAACACTAGCAGTTTACACCTGAGAGAATGGAAATAATTGCATAGTTTTTTTTTTCCATTTTTTTAAAGCACAGACTTTGCCTTCAACATGCCAAAACTGAAACCTCAATTCCACCAGTCAAAGCCAGGCAACTAGAAAAAATACATATTTCTTATAAAACCATAGTCTCTGAATTTTTGTTTGGAAGATATCATGAGTATTTTATGGCCATTTTAATAATTTGATGAAATAATCACTACAAAGCACTTAGCACAAACATCTAGTAAAATATATCCTAAATACATGGATGCTATTATTGAATCACGTTGCTCTAATTTACTAAAATTTATTCTGTTTTTGCTATAAAAAAAAAGAAAGTACACAGGAAGGCATTAGCACAGCCCTGGTATCGGAATAGTGTTGCAGGGGCAACACTTGTGCAGAAGTTGAGGTCAGGTTATCTGGGTTCTATTTTTAATTTTACCACTTACAAATTTGGTGACTTTAGGAGAATTACTTAAACTCATTTTGAATAACGTTACAGCCCTAATGTTGACTTTCCTAGGGGAGCTGAAGCAGTAAGACGAAGTGGTCAACTGTTTGTCTCCTACCCCCAGTGTGTGAGTGGACTGATGCTCTCCCCAGTAGGTCCCATGTAGACACTCTAGTGCAAATCCTCAACTTTCCAAAGGAAACTTAATTATGCTCTTCTGCTTCTATGTAAACCAATCCAAACCCCCTCCCATCTATAATAGCATCTCCATCAAAGAGATCAGAGTCAGGGATCTGATTTACTTATTTGTCTTCAACTCCTATGACAGTGCCAAAAGAGTTTTAGAAGCTTTACAGACATTTCCTAAGGAATAAATGGGTTAAAAAGTAACTATTGTCATCTGGAAGCTTGGTAGGCATAGTTTCTGGATTTTTATATTAAGAAAAATATGTGATTCATTCTCTCTCTCTCTCTCTCTCTCTCTCTCTCTCTCTTCTCTCGATCTTTCCTGAACTTTGGATCAAAACAAGTGAGGTTTTATGGAGTAATACTGACCCTGTTTCTAGATTTCACCCTGTCATTAATTAACTGAATAATCGAGACACGTAACTGAAACCTGTCTTCATGTAAACATCAAAGAAGCTAACTGTATCTCTAAGACTGTTTTAGCTTCCATATATGATATCATCATTAGTGTTTCTTGGCAAGAGTTCAGAGTTTGCTGTAGGGTTCCAGAGCAAAGCCAAGTGAGCAACCCAGAAGCCAGACTCTTAACTTCAATGTGCCGAGTCCTCAACCTCTGAGATAAGCAGTCCTGCTGAAGCACTGATTTTGGACAGTTCTTCTCAAAAGCCAACAAAAGCCATCAGTTCTTCTGTGTTTCAAGCTTTGTGTTCTACATATAAATCTAAGCTCCTTCTCAGAGAATGCTGCTTTAATTCTTTTTTATTGAGATAAATAGTAATTGCAGAAAAATGAGTACTTTCTTCTAGAATTTCCTCTCTGCTGTTTGTGTGGGGTTTATGGATATTTTGTGCTGTCCATTCTTCTGGAAGCTGAGTGTAGCACATGAAAGATCGAGACTTTTATAAAAAAAGTCATCTCCCCCATATAAGAAATCTGTGCATTACAATGCTTTCAATCAGTAGTAATGAGCAAATTTGTCTCTTGCTCCTTAGAACCTTCATTGTACTATTTTTAAAAAGGCAGTTTGTTATAAATGAAAGTAAATTCTTAATAATAGAACATGCAGTTAAAATAAAAAGATCCTGGAGTTCATAAAATATCAAATGAAGGAAACAAATAAACAGGCTGTAAGAAACAAAGGTGCTCACTTCAATGGTTTGGGATAAGAGTTTGATGATTCATGGAGTATTTTTGTTTAAGAAACACCAAGAAATATCTCAACAATATTATTATGTGGACTTTATACCTATAAGTTTTCATCTGAAGTGTTTTTATAATACCATTAACAATAAAAAGAAGAAACTTCCATCCTATTTCTGATAATTTATTTACACTTGGCTGTTCAGTGTGCATTTCTTTGTGGAAATTTTTATTTGTAAGAGGTGGTACCATTATTATCCATGACAAACTTACCTGATAAAAAATATAATAACAATCACACAGATGATAGAAATATAAGCTTAAGAAAATAAAATACTGTAATTTTGTAAAATAATTGGAACCATTGGTAGTATCCCCAACAATGGGAATAGAACAGAAGTAACACAAAATATTATTTAAATGGAATTCTCCTAATGCAGTTAGTTTTTAAAAAGGAATTGTTGAAATAGGTAATAATCATCTTTTTTTTTCTGAGAGCGGGAACACTGATTATTACTCCTTGTATTTACATTTTTTAATAAAGATTTTATTATTTATTTTTAGAGAGGGGGGAAGGGAGGGAGAAGGAGAGGGAGGAGAGGGAGAGAAACATCGATGTGCAAGAGAAACATCGATTGCTTGCCTCTTGTATGTCTCCAGCTGGGGATCTGGCCCACAACCCAGGTGCGTGCCCTAACTGGGAATCAAACCTATGACATCACAGTTTGCAGGATGACACCCAAGCCACTGAGTCACATCAGTTAGGGCTCCTTATGCTTTTAGTTAGGCACTATACTTATTTTGCTTATGGAAGTAATAGTTTAAACCAGATCAGTTGTTTTAAAATTATAATTCTTATAAATTATGTAAAAAATTAAAATAGTTACCTTGATTATTTTGTTTGAAAGGATAATCATATATGTGTAATTAGAGTATAATTTTCCTTTTAAATAAAGTATATACCCAGTGTTCCCCAAAGTGAATCATGAATCCCAAGTAATGCTTTTTACAAAGATTTGTATCAAGGTTAGGGTTTCATTTTGATGGAAGGGCTTGGCATACAATGTAATGGGTTGAAGCACATGAACTTTTCATTTAACCACTAGGCAGGATTTCTTGTTTTAACCAGTAAATACATACTAATTTTCAGCAGAAGAAATATGAGTTCAATGGGCATAAAGTTGAGTTTTTTAAAAAGATAAAAGTAACTGTTGTATAATGTCACCCGTGCCTCTGACCAGTACAGGAAGGAAAGTAAGGAGGTGATCCAAGGGTTCTGGGTTTTGCTTTTTAAATACAAAATTCTTTAAGTGTTTTTGATCAGGGGTTGGGTACCACTGCGATAGTTACTTTTAACTTTAGATTAAGGATACCTAATCACACAAATAGGTAAATAGTTGGTATTTCTATTTTAAATTTAAAAAGTCACAAATATTCATTCCTATCAGCAAGTGTCGATGTTTTTATTTATGATATTTTGAAATACAAACAGTATTTTCTTTCTTTAAAATTTTTATTATTTTTTTCCAACACCAGTTAGTTCCCTTATGTCCCCTTGTTTCTTAGTAACAGTAATTTATATAAAAGATTCTTGAAGGGAGGTGACAAATGTGAAATGCAGATTCTGAGGATTTAGATCATCATTAACTGAGTGTGTGTGACATGAAAAACTTCAACATCCCTGAGGGACTTCAAAATGCTAAGGAAAATGTTCCAGCTTGGCTGCATTTTATAAGTTTATATTCATGTAAATTGTATCTATATATAATTAACCTGTACAATATTATCATTTCACTCTGCAATTAAAGGTATAATCAAATCTCACCTTTTGCTGTCTTAAGGGTTGTGCTTAATTCATATAAACCCTCTTAATTGAAACTAAACTATCATCCAGATGCTATTTTCTTTAACATTTTCTGCCCAGTACCAATATGTTTTGGCCACTTTTTAAATTTTATCAGGCATTATCTGACTGTTACTATAAGAATGAATAGACCACAGTTCTTACACTTTTGAAATGATATAGAATACATGTTCAGAAATCCAACATGGAATAACTACCTTTTGCATCATTGTTTTTTACAGAATCGGGGCCTTTTGTATTTATAGGATAACAAAGAAATTAATTTGAAACAACAGTGATGATAATAATGGTGATAATTGTAAGTTTGTCAATGTTTTCCTCATTTATTTCTACTACATGTTTGTGTTATGAAGTTTATTTGGAATAGATGATTTCTAACCATTAAAACAACTTTTGAAGGTAGAATTTTTCCTCCAAGTTATAAACAAAGAAACTAGCACTGGGAGATAATAAATGAATTCACCAAGACGGGCAACAGAAAAACAGCTGGCTGTAAAGCCAGACTTTAACTATCCCTTGAATCAGTCACAGAGAACGACTGTCAAAAGAACTAAAATTGAATTTAGACAAAGTTATCAATTTTCTCCCTGATGTTTGTTTGAACAGAGTCGAGTTCAGTAATAAAGAATGAAACAGTGAAATATAAATGCAAGGAAACCATTACAGAATAATTTTATTCATAAAAAACTAGAAATATAACTAGAACAAAAGCACTTAAAAAGGACTTCCTTAAACATCATTAATTAAATAAACCCATATTTAATGTTGGCAAAGTTTTGAGGACATTTTCAAGTCAGACTATTGCTTAAATTATCGGCACACATGATAGCTGTTAAAATATGTGAATATATTTTGCAGATATGGAAGAAAATGTCGGATATCTCCTATAAGCTCCATACGAACTCCTGGGAAAAGGATGTGTGCCATCCATGGCGGATGTTCTCAGTGGAAATAGTATTCTCACAAAACCTTGTTCCAGCTGTTTTGCTGATATAACATGAAACCTGGGAGGAAATTAAATACATTTGCTTTGTGCAATTTAAAAATTTAAAAAATAAATGAAACCTACATGTGTTGTTAGTCATGTGCTTTGCAACTGATCATCTTCTCCCCTAAGAGTCAGAGAATGCTGCTTAATTGATGCATTTGCCTCTTTTCCACCTTGGCATATTTACATAGACCATCTAAGGGAGCTATTGATCAGAGGAGTATGCTAACCTTCATTGGCACTGAATTAAATGCTCATTACATGTCTCTCTACTATTAGGAAAAGCAGATTCACAAAATGTTCCTGTAATCAGGGGTAGTGTGGCATCAATGTGGAAAAGAAGTATTTTGTACCAAGTCTGCTGTGCACCTGCTGGGAATCTCCTTCCTTTCATCTAGATCTATGATCTTGGACAAGATACCTCACCACTCTGCATCTAGGCAATGAAAATACAATTTCCTCATAGGTACATTGTGATAATTAAGTCAATTGTATAAAAAAGTGCTTTTCGAAGTGTTTGATACATTCAAATCTCTTTTCATTGTGATCGTCTTGCTGGGTCTCCTGACCTGAGTTGGGACACCAGTGGGCATGTTGGAGTCATTATGAGTCTCAGTCAGTATCTAACCAATAAAGTGGTTATAGAATGGCTGGCATACCAAAGAAGGAAGAAAATGTGAAGGACAATTGTTGGAATGGCGGAAGGAGAATAACAGGTGAAGAAGGCAAGATTTTCAATAGAGGGAGAAAGTTATGGCTCCTCAACAGGGAAAGAAGACAATGCTATTAATTTCCAATGCTCACTGGTTCCCATGAAAATCAGAGAACTATATCACAGAGCTCTGCAGTTTTTCACCAAGCAAGTGCAGGGTGCAGGATATCTTAACATTAGCATAATGCTTACATATTTTGTTTATTGTATTTAGAAATTCATTTCATGATGATGATGATTTTTAGAATAACAGGTGTTCATGGTGCAAAAAATAATTTAAAATATTCAAAATTACATATAAAGAAAAAGTTATCCTTGGTGCTGCAATTCTGTTCAATGTTACTCATGTAACCAACATTAAGAGTGTGATCATGAAGTTTTGTAGTGGAGTACATGTATGCATAGACCTTTACCCTACAGGACACTGGTATTGGATTATGTCTTCTTCCATTTCTGAGGAGTTGCTTACACAATAGAGGCCAGGATATTAAAGTCAATATGATACAATCCCAAACACCACCATATGTATATAGAATTTATAACAGGAAATGAGGAGAACAGTTTATGACTTCTGAACCCCATAAATTACTTACAAACTATAGAAAGATGGTGAATGTAGAGAAAATATTTTCAGGATATTAGAAAAGAGATTACTTTGACAATGATTGACACATAGGCGAGAGAATCACCTCGGAGTCACTTAGGGCACTATAAAATTGAACTTCCCTGAGACTCCAGGGCATTCCAACAGACAAATACTGCTGGAATATCACATGATGCTCAGAGCCAGAGGAAAGGTTAGGTCCAACCCCCTTCCTGGCCCAGAGGGCTCTATTCTCTCATTGCAGTTCGCCCATCTCCTCCCAATGTCCTTGTTGTGTCTGAGAAATAATAGTGGGCTAAGTGGTGAGAACAGAGCGTGGGAAGTACAGAGATGCAGCAGGACCTCATCCTTCCTCACCAGAGCTGCCTTCCAGACTGAAGTAGCTCTTAACTGGGGGTGGGAGAGGGTTACTGGTGTCTAGTTAGTAATTCCCATCAATATTTTTGACTGAAGAACAAACTTAGAGGACTGATGCTCCCCAAATTCAAGGTTTACCATAAAGCTATAGTACTTAAGACAGTGGGGTATTGGTGAAAGAATCAACAAACAGGTCAATGGAACAGAACAGGGTTCCCAGAAATAGATCCACCTGAATGCAATCAACTGATCTTTGACAAAGGGTAGAGGCAATACAATGGAGCAAAGACAATCTTCCCAACAAATAGTGCTGGAATAACTGAACATCTACATGCAAAAGAAAATTAATCTTGCTCTGGCTGGTGTGGCTCAGTGGATTGAGTGCCAGTCTGTAGACCCAAAGGTTACTGGGTCAACTCCCAGTCAGAGCACAAGCCTGGATTGTGGGCCAGATCCCTGGTTGGGGCATGTGAGAAGCAATCAACTGATGTTTCTCACGCATCAATGTTTTTCTCCCTCTCTTTCTTCCTCCTTTTTCTTCTCTGTAAAAATAAATAAATAAAAATCTTTTTAAAAATTAAAAAAATAATCTTGACACAGACCCTACTAATATTCACAAATATTTACTTGAAATGAATCATGGACCAAATGTTTTATAAAACTCCTAGAAGATAACATAGAAAAACCTAGATGACTTTGAGGATGGTGATGACTTTTTAGATATAACACCAATGGCATGATCCGTGAAAGAAATAATTGATAAACTGGATTTCATTAAGATTATAAGCTTCTGTTCTACAGAGAACACTGTCAAGGGAATAAGACGACCAGTCATAGACTGAGAGAAAAGATATGCAAAAGACACATCTAATAAAAATGTGTCTTTATTATTTGAAATATACAAAGGAAACAGACAACCTAACTAAAAATTGGGCCAAAGACTTTTATAGCACCTCAACAAAGAAAATATATGAATAGCAAATAATCATATAAAATGCTTAACATCCTATCTTATCAGGAAAATACAAATCAAAATAACAAGATACCGTAACACATCTATTAGAACAGCCAAAATCTCTAACAATAACAAGATCTACATGGACGTGGAGCAACTGGAACTCTCATTCACTTCTAGTGGGGATGCAAACCGGGACAGCCAAGTCGGAAGGGAGTCTGGCTTCTGATAAAATTGAACATGTTCCACCATATGATCCAGCAATCATATTCCTTGGTCTCTACCAAGCAGAGTTTAAAACATGTCCACACAAAATCCTGTGGGTGGAGCAGGTTTATTTATAATACCAAAACTTAGAAGCAACCAAAATGTTCTTTGGTAGGTGAATAAATCAATAAACTATATTACAACCAAACAATGGAATACTATTTAGTACTAAAAGAAATGAACTATCAAGCCATGAAAACCCATAAAGGATCCTAATTGCATATTACTAAGTAAAAGAAGCCAATGTAAAAAGGGTACGCATTGTATGATTCTAACTATATAAGATTCTGGAAAAAACAAAACAATGAAGATATTGAAAAGATCAATGGTTCTTAGGGCTTAAGGAGGGGAAGGGGTGAAAAGATGATCACAGAATATTTTCAGGGCATTAATAATGCTCTGTGTGGTATTGCAATGAGAGGCACATGCCAGTCAATATGCTTCAGTCTAACCCATAGAATGTACAACACCAAGAGTGAACCTTAAGGTGAACTGTAGACTTTGGGTAGGTATCATGTGTCAATGTAGGTCATTAATTGTAAAAAATGGAGCATTCTTGGGGGGAGGCTTTGATAATGAAAAAAGTTATACCTGTGTGAGGGCAGGGGACATACGGGAATTCCCCTGTAGCATCCCTCAATTTTGCTGTGAACCTTAAAATTTCTCTAAAAAATTAAAGTGTTAATAAATAAGGAAGAACCTCCCCATGAAACGAGCACCTCCAGATTAACAGAATGTTGCCAGAACTCAGAAGTCTTCCTCATGCCTCTTTCCACTGAATAACTCGAAGGTAGTTGTTACCTTAACCTCTAACACTAACTACCTGCTTTTGTCCTTCTGAGAAGCTACAATACGAAAATTGTACTGCCGGTACTATTTTTCCTGGCTTCTCTCTTACAATGTTTTATGTGTGAGATGCATTCATATTTTTTGCATGTAGTTGTATATTATTCATTTTATGCTGCATTGTATCTTAACATGTGAATCTATCACATTTTAATTTTTAATTATGTTGTTTATGGGCACTTTGTTTTTTCTAATTTAAATTCTTACTGGTATGCTGCTTTACACATTCTAGTATATGCCATTTGGGGTATACTTTATTTCAGCCTTGAAAATCAATTATCTTAGGTTAAAAAATGGGAAACAGTGTAGTTGAAACAAATTGGTAAATACTTAAAATAGCAGCCTCATGATGGCATAATGGAATATTGTTATTAAAATAAAAACCCTGAATTAAACTCTTTAAAATTATGATCCTGTAATGACAAAATAAAAACTCTAGTGAAAAGAAAAAGATGACATCAACTCTTAAAATATCAAATACAAGTGCCAAAGTAATGTGAAGAAGCTAATAACACTAGTCTTAAATCATGAATGTATCCAGTCTTAGTACTTGCAAATTAGAAAAATTTCACAATTTTCCTGGCACTTGGTTTTCCTTTCTGTAAAATGGGGCAAGTAGTATTATCATCCAATATGGTTGCTGTCAAAGTCAAGTTAATACATGTGAAGGACTTGTCACAGTACCTGGCATGTGGTGAGTGCTGGTAACCACTTATATCGTTGTGCTGAATAAAGGGTGTAACTCAGGAAAATTAGAAAGTTGTAAGTAGTGTATGCCAATATAGCAATTACATAAGAACTGTGGAGCAATCATGTCTTACAGTCGAATAGAACATAATAGTTCAGAAATTCTAAGCCCTGCTGGTGTAGCTCAGTGGATTGAGCATGGGCCTGCGAACCAGATGATCATGGTTTTATTCCCAGTCAGGGCACATGCCTGGGTTGCAGGCCAGTTCCCAGTAGGGGACGCATGAGAGGCAACCATACATTGATATTTCTCTCCCTCTCTCCCTCCTTTCCCCTCTAAGAGATAAATAAATAAAATGTTTTTTTTTAAAAAAGAAATTCTTTCACCTGCCTCAGCTTCCAGAGAGAATTTTATTATTTCTATGTTAAAGAGAAGAGAACTATGTCTTAAGGAATGTGTATAGTTAGAAGTTGACTGTTTCCTCTTTTTACAAAAAATTTGAGCTCCATTAAAGAAATGTAACACTTTAAATTAAAATATATAAGGAAATCAGGATAAATGGGATAAAAAGTGACAGTACTGTATAATAAAGGAAAAGGTAAAATTAGCTCATAAAATACCATATATTAGTGTATAGTTACTTGAGTTGAAACAAAAAGCAAATTCTAAGACCCCTTAGTAGCCAATTGAAGAAAGAACTGTAATTGGTTTTAAGATTCATTGTGCTGTTAAGAACACATACTGTCACAATCAAAGGCACACACTCAGTTTCACTTACACACCCTCACTTTCACACGCTCGTTTATATTCTTATTCACACATGTATTCACAAACACTCATACTCACACATGCACTCACACACTGACAGTTGCTGCTCGGTTTATGCACATCTTTTTTTTGTATTGATGTTCCAAGAAACAGTTGTCCCTTTCATAGGAGAGGTGCAGACCTCCATATAAAGTGACCGGATATAAAGTGACCTGATACAAAGTGGCCTCCATTTCTGCAACCATCCATACAATACATGAAATGCTCCTACAAGCTACAGACATAGCAACACGCCCCACTGTAGTGGAAGCGACTCTCTGAAGAAATAATCCATTCGAAAAGTTTATCAAAGGCACAGTTCTCAGCTCTGTAACGCTTTGGCTGGATACAGGAGCAATTGGCCAGCAACCTTCAGTCGTCATCAGTAGTTCTCGCTGGCAATAGAGAAATTGTCATCCTGCACCCATGAGACATCTAATTTTAAGTAAATGTAACAAACACCCTGATGCTGATGAAAGAATTCCTGAGGTGACATCAAGAAGTCACATCAAGTGACTGGATAGAAAATAATTAAGTGGCAAAGGAATCCTGGTTTGAGTCTGAAAGAAGAGAGATTGAGCTCAATTACCAGTGCCACCTCTGCTTAGATGGGAGACTACTCAACTGCTTCCAACTTGTTTCCTCATCTGTGAAATAATAGCACTACTATTCACCTGACAGAGATGGCCTGAGGATTAAATGAGATGATCCATGAGAATTGCTGAACCTTGTGACTAATACATGAGCACTCAACGTTGGCCATTGTTAATTCTATTTGGGGGAAAAAAAAACAGCCTAGAGAAATAAAAGTCATTTTCCTTGGGCCGGGCATCATTTTGGAAAGACTTTGAAGGAGGTGGATCAGTTTTTGAACAACTATGCATGGCTAAAACATTGGCCTTTGCCTTATTTCCCAAATGATGTTTATATCTATGGTCATTATAGAGGATTGCTTTGTCGTTTTAATAATCAGAGCCGCAAATTTCCACTTGGCATTAAATCCAAACAACCTGTTCCGAGGGGGATTGACATCCCCGCTTGCGCATCAGCATCTATTAAACCAGATGTTTCACCTCTTCCCTTGCCAAAAGCGAGCATCTTTTCATGATCAGTCGTCAAGGAGAGCCTGTCAATCGAGGCATCACCAGTGTTTACAGAGGGTTTAAACCCTAAGCCATTCAATGGCAGTCCCACTCTACCCTCCATCTAGATTGGTACCATTTTGCAACTTGATGCTTTTCAAGATGAAAATCAGTTGGAGCTTTTCCTGACAATATTTGCTAATGTCAAAAAGTGCCTTCTGACCCTGAATAATACGATCTTCTAATTGCAGTCAGAATGAAGCTTTTGTTTCTTTCTTTTTTTTAAAATATATTTTATTGATTATGCCATTACAGTTATCCTATTTCCCCCCTTCATTCCCCTCCACCCTGCACACCCCCTCCTCCAGCATTACCCCCCTTTAGTTCATGTCCATGTGTCTCAAGTTCTTTAGATTTTATATTCCCCCTACTATTCTTGCCCTCCCCCCTCTCTATTTTCTACCTACCATCTATGCTACTTATTCTCTGTACCTTCTCCTCCCCCCTCCTCCCACTCCCCTGTTGCTAACCCTCCATGTGATCTCCATTTCTATGGTTCCACTCCTGATCTAGCTGTCCTCTTAGTTTGCCTTTGTTTTAGGTATGGTTGTTAATAACTGTGAGTTTGCTGTCCTTTCACTGTTCATATTATCTTCTTTTTATCAGATAAGCTTTTGTTTCTGTGAGGGACTAATTTAGGCACCAAGACTGCCGGTGGCTCTGAAATGTCTCCTCTTAAATTTAGAAGCCTGCAGCAATGTTCCTCTCTCAGAGGCTTGTTTCATTCTCTGGCAGATTAGGGACACGACAGTTGGGAACAGAGCTGCACGGGTGATAATCTCCCACAGGGTCTTATCCATCCTCCCCTTCCCCACACAGAGTGACAACACATTGCTTATTGGACACCTGAGGGTGATATTTTAATGTGGAATAAAATTATAGTGATGGCATCAATAAGAAAATTTCAGCTCCCACTTTCAAAACAAACTGGAAATATATGCTAGTCTTCTCCAAAGACTTTTGGCACATACTAAAGATAGTTAATCTCTTGGAAGAGTATTCAGAGCTGTCTGAATGGACCTTTGAATGATACTTAGTTCAGACCTTCCCCTTAAATGAAATACGAGCACAGTAGTAAATAGTTCACAGTAGTAAATAGTAAATTCATTTGAATTTTTTAGGGTTAATAATAGAATTTTCAACAGTCATATTTCCTTTCATTCCAGTCTTCTAAAAATCTGAACAATTTCCTCTTGGAGTGTGTGCTATATATATGCATATAGGTTTTTGTAAAATATTTTAGAGAGTATAAGGAAAAGTAAAAATTAATTGATATATTTTGGTCAATGAAAAACTTTAAATACTATGTAAATAAACCCTTTGAAGTTTGAGTACTAAATTAGTGACAATGATGCCGCGTTAAGTAACAGTATATGTTCCTTCATTAACACTTTTGTTTATCAGGTCAAGAATCAGTAGTGTTTGAAAAAATCTGTCAATTTCTCATTGCACTAATGTAAGGAATCCAAGATTACACTCAGTTCTGAAATAAATTGAAATATGAGAAAGTTTACCTCAAACAATTTTTCATTTAGAAAGAATCTTGGAAAATATGAATCCATGTTGACACAAAACGACAATTCTTGGTTTCCCTGGACACTTAAAGGAGCAGCGTGATACTGAAAGTCCTGTGATATTAATTTCATAGTCATGTCCAGCAGTAAGGGACCATTTTAGCAAAACTGGGAAGTGTACTTTAGGGGAAGTAAGAGATTTGACCCCAAGTTGGTCTGTGGCTATTCAAGGAGAACTAATGTGTTGGAACAGGCTCTATTAACAACATGAAGGACAAGAAAATGCTTTCACATCTTTTGCTGGTGCCGGATATTCTTCACGTGGGTCCATTTGATACTTTACTGGGTCCATGCGTTTTTATCTTTTGCTGTTGATTTGCTAAAAGAAAAAAAAATACTCAAGCCTACAAATAATCTTAGTCAGGAGGCTGTGTCTTTTTCTGTTTTTTGGTACTGGACAATATTTAGTGGCAGGGGATATTTGCATTCTTTCCTTACCAGCAGACTCCTCAGTAACATGGTCCCATTTTATTTCAGGCACAGAAACTAAAAATTTAGTGTTGTGACAGCTAACAATGTGTTGTGTAGGGACTTATTTCAAACTACAAATACTTATATAGAGTTTCTATTTTAAAATAGTCTTCAGTGAGAAGGTAGTAATTTCTCCAATAGTTTTTCTTGTGCAATTAATTGATTCCAGAATACATTTTATAGTAGGAAAAATAAAGAAAACAGGGAAAATAGACTAAAATAATCATTCTGTTAACAAAAGTTGAAGATTAGTAAATATGTGAACTTCAAAATCATTGAAGAAAAGATGAATAATTTTTTGGAGATTTGATATATAGCATGGCAATGATAATTAGCTATATGGTATTATATACTTGAACTTGGCTGAGACTAAATCTTAAATATTCTTAAAGCACACACACACAGTAAATTCTGTGAGGTAATGGATGCATTAACCAACATTATTGTGGTAATAATTTCACAATATATACCTCTACCAAATCATCAAATTGTACACCTTAAATTTATGCAATATTATTAGTCAATTATATATCATTAACATAAGAAAAAGTCACAGGAGAAAAAAGCAAACAAACAAAAATCCATCAGACTAAGAGTTATAACATAATCAAACTTAGACCACTATTTGAAAACAATGTGGTAAACTTTTTATATCAATATGAAAAGTCTTTAAAGATATACTGTTTAGAGTGTCTATAGAATGTGTATGTGTATGTGTGTTTAATATATGCAGGAAATTTCTGCAAGAATAACTAAGACTTTTTTTCTGGTTTTAGGGGGAAATCTATTCTTGCATACAGTTTGATTTCAATTTATATTATTTGCATAACAGCCATCGCCGAACTAACAAAAACTAGAATTGGTAATGTTGACTGCAAGTATAATGAGAGTTCAGACCAAAGAGAACTAAGCAAGAACTTTAACACATCGTTTGATGTTATTGTGCCAGGCAAAGGCTTTGCAGACTTGACTGTGCCAAGTGTAAAATATAAAAAAAATAACTAAATCAGCTCCTTTCCTGCAATTGTTTGTTTAGTTGTCTCACTCTTATCTGGTGGTCCTAAAATATTCATAAATTGTTCTCCACACTTGGAGTGATGATGTTCTCGTGTTAAAAGGAGTCTTTGGGATCATCTAAAAAACTTCTCATTTTATAAGTGAAGAATATACGGAACAAAATGACTTGCCCTGAGTTACACATAGCCAATGACAGAGCTGGGGCAACAAGGCAGGTTTCCCGATTTCTTCATTAGCCATCCTCCCTGTAAACAATGGGGAAGAATCTGTTTGTCATTAACAGAGAAAGTGCCCCATCTGCTCTCTGATTAGCATTACTGAGTGACTTGTGTTTGTCGCATTAATTTACTGCTGATAATTATAACTACGAGACATGTTCCAAAAGAAGCCAAAGAAAACAGATATATAAGCCCTGGCTGGTGTAGCTCAGTGGATTGAGCACGGGCCTGCGAACCAGAGGATCGCGGTTCGATTCCCAGTCAGGGCACATGCCTGGGTTGCAAGCCAGTGCCCGGCAGGGGACACATGATACATTGTGTGTCCTCGGCAGAAGCAACCATACATTGATATTTCTCTCCCTCTCTCCTTCCCTTCCCCTCTAAAGATAAATAAATAAAATATTTTTTTAAAAAAGAAAACAGATATATAAGAGAACGATAAGGCATGTACTTAATCTGGGTGTAGGGTAAGTTGTAAAGGATTATATCTTAACCATAGTGACAGAAATAGTTAACAAGTTCACCTTTCAAAATTCACAGTGAATTAACTTACAGACTAAGTCAAAGGAGTTTTGTAAGTAGTCAGGACTTCAGTCTGAGGTGCTGTCTGCACATGGTCTGATATTGGAACAAGTGGGGTAAACATGGCTCCCAGTGGTTTGATTTGAGGGTCCATGATGAGTGCAAATATCCCCAGACAGCAGGAGATAAACCTAGAAATTCATTACAAAACTTCCAGCAATTCTTTTTGCATATAACCAGGATTATTGGCAAAACCCTTTATTTTACCTCTGAGATTTATTTTCAGTGACTCTAAACAAGTTCTGGTCTGTCTGTTTCTGCCTTCAGTTCCTAAATTCTTCTAAGTGTTCAGTCATTTTCAATCTGTATGAATATTTTATGAATGTCACTGTGCCTTAACCCACCTAGGGACCCCACACACAATGTCAGATTCAAATTGTCATTAAAGACTATGTTGGGAAAGTGGGCCCAGTGACAGAAAGGTCCTTGTTTACCACTGCACAGCTGATTTTTGATTGCGAGTGTCGTGATGCGTGATGCCATCAGCAAGATGCCAAGAGGAATGGAGAATCACAAACAGGACTTTGAACAGAACTCTAAAGAAGGAATAACAAATGAGGAGCAGACTCAAAATGACCCCGAGTTCCTGTTATTGAAATGTAAATCTAGCATCTTTGCCCCATTACCCCCATTTAGCCGAGTCCACCCAGAGAGGGGAGAGAATGGGAGAGGATGAGGACCAAGGCTGTGTACCAGGTCTTCCTCATGACTGTGACAACTGTCAGATGTATGTGCTTTGGGGATGGTGAGTGATGCCAGATACGGCTCACTCAGGTGAAAGGACGTCCAACCCCAACCACTCTATCGGAATTCCCTCACAGCACAAAATTGGCCGAGCAAATTGACAAGCACGGGGCAGATTTCCTAGGCTCCTTTGTAGCCTCCAGAGTCACAAATGGCATGGGAGGTTCTCCTGCTGGGAAGTTAAGATGTAATGACTCTCCCGGGGCCAAATTCAATACAACATAAAATGAAAATCAATAGGACATCCACTGTCACGTTAATGGACTTGACCTATGGTTATTCTATCAACTCATTTTCTTTCTGAGTAGAAGTTTGTAATGGAGCAGTGATCCTATTTTTAAATGTTTGTTTCACTTTATAGTTTTTTTGGTTTTGGTTGCCCAAATGTTCAGACCAGCACAGTATAAGCCAAGGTCTGGGTGGCTAAACATCATTCTTTGAAATGTTTATTCAAGTTATTAGATTTGAGACATGTCTGACATTTAAAAGTGACTCAACCCTTCTAAAAAGTGAACTGGCATTTCTCTGCTTTTTTTTTCTGTGAAAGTCACCCCCCCGAAATTTGCTAGCTTTATTCATGTTACTTCTTTAATTTTTGCAGTTCCTGGGTGAAATAATAACAGCTACCACTGCTATAGCACTTAAGTGTCGGGAGATCTTCCAAGGCCTTTGAAGTATTAAAACCATTAACCCTTCCAACCACCCTATGAGGAAGGTACTGCTCTGTTTCTCTCTTTAGAAATGAGGAAACTGAGCAAAGAACAGTTCACCTACTTAATTAAGTTCATGCAGCTCAGACTCCAGTGCTCACAGCCACTGCTTCAGAGTCCCTCTGTGGAATGCCGTTTAGGCCTTGTCCTGGAAGAGTTCATATCCGTCACAGAACAGAGAAGGCAAAGTAGAACTAGAGTCAGAATCCCAGTCTGAGCACTTGATAATTTACACCAGTAGACCCTTGGCATCCCGATGTGTTTTGTGTTGAGAGTCATGATCTGACAGATTCTGTCCCTGAACTCCTACATAATGTACAGCACTTTTCACAAGATTCAGAGTTTCAACAAATGCTTACTAAATCAGATTGTCTTTTGTGCACTCCTCGTCCTCACCCGCTGGTGTGACCCTCTGTTTACTTCTGTGCATTTGTCCAGGGTCTCTGTGCCTGCCTGCCTGTCTGCGTGAAAGCCACCTGGACTTTCCGGTTCCCCACTTCTATGCCACCTACCCAGCAGTGCCTTTTGCAGCCAGAGCCCCAGCCTCTGAATTCAGGCCTCCCCTCCATTGCATTATTAATTGGAAAGAAATGTGATTAATGGGGTGGTGAATTCAATATTTTATTCTCTGCCCAGTATTTTGTAGTTTTTATTTTTGCTTCAAGGAAGACTCTCTGATGAGTCCCTTATCCTTGTATTAAAGCACAATAGCTGGGTGACACAGGGGAAGGTTTAGGTCCGAAACCATCTTGCTCTTTCCTGAAGGTGGGCAGTGTGATCAGCTCCCTATAGGGCTCTGCCTACATGTTTTTGAGAGCAGGCCCTGGGAAGGAGTCCTGGGACTGGAGCTGACTGTTTGGGCCAACAATCCAACAAGCCGTTACCATTAGACCCTGACTTCCCCCTCTGCCCCTATCACTATCGCTATTGGCTCTTGGCATTTTAAGATCCACCCCCCCCTCCCCCAGTGGTGGCTGCGTTTTCCTGAACGTGCAGTGCTCCTGGAATGACCTTCCTCTCTTCTCACCTCCCCATTCCATCCATCCTGGCCCCTAATACTGAATGCCGCTACAGGCAGGACACAGTCTCAAGGGGAACGCCTTCCTCAAGACACATAAAATGTGTCTCCCTTGCAGTCATACCCCATGCTTATCTTCTAAATTTGCCTGCAGGCACAAGAGTATACCCTGCATCTCAAATGGTCAACAAATCGTCTCTGCATATGGTTCTCAAACTCATGCAGGCTGTGATTTTTTCCTTGCTTTATTTTTCACAGGTACTTATATGTGTCATTTTCTAAATCCAAGGCCTTATTTCTTTTTAAGATGTATGAAAAGTGAACTCTCCCTTAATAACTCTACATAAAATAAAGCAATTGAAAGAGGAATTATTTTCTTTTACTGCATTTATGAAGGAGGAAGAAAGACTCGCCTAAAAATTAACTCAAATCTACAATTCTGCTTGCCCATTATGAGCTACTACTAAAATATTGTTCTTATTGAAGATGAAATATGAAATAAAAGCAAAATATATTTTAAATAATATATACTTTAATTCTATTTGGTGCTTATTAAGTATTTACTACGATGGACCAGTTGCTTTTCTGGGTATTAGAAATACAGAACTGAATAAATTTACAGCACAGATTAGAAAAAAGTAAGTAACAATGGATCTGATTTACTATGCTTTTGTAAATGTAAATTTTCAGAAACCAAAAGGAACCTGTAATGGAGGGTGATTTGTACTTTTATTTCAAAGCCTTTAAGGACTTGCTTATTTTCTGGTCTTTTTGTACAAATTTCCATGATGCTCCATGAGTTCTATTGTCTGTACTTTTGTGAGATATTCTCGAAGCCTGCCTAACTGCAGATTCTTAAAGTAGAAAACACCAGGAGATACCAGGAGTAGAAACTAGAGTAAAAGGGCAAGGTGGGGCAGTGGGAGAAAGGTCTAGGTAAAGAATCTGTGCCCTGATTGGAGCCTGCATGAGACTCCATCGATGCGGGATATCCCAGCCAATCTAGAATATGGCTCCCGTATGCTTCCTATCAGATGAATTTTTAGTGATCTTCAGGGCATTGGAGAATAAGAAGGAGAGTGGATCAGTTTAGTGGAAAACTGACAAGTGCGATGAGAAGGAAGAAAGGAAGGAAATAAAGTACTTCTAATGATATCAGATGAATTTTTAGTGATCTTCAGGGCATTGGAAAATAAGAAGGAGAGTGGATCAGTTTAGTGGAAAACTTGACAAGTGCGATGAGAAGGAAGAAAGGAAGGAAATAAAGTACTTCTAATGAAACATGCATTTGTAATATTCCCCCTCATCTTAAAGCTCATTATTTTGTTCAGTACATCTCTAACTCTTCATTCTCCTACCTTGGCGCTAGCAAACCCTTCTCAAGAATATATTATCTTTTTGGCAGTCTTGGTGTTATTTTTTTCCCTATACTTTGATGCAAATAAACAAGCCTACGCAGAGTATATTTGTTAAGGTAGTTTAGGACAAACCACGTGTGATACCCCCCTCCATGGAGACATGGCTGACATCAGGTCATTCTCTCCTCTGTTTCTATATTTTTTAAAATCACTCGAGCAGCAGTTGTAGCCATTCAGTGCAAGAAGCATTTCCCGTCCAAGTGCTGCTCCCCAGTTGCATGTGCTACTGTTTTCCTTCCACACCCTGAGTGTACTGGTCAGACCTTGCCAAGTATAATATTCCCTCTTTATGTGGAAAATAATTTTCAATTCCAGTTTGCATCTGAGCATGGCCAGAGATCTTGTAGAATGTAGGATAACTTTTCCAGACTCAACACATTCTATTAAGAAGCAAGAGATTTTTATGTAGATTTCTAATGGTTCCTTTTATTAGTGGGGGAAAAATCAGTTACTAGAAAAAAATAATCATGAGAAAAAGAGTTTGGTAGCCTTAGTATTCTGAAGGATGTGTTGGAGTAGCTCAGATTCTGCCAATTTTTATAGAAGATAAACTGCCTCTTTGGAACAAAAATGTATGTTGTTATTAGAACTGAGTAGGAGGTCAAAGTCTAGTCATAGGAATGAGACAAAAAAATTGAATGATAGATTTTGGACTTTCGGTAAGAATTACTCCATCCTGCTCAGGTTGTATCTATTAGAGCTTAAATTCTCCTGGATTAGGACAGAATTAATTCTAGAGCCTGAGGTAGCGTTTGCCCTGCGTGTGGGAAACAAGTGGCCGCAGCTACCGGGAACGGAGGACCAGCGAGGCAGGGATCATATTTCTTTGTGTAAAACAAAGATAATCCCCATGTGTTGTGACCATCACAATTCCTTAGGGAGTCTGGAAAGGATGATCGAGAAAGTTATCCAAATATTGATACTGGAATTAGACCTGCAGAATCTAAGAGCTGATTTTAGTATATTGCAGTGGCAAGGCATTAACTACTTTGGGTAAGAAATGAGGATGACTTCACCAAGGGAACTGAAAACAAATGTAACTTTCATCAATAAAGTAGACCTATTTCATATGAACTCTATTAGCACAATGCTTTGAATGTGGCGTACTAGTTTATTATTTGGGTGAAACTCTGAGCCCGCCATCCCTTTAAGACATGAAATTTCATGAAATTTATATTTTAGTTTTTATTGTTGTTAGGAACAAAAAGAAATACAAAACAAATTTTAAAAAGACATAAAGTCATTTATAAGATTTCTTCATTTCAAGTGCAATAAATACAGTTTCTAGTTTCTTTAAATTTCTCAATTGCCCTGGGCAGACTTTGCCCCCTCCCGGTTTTAGAATGTTTAGAATGATAATCCCATTGGATTATCAACAATTATAAGCATCATAAACAATGTTTAATTTATGAAATAATAAGAACTATTCTTTCACTGTTGGATTTCTGAACATTATTTTTTTAGATATAAGTTCTAACATTATTCTTTATAGAGGAGAATAAAAAGATTTATAAATAGTAATAATAAAAATATTGCTACATTGTAGTCATAAAGTTTAAGGAATTTGTGGTTGGAGTTGTGTTTGCAGGTAGGCAAATACCCATGTGGTAGGAGAACTCAAGAGTTAGAGATTTTAGCTTCAGTTGTAGTTAATAGGCCTAAGTAATTAATGCATACAGAAAGCTGTTATTGTAGGAACCAGAATGCATGACCTATGTGACTCTAGGAGGCCAACAAACAATTCAACCTTGGTGACCCAGGGCGTCTGCAAACAACTTGGTATCTGAGCAATTGTATTCCAAGGAGGGAATGTCCCTGATACAGATAAAGAATTGTTCATCAGCAGATAAAGAAATACTAGGAAAGTTACCATGGACTTTAATTCTTCTCTCATTAACTTTTTTCCAAACCCCTTACTACCTTTTCCTTCTCCCTAGAAAAAGATCTGCTTGAGATGAGAGGTTAAGATGGCTTTGGAAGGTACATAACCGTCTTCTCAGATCACCATCATATGAATAGAATTGCCCATAAAGATTCAATTCTTGTCTCTACTTACTGGTTCTGGTAGTGACAGGCAGCATAAAGCTGCCTTTTCCAGTTTCACAGGTGATAAAAAAGTATTTACCTGTTCAGATGTGGTATAATATCAAATAGGTATATATTTTAAATGTTTCATATTTTGAGCCTTTAGAAATGAAACTTCTAACCTTACTTGAAAACTTTATCACTTATATGTATAAGCATTTTTAGTCTCTTAATGGGATTATGATCAATAGTTTAATTCTCATAGCACTGGGTGTACTTCTAACAGTCTTACTCTCTTCAGATCTGTTTTGTGTATTTGTCACAGCTAATAAATTTTAAGATTCCTAAAAGCAGGCATTTACTTGCTGATGCCATCTAGTATAGATTCTGGGACAGGGTTGGTCAGTAAATATTTCATGAATTGAATGTCTATATGATGTAAATACCAAGATCAGTGCAAAGAGATTCAAGTGTTAAGAACTAGCTTTGGAGAAACTGTTTGGTTGACAAATACATGAGTTCAGATAGAAATTTAAACAAAATCACCATAATAGCATCTGCACCAAAGAACATTTTTAATAACTCATATCCCATGTTGAAACATACAAAATTGAAACTCGCGTTTTTGTCTATAGATTGCTAAATGCTTGCTAGTTAGTTCTTTCTGGAAGACATCTCTAAATGAGTCTCAATAATTGTGCTCTTATTAGTACATAAACTTTCCTTCTAATATATCATAGATACTCATTGTTATAGCAGAAAAACATGTATACCCAAAAAGAAAAATTTATGAGGAAGATATTTGTTAACAGGATGAAATTAAATAAGTACAAATAGAGTATAAACAACTGATTATTAGAAAAAACTTCAGTAGTTTCTCACCAAGAAATAACTACTATTTCCTTTAAGGAAAAAATATAATAACTTGAAATTTTCTAAACAGTTTGTCTGACAGAAGTAGCAACACTGTTTTTTATAGTTTTTTACAATTTAAAATGAATTACCACATGTATTNATTTGTTAACAGGATGAAATTAAATAAGTACAAATAGAGTATAAACAACTGATTATTAGAAAAAACTTCAGTAGTTTCTCACCAAGAAATAACTACTATTTCCTTTAAGGAAAAAATATAATAACTTGAAATGTTCTAAACAGTTTGTCTGACAGAAGTAGCAACACTGTTTTTTATAGTTTTTTACAATTTAAAATGAATTACCACATGTATTTTATTATTTGATTGTTATAGTTTTCTGGTAAGGTATACAGGCTGAGGTTTATTATTTTATTTATTTTTTTTAGATTTTATTTATTTATCTTTAGAGAGGAAGGGAAGGAGAGGAGAGAAATATCAATGTATGGTTGCCTCTCGTGAGTCCCCTGCTGGGAACTGGCCTGCAACCCCGGAATGTGCCCTGACTGGGAATCGAACAGCGATTGTGTGACTTGCAGGCCTGAGCTCAATCCACTGAGCTATACCAGGCAGGGCAATTATTTTAATATTTTACAGATTCCAAAACTAAAACACACAAAAAAGGATGCTTGTCTAGAGTCAAAGGTAGTAATTCTATTATTAATACAAATGCCACCATTAGCAGGTTTGAATAACTGAGCTTGAATAGAACATAGATTTTTTAAAATAATAAAAACATTTTTTAACTGTTGTTCAAATACAGTTTTCTGTCTTTTACTCCTATCCCATCTCACCCCCCAGTGCTCCCACCTCCTTCCCATTTCCACCCCCCTCAGTTGTTGTCTATGTGTCCTTTATACTTGTTCCTGTAAACCCTTCCCCTTTCCCCCCTGAAATTCCCTCCCCTTTCCCCTCTGGTCACTGGCAGAAACCTTCATAGGTTTTTTATGAAGTTCCCTATTTTAGGTCTTTAAGCAAAAGATTTTTAAAAAATCAGGGTTTTTCCATTTTTATTACTGTATAATAATAGAGAGGGTTAAGAATCACATTGCCTGCCCTAAAGGTGACAGATAATAAAAACAATTAATAGGAGATAAAATTCTATCACTATCTAGAAATATTTTATATCTTGATTTGGTTGATGATTTCAACAGTCTAGACACTGTAAAATATCAAGCTCTGTGTTTAAAATTAATACATTTTATTGTGCAAGACTTATCTTGATAACAAGGTAAAAAATGAGTATATATCTTTTTGGCCTGTATAACAATTCCATACCTATGTGGAGAACCTTTTCTGTATATAAATGATGCAAAATTAATGATGCAATTTTGTCCAGTTCTCACTTTGTTACATAGCCACAGGAAAAGTGGCTTTTTACGTTACATATAATAAACAGTTCAAGAAGAATATGAACTTATTGATAGTCATGAGTAAAATAGCCAGTTTATAGAATTATACCTTTTTTGAACATGTTTTGCATTTTCAACTTGTAATGCCTAGAAGACCAACAGACACAGAAAAGATAAAAAAAATAAGTGTGTCCCTGTATGTCTGGCTAAAGTCAGATGCGTGACCAAAGTCAATTTTTTTCTCAATAGTATGTTTGCTGCATGGAGGACATTGTCTGGGCTTAAGTTTGTGGATGTAGGTATAGAAAATTTTCTAATGGGTAAGACATATTTCATTAGCTGGAAGCAGGTGAATTTTTTCGATTACAATAACAATAAAGTCATCAGAATATATAAGACATAAGACAAAGACATAAGACAAAGTCATAAGAATATATATTGCATATTGGTCAGATTTAATTATAAAAGGTAATTTGTCAAATAACAGGAAAATGTTATCACCATTTGATATGTTATCACCATCTGAATGTTATCACCATCTGAAATGGTAATGGCAAACTATAAAATGTTGGTACTCTGCATCCTTGAAGGTAGAAAAGTGTGGTCACTGAGGGAAATACAAACATGTGGAAGAAGAAGAAAAGTGATTTATTGAGGATACGAAATTAAATGATTGATCAGATTAATTATTTGCTTTTTGTGTTTAAGGAAGGCTCTCACAAAATAATTTTATTTGCATATCATTGAGCTTACACTGGTGAGGGAGCAAAACAAATATCCACCCACTACACTAGTAAACAGAAAAATTACGTCACTGAATTCTGTTTTCAGGAAGAGGAAGAGCGGCTCCCTGAAGGTCCCCTTTAATCTCTTCGGAGGCCAGAGTCTCTAGGTGGTCTCTTCCTAGCCCTGGTGTCGATTGGATTTTGCCATTAGAAAGAGTTTGGCAGTTCTCTTAAATCTTATTTGTAAATGGCTCCCAAGATGAGCCTCTTGACTCAAAGCTTTAAACTGTATTTTGGGGAGGAGAGAGAGTGCCACTTCTCTAGTGGGAATAGAAAGGACCTTCTATTTCATTTCCTCTTGAAAGGGACCTCTTTCATTTCCTCTTGCTGTAAGAAAAACTGAGGCCGGGACAAGTATGATGTCTCTCTTACCTTTCTTTTTTTTTTTAAATATAATTTTTATTTAATTCTTGTTCAAGTACAGGTTTCTGTCTTATATTCCCAACCCTGCCCGCCCCCCACCCCATGCTCCCCGCCTCCCTCCCCTTTCCACCCCCAACCCTTAGTTATTGTCCATGTGTCTTTTATACTTGTTCATGTGAGTCCATTCCCTTTTCCCCTATGATTCTCTCCCCTCTCCCCTCTGGGCCCTGACAGCCTGTTCCATATTTGAGTGTCATTTACTTTTCTACTGAGAGTAACTACATTGTTACTACAGTTGTCATGCATGGTTTCTTTGGGCCCAATGTCTACCAATAACAATATCTTGAAGGGTCTTTTGTTTCTTTTGTCTCATTGGCAACTTCACAGGAAAATTTGGGGGGCAACACAACATTTTAATCCATTAATTCGAAAAATAGATATTTTATATCCAGTGTCACCTTCTCAAAAGTCTACTGCAGATTAGACAATGTGCAAAATACAAAACCCAACATTAAAGTTAAAGATGTAGTTTGGGTGGTTGGGGCTGGGTGAGGACAGGGTGGAGGTGGGCAAAGTCGGGGTCTAAGGGGGCATATGTAAGAGTGTCAGCGATAAAAATAAAGAAAAAAGTGCAGTTGAGACAAGACCATCACGAGAAGGTCTTCCTCTCCTTTCTCGTAAACATAAGTTGTCAACTTAAAAAATCCTCAGAAGGAAAGAGAAAGCTTTCTCATGCTCTAATAACCTAGCTCTTTATTTTAAATATGTCTGTATTGTTTGACAGCAAAACAGGAAAATATTTTGTTTCACAGTGATTTAATTCTATATTGTGAAATGTGAATTATATATAATTTTCTTTATAGTTACTTTTATAATCATCATGCAGTAATAGTCTGACATTCATTTCATATTGTTTTAATAGCAATTTCAAACCCTCATGAGTAACTAGCAAAAATGTTTGGTTTCTTAAAGCCTAGGCATTTTTTCTGACCTAAATTATTCCCTCTTTCTCCCTCTCCTTCTTCCTCTTCACTATCCTATTCCCCTTTTACCTCTCATTCTTCTTCTTTTTCTTCCTCTTTTTTTCAATTTAGCGAGTGTTCTTTTGATACAGAGAGATCTGATCAGATCACTGGGGAGGAGTAGGGAGGGGGCTGCCTGAGCAACGGTAAACAGTCTAGGACAGGATTGACTGAGAAACTGGAAAACTCCAGAGTACATGGAATTATGGGCCAGAAGATTTAGGAAAAAAGGAAGGCAGAGAGACTGGCTCTCTGGCTCTCTCTTCCTCAAGGATGCCTAGAGCATGACACTGCAGTTGCCTGCATTTCCCAAAGAATGATATTTTGAATGGGAGAAGGAACTCCAGGTGCAGCCTAGGATCAGGCTGGCCTGGCTGAGGGTGGCAGGGTTATTCTTCTTTGGGCATTCTAGAGGGGACAGGCTTTGAGGCCACTGTTCCAAAATTGTGTAGCTTTTGTATCTTATGTTGGTTTAGTTTGTAAACTAATCTTATAGAGATAAGATAATTAAAAAGTAATAGGGGAAATGATAGGGGAACTCAGGAGTTGAAGATTGCATTAGTCACATAAGCCTTAATTGATAGGCTTATGTGACTAATGCATGTGGAAAGCTGCTATTCCAAAACTGTGTGGCTGTTGAATGCAGACTCCTTTCCTTTATCACTAAGCCTTGGCCTCTGGAACTTTGCCTAGAGGGAGGCGGTGGGCAGCAGGACATTACTTGCTGTTTGGTAACACTTCTATAAAGAAGTATGTGTGTATATATATATATATATGTGTGTGTGTGTGTGTGTGTGTGTGTATGCCATAATATGTTTTTTTGCAATGTTGCCTTTACTACTATTTGCAGAATTTCTCTAGTTGTATATCTGTTTTAAACTAATGGTCCTTTCTTTCCAAAATTGCAAAACTGAACTGAAAAGAAAAATAATATAGAATACTTTCTCCCTTGTGATGCCAAAATCATTGACACTGAAGGGGATCATTGATTCAAGGAAAAAGGTGGGGAAAGATATTATTAGGCTGTAGAGTGTGTGATTTGGGGGTGGAAAAAATACTGCACATATGGAAAGACAAGCTGAAGATAGAGTGGGCAAGTGTTACATACCAAGTGAAGTGATTTCTAATATGTCTACATACCATGCAGTGCCAATGTAGATCTTTGATAAACAGAGGGCCTTACTCAGACCTTTGCTTGAATAAAAAATTGAAACCATCAGACTACAAATTTATCCCTATATCTTTCATTTTAAATGCCTAGGAGGCTAAGGGCAGATAAGTGAGAAGATGCATTGATTAGAGCAAATGCTGGTTACAGATTAGCAACAGAGAGACTTACGGGGAAGACCAATTAACAGGCAATCATAGAAATTTAAACAAGTACCAGTTAAGGCCTTAACCTAAAGCAAAATTTTATGGCAGCTGATTGGAAAGGGTGAGAGAGAATACCTGAGTCTCCTTGGGAACAAAATACCACAGACTGAATTTGTTTCCCCAGAGCTGGGAGGTTGGGAATTCTCCGATGAGGGTGCAGCCAACTCGGATTCTAGTGAGGACACTTTTCCTGGCTTTCAGATGGTTCCCTGCTCTCTGTGTCCTCATATGGGAGAGAGAGAGACAGAGAGAGAGAGAGAGAGAGAGAGAGAGAGAGAGAGAGAGAGAGAGAGAAAGTGTCTGGCTCTCTTCCTATAAGGGCACAAATCCTTTTGGATCAGGGCTCCAACCTTATGATTTTATTTAACTTAGTTTTCTCATTATAGGCACATCTCTAAATACAGTCATATTGGGTGTTAATGCTTCAATATACAAATTTTGGGAGGCAATAATTCAGTTTACAGCAGAAGAGAAAAATCTAATTAACTGCTCTTTCTTTCAGTTCTTTATCACAGTCTCAAATTATAGGTCATATGTAATATGTTTTTCAAATTTTAAAAGCACTGGCAAGAACTCTAATATTTGGAGGAAAGTGTGTTTAATACTAGAAATTATCTTGCGTAGTACTGAAACAAGTACTATATACAGAAAAATATGGACAATTTTCAGAAAATTAGGAGGCAGAAGAATTCTCACCTATGTGATGTTTTGCCATCATACCTTGAGTTAGAAGTTCTTCTTTTCAGGAAGAGAACAGGTGACCTTTTAGCTCCATAATGCAGATAATTCACATAGTACTTATTATTCCCATATTATATATATGCGATATATATAATAAATTTATATACAATAAAGCTCTATATAGAGGGGCCTGCAAATCAGTTAGACATTCCATAGTATTAAAACCCCCATGAGGAAAGCTTTCTTTGTTTGTCCTGCGGGCAAGTTCAAGGAGAGATTTAAGTGTTTTGGTTCCTCCCTCCAGACCTAAAATGATCTGGCAGGAAATTGGATGTGGTCTTTAAACCCAGAGTTTGCCCTGAGACCTGCACCTCACATCTCTTAGTATAAAGGGATAGAACGTGTGCCTGGGTCAGAGACAGGCAAGCAGCTGATCCTGTGGTTTTGAAGCATGTTCTCAAAGCTAAATGTTGGAACCCATTCCAAATACCTCTAACTGAAGGAAATGAGCATCGGACTGTTTTATTTTAGGCTTAGATTAGTGTTAGTGGGTCTAAGCCATTCAAAATGCTAACAAAATCGTGTATCCTTTGAAATACAGGACACACAGTTATATATCTGATCTTATACATAAATGATAAATAAGGCAACGGTTTTCTCAGTCACTTGTTGCTTACTACATGTGACCTTCAATATTAAAGCCATATAACATTGCATTATTCTTAGAATTTTCATGATTTAAAGGTATGATATTATGCAGTAGGCAGATATTAATTTAGTGTTTCCCTACATGCTCCCTTCTTCTATTTCTATGGAACTAAACTAGTTTGAGCTGCTAATAGTCCATATCATTAGAGTCAATTGTGGAGAAATGAGGTGCTTTTGAATTTAGTTTGGTCTTTAACACAAACGTAAACCTCTATTAAGTGAGCATTTATCTCCAGCACGTTGATACCCTTGTTGATACCCTGTGGGTTGCTAGAGAGTAGGTAAATTATACCAATTTTGTCAAATTGATCAATTCTTGGTATTTGATCAGAATTCATAGCACAGAGAATATAAGTATGATTGAATTTTTATTTTTCTTCTTATTTATTGCATGATTAGGGGAATCATTAGAATATCAATCAAGCTGAGGATTATTCGCTTCAATCATGCTACATAAGCCTGTGGTCCTGAAAGTATTCTATGAAAGTTTTATTTTCTTTCAATTATTATTAAGCCGAGTTTATTATACATAGAGTTTTTATACCAGAGTATATTTATAGTAAATATAAGGTATTGTAAATTGTTCAGGGTATTTGTCCACTTTTACTAATAGCAAACAAATTATTTAATAGTAATCTGGCCATTTCATTAGCATGTCTTATTTCAACATTAAGTCTGAGGATTTTGACCCTAATCCCAGCAATGCCTACCCTTTCTTGATGGACTGTGCCTTGTTATATTGAATTACTTGGAGTAAAATATTAATTGAGGGTGAAAGATGAAGGAAAGCAGTGAGTATTTATAATTCTGCTGACGGATTTTGTTATAAAGAGGCAATGAGAAAGTAGGTAGTAGCTGGAGAAGTGTAGGATTAAATGGGGCTTTGCTTTACTTTGTGTATTGCTTTGTTTTTTATTTTATTATAATTTTAAATTTAAGACAGGTTGTTATTATACAGCCACTTGGTGTGATGCAGCAGCAACCTCCAGAGTGGGTGATTAAATGAGAGGGGAATGCAGACTGCCACCGGAATGTAATAGTTCACAATTGTTCCATTGTCATTACCAATTACAGTCTTTTTCCCTGGTTGGCAATCCTCTGCATACTAATGGGTGGATCCAGATCCTGGGCCCTTTATCAAAATTTGCCCCATCGAATCCCAATAAGCTTCATATCTGTCTCAATTTTATATATGAAATTAGATCCTAAAATAAATGAACTCATAGATATATCATTGATTATTCTGTTTAAGATCATCATGGCTCATGTGACCTTGCTTGTGACTGAGTATTTTGAACTTTGGCTACTAAAATGGAGGGGAGAAGAAGAAGGCTTGGTCAGGGACTCAGACATGGCATTGCTTCTCAGATAGGCTTCTGATACTGAACTTGATGTTCTACATGCATTGGTTTATTTAATCTTCACAGAAATCATGTGAGGTTATCAGTATCCCCATCTTACTGATGAGGAGACGAGGTTTAGAAATGTTGAAGAATTTGCCAGTGGCCACCCTTTTTGGAAGTAGTGGCTTTGCGATCAGGACTCAGGTCTTCCTTAGTCCTGTTCATCTCACTGGTAAATAAAGCTCTGCAAAGCAATGGGAGGGAACAGAATTTGGGGTAGTCAGGGAATAGAGTATGGCACCTGGCTGAACAATAATAGACAAAGAATAGTTAGCTGTTGACACCTGACTTCTTTCCCCACTAACCATTAAATTCTTTTTTAAAAAATAGTTTATTTATTTATTTTTTTAGAGAGGAAGGGAAGGAGAGTAGGAGAGAAATATCAATGTATGGTTGCCTCTCGTGAGTCCCCTGCTGGGAACTGACCTGCAACCCAGGCATGTGCCCTGACTGGGAATCCAACCGTGATCGTCCGGTTTGCAGGCCCGTGCTCAATCCACTGAGCTACACCAGCCAGGGCACCATTAACTTCTTAATAAAATTATAGAGGATTACCTGATGATCTGTAGAAGAGGTTGAACATTTTTCCAATATACTATTAGCATAGTCAGCTACCTAAAATAATTACCAAAATTTCTAATTCATTCTATGCCATTTGATACACTCAACATCCTGTTGTTCAAAATTAAATATCTATAAAGGGTTAGTAGCATAACTCTCTCAGCCATGTTAGGCTCATTTATAATGGTTTGTTCTCTAAATCTTATCACTGAAAAAGAAAGAATAAAGAACTAAAAATATGTGGCAACATACACATTGCAAGCCATCTGTTAGTGCAGATTCTTGGAAATACAGCCACCACTCCGGGTATTCTCTTCAGAACAGTAACAGTCCCGGAGTCCATTTTTCCTTAAAATCCTGGAGGCAGAACAACAATTTCATGTTAAAATATTTCACTTCGGTAGAGCTCAGGACCATGTGTGAATGAGTAGGATAATTTCTTAAATGATGCAAATGCCATTGCTATTCTTTGTTTTCTCCACTGCCAGGGTGTCAGCTGCCTTTTAATTTGTATAATATTGGTAAGATAGATTTGCGAAACCTCCCATCACATTTTACCTTTGGCAGAAGCACTATGATTATATACAGTTGTGTCCAAATTGTTGCTATTAGGGAAGAAATATGTGGATTTCAGAAGACTTTTTTTCTTCAGGTTAGACCATGAAAAACTTTCAAGGATGCAGGATTTTTCCTGTAAACAAATTCAGCTTTCATTTATCTGGCTGCCAAGAATCTCGGCTACTTCAGTGAATTGAATGGAAGTTTACTTTTCAAAATTAACTCTTTGGGACTATGATTTATTACCTCACTGCCACAATAGGCTCTATATCCAACAAATGTAAATTTGTTGTCTAGCTTTATATCATGAGTTGTCTGGAGCCAAAGATTTTTAGAGGGCAGCACATCTAAAGAATGATCGTGTCCTATTGTTTCTGTCTGTGATGAGGGAGTCACAACCCAGGAAAAAAAGCTTCAGTGTGTTTAGCTCTAAATCACAAAGTGGGAAAGTGGAACTAGAACCAGCACCCTTTAATATTGAATTCATTACATTCATTACAATACTCCTTAACAGTCATGGCTGGTTTACAAATGAAGAGCTGAGACTTTAGTTGAAAATGCAAATATGCAAAATGTTCATAAATAAACAATACCGTGAAATCAGGCTTTTGTTCCTGCTTTCTAGTCTTCCTTGGATAAAAAGCTCAAACCTCATTGCTCCTTATTTAATTCAATTAATTACTTTAAGTTTATTATGATACTAGAAAGTTCAATCTATGAATTTTTTTCACTGAAAGCCCCTTACCTAGAATGGTATTTTCATGGCTTATTTGTAAGTTACTTTTGAATATGTCCCCAGAGCAAGCAAAATATATATGTTATTGTAAATGTATTCATTGATGAGATGCCAGGAAGAGAAAACTGTAGTACATTCAGCCCACATCCTACATTTGAGTTTATCTCCTGTTGATTTCTTGGGAGTCAGAAAAAACCTAGGAAGCCACTCAGCTCCACCATGGACACTGCGTAGCCTGACCAATGAGAGGTGCATTCCACAGTGAGACACTGAGCTGGGAGGAGGGAGCCTGGTTCTTAGCCTCCTTGCTCCCCTGCTCCTGAGTGCCTATGACCTGCTTGTTCCCTAATCTGCTTCGTTTTCCTTCACTTTCACGGGCACCTTCCTGATTTTTTTGGTCAATGAAATTGACCTCTCTATTCTCTGAATCCCCGCATCACTTCAGGGGCCTTAAAATTAATCACACTAAACCAGTTTTAGATTGGTGCTATGAAAAATTCCTAGGTATTAGAAAAATATGTACATATAAAAAATAGTAAGTTTCAGAAAGTCTTTAAAATGACGAAAATATATTCAGTGTCCCAACTTCATGAAATGCTTAAAAGTACATTCTTGTATAACCATTCAATGGAGTTCATACAACTATTTAAAAAGTATGCGAAATCTGCAATAACACAGGAAAATGTGTGTTATATGAAGTAAACAGAAGCAAGGCACTGAATGTATGTGGATAATTATGGATTTAAAACTTTCAACTTTCACATAAAAATGTTGGAAGCATTTACACAAATATTACAGTATTTTCTCATGGGTAGTGGTATTTCGAGTGATTTTAAAGTATTGTATTTCCTACTTTTAAATATTTGTCTGATTTGATTTAACTTATTTAACAAATATTTGTAGAGCACAAGATATGTATCAGGTTTCCTGCAAAGCATTACAGACAGATTTAGGATTAGACAAGCAAATGGAGTTAGCTCAATGTGTGCACGGACTAATAAAAAAAAATTCAAAGGCAACCAGAGTACAATCAATTAAGTTCAATGACGGGGTAAGCCAAATGTTGTAAGAGAATATAAGGTAGAACACCCAAAATTTAGAAAGCAGGGTAAAAAGGAAGTATTAACTAAGATACCTTCAGCTGCAAATGATAGAAATCACGATGCAAAGTGCTTAAAAAAACAAGAAAAATGATGGTTCGTGGGGCTTGGATTGTGTTCTCGGAAAATATATTTTGAAGTCCTAACCCCTTGTACGTATAAATAAACCTCATATGGAAACTGGGTTTTGTGACAGATGTAACCAAGTTAGCTGAGTTAAAATGAGGTCATCTGGATCAGGGTGAGCCCCAAATTCAATGACTGGTGTCCTTCTGACTAGGGAGAGGTTTGCAGACAGGGATGCAGAGACTCACATGCAGAAGGAAGAATGTCCTGTGAAAATGGGGGCAGAAATTGGAATGCTGCAGCTTCAAGCTAAGGAGTACCAAAGACTGCAGGCGACCCCCAGAACCTAGGAGAGGCAGGGAATGGATTCTCCATCAAGGCCTGCAGAAGGAACCAACCCAGGTGGCACCTTGACTTTGGACTTGCCACCTCGTGAACTGTGAAACAATGCACTTCTGTTATTTTTAACTATGCAGTTTAGGATTAGCCCTGGGAATCTCATTCAGAGCATATACTTGAAAATCCAAAATGTGAGTGGAATTCTGAGTTGGCTTGGCTCAGTGGCTGCTCTTCCATGTCTTCTCTCAGGGAATAAGTGTCTGTGGCAGGTTAGCTTTACACCCACACAGAACAGGAAGAGGATAAAAGAGCTGTTTTTTTTCTGAGCCAATTTATTTAAAGTGAAAAAAGTTTTTCCCAGAAGTTTTTCCCTGGTCAAATTTCCCTTCATAAACTTTACATTGTGTTTTATTTATCAGCTCAAATTAAATAACACACCAGTCTCCAAACCAATATCCTTGGCTAAGAGAATGCTGTAAATAACTACTTTAAGCCTGGCTCCCCTTACCATTGATTGGAAAAACGGATAGTGTGGTTACTTTAAGATCAGGCCACCTCAGGAGCTTGGCGGGATCCTCTACCGAAGCAAGTGGACTCTATGGGGACCAGGTGGACACCTGAACATAAAGCAGTGTTTCATCAGGTAGGGCTTCTGTGTGGAGGGTGACACGGGTGGACGTTGGTGAGGCGACAAAGACGGCCACTTTTTAGCTGAGCTCAATTCCCAGCTGAGATGGGGAAATAAATAGGATTAAATGGAAAAATAGGAAACAGTACGTGGGAAGGCTTATGAAGGTCTGGGGGCATCTAGGAAGAACAATTAGGTGCTGCATGAAAAGACTGGAACACAGCAGGGCGGGGGTGGTGGATGGTGAGCAGGGCCTTGCAGATCCCTGAGTCATTTAGGCTTTACCTTAAGAGCGATGAGAAAGTTTTGAAGGGAATTATGCAGTCAAATGATATTATCAGGTATGTGTTTTCAATGGAGCTTCTAGTGATGGAGCTTCAATAGGATGAGCATATTTTAGAACTTAAACCTAGAAACACTTGTACCGAGGGAGGGATGTCATTGCCATCACACAGTGAGGGGGAATCATGGCCTAGCTGAGAACACCGGCATTCAGGATGGAAAGAAAAGGATGCATTTGGATTTATCCGACGTGAGCCGCATACTTATCATTAAACATGCAACATGTACCTATGTGACTTAAGCAGATAGGTGCTTCATTTTCTTGTTTTGTCCATTTTTCCCCAAAGTATGAGAGGTAGACATTTACAGGAATTGGGTTGAGACATTCATGCTGTCACCTGGGATCCAAGAATATTACTCGTCTTGCTTGCTCTGATGGTACCACTCTCATGCATGTCACAAAACTATCACAATCTCAGACATCATGTTCATGTTCAAAGTGAGTATAACAAGGAAGGCAGGTACCAGTTATGCCTTAATGTTTTTGTTAGAAAAGAAAAAAATTTCCCCCAGAAGCTTCGGTTCATCTCACTGAACCCCTAATAGCATCACTAGCTGTAAGGGACAGTGGGGCTGAGTGGACTGCCGTCATCAATAAAATCAAGACTCTGTTAGTAAAAAATCTAGGGGAATGATAATGGGTTATACAGCTGACAGTGTTTCAAATTCACTCACTGAAAGTTAAGAAAGGGAAAGAAAGTCTCTCCTAATTGCTTCCTATTACTTGTCAACAATTTCTCTTACTTACAAGCCTGACATTTCCTAAGACACCACTAAGACAGGACGATAAAATGGGGGACTTCTTGTGGTTGTGCACTGATGGTGCGTGCATTTTACATACATTATTTGATTGCTTTCCGACTGTCATCTGTTTATCAAACACTGATTGGTATCAGACCTTTAAGCCTCTAATAAAAGAAAAAAGAAAAAGAAAAAAAAAGTCCTGGCTCGTTTCCTGTTTATTTTCTGTTTATACCCTTTGAATTAAAATAAATTTCAGCTGTGAGTAGAGCCATATTCTGTCAGGGTTGGTGAGTTTCGATAACACCGAAGAAATCCTAAATTGAGAACGTACACTTGAGTGCTGATTCTGAAGCCCAAAGGCATATCAGGGTAAATCCCTCTGTAGTCATTCCCATCTGTGAGGAGAGGGGAAAGGGATGAGGCAGGGCCTGGGGACAACATTTTAGACAGGTTACTTAGGACCCTGTCATTGGTGATGGTGTGTTAGTCAACTAAAGTCTATCGCACCTTGACCAAAATGGCTTACAGAAATTGCAAAGTGCAGGCAGGTAAAGGGAAAGAGAAGAGAAATGGTGTGCCTTTGTGCAGTTTCTATTCCTAAAATATTTGAGAGCAGTGATGCTTGTCAGCCCTAAAGGTAGAATTGATAAAACACAAGTCTATATATCTTCCTCCTCCGGGAGAAGGGCAGGGGAGGCCAGTAAAATCTATGTCATACCCTGGCTTACTTTGGCAATTACCTTTAAGCCGAGGTCACATTTGTCTGATAAATGCCAGGGCCTTCCTTGGAAGTATAGACTACCTGGTTATGAACTAAAGATTTTAAATCATGTTTAATTTATTTTCCTATCGATTGGTCTGTTCATATTCAAGGCATGATGAGAAGATATTCTCACTCTAAGCTACGTGTGTGTTTGTGTATATTGTTTGTGAAGTACTTAGTTACATACGTTCATTCACTAATTCAATCATCGATGACCTGCTTAATATCCACTTATGTGCTTGACATTGCAGATAGTGTGGTTAACACAATAAAGGAGTGTTCTTGACCTTTTGAAGTGACACAGCTTCTTGTTCAACGTAGCCTCGCACCATGCAGAACTTGTGACATCTCACTTTCTCCCCACACATAGATATAGTACTCCACATAGAAAAAGTATAATCTACTTTTTCTCCCACCAGTCCCTATTCTGTACTTGAAATTAGGAGTACAGAGGACAGATGTCTATCTAATTCAGAATGAGTGGTGAGAAAAGAGAAATTGGGTCAATGGCTTTATAAATATAACTTGATTTTAAGCTCCTCAGGAAATGATTGCATTATCCTCTTTTTTTTTTTAGCCCTGGAATCTTCCACATGATTTCTGTTTCAAGAATATGTATCTTAGAAATGAAACTCATTCTGATGCTTTGGAATTTTTGCATCTGTACATGTCTACTTGCCTTTTTTTCTAGCATTCTTCATTCATTTATTTAACAAATATTTATTTGTTTACTAGGGAACATAGAGAAGTATAAATACTTTGACATATAAGCTTTTTTTTAAAAGATTTTATTTATTCATTTAGAAGAGTGGAAGGGAGGGAGAAAGGAAGGGTGAGAAACATCAATGTATGGTTGCTTCGTACATGGCCCCCCACTAGGGACCTGGCCTGCAACCCAGGCATGTGCCCTGACTGGGAATCGAACTGGCAACCCTTTGGTTCACAGCCCAACCTCAATCCACTGAGCTACATCAGCCAGGGCAGATATTTTATAATCTTTGACTACTATTACTACAGTAATCTCCAAGATAGGACTCATTAAAATGGTAGTAATGCAAGGCGGATTCCAAGTTTTTGAAGGAGAATATAAAGGGGAGGGAATGTGTCATTAGGTAGACATCGGTCATTCAGCAAGTTATCCAAAGGCCAGAACTCGGTGTTCTGATGAGTTTTCTGGGACATACCTGTCCCCTCTCTTAAACTGACTTGACTTGGACTTGGTCTGCAAGGATGGTGATTGTCCCTGAGCTATCTGCCTCCGTTCTTCTCTGACCCCTGCCTGTAGTGATCAGGACATTGTAGTCTAAGTTCTGTCTGTCTCCTAAAAGAATAAAAATAAAAACAAACTCTTTGGTAGAGCTTCTCTCTTTTTGCCTTTATTTTGTCATTATTCAAAACTCCATGATTCTATACAAGGAAAACATGAATCAAACAACCTCCCTATGTGTCGTTTCAACTTAATCATTCTCCACCTTGTGTCTTCACTGATATTTAATTTTCAATCAGAGGGATTTATTCAAGAAAGCAGGCTTTGCAGAAGTTGTTGTCAACCTGCTTCTGATATCTGGTTATCTGGTACTATGTTAATGTTAAAGAATTCTAAATTTGAGTTAAATGTGTATAAAGTGTTTGCACAAGAGGAAAAACTGAAGAATTTTAGAATATATTTACATCATAGTATAATTCTCTTACTTGGAAAGTGAAAGACATTTCAACATTGTCTTAGATAATGACTTCATGTTAATCCAAGAGTAATGATGGTTAAAAAAGTGTTTTTCTACAGCTGAAATGCTCTCAAGAAATTATCTAATTTAACTGCTACCTCCAGACATTAAGTAATTATTACATTCTACAGAATTGCAACTGAGACAGTAAAAGGTTAAATGTTTTGCTCAGGGGCAGAGTTTTCTCCAGTTGAAGGACTCAAGACTTCTCCTCCAGTTCCCCCTCCTCCTCCTTCTCTTGCCCCTTCTCTCCCCCTCTGCCTTCTTCTCCTTCTTTTCCTCCTCTTTCTCTTCTTCTTCCTCCTCATCTTCTTTCTCCTTCTCTTCCCTTTTCTCCTCTTTCTCCTCCTCCTCCCCCTCATCCTCCTTCTTTTTCTTTCCATTATTTTAATTTTCTTGTCCTGGCAAAACTTGTGCTATGACCTCAAATTAATTTATATTTGAATCCCTGATCCACCTGCCCTTAGTTTTGTAGCCTTCTCCGAGATGAATTTGTTAGCTTAAATTTTCTTATTTTGTAAAATGCAGATAACAACTGTTTTCAAGGGATGCTAGAAGGATTAGAGACTGCATCTGTAAAGCCCCTTTGAAAAAGATGTCCAAATAATGACTATCCTTCCCGAGTAATGCTGTACACATTATTTGTTGACTGTCTGTGAAATGATACCAGATACCAGGAAAACGAGGTGAATAAAACTTTGCCACGTGGAAGAGGAGCTCATGGTCTCAAGGGAGGAAAAGAACAACAAAATATTACTGTGTGATCCAAGGTGGGCCCTTCTTTAAGAGGTGCCCTGAATCTACCAGAGCCAGGGAAAGAATGCCTGTCTTAGGTTCTGTTTATGTAGCTGTGGTGACATCGAGACAAGAGAGTAGGAACCTTCTGAGAGAACTGGATGAGTTTCCCAGTGGCAGGGGCCGAGTGGCGCACTTCATTTTCTTCATGAAGATCAGTTGCTTTCCCGGGGTTCTCATGTCATCTCACTTTGTCTCAGGGGAGTTCAGGCAGGGATGAGCACCACCCTAAACTTCTTCTTACTTCCGTTCATCAGTGTTGCAGGTTAATGACTTGTGGCAAATAGTTATTTACATCCTCTGATTTTAACAAAGTGGCCAAAATCAGGGCACTTGTTTTTTGAGTCAGTCTTGCTAAATGAGGCTTGCCTTGCCTTGCCTGAACATAATGTAGTGACCTTAATATCACCAGACATTCAGAGAGATTTTGCCCCAAATCCCCAATTTGTCCAACTACATGCTTGCCCTCTCATTCTGTGTCCCTTTGCTGGAGCCCCACTGAACTGTCCTTCTTTTATCATCTGTGGGTTGCACTGGAATTTTCACTTCAGACCATCAAACTTTAAAGCATCATGAAGACCTCAAGCCAACCCTGGAAAAGTATGTCCTTTCTGGTCAAGTATCTGCCTATTTGCTCAGCTCCATAAATGGCTACTTGCACAGTGGGCAAGTGTTCCAATTACTACTGAAGCTTAGCTGGCAGGGCTTAGCCCAAACAAGCCACGGCACCTTTGCCTTGGAGAGAGATGGGGCAGACAAGGGGGCAGAGCAAGGCAACAACTTTGGAGCTCCCAGAGCTGCCGTGCAGAATGACTGATTAAATTCTTTTTGTCTTTTCAATCAGAGCTTTCACATAAAGAGTAAAGAGCATCTCTACTTGCAGCAAATCTGGTGTCTTGACAGCCAGATTCAATTTGGCCTTGCTTTCTGTCTGATGTGGAGTGACATGCAATCTAGGCTGCACTGGCATGTCAGAGGGATGGAATTACACGTGGGCTGTTCCCACCTCCACTTCCTCCATCTTTTCTGATGTTCGGCAGTGGTGGACGTGAGACGTACCGCATCTGGGTGCTAAGAAGAGGGACACCTTCTCTCTGGAGGCCACGTCTACAAGCAGAGAGTGGACTTGAATTTGACAGGTGATATTACTTCCCAGCTTATTCTGCAGTTCAGAGAAGAATAAAGACCACAGTTCTGAATTGTATTCTGCCACTTCCCGGTCGTGCCCCCTAACTAACGTTATTTTATGCCTGTTAGCCTCAGTTCTCTTGTCTTCAAAACAGGGAAAATTAGTTTATACTTCACAGGATTCCTACCATTTTCTTAGCAAAATATCTCACACAGTCTATAGACTATTAATTAATGTTAGCAATCAGGAAAATACACTGGGGTTTGATGATTAGTTTATCAAATAGCGCACAATAGTGCGCACTATTCCATGTTTCCTAGCTTAGCACAGTTCAGGCAATTGGTGGACGCTATCCTATAAATCAAGCCTGCTGATTGAAAACTGTAATGTTGACCTCTAAGAAGCCATCGGATTGTCAAGCTTTTTTTTTTCTAAACATAAATGAAATTAGTATTTTGAAGCAGTCTCTTGGGGGGCTTTAACTACTAACCTATAAAGACTTAGAAATCTCTAGACACCAGGCTTGTAGGCTGCTGCTGTGGAATCCCAGTCAGAGGTCCCCGTGAGGTCTGGGTGAGGGTAGCACATGATCAGTCATTGCATTGTCACTCCAGGGAACAGACAGGAAGGGGAGATGCTATGGCCCATCCTTGCACACCCTTTTGCAGTGCCACTTGCTCTTTAAATGCCACAAAGAACAGATTGTCTTTATTCATGTTTAGAGAGAGGGAAAAGGAGGGAGAAAGAGAGGGAGAGACACTTCCATCGCTTGCCTCTCACACATCCTCAACTGGGGACCCAGCCTGCAACCCAGGCATGGGAATTGAACCAGCGACCTTGTGGGTCATAGGCCTACACTCAATCCACTGAGCCACACCAGCCAGGGCCACAATATACAGCTTTAGAGATAGGTTTACATGGTCACAAAGGAGAGTAATATAAAGTCTAGGAATTGATGTAAAATTCTGGCTATTATGTTTCTTTAAACACAAAAGGAACAAACAACTTTGGGAAACAATTGTGCTTTCTGCCACCTAATGCTTTTGCTTATTTAAATTGGAGTAACAGAGGTTTTATGAATTGAGTAAACTACTAGAAGACAATAGACATAAAATACATTGTATAAAAATATCTACATGCCCTGGCCAGGTAGCTCAGTTGGTTAGAATGTTGTCCTTATATGCCAAGGTTGTGGGTTCCGTCTCCAGTTAGGGCACATACAATGTCTCTCTCTCTCTCTCTCTCTCTCTCTCTGTCTCTTTCTCTCTAATTTCAGTAAATGACAATTTAAAAAATATCTGCATGTGTGATATGCTTCCTTTAATGTGCATATGTCCTTACCTGTGTACAATCCCATGTCTCCACCTCCTCTGGCCTTCTGGAATCATTATTTCCTGTAACTTCTGAACTCCCTGTACCATGGACAGTCAGAGCTTGCACAGGTGGGCTGACATGCCTGTGGCTGCTGCCCTGTGAATTTCTGTCTTTAGTTGTGGCAAATCCTCCAGTGGTCACTCCCTTCTCTCCCTCCCAGCCCCCAGCTTACCCCATGAGCTGCCTTTCCTCCCTGTTTTTGCATAATGCATCACTAACACACGGTTGATTCATAAAACAGACTTTTGCTATGATAGACAGTCCAAAAAGGCAACAGTCTCAAAAATCCCCATCCTAAAGTACTTCAGTCATTTTTAATATGGTAACTGTTACTAACATCTGTTCTACTTAACCTCCTACCTGCTGATAAGTTACTAGAAATTCTCTCCAACTGTCTAATTGGATCATTTTCTCATCCTCCTCTTATTTCTTCCACCTCCACCACCCCGTCTCCACTTTCATTTCTAAAGAAGAATTAAACTCCTTGTTACTTCATTATTAAGTGTATTTTAGCTTGCTTTTTCTACCATGTTCCAGAAATATATATGTGCGTATTTTAAAAGTTGCTAAAGTACTATGCAAAGCAATCAGCTCATCTACCCTGGGTTTCAAATGGTACACCTCCCTGCACTGTCCATTTTCTGAGTTGTATTGTGGTTCACACTTCTAAGACAGCACCCTCCCCATTAGAGAAAATCCCAGACACAAGTGTGGAAGCGAAAAGATGTCTTTCATTTGCAAGAATGAAATAGATGAGTCTATGATCATTGCGACCACTAATACTTGGAGAAAGCTTGTGGTATGCCAGGCACTGAGCCAGGGGCTTTATTTGCTTCAGTTAGTAAATCCTTACAAAAAGCCATGTAGGGAAATGCTATGATATTTGCCATCTTACATTTCAGGAGGTTGAGAGTTGGAGAGGGGAAGTAATTGACTGAAGGTGATGGTGATCTGTTGGGGATGAAGCCCTGTTGGCCTAACTCTCATTCCTGTCACTGCTCTGCTCCCTGTGTGTGACTTTCCTGTTCTGTTAACCAGAACTGTGGGCAAGTTACAGCACCACACAGAAGAATCTCTGCTCCTTCATAATGGACTTGGCCTTGCCTTGTGTCCTAAGTCAACCTAATTGACTCGCCATTTGTTTTCTAAGTTCAGTATAGTAGGGTATTTGGTGCAAAGAGAACCAGAGACAATAGATATATGATATTAGAAAATACTTTAAATATAACTGAGTTTCTCTCTCCTATATCAGGAAGGAACAATGATGAATTTAAAAAATATGCAATATTTCCTTGAAATTTGAAAACTGGAAAATTCTTGCCACAGGCTTATTGTACTATTAATATGATTTGTTTTTAATATAAGTGCATATATTCGTATATGACTGCAAATAACCAACCTGTCCATTTTCCCATCTCTCCGACACTTTATTACATTTTTAAAAATTGCAATTCAATTATGCTAGATTTAACAGAGCATAAAATATTTGCATACTAATTTATGAAGAGAAAACTACTTAGGCACTGTTTCCACTTTCATTTGCATCAAGTGCTCTGTATTAGGCACAGTCTGTAATGCTCTCTGTGGAGAAGTGGAAGAGAAGCTGGCCCCAGATACGTTTCTGATTCTCTTTCACTCAGACTTTCCTAATCAGCCCATAGAAACTGCCTCAATCCAAGTGCAAGTGCACTATTGCTCTGTAGGCTGATCTGAGCTAGAGTCTTGGATCTCCCCTGCAACTTTACCTTCTGGGATGAACTTCAAACACACTCATTGTCAAACAGCTGCCAGGATCACTTTGAGTGTGCTGTGGACATTAGCATTAAATCAGCATTGAAAAGTCAAAGACATATGTTCCCCCTTTTACTTGAAAAGAAAATGGAGTTTTCTTTCCTTGGCACTTAATTTTATTTCTTTTAGCCAATCAATTCATCTGTTCCAACTGGTAGAAGCAGAGAGATGACCTGAGTGAGAGCCATTTCCAGAGTATTTCTCTCAAATACACTACTCCTTGTTTCTAAGGGCCGCATGTCCTGACTACTAACCTCCTTGCTCGTCATTACTGTGTACTCACCAGACCATAGGCTTAACAGATAGAAGCACTATAGTGCTAATTGGGGGGTGCCCAACATCGGTGTTAGTTTTAGTAACTGGAACCACAGAGGGGCTCAGAGAAGAGTTGGTCAGAGTGACAAAGCACCTTCACCAGCTAGTGACGTAAAAGACTTAGCTTGTACTGGAGTGTCAGGCAGCAGGACAGCAAGGAAACAACCATGGTTATCTACTTAGCAGCACTTTGGAATCACTGTGTATTTTGTACGCTGCTGAGCAAACCTTCACCAAATAGTACATTTCACAAATTAAATTGATTAAGACAACAATTAAATAAATGACTGATTGGTGTGAAGGCCATTCCATCCTTAGTTTGACATTTTACTTGCAAGTAGCAACCCTCCTCTAATTTCTTCCCCCCTTTGCTTCCTCTCCAGGAGAACTTTGTAATTCATATCAAGCAGACCAAGCACACACACACAGGAACCTTGGCTCCAGGTCAGCAAAACGTAGTAGGGTTTGTCCGATAGTGTTTATGCCCTTGAGAATGACCTTGGCTTTTCCCCCAAAAGCACTTAAGGTAGCAACGGCCATCACGGTTGAACCTTACATAAAGCAAGCAAAGTTGAGGAGTAAGGATTGTGTATTTTCTCAGCTGCTCGTCTCAAAATTTCCACTTGTCCATAGCCAATGGGAGAGGTACATCTCCAGCAAGAGCTTTTCTTTGCTAAAGACAATAATAGGAATAATGCAGGTAAAAGTTGAAAGAGAGCGCATGACCCTTGCTCCTCTGGCTTTCACACCTACCATCATAAATAAGAAGAGCACACACAGGTCATCCTCTCTATCACAATTTGTTCTCAGCCAAAGGGCAATAGGAAAAGAAAATGTTCTTTAATGAGATTTTCTAGAAGTGCTCAAAGACACAGAAACCTGAGTTGGTAACCTGTTTCGCGAGACTGCAGAATAGTTAGAAACAGCAAGTATCTGTAAAGTTGTTGGTACTTCTCCTTGGAAATGCTTAGGGTCTTTAATCAGACTTCTGTTACATTATGTTAAGTGGAAAATAAACATTTGTATATTAGAATATATAGACAACTATATACATATTATGTGTAGTAGATTATATGGATGTGTGTTATATATAGTAACATATATCTACAAAGTGGGAAGACTTTTGGACTTTATGCATTATGGAAGTACTTCCTGACTAATTATCAGACATCCAAGAGTTCAGTACGTACCAGCTGACGTTAGAGCTCTAACTGAACGTATAACACCACAAACATTAGAAAATGAATATGGCAGCTTATTTCTCATTTTAAGGAACATCCTTGTCCATAGGCCTATTTCCAAGATTGTGCTAATAGTTTAAGGTCCTTTTAAACCCTCACAAATAATGATGCTGTACAGCCTAACGATGCCTGTAACTTTTCAACTTGAAATGCCTTTGAGAATGGTGCTAGAAGCTGATAAATTGTGTTGTAGACAGAAATTCAAATCGCGTAGTACCTAACCAAGTGTCCATGTTCTGTCCACTAACACAGGTGAAGATTGGGAGGTGTCTTCCCAGCTCTCACGATACACACATTCCACTTTCCCCTCTAACTTTCTGGTTAATCAAAGCTGAGAAAGTAAGACAGGGCTAAGCTGGTATATCACTGTCAAAATGCATGGTCAGTAAAAATCCAGCTTCCTCCTCCCATTGAATGTACCCCATATGCCACTCCATTAGCTTCCAGCAGCATTTTAACTGAGCTGAAGAGTTTCATTATATGGGAAAGCAACACTCTAGAAGAAAACTAGCTTGGTAAGAGAACATGTGATCTAATACATCTAATCACTCAGCTCCCATTGGCTCTTACAGATTCTGTAACCCTCCCCACTTTCTCTGATTTTGTTCATACTGTGTTGAATATTGAACTTCTCAGCACAGCTGCGACATCCACGTGTGCACCGAGCACTCATAATTTATAATTTAGCTAAAATCTACCTGCTCCAGGAGTTTTTAGCTATCGTTTCCACCTTCTGGATTACCTATCAGATTTTCTCTCTACTTTATTATTCCATTAACATTTAAACATGCAGTAACATGTCTGTACTAGTTACTATGTCTTCTACCTGTTCTCTGCTCCCCTTTATAGTGGTATTCCATGAATGGCTCATCTATACAAGCTACTTCAATTCTCTCACCTGTCGTTTCTGTTTTAGTTCACTCCAGTCAGGTTTTTGATACCCCCCACCCCACTCAAAGCTACCAGTGACTCCTACCCTAAATCATCTGCTTATTTCTTAATTTCTTTCTTACTAAACCTCTTCATACAATTTAAAAAAGTTGCAGATCTCACATCTGTAATGGGGACTATTAATAATGATACTTTTCACACATATATCACTATTTATTGCCATAGGATTGAGGACCAAATGAGGCAACAAACGTAAAGGTAGTTTCTAAAATTAACTGCTATATAAAAGTTAATTGATTGAGAATGTTATTTAAAGTCCAGTTTCCTACATTATTTTTAAAACTAGCAAATCTGGAGAAACACAAATGACCTATGCCATCCCTCCATCTTTATAATATCTAATCTGTTGCATGAGATTTTATTTGCTACTTTTAAAAAGGAGACTTAATTTTATCAATTTAAAACTGGTTCCTTGCCTCATTCTTTTTTTCCGGAAAAGCTATACGATAATTAATGTAACAGTAGAATATGAAGAAGCAGATAGATATGGTCTAGTTCTCAGAAATGTCTGTGTCAAATTCAGAGTGGCAGTTTCATGTTTAGGTCTCTGCTCTTATTTCAACTGCCCCAACATTAATCTTCCAAGTCCTACACATTGAAAAATAAGAGACAATGTTCCAGTTGGTAGAACTCAAGAATAAGTAGTCTGTTTCTTGTTTTATGGATATAGATGTAAGATCTCAGGGCAACCAGTGAGTGAACTGAAACTACTATGACTCCTGGATGTTGCTGCCTGAGCCTGGCTTCCCTTTGCCATCCAGGCTGCCCCTTCTCTGTGCTTGGATTTCAGATACCGTGAGCTGTAATGAGTAACTGCAGCAGTACTTTGAATAGGAATAATTTTCAAAGGGGATTCTGGATTAGACTCTTAAGCCCTTCCTAATGTTACTGTATTGCCTAAATCAAAGGGATCATTTCTTACACCAGTTTTTTTTTTTTCCCCTAAGAAGATTAAATCTGTGATTTGGGATGTTTCAAAATGAAAGGGCAGAAGTGGAAGGGAAGATTGCCTACATTCCCTTCTTCTACTTCTACTTCCAAGCAGGACATGCTCATCCATTTTCTTCTTTAGAATGGACGCAGCTGAGATTGAGTGTGATGTTAATGGCTCCTGTAGTTTGTGACTTGGTTGTTCATGTATTTGGTTGCTTTCCTTGTTGTCATGTCAAAAATATAACTGTTAAGTCAGTTCCAGTTATCAACTGGGAAATTCGCCCATGACTGCAGTTTCAACTTTATTTTCTACCTTTACTCTGCTCCCGATTAGACTTGACAAATCCTAAAGCTTTCTACTAAATCATAGGGTTATTGACCATTGGCTTATTTGTTCCAAGGATGTACTTGGGGGGTTGTCTATAAATTATCATGAACTCAACTTTTTTTTCTATTTTGGAAAATGGTGTGCGACTGATATTCAAACACATAATGTTTTTTTCTAATCAGATCATGGTAGCCAGTATAGAGGTATTTTGATGGGAACTAAATTAGAAAACAAATGTATATAATATCTAGCTTTAGCATAACTATTGTGACATGCCTGTTTCTCTTTTAAAAGAGAAACGATCATAACAATATTCTGTTAGAAGATTCCCATTCACAGACAGAATCCTCATTGTTCTTTGCACTAATCTATAGGTGATATTTTTAAGAAATCACAACATTGTACACTTATGATTAGCGTTATGGTTGATTTTAAGGGCTTCCCAAGAGAAACAAAGCCAGGCACTCATAAAAGGTAGTAAAGAAAAGTCGCATTCAGTGAAAACCACTGCAGTATGAGAGTCCAGATTAAATCTCAACTTTTCCAAAACAAAAGGCAGGAGACTTGAAATGCTGGGGTGTGCCAGAGAAAAGGCACTGAAGGGCATTCGGGGGGATTGGGTCCACGTGACTCAGTCCTCAGGCTGTGTCATTGGTGCGTACCCGGAGGAGAAGCAGACTTCTCATAGCTGATGGGAAGTAGAGCAACATGCCACCTGAAGTTAGGCCCTTACCCTCCCACAGGGACTTTGTATGAGAGCTATCTCCTTGACTGTTTCCATTTCAGAAAGACTACTGCCAAGTCCTTGGGAAGGCAGCTGTGGGAGGTAGATGATTTATGTTCCAAAGGGGCAGAGGAAGGGTATATAACTGCAACCTTTCTAAAGTAACTGCTCAAGAGGGAGTTCAGGAGCTTGCCTGTCACCAGGGTTTGGCTGAAACAAACAGTAAGTTCTCCTGACAGTGTTGTGCTCAGACAGGTATTTAGGGGGCTTAGGGGCTCATTCTAGGGACACAGCCTTAAACTTCTTTGATCTAGTTTCTCAGTGTAGGAGTTCAGCTGGAGTCACTTTGTACAGAGAGTGTTTCCAGTTCGTAGACTACTCTTGGTGAGGTGTATGTCTTACTGGACCATTAAATATAATACTGAAAATCATCCCCCAAACCCCGAGAGGGACTATTTTCAATCACTTCCAACATCTGAGGCAATACAGGCTTATGGAAGGATAACATGATTATTAATTGGTAGGCCTTGGATCTGAAGCCAGTTCTGTCTTCAAAGGCAGAATCGTACTGATTCTTTAAAATGTAAAATCTATACAGTGGGTAATTTTTTCAGCTTTTTAGTTTGCAGAAAATTTTTCTGATGTAATATTTTTAAATTTATGTATAGCTATATTTGGCAGGTTTTTTACTTTAACACCCTTGTCCCATCTCTTTTTTAAAAAAGTGAATTAGAATGATATTCTCAAGATCCATCCGTGTGGTCACAAATAGCAGTATTTCATCTTTTCTTGTGGCCAAGGCGTATTCCATTGTGTATCTGCACCACATCTTCTTTCTTCCAATAAATGGTTGAAGGACCCTTCGGTTGTTTCCATGTCTTGGCCACTGTGAATAATGCTTCAATGAACATAGGGGTATATATTATATATGTTGTATAAATAAATGTTTTCAAATTTGGGGGTAGATACCCAGAGAGAGATTGTTAAGTCATACGGTAATTCTATTCTTAATTTTTTGAGGAAACTCCATATTTATTTCCATAGTAACCGTACCAGTTTAAATCCCCAACAGCAGTGAATTAGGGTTTTCTTTTTCTTTATAGCCTCTCTAAAACTTGTTATTACTTGTCTTGTTGGTAGTAACCACTCTAACAGGTGTGAGGTATACTACATAATTATACTTGTATGGGAGATACAAAATAGAAAACAACGGACAAACAAGAGAAACAAAAACTAGTATACATGGACAAGAGTACGTGGTTAACAGAAGGAAGGTGGGGGAAGGTAATAAGGGGTAAAGGGCCCAAATACATGGTGATGGGAAGAGATTTGGCGCAAGGTCGTGAACACAAGACAATACAAAGATGTTGTATCATGGCATTGTACACTTGAAACCTATATAATTTTAGTAACTGATGTCACCCCAAGACACTTAATTTAAGAATTTTAAAATAAATTAATTAAATTAAGCCTTTGAGTAAATGGAAATGAAGATGAAGTGAAGTCAATCTTTTACTTTTGAATTTTTTCTATGCCCCTTAGCTTTATTTTCTCTATGCATTCGTGTGTCACTCTCCTTTGTTAGGAAAATAGTTGGTGGATAGCAGAGGGAAAAGGGCAGAGGAGAGTAATGGGGGAAGCTGGGGACAACTATAATTGAGCAACAATAAAAAACAAACAAAAAACACTACCTGAATGATAAAAAATAGATGTAAATAAATGAAATGGACTTCCTTCGGAAAAATACATAATTGTGTGAAAACAATTGTATTTTAAGAATTATTCAGAATTAGGCAAAATTCAGGGATTCTCAGCCTTAGCACTATTAACATTTTCAGCCAGATAATTTCTTGCTACGAAAGACTGTTTTACGCGTTGTAAGATGCTGAGTGGCATTCCTGGCCACTCCGTATTAGATGCCGCTTTCAACTTCTCTTGTGTTGTGAGAACTAAAAATATCTCCAGATATTGTCAAATGTACCCTGGGAGGCGAAATAATCCCAGATGAGAATTACTGGATAAAAGTCCTCCCTCCAAAAAAAAAAGCAAAGTTTAAAAAACACTCTATTTGGAATTTGCGTCCCAGCTGATAGCCTGTTGTGGTTAGTAAAGTCTTAGGAACCCCAGCACAGGTTTTGGATGCTGCCTTGTTTCAAGTTCTAGGCAATATGCTCGCAACCAAGTTGGCCAGGCCCTCCTGTGACCTCATTGCTTGGCCCAGACCAACAGTTCACTGCTGAGTGTTTATTTTGATTGGTTCTTTATTATACAGCTCAATTTCATTTGTCATTTTTTTTTACATTAAAACACCAATATTTCCAGGCACCAAAATACTGTCCCTGCCTGCCTCTCCAGCCTCGTTGACTGGGATCTTTATGTCACCTTAGCCCACTACAGGGCTCGCTGCCCAGCTGCTGGGTCATTCTCTACCTTCTCTGCTGCCTAGGGCTCTCATTGCTGAAAGCCACTTGTATTGTAAATAAAGCCCCTCTCAGATATACTTCAAAAATGAAAGTACAAGAGCCAAAATCTAAAGAGAGTTAGTTCTGGCAAAATTGCAGAAACTGGCCAAAAATAACTGAATCGATCTACAAAGGCAAATATGACAAATCAGCCTCACTGAGAAGAATGCACGTATCTGCAGAACAAACTCTCAGGCTATATAATGCATCAACCGAAGTAACAGAATTGAGTTGTTTTTTTTTTTTTTAAACTCCCCATTAGTTCATTTCTGTTCAGTTACTTTTCCTTTTCTCTTGTCATATGTTTGAACAGGCCCTTTTGCTATTATTAATTGCTTTCCTAGTTTTATTATGTGTATCTTATATGCTCTGTGGAAGTGGGAACATGGTAAGTAGGTCTTTGATTGGGTCTCGTTTCCCTTGTGGGGTTGCATGTGCCACATTATTCAATGGCAGCTGACTTGACCCCTCAGTTTCAGTTCTCTAGTGGATTTTGGGTAAACCAAAGACATCTTCCTTTTTTTTCACCTGTTTTGCTTTTGAATGAGAAGGGAAGGATAATCTGTTTTCATTCAGAATTCAAAATAAGAACACAACTCTATGCATTAAATCAACAACCTCGGGAATTAAATCAATAACTAAACAAAATTTACACATGTAGAAACTTTATGTCAAACTCTTTTTTATTTCTAGCCACACTTACCTGGTCACCATTTCTTTACCGGGCAGGCACTTAGGAAAATTTATGCCATTTAGTGGGGGCCTCCTTAGCCTCCCTCATTGTGAAGACTCTATTGATTTAAAGTTAGGCTGGAGTAATTCAACTTAATAGAGACTCCATCTTCTAAGGGAAGACAAATGATGTATCACTTGTTTTGTACTTTTATATGAAAAGTACAGATACCGATCCACATGTTTATTTCATCTCTATCAGAAGGTTCTGTTCTATTACAAATTTAGAACTGAATAGCTTCTAAATACTTAATGCACTTGAAGTAAAATATATTCACTGAGGACTCACAGCAGTTTGCAGCAATGTGTATTGTGCAAAAAATAGTTTTAACACGTTAGAAAAATTCTGTTTTCTATTACTGACGGAATTCAATTGCAAATACTAAGGATCTTAAATTGGTGGTATATTTCTTTCTGATATTTTCATTGTTGGTTACATAAGTGTATTAAGTACATTTGTTGTTTAGAAAAGGCCATCATTCTTTTTAGTCTAGATTAGGTTTCCTGAGAGTTTTTCAGATATTTTTTTCCTAAAATAATTAAAAGTCATTTAGTGGTGTCACAAACTACTAGTTAACACCCATATACATATCACATGACCTTATTAAATGGAATATACAAACCTTTTCCTGATTTTTTGGTTAACTTGGAGTTGCCATTATTATTTGGTAGTATACTTAATTTTTGTTTTTGTTCACTATACTATTTATTAGACTATCCTAAGAGGTAGAATAATTTAAGAAGATTTTTTAACATGTTTGAAAAGAGAGCAATATTTCCACTACTGATTAAACAGAGATGAAGTTGTAGCAAGATAGAATTTCTCAAGGGTCAGAATAGACAAATATATGTTTGAAATGAATTCAGTGCATTCCAGAGCAAGCCATAGAGCCTAGGCATTGAGAATAGGTATGAAATAATTTCTTTTTTTGAATGATTTTATTTATTTATTTTTAGGGAGAGGAGAAGGGAGAAAGAAAGAGAGGGACAGAAACATCAATGTGTGGTTGCCTCTCATGCATCCCCACTGGGGACCTGGCCTGCAACCCAGACAGGTGCCCTGACTGGGAATCGAACCGGCGACCGTTTGCTTCACGGTTCGGCACTCAATATACTGAGACATACCAGCCAGGGCTGACACAAACTCTTTGACTGTGCAAGGGCATCAGCTATGTCTTTCCCGGGCTGTGTATTCAGTGGGAGCTGAGATTGGCTGCATATGTTAAGCACTAGGGGTCTTCTTCAGCTAATGATGTTCTAAAACTATACTGGGGTGATCTTTACACAATTCTGAAAATATACTAAAATTATTAAACTGTATATTTAACACAGGGAAATTTTATATATAAATTATACCTCAATAAAATAGTTTTTCTAAAAACTCAAAAAAAATTTCAACAAAATCAACAGTGGTAAGTTTCCAGTGTGCAAAACAGAAGATGTAGCTGTGATGTTACAGTGCAAACAAAGAAAAGGAAGGACCCATGACCAAGGCACGGGTTTAGAATAAAAAAATCTCAACACCATAAATTAATAATTGACTGCCACTGTCATCCATAGTAATAATTTATAAATTTCTAATAGTGCAATACATCAAATAAGCCAAATCATGGGATATAATCATCAAACATTATTTTAAATATCCCACTCATTTGTATTGTTTTTACTTTTTTGCCGAAAGTTAGAAACAACACATCTCTGCCAGTAGGGAATAAATAAATAAAATGTAGTAAAATACTATAGAGTTCTTTTTATTTTTTATTTATTTTTTTTAAGATTTTATTTATTTATATATCTTTAGAGGGGAAGGAGAGAGGGAGAGAAGCATCAATGTATGGTTGCCTTTTGCGCATCCCCTGCTGGGAGTTAGCCTGCAAGGAACCGGCCTGCAACCCAGGCATGTGCCCTGGCTGGGAATCGAACCGCCATGGTCTGGTTCGCAGGCCCGCGCTCAATCCACTGAGCTACGCCAGCCAGTATAGAGTCCTTTTTAGAATGGAGTAGATACCAGAACTTTGAAAGATGTCTAAATATATTTTTATGTGAAAAATAAAGCAAATTACAGAACTGAGTATATACGAGTTCTGTCCGGAAATAGTCCAGCCATTGTTAATATAACACAAACAGTTTGCTGATGTACCCTCACAGCCAAGGAGAGTGGACTGGAATGTGCATGCATGAACCATGCAGTGGACACCATTGCGTAAGCATGTGTACTGTATGGCTGTTGCATTCAAAATGACTGAGCAAGTAGAGCAACAAATCAGCATCAGACTGTGTGCTAAGCCTGAACATTCCTTGGTAGAAACTATTTGGATGATTCAGAAAGCTTTCATGGGTGATGCAATGAGTACGGTGCAAATAAAAGTGTGGCACAAATGCTTCAAAGGCGGTCAAGACTCTCTTGAAAGGGATTCACATTCTTAGAGGTCTGCAATGAGCAGAGCACCTGAGAATGTTGGACATGTACAGGCTGCAATCAACAAAGATCAGCTACTGACAGTGCAAGAATTAGAAGCTGCTCTGGGGATTCCAGAAACAACTATGCCCCAAATTCTGACACAAGCTCTTGGCATGAAATGTGGCAAAATTTGTTCTGTGGCATCTGCTACAAGATCAGAAGGAATATTGTGGTGCAGTTGCTAATGACTTTATTCGAACCACTACCAATGAACCAGATTTCCTCAAGAAGGTCAAAACTGAAGATCTCGTATGATCCAGAAAGGAAGGCCCAGTTGTCGCCATGGAAGTTTCCACACACCGGAAGGAGGCATGGCAAAGTCACAGCAAGAGTAAGACCATGTTAACTGTGATTTTTGTTTGGGAAGGTGTTATCCATCATGAGTATGCCTCTCCAAGCCTAACAATTATTAAGGAGTACTACCTCAATGCTCTTTATTGGTTGAGAGATGCAAAATGACAAAAACAGCTGAAGCTATGGGCAACTGGTGATTGGCAGCTTCATCATGACACCATGCCCACTCATGTATTATGACTCATGGAGTTTTTGGGAAACTATCAAATCACTCAGGTGACTCAGACCCCCTGCAGCCCAGATTTGGCACCCTGTGACTTCTGGCTTTTCTCAAAACTAACATTACCTTTGAAAGGGAAGAGATTTCAGACCATCAGTGAGATTCAGGAAAATACCACAGAGCAGCTGATTGAAATTTCAACAAAGAATTTTGCAGTGTTTTGAACAATGGAAGAGATGCTGGGAGAACTCTGTGAGATCTCAAGTTGCCTACTTTGAAGGGGAGTAAGGAGTCATTGTCCTGTATACAATGTTTCTTGTGTCTTTTATTTTCTTTAGTTAATGTCTCTATTTTTTATATTACATGGTTGGATACTTTCTGGACAGATCTCGAAGTATAAGCCACTTATCACAAATACCAATTCTGTATATAGTGTTAGTCAGTCTCATGAATGCTCCTAAAAATTTAAGGTAGTACTTTAAGATTTAAAGAATCTTCTTGATGCCTCTTAATTTTGTTAAAGGGAATTATCTGCAAAGCTGCACTCCTATTTGAATAGAATGGAGTCCTGGTACACCAACAAATCTCTCTACATATAGACCTTCTAACTTATTTTGGAATTTGAAGGCTGCAACCAACCTCTCCCTCCTCCTTAGTGGGGAGAATAGGAAGAGAGATTCACATCACAGTTCACTCCAAATAAATCTTGTAAAATCCTCTCTCAAGTTCAAAGTCCTATCATCTGTTATATCCTTGTTGTGAGCTAAGGGCTCAAAGGTTATCTGATGTATTTCAACAATTATTCTATACCTTTTCATTATTTGTAGCATGTTCTTTGAAATATAGTTCATCCATTTTTATATTTTCTCTGTATTCTGTCTTGAATAAGTTGTAAAGATTCTTTACAGTTTAGAATCATATTATAAAACTTTTATTTATTTGTATAAATTATTACAGTAGCACAATTTCTTTCATTCAACTTTTGTTACAATTGTCAGTCCTAGTAAATATTCTGGGAATTTTTTTCCTTACACAACCTCTAACTCTCTTAATCTTCATCAAAATATTATCATGTCTCATTATGAAAACAAGTAATTTTCTTTTAAAGTCTTTTATTATTCTCTTTTCTTCATCAAAACATCATCAATTTTATCTCTAATGCTAGATCATTCTGAGTGAAGGAAAACAAAATCCAACCTCTATATGCAAGTTATAAAATTAATTACAACATTGTCAAGGAAAAATTGATATAAATCTGGATGAATATAAAAATGAAATTATAGTGAAATGATGGATGAAATCTATTGAGTGATATTTGACCCTACTAATTTTCAGGGAACACTTATCCTCTCAATATTTAAATTTTGAGCAAAGACACTTGAGACAACGCATATTTTATCATCATGGGTGATCCATGACATAATTACCATTTAAGAAAAGGCCTTGTAGACTAATATTTAGAGCTTTCTAATTTTGTATACCATTAAACTTTGCTGTTTTATTTATTTAAAAATTTTGGACTGCCTTCATGAATGCCATGCGTGACTAAAGAAGATTTTCCCACCATGTTCTGAGGTTTTTCCTTCAGGATTGAAAAGTAGAAATTGTTTTCTTTCTTGTCATTTTTCTCTTCCCTGCTCCCTCTCTTTCCTCCTTCCTTCCTTCTAGGATATACTTAAGTTTATAGGAACTTGGTATATAAATCTATGCCCTTTAAATCATTCCTAATAGCCATGTACATCATATCTACCCACAATTTTGTCAAAATCAAGTGTCCCTATTTACTATAGAAAGATAATTTTTTTAAAGATTTTATTTATTTATCTTTAGAGGGGAAGGAGAGGGAGAGAAACATGAATGTATGGTTGCCTTTTGTGCATCCCCTGCTGGGAGTTGGCCTGCAGGGTACCAGCCTGCAACCCAGGCATGTGCCCTGACTGGGAATCGAACCGCAATCCTCTAGTTCGTAGGCCTGCGCTCAATCCACTGAGCTACACCAGCCAGGGCTAGAAAGATAATTTTTGGAAGTCACAAAAGGAAGTAACAGCTAACCCCCACCAGACGCTTCTATTTATTCCCCCAACATAAAGACATAGGAAAGAGTTTGGTCCCAAATGCCTCAAACTTCTTAGTTTTCAGTCCCTCTCTCCCTAAAAAAGGTAATTGGGAAGTGCTTTTAAAAGAAATTAGTTCCTCTTCTCAACTGTCATCAAGATAGATTACATTCAGCTGCGCCACAGAAGTAGCAATGAAATCTAACATATTCGCAGCTAAGACAATAATGTGCATATTTTTAAATTGCATCAGGTAGGATCTATTATTTAAGATTCGTTGCTACTGTCATTGTCACAACCTCCTACATTATTCAAGCGAAGCATCAATTCCATTAGTCAGTCTCTCCTTTGCTGTCAAAGATGCAAATACAGGTTTGTGTTGTTTAGAGCAAATGCATCATCTGAACAGAAATGTGTCAGGAAATATTACATGCTATAAGGGATGAATCATGAAGTAAAATAAAAAAATAGATGAATCCTTTTCTTCCCAAAGGGAAATTTTTCTTATAAAATTATAAAATTAGGAGTTTTTACACTCAAGAAGAGTAAGATAAGTGTCTCTGCATTCCTAGTAAATAAGGAATAATTAGTGCTCGACTGTCTGGTACTTAATAGGTGCTCAAGATATATGTTTTTTGAACAAATTACTCAATAAAAGAGAAAAGAAAGTAAGGAACAAAAATATTTATTTAGTACATTAGCAATACACTAGGAAAATACTTTGGCTTATTAACATTTCCCTGGGTATTTATGAAAACATGAAATGAATTTCCACCATTCAGAATTCCCAAGCATTCTATAATGACTCATATTTATGTCAACTTGTATGCTTGGGAATTGGCAATACTTCACTCTGCTGAACAAGAATGAAGTGTTGCCATAATTAACTGTATTTGAATAAATTTTCTTACATGCCTTCGATTGCATACTTTCATCAATACATATGTCCAGGAGATGAGAACACTAAGGGAAATTACATTTTTTTGTCACTGAGAAATATTAGCTCAAGACCCATTTCATGAGATAAGAACGAAACTTCCAACACTTTCTCTATAGTTAATCCTGAGACTAGCGATCAGAAAAATGCATATTGGTCAACTGCTTTTAAAGATCTTTAGCTCCATAGTCAGAAAAGTGATTCCATTAAAACGTCAAGGTTATCAGCCAAATTTAAGCAGATTAATAGAAAATTCTATTTTCTTTAAAATTGAAATATACCTCCTTGGTTAGGTTTATTCCCAGATATTTTATTTTTCTTTCTGCTATACTGAATGGGATTTTTTATGAAAAATGTGCTATTTATTTCATAATATTTGTTGATAATATCTATGTAGTTAAAATAATCTACTCATTTTAATTTATTATCATTATTTATATATATTTATTTTGAAATTTGCGTATAATATCTTATAGAATCCAGGATAATTTGAACTAATTTGAAAAACAGAATTTGTGTACAACTCAAAATAGCTATTATTTATTAAGGATCTACTATTTTTCTACTTTAGCTTCATTTCAACTCAGTGAGTTTGGTATTATACTTTTTATTCCAAAGTAAAAGGAGACACACAAAATGTTTGGGTGACTTCCCCATGTCTAGACAACTAATAAGTTATAGTCAAACCTTAGCCAAGGCTCCATTTATGATATAATGAATTGAAGATTCTCCTATTCATGGATATCACCACCAGGCTAGTCCTCTAATGCACCCAAAGCTATTCCTATTTAAATAATGAAAACAAAAGACATATTTATAAGCAGATATTTAGAGTGTTATGGGAAAATGTGCATTTTCCATTTTTGTAGTTTTATCCATTTAAAAGAGGCTCAATAAAGTAGCATTCCTGGCCCATCTTTACATATCCTGGCCCATCCAGGGTCCCTTATCTGGCAGATGCATTTGGAAAAATAAAGTTTGGCTCACCACTTTCCTTCCTTCTGTTAGAAACAAGCTCCCTACTAGGATCAGGGGTTCTCTAGTGGTCTTTTATGTCTTAAATGCCACCTGGGCAGCCTCGCCTGTGGCAAAGCCCGCCCTGCCCCAGTGTGCTGGGACACTGGGTGCCTGCTTATATCTGGGCTTTGTATGTTAGGCCCTTTAATTCCCCTTTAAGCTGTGCCCTCCATCTTAGCTTTTATCAGATATAACACTGAAGTTTGGCCAGCATTTACTATTCCATTTATCTTATTTCCCAATTTCTATGCATTTAGATAGAAGAGAATGCTATTTAGGAGATCACCTAAGACTCCCCAGAGACCCCAGTAAGTAATGACATATAAATTTATACACATACACACATACATAAAGCAAGCACACAAAATAAGAAATCATAAAAATTACATGAAACCTTATCAGTAGCCATTTGTACATAGTACTTTGCTGTAAGAAGTCAGAAATAGACCTAATTTTACTGGTTTGTTCTTCTTCTCAAGCAAAGAGACAGTGTGAGAGATTTTGTAAATGTACAGGCAGTACTTCTCCTACTTTTTGTGTCTTCCAGATGATAACACACATGTGTGATGTTTTCATTATTAAAATCAAGCAAACATTTTTTAAAAAACCACTTTCATCATGTTTTATTTAAGCAGCAACCTGCAGTGGTATAAATCTGTGAAGGGAAAAACTGATACATTTTTTTTCTTTTGAAACATAAGGGAAAACATACATTTAACTACCAATACCCTAAATATTGACATACAAGTGCTTCTTCCTATGTCTGGACATGAAATATTTAATTTTAATATTCTAACTGTTTTCATTAGCATCTGTCTTTGCAAGCATATGTTTATAAATTACACTGGCGTTCTGAATCAAGGATCTTCCTAAAAAGCAAAGGTTATAAAATCCACAGAGCCCAAATACATACATATTGTGTTTAATTTAGAGACACCTCATATTTTCCTCAGTGTTGTGATACAGCTACTATATTTTATGTTAACTTTGTAGTAATTATATAGCATGTTTAGAATATATATGTCTGTATATAGCTAGCATTTTTTAAAAATATTTTATTTATTTATCTTTAGAGGGGAAGGGAAGGAGAGAAGGAGAGAAGTGTCAATGTATGGTTGCCTCTCGTGAGTCCCTTTCTGGGAACTGGCCTGCAACCCAGGCATGTGCCCTGACTGGGAATTGAACTGCAATTGTGTGGTTCTCAGGCCTGTGCTCAATCCACTGAGCTATACCAGCCAGGGCTATAGCTAGCATTTTAACACCAGAATAATTTACACCAAAAAATTACTCCTAACTATTCTGGTGTTTGCTTCTGAAACAAGAATGGAACAAGAAAACAAAAAAAATTTTAAAGATTTTATTTATTTATTTCTAGAGTGAGGGTATAGAAAGGGAGAAAGAGAGGGAGAGAAACACTGATGTGTGAGAGAAACATCTACAGGCTGCCTCTCACATGCCCCAAACTGGGGACCTGGCCTGCAATCCAGGCATGTGACCTGACTGGGAATCAACCCAGTGACCTTTCGGTTCACAGGCCAGCACTCAACGCATTAAGCCACACCAGCCAGGGCAAAACCCAAAATTTAATATGACAGCTATGACAACTGCTGAAATGACTTACTCATCAAATATGATGTAAGCACATGCTTTGTTTTAGCTCAGCCCAGTCTCTGCTATTCTCCTTCCACTCCAATATTTTAACTCACCAGATAGAAAGGAGGTCATTTCCTCTAGATTCTCTCCTCCAATACCTATCTATCATCTATGTATCTGTGTTGGTTGATCTAGCTATCTATTCATCTATAATTCTAAATGCAAAAAAGAAAATGTTGCTACTATTGAGTATAATAAGATTAATAATTAAATATATCTAAAACTTTGTAGACTGTTTAAAAATTAAAGAAATAAGAAAGAAAGTTACTCTCATGAGAATAAACATTTGGCTTTTAAAAATGACTGCTTTGAGGGGGAAAGTGCTCAGTTAAGTGGAAAGTTTCTCATTTGCCTGTGGACAAAGACAATTTATTGTTCTCGTTATACATGCTGAATTAATGATAATTGTCACAAGAAAGATTGCATACATAAAACAAATATATGCTGTACATTAAAGACATCATCTATATGTTTGCAATGTGTATTGGATTATCAAATAGGCATCACCTTTCTCTCTGTTTTGAATCATGCATATTCTAAATATAACTATATGTTCTTAACTCCAACTATCCTTAACTTCTGTTACTAATTAAATTAACTTCTGATCCTTTCCACATGAGTATATACAAAGTGATTAATTACAATATACCAGCACTTGATGTTAATATAATGCAGAATAAAAATTTTTTTTAGTGAAAGCAGAAAATCTAATATACTACAGAAGCATTATTGTGCAAAGTCTTAAGAGCTCCTCATTCAGCCAAGTTGCTTTGACTTTACTACCAGCTCTGCTATTTAGTGATTTTTTGTTTGTTTGCTTGCTTTATATTTTTTTAACCTACATAAAATTAATTCCTCTATGCCTTAGTCTCCTTATTTGTAAAATGTAGTGATTATAATCCACATGACATATGTTGTAACTTTATAGGGTTATTGTAAGAATTAAATTGGCATATGAAGAGGTTTAATGAATATAGGGAAAAGTCACTTTTGGACCAGTAGGAAGCTCTGTGTAAGGCTTCAGTAATATTTTTATACCCCTTCTTTCACAGATCTGTTCTTTTTCTCATTCTTATAATTATATCACTATTGCATTGTTATAATTATACTAGTTAAGATTATTTGATCACCTAATATGGACTGACTATGGTGAAAAACACTTTATTTTACTTTATTCCTCACAAAAGCCCTTTAACATAGGTGTTATTCAAGTTTAACCAATAAAAGAAATGAGGTGTAGAGAGGTTATTCAATATTGCTTTTAAGAGCTAAGGTTGAAACTCAAGTTTGTCTGATGTTCAAACCATTCATAGTTGCATTAATATTAGTAATTTACCACATGTTCACCCTCTTGGTCCTCTAACCTCATATATTCATGATTATAAAATAAAAACTTACTGGTAAATCTCTGAAAATGAGCAAGAAAACTGGGAGTAAAGTATGTTTTTCCCGTGTTCCCTTGTCTATACCGTATAAGTTGCTGCCAATATGCTACTAACATTATAATTAGCAGTAGCCGGGGCCTCAATTATGATTAAGTTAGTCACTTTTATAGAAACATTGAAAAGCTACACTAAACACAATATTGATTCCCAGCTAAAAGGAAGTTGTTTATCTAAAAACATCGAAAGGGTGATATTATTTGAAACCAAAATAAAGTCAGATGGAAACGGTCGTCCTTTGCTCTGAAGTCTAGGGAGAAGGGGAAGTTCCCACGTGTTGTGCCTCTCAGCTTCCGCTAGGCACTGGGGCCCCTCCATAACCCCATGGAGGGGTTGCTCTTTGTACACATCCTTCTGCTGATAACTCAAAGATGAAGGCTGGCCTTTCCATGCATCCTCCCAATGGAAGTTCATTTTTTCCATTCATAATTACTATCATTAAGCCATAAAGAGAAAAAAGCATCTGTACCACAATACTTTACACCAAACCATGGATGAGTTATGGCTCTGCTTAATCTCAAGACGTCCTGACATTTAAAAAAACTGAGCTTCTTAAGACACATGCATCAATTTCTAATGTTGGAATTTCAGAGGAAATGTTTTCGAGCTCCAGTTTCCTCCTGGAGCCAATAAAAGTGTTACAACGGGGTGAGAACAGTCATGATTCTTTTTAAAGATAACCTTAAGTTTTCAGTGGCCAGTTGTTCATGTACAGCTCCTCCCTTACAATACCATTACTTGCCATGAAACCTCATCAACCTAGCCTTTTCCAGTTCTCTCTTGTAGTTCAGTCTTCCAGGGGGAGGAAGGAAACAGTCTTTATTGTTTTGCTATTAGCTCAAAATTCCATTCCTCAAACAATTTGGATTGTTTTCTCCACAAAACTAGTAAGTGGGTACTCTTACGTCCCCCTGAAGCACTTTCTTTTCCTCATTTCTCCCCACAGTCTGGCTAACACCTTCCCATCCTCTCAGTCACAGATTGGATGCCGCCGTCCGCAAGGAGCGTTTCAAGAGTCAATAAAGTAATTTTGCATTTCACCAGGGGATTCAAAATGTATTCCTCCTAAAAATAGGTACTCTTTGATGGTAGGAGCCATGTCAGGCCCATTTTTTGTATACCCAACACAGAGAAAATATTGGTAAGGTGAAAAAATAAGATAGGGGAAGGTAGGAAAGAATGAGAGTATCGAGAAATTTTCCACTTACCTAACACCTGTACTATTGTTCTGTAATTGGAACCTATTAGTGAAAATATCAGTATCGCAGGTGAGGTGCAAATAAACAATGTTCTGGAAAGGTATAGCACTTTGTATTCCCAATTATAAATTTAGGAAGGTGAACAGAAATATGCCTTTTCTTGTCATACCATTATTCACTATTTTATTTTACTTATAGAAGCCCTTATAAATGTAAATAGTTAAGGACTAATAGTTAAGTAAAATAAATAAGAGAATTTATAACTTTAAGTTTTTCTTCCTAGATTCAAAATGCTTGAAGATACTCTGTCGCGTGTGTTATCATTCATGGTAAGCAGTCTGAATGCACAAACTCGGGTGTAGCTGGACTTCTCAGTGGTTATTGTGAAGTGAGTCACAAACTGGAAATACCCCATTAAAAATACAAGATATAATTGATGATATACTAATGTCAGTGAGGAAGTAAGGTAATTGCTCACTCTGTAATCTGGGTCACCTCCCTGGATGGCTACGTTCCAGTTCAAATGCCATACTTGAAATTCTAGAGTACATCTTGAGGTGAACAATCAGCTTGATTAGAAGTCACCAGCACCATGGAAGTGTGGTTGATGGGAAATCATTTGTTCTCCCATCCCGAGATAGAAAGTATGACACTGTCTGTATCCATGTGAAAGCGGTCAAAAGTACAGAGATGCAGTTATGTGAAATGGGAAAGACGTTATGGTTCTCTTTCATTTGTGATGTTGTAAACAGTACCAAACTTTAACACAGAGAGTAAAAAGTCAAAGAAAAGCCACAGAACTGAGACAGAAGCACCAATGTCTGCCTTTATTGGGTGAAAACAAAATCACTTCAAAAGTGAAAGTTCAGAGATATAAACCTCATCATCGACATTAGGGCTCTGTATACATATGGCAGAAAAAGGTGTGTGGGGATTTGAGACATCCTGTGGATTGTGAAGACACAGTTCTGTCCTGCCAGGTCCTAGGAGATACAACAATTGCACTGGAGAGTTTCAGAAGATGTATGGCAAGTGGCACCAGGTGGCATGTGTCTTGAGCACAGGTTGCCTTGGCAGGAGGGTCCTGGAGGACTCTTCTTTATGAAGCTGCCTGCATAGAATCATGGTAATTATTAAATGCAGACAGGCATCCAATAGCGAGCTGCTGATAGCCAAGCAAATGCTAATCATTTCAACCTACACCTCTGAAGTCAACTCTACTCCTTTATTTTAGACATGGCATCGCACCAGAATTCACACTACTACATTAATATACAGTTTCACCATATTCATTTTAATATAGAGTTCAGATTCAATTCACTTATAGGACAGTCAAATGACCTCCCAGAAAAAAGGTTTGCTAGATAGTGGCATTTGCTGGAGGAGCCCACAAATAAATGTCACACTATCTTCTGGATCCAGATTAATGCAAAGACCTGGACTTCTGGTCAATGGTATGTGTATAACCCACCTTTTCACAAACATGTCCCTTCTCCCTGCCCCCCCCCACATGTTTCTTAAGTCTTAATATAGCTAAATTTAGAATCCATGTTACATGAGAACAGGTCTAATAAAAATAATAATAGTCAACACATACTGAGTTTTTAAAAAATTGTTTTATTTATTTTAATTGTTGTTTAAGTACAGTTTTCTGTCTTTCACTTCCATCCCAGCCCACCTCCCCCAGTGCTCCCCACCTCCCTCCCATTTCCACCCACCTTAGTTTTTCTCCATGTGTCCTTTATACTTGTTCCTATAAATCCTTTCCCCTTTCCCCTGAAATTCCCTCCCTTCTCCCCTCTGGTCACTGTCAGCCTATTCTCTATTTCAGTGTCTTTGGTTATATTTTACTTGCTTGTTTTTTTTTGTCATTTAGGTTCCTGTTAAAGGTGAGGTCATATGGTATGGGTCTTTCACTGCCTGGCTTATTTCACTAAGCTTAATGCTTTCCAGTTCTGTCAATGCAGTTGCAAAGGATAGGAGCTCCTGCTTTCTTTCTGCTGCATAGAATTCCATTGTGTAAATGTACCATAGATTTTTGATCCATTCATTTACTGATGGGCATCTAGGTTGCTTCCAACTCTTGGCTATCGTAAATTGTGCTGTTATGAACATTGGGGTGCATAGGTTCTTTTGGATTGGTGTTTCAGGGTTCTTAGGGTATAATCCTAGCAGTGAAATTGCTGGGTTAAAAGGCAGATCCATTTTTAGTTTTCTTAGAAAATTCCATACTGTTTTCCATAGTGGTTGGGGACTGTTGTATGCATTTTTTCTGCCATTTACTTTTAGAATAGTGTTAGAATTATTTAAAAAGTTGCAAAAAATTGCACAAAGCATTTTCTTATCACCTACATCTGGTTTTCCCTTTAGATTATATATTAATATAGTACATTTGTCACTAATGATGGATCCATTCTGATACATTATTATTAACCAGAGTTATACCTCATTTATATTTATTTTTACCTAATAGTTATTTTTGTCTCCAGATTCCATCTGGTGAACTATATAAGATTTAGTCATTGTGTTTCTTTATACGACAGTTTTTCGGGCTTTGCCTTGATTTTGACAACTTTAATAGTTTTGAGGAGTACTGGTCAGACATTTTGTAGAGAATTTCCCTCAATAAAGATGTGTTTAGTGTTTTTTCTCACCGCCAGACTGGGGTTACGAGTTTTGTCAGAAAGACCACAGAGTTTTGTCAGAAAGACCACAGAGGTGACATGCTCTTCTCCTCCCAACATATCAAGGACGCACACTGTCAACGTAACTCTTCTCTGCTGATGTTGATCTTGATCACGTGGCTGTGGTAGTGTTTGTTATATTTTCTCCACTGCATGGTTACCGATCTTTCCCGTTCTCATACCACACTCTTTGAAAGAAAGTCCCTATGTGCAACCTATGCTTCAGTGGTGGGAGTTTTGCTCCATATCTTTGAAGGTTGTTGTACACATATTTTTGGTGGGTTAGCACATTGAATTTTAAGATAAATATGAGAGGTAGGTAATATCTTCCCACTTTGTAGATGATGAGACTGAGATCTAAACAAGGTTAAATAAAGAAAAATTGCCCACAATTACATATCTAAAGGTGATTGATCTCTAATAAGAACGTGGGCAGCCTGGTTCCAGGTCCCGAATTCAAAGCCATATGGGGACAAGTGAAGCCTCAGTGTGAACTGAGCATTAATGTCAAGTGGCTGAAAGACTACCATGCCAAAGAAACTGTATTTGTGCTAGGCACTCCAAAAAAGTCGACACTGAGATCAATGTATAGGTTTTACAAGGGAAGCAATTTAACCCCAATTAAAGAGAAAATATTGTGAAAAATGTTAAAATCAGAGTTAATAAACTGCTTGAGACTAGCAACATTTGGATGCAAGAGGTTTTTTTTTTTTCCCAGAAAGGATAAAGTGATAAGAACAAACACATACATCTTCTCAAATGATTCTCTTATTGATACGTATTTTAAATGCATTTGTCATACAATAATTACAAGAACCCGGCAAGTTAGCTAATGCTGGCTTCAGCCTTGGCTTTATTGGTCTTGGTTTTGCCACTGCTGGCTGCCTTCTGATTGGGACTGGAGACTGGGACAGACCTCACTCAAAAACACTTCCCAAATGCTAGCTGCTGTGGTCACTTATGCTTTTTTTTAAGATTTGTTTATTTTTAGAGAGAGGGGAAGGGAAGGAGAAAGAGAGCAAGAGAAACATCAATGCATTACTGCCTCTCATGCTCCCCTCACTGGGGACCTGGCCCGCAACCCAGGCATGTACCCTGACTAGGAATTGAACTGGCAGCCCTCTGGTGTGCAGGCCCATGCTCAATCCCCTGAGCTACAACAGCCAGGGCTCTGATGTTTTCTTAACCTTTAGCTATAGAAGTACTTCATCCTTATTTTTATCATTGGTGACAAAATAAAGCCATCAGCTTAGAAAAGTGAATCAATATCCCAGTAAAGAAAAAAAAGGAGTATGGAATAATACACATCTTTACCATACCTAATACATTTTTTTCTAAATATAATCAAAGTTTCATTCCTGGAGATTACATGTCATCATTTTCTTGTGTTTTAATAAAACATATGGTAAGATTCATTCATTTATTTAACCGAATAACTGTTTTGCACAGACACAGAGACCAGGGCTAGCAGTAGGAGTTTCCTTCCAGCTCCTTGGAGCTAAGGGTTTAAGGAGATACCTAAAAAGTTAAAAATATCTCAGTCCACCAAACTGAGCGTACCTACTGCAGCCAAGTTCCAATCTTGGCCATTGGAAAGGTAATAAGAGCAGCAGGCCAAGAGCTCGGTTCAGTCCTGGATAAAGCAGCACCTTCTCCTAATCAATGTCACTATTACACTTAGTTAAAAGGGTGAGAAATTTGGCTTTAAGGCGCCAAAGAGGGAAAGGAGTTATTTTTGTGGACCTCTCTCAGTACTGAATTGTGGCCCAAGCTATGTAGCAAGCGGAGAAGATAAATGCAACCCCGTGGTTCACCTTTCAGATTTTCGTCCTGGAACATTAGCTCGGAATTGATCTGAGTGATGCCTGGAACAGGGAGGCCTCCAGGAAGTGCCAGTAATGAAAGAGCTTTGTCTCCCCCAACGCGCAGTGAGCAGGGCTGCTGACAAAGTGGTATCCGTCGGGTTTCTCCTGATTGACACGTGTGGTTAATTGTGTGTCACATTGTGTTCATGTTAGTTCTGTGCTGAAGCACGCAACAAGAGATCACCCCTGACAGGTGATATCTCAGAGCCAGCATAAATAAAGCACCTCATTGATCTGGCAATGGCTCCAGGTAGAACACATAGCACATCTGTCTGACAACTATTGCAAATCCTAAGAGCACTGTAATCATTTTTCTCCTCCATCCTTTTCCGATGTGATTTAAGTGCGAGGCCATTTAGATCAAGTTAGAGGCCACCAAGATGGAGCTGCCTTATCTATGGCAGGATTGTGTGCTTCCCCACTGCTGCCCCACCCCACAGTACCCCTTCCCACGCCATTCCTTGAGGAAAACTCTGCTTTCAGGAATGCATGCTAGAAGCACCTCCCCAAGGCTATTCGATGAGGTCCCACATGAGTTAACAACATTCTTTTTAAGGGTATCCAACTCTAAGTGGGTTGGAAAATGAGGAGGAGAGGATGGTAGGGGAAAAGGAAGGAACAGAGGTATCATGTTGGTTAAATACTACAAGCCAAATATTGTCCATCAAGCCCAGAGTAACTCCCCCAAGCAGAGCTCGTCACATTAATCATCTGTGTTGCCACAGCAACTGAGCAGGTTCATTTTATTTTTAATTAGCTTTTGGCCAGTGGACTTCTACTAGGCTATATGCTTTCTGAAAGCTCTATCCTCATTGCTTATTACTGGAATGGTACAAAGCAGAGCAAAGAGAAGGTCTTAAGAGTGATGAAAAAGTCAGTGTTGGGAAGAATGCTAGTTTACTCACTTATATAAATGAGACTCTGAAACATGTTACTCTCAGGACCTCTTTACACTCTCCAAAAAGCACCCAAGTATTAACCCCTCAGAGAGCTTTTCCTTATGTGGATTATGTCTATCAGTATTTGCCACATGAAACACAAGATATTTAAAAGTATTTATTTATTAATTCATTTTAAAAATAAGTACTAACCCATGTAAGTAACATATGGTTACATAAGCATCATATTTTGATAAAAATATCTATAATGCCAATAAGGAAACCAATTTATGGGAAAAGTGGTGCTATCTTTAAATTTTCCGGAATATCTAACATTTGGCTTAGTAGAAGACAGCTGCATTCCCACAGGGACTGTTGCCATCGCTCTGTTGCAGTATCGCCGCATGTGACATCTTGTCTCTTCAGTTCTCCACCATATACTCCCAAGGGCGTGAGCATGAAGAAGGCCAATGACTTTATCGGATTAATATTAAAATAGTTTTGATGTCATGGAACCAGCAAAAGGGTCTCAAGACCTTCAGGGGTTTGGGACTACACGTTGAGAAACGGTGATAAATATTTTGAAACTCTACTCAAAACGTCAATGAGTACTGATTTCTTTTTTTAAATGTACTATGTACTTATTTTTTATTGTTGTTCAATTACAGTTGTCCCAATTCCTCTCCGTTGCTCTTCCCTGATCTGCCCACCTCCCTGCTCCCACAGTCAGTTCCTACCCTGTTGTCCATGTCTGTGGTCCTTTTCACATGTTCCTTGTCTAGACCCTTCCCCTCTTTCTCCTGTTACCCCTCTCCCTCCTCTCCTCTGGTTACTGTCAGTTTGTTCCTTATTTCCATGTCTCTGGTTTTATTTTGCTTGCTTGTTTGTTTTGTTGCATAGGTTCCACTTATAGATAAGATCATCTGGTATTTGTCTTTCACCACCTGGCTTACTTAGCATAATACTCTCCAGTTCCTGGAAATGACCACTGCTTTCTAACACAATGGTGCTTGGAAAAATATGACCTACCAGAAGGAATTAGGGTGAGACTTAGTAAATGGCAAAGGGAGTCAAATATTTGGTAATGGAGGAAGATTTGACTTTGGCTGGTGGGCATACAATGCAATGTACAGATGAAATATTATAGAACTGTACACTTAAAACTAGATAATTTTATTACCCAATGTCACCCCAATAAATGTGTTTCACAAGAAAAAGGGAAGTAGACTGCTGTGGAAACATCACATGACTTTTTGATAATGGCATTTGTATGGTAATAAAATAACAATGTCTACAAAATAAAAATAGCTAGCTATGTGACATTGAACTTGAGGGACTTATTGGTAAGTTTTAAAATTTCGCAAAGGTGGGTTTTCCCATTTAACCCTCCCACTCACCTTCTCCATTTCTGTAAATTCCGTACCTAAACATGATTTGGCCTGGAAGCAATGCCCAGACATTCTCCACCCCTCATGCAATGACTTGCCCATCTGTTACCCCCTTTTGCCCATGGGATGGCACTTCTGGAATCTTGTCTCTCCAGCAAGTCCTGGCTGATCCTAAAATCTCAGAGAAATGAAAAGTTGGTCCTTTTATCCAAAGAGCTGGAAAACACAGAAAAGACACAGTGCTTATTTCAAAAACTAAGTATAAACAAGAATTTTAAAAAATTACCTGGAAGCCTGCAGATCACAGCTGTCAGTCTTGGCTCTTTGATACTGACTAAATCTAGTTCCAATTAAATAAGAATGAAATTCCCAATACTCTTAATAACAGAAGTGGATGGCCTCTTACAGCCAAGTAATACTTAAAAAGCAAACAGCAAATCAGAAATTCCCTCCCAAGGACATGGAAGCTACCCCTATCAAATTGGCTATCAATAATTAAGGCCTTTGATGCCTCAAATCATTTAGATAATAAGATTGCTTTGAAGTAAATAAATATCAAATTAGGATTTGTGGCAGTCACAGGTGTTTGGCAGGGATGGCCTATAATCACAGAGAAAATGAATGCATTTTATTCAGTGTAATTAGAAAAAGAAATGAAGTTTATATGCAAATTGTAAACCACTTTCGTCAAGATAACCAGTCAGACTGCTTTTGGTAATTTAAACTTTCATTTAGATGAGAATTTGCAAAGTATCTATTTTCAATGCAATTTGAGTACAGCTGGTTGCACTTTCTCAATCATCTGAGAAATTTAAATGTCCCTCATAACCCTCCAGTCTTGTTTTGGTGCTGATAGAAAAACATATGCATTAAAAAATTCTTACTGTTATTCAATTATAGTTGTTCCCATTTTTCCTTCATTACTTTCCCGTGCCCTACTCACCCCCCAACCTCCCAATTCAATCCTCCCTGGCTTGTTGTCTTTGCCCATGGATCCTTTATACACGTTCCTTGATGACCCTTCCCCTTCTTTCCCCCATTATACTCCTCCACTATCCCCTCTGGTTATTGTCAGTTTGTTCTTTATTTCCATGCCTCTGGTTATATTTTGCTTGCTTGTTTGTTTTGTAGATTAGGTCTCGCTTACAGGGTGATAGCAAAAGGAACGAAGGAACTACCACCCTTTATGATAGCGTGGATGACACTGGAGAACATTATGCTAAGTGGAATATGCCAGGTGGTTTAAAACATACGCATTTTTAAAACTTGACTTCTCTTATTCTTGTCTGTATAAGGTTCCAGTTCCAGAGGGTTATATGGGATCTTTTAGCACCCAGCACCAACCCCTCCAGAATTTGGGGAGTTAAGGAAGGAAGCCAAGAAGGTGAACATTAAGAATAAATTCATTTTGAATTCAAGTAAAATTTAAATGAACAAATTGGGCATGTAAACATTGTTGTTTATATTTTCTTTTCCCAGAGCTAGAAGCCTCTGAACTTCTTTTAACTTCTTTCCATAATCTGCCATATTGTTATATTTTCTTACTGGTCTTAACTTCTTCATTTTAGAATTTAAACTGCTTAAAGTCAGAGATATTGAGCTACTCACTTTGGTTTTGCCTGAGCAGTCAGAATTGTTATCTGCCCTAACTTACTTCTTGATAAATATTTGTAAAGTCACCTAAACTGCAAAGAGCTTATACTCATTGCTTTTAAATACAATGGGAAGAGATGAAAGGAAAAAAAAATGACTATCTAATGAAATTACCATCAAGCTGATTTCAACTCTTTCCTTGTAGTTATAAACTTTTGAAGTATACAAAGAAGTGAAGATCAAAGTAGACCCTGTCCTGCTATGCTTTAGAAAGCATGCGACATAATGTTTTCAATTGTTAAAAAAGAAACAAAAACTAGAGAGTTTCAGATCCATTGCAGTAACATAACCATACCTCCAGGAATTTTATTGACAAAAGTGTATTTTCAGGTTAAATATCTAAATATCGATTTAAGAGCATATTCATTGAATATATTCCATTTTCCTCAAAAGGTGAGGCTTTTTCTTATAACAAACACTGTGGTTCTTACTTATTCTCACCACTTCGTCAACTCATCCTCTGCTAAAGGAAGCACAGACCACTCAAGCTCTGAGCTGTGCCATCTGACCCATAGTTGCTATTAGACGCGTCACACCCTCACCCTGGCTGCTGTGCCTCTGTGGGTTGGGGTGTTGCCCACACACTGAAATGCCATGGGCTGGCCCTGGTAGAGGCGCACACGGCAGGCGACCAAGTGATGCTTTTTTTGCTCCTCACATTTGTGTGCTTTTCTCTCTCTCTCTCCCTTCCACTCTTTCTAAAATCAATAAACATATTTTTTAGCAATTAAAAAAATAAGTAGGCACTCTCCTTCCTCTAATAGCTAATAGTCAAGACTATTTTTTCTGATGGGGATTTCATTATTGGAAGTAAAAAGTAATAAGAATCGCAACCTTTAATTTAATTAACTGATCGATGATAGCCAATTGGCTTTAACAAAAATCATGTTGTTAGAGAGAATCCAAATGTTTCTGATAGATACTGATAGTTATAACCGGGAAAAAAATTAAATTATGTGATATGAGAAACACCAAAATAACATTTTCCTTCTTCCTTCTTTATGTGTCATTTTGGGTCACAATCCGGAAGCTGGCACTCACCTTTGGAATGACTCTCTTGTATTAATGTTTTCCTTTAACTGTGTTCACTTCGTCCTTGTGTTACATAATCAGCTCCTGGTTAGTTCCTAGTGCAAAACGAATGGGTTTCTAAGCTGCTGAATTTTCTAACTGGAAAGTCTGGGCAGGTCAGAGAACTTTGGTGGCTGTCGTAATGCATGGAGCGAAAGAGCAGCAGTTACACGGGACATTCAGAGCTTTAAGGACCCCCGTGGTCAGAAAGCACTCCAGGTACCCTGAGAAAAATATCGTTTGCTAAAATCCCTTCAAGGCAGGAAGTGCTGTCGAATCATTATTTCCTCTTTTAACCTAACTTTACTGCGGTTTTACTCCTGCAAGCATCTCCTTGTAACTGAAGCTGCCGACCTTAACTTTCTGCCTAGAATTCATTTTTGCAGCAGATACTGAAATGCATCACCTTCATAGACTCTTGTTTGCTGTTTCCCAACTGATTATGCCAAATTCAGAATCTCCCATAATTAATTTTAACACATTTTACTACCCAATAACCTTGCTTATTAAATTATACTTCTATTCTGAATCGTAGTCTTTGCATAATGAATAGATGCAAATATAAGAAGTAGAATAATTAACGTATTATTTATAATAGAAAAGGAAAAGTGATTCAGCAACTCTGACGAATTCGTTATTAAACTTTATTTGCAAATTAACTCCTTCAGATCTTCTGAGTAAAGTCTAAGTTGTCATGGTGCTTGTTGTAGAAGTGAAAATACAACGGGTGCTTAACACATTTGGATTTCATAGGTTTTAAAGCTATTCCTACCTCTTTAGAACTATCCTCTGGTTGTCAATGTTTGTCATTAGAATAACATGGTGAAAACTTCACTGTAATCCAAAGCTCCCAAGCACCTCTATTTCAAAGATTAAGCAGATTAATGAAAATAGCAACTGATTTTTATAGGGTACTTAATATGTGTCTGACTCTAAATACAGCCCTTAATGTTATCTAGCCAATGATGTCCTTACAACAATTCCAAGAGGCAGATCACATGACAGCATCAGTTTAACTCTGAGGACACAACTAGTGACTTAACCAAAGACGCCTGGTTGTTTCTTTGTCTATCAACTCCCATGTCGCAGGTTCTCACCAACCGCTCTGATCTGCACTTGATGCACTTGACTAAGAAGAAATTATGTTTTAAGCCTGTTATGAACACGATTTTTGACTCTATATTTGGCAAAAATGTTAAGTTACTATCTGGGGAAAGTTTACGGTAAACTTGAACTGATACCGAGAACTATGAACTAACCAGTTTCAATTACACCATGATTTGATTTTGGAAAATGGTACCCGTGAATGTTTTCTGGGAAAACACGTACATCAGAGGAGGTGGACTCAAGTCTAGGAGGCCTTTCAATTATTCAGGGGTCTATAATAGATTGTTAAGGAGATCAGATATTTGGTTCTAGGTATTCCCTGCTTTCCTTGGATCATGACCATCAAACATAAAATAAAAGAAAGAACAAAGGCATTACATCACGCAGTGATGTCATCTCAAGCTATTTTTATAATACCTGATGCAATCAACAGAAGCATTAACATTTTAATGTTAAACCAATCACTTTCAGCAATCAAAGAAAGAAGCACAGCTACATAGTCTAACACTATGTGTACATGCATGCAAGGTTGGGCAAGAGTAAGTTTACAGTTGTTTGTATGGGAAATAATATAATATGCAATAATTAATAGCGTAAGAATAAACTCTGTGTTTTATATACTCATAACTGTGAATATACTTTGCCCCACCTTGTATGTGTATTGGTGTGTATGGAGAGAGAGAGGAGAAAGAAGTGGGGGGAGAAAGAGAGAGAGAGGTGGGGTGGGGAGATGACAGAGACGGAAACAGATCTAGAAATTTGACGTAGAATTTAGACACATTGCCTTGAACCACAAGCCATTATGGTGACTGCTAAGGATTCTCACAAATGCAATCTACGAGAAAGTAAACTAAGTTGATTTTCTCTATTTTCTTTCTTCTGGCTTCCTGAGGGAGCTAAAAAGGTCACAAAAAGGCCATCCTTAAGGAGCAGTCCTCCAGGCTGGCACAAGTTGGATGTCCAATCAGGGAAGGCTTCCTGGAGTGGGCAGCCTTGGATCTAACCAGATCCCTCAGGAGTCCTGAAAGGCCATGTGTGCCGTGGTCTGGCTGCAGGACAGAGGCTGACGGGAGGTCCTTTATGAAGTACCAAGTAATTGGCAAGAACCACATGGCAATGCCTATCCCCTTCAAGGTCCTGATCCCAGAAGCAGCAGGTGTCAAGTCAGACTCTGTGCCTACAAAATGCCCAATTACCTATGGATGAGGCAGACCTCTGGAGCCCTTGCTAGGCAGAGTGACAAAGGACATGTGAGTTTTCTTGTACAGTTTTGAAGTGGGAAACACCATGAAGTTGCTAATGCTCTAAGATGGGATAGGAGACTCTAGGATCTAAACTGGGAATAGTGATCTGATGCTTTAGCTCAGGATAATCAGAATTCATTCTCCCAACCCAGTTGATGAAAAGTCTGATACATGACTCTTGAAGGTCCATAGGAGGAAGAGGACAGGTCAAATATTCTGTCATATATTATATACAACTTCATTTGATAGCTCCTCCTCCTCTATGCCCTCAGATTACTTCAATAATGTCAAAATAGGAAATACTCAGAGAAGGAGGAACAGGCTCCTTTTCTGACATTTAGGAAGAGAGACAAAAATAAATCACCCATATTTTATCACAATGAACAGGAGGTCTGGAAAAAGACATACAAAATAAAGTAAGATGAAAGTAAGAATGTCTTGACATTGACATGACAATATACGTCTTCTTGCCCATCATAAAAAAAATGTTGAAAGAAAAATTCTCTCAGATAATAAAAGAAAGAAGAAAAGAGTATTAGAATTTATATGAACAATGCAATCTGAAAGAAAATATAATGCAAAAATTAAGGTGAAACATTTCAAAGAATAACTTATGTGGTAAAACAACTTAAAAACAAAAATGCAATCAATACCTAGTTCAAAAAGATGAAAAAATAACAAAATGATATAGTAATGAGCTGAAATTTAGCTATAAAAAATATGTTCACCCAGACCCTCTCAATGTAATCTTATTTGAAATATAAATTAAGATAAACTAAGGCAGATATAATTAAGGTAAGGATCTCAAATTAGATAACTCTGGATAAAGGTGGACCCTAAGTGTAATGAGAAATGTCCCTCTAAGAGACAAAAACAAATGAAAAGGACCCAGAGACACAGGGGAGAAGCACAAGTAGACTAACAGGAGAGAAGGTCGTGTAATATCAAAGCAGTGGTGGGATTTATGAAACTTCAAGCCAAGGCATGCCAAGGTTTGCCAGTAGCTCCCAGAAGCTAGGAGAGAGGCAAGGGAGGGGTTAAATCTTAGAGCTCGTAGAAAGAACCTGCATTGCCAACAACTTGATTTTAGACTTCTGGCCTCTGGGATTGTGAGGGAATACACTTGTGTTATTTTAAACTACCCATTTCATAGTAATTTGTTACAACAGGACTAGGAAACTAAAACAGAGATGAAAAGTGAGATTGCACAACTAAGAAAGCAAATCAAAGATGAAACAAGATTATATAGAACTCATAATTAAATTAGAAGCAGTGAGGATAGATGAGTTAAACACTGAATTAGTGATAGAACTTGTAGCGAAAGTTCTCAATTTTGCCCAAATGCATATGCTTTTCTTTTTAAGGGGAAGCCTCTTGAAACACATTTCCTGGTCTCCCTTGCAAACAGATGTAAGGGTATTGCTTAGGTTTTGGTCATGGAGTGAACATGAAAGAACATGTATAATTTCTGAAATATCTTTGAAGAAAGAATGCTCACCATCATTTCTCCACTTGCCTGTTGGTTGACAGGGAAGAGTTATGGCTGGAACAGAGTAGCCATCCATGTTGGACCTAGAGATGGTCCAACCATCTCTAGCGTTTGCTAGCATCTGCTCAGGCTAGCAGAGCAGCAAAATGAAAGCCAATTAGTTTTGTGACAGTGCAGAACTTCTATATCAGCTTGAGTGGCTTATGCCAAGCTTACTGCATCTAAGATAAATGAACTTCTATGTTTTTTCAACACTTAATATAACTGAGCCTTTGTTACCAAAGCCAGAACTTTTATTATAAGTAATACGTCTACTGATGCACAGAAATGTATCTGAAATTACATTCAAAATATATTAATAGTGAATATCTGCTTAACTTTATTTAATATGCATTTTTCTTTATAATTAAAAAAAGAACAGGCTTGAAATTATCTAGCATTTACATTATTGAGCTAACTTGCCAAATGATTGATATTAAATGGATCATTTCATCTATTTGACCTTATTATTTATCTATGAAACAGAAATAAAACTACCTATTTAATCTTTCTATACGTCAGGTTTCTAAACTGTAAAATGGGTGTACTAATATTTCCTATTTCATAAGGTTATATTCAGGATTTATCTGAAGTTCTTAGAATGAAATCTGGCACATACTAAGCATAATGTAATTTTTAGTTATTGTCATTTTTATTATTTTCATTATTATTATTATTATTACTGCCTGGTAATGTGTGAGATTCAATGTCGTACAGCATATGAAATGTTTAGCTTAATGCCTGACAAATACATGCTAAATGATAGTCATATCATATAAAGTCATTTAGTAAGCACCTTAAGCTAATTATTTCCCTCCTGCCATGCTAATTGAGGCTACTTATGGAAAAGCACAAATTAGGTTCTTATTTTATATTCCACTATTCTAACCTCTAATATCTCCTCCACCCCAATTCATGCTTGTCATTTCTGCCAGATTAATTCCTTTAACACTTGGCTTGGTAAAATCACTACCGAATATGGACTGTATGCAGTGTCCTTACACAATTCATCTTGAAGCCCCGATCCCCAGTGGGGTGGTATTAGGAAGCTGGCCCTTTGTGATGGAATGAAATGATGAGCGTCAACCTCCAGTGTGGATTCAGGTAGACACTAAGAAAGAGACAGTGGCTGACACACGACACCTCCTTCAAGGACTTAAAAAGGAGGTTTGGTGTATTTGAAAAGGCACACTTCAAGAAAACAGGACAATGCTATCAGATCCTTGGTCTGTACAGTCTTATAAAGTCAGGAATCGTGTCTAATTTTATTATTACATCTGGCTTATAATAGATGGTCACACAGTCTCAGACCTGTCACAAACATTTAAATTCCGCCAGTCTCAATTTCTTTGTCTATAAATGAAACAGTTGCACTAGATTGACTCTATGACTCTTTCTTCTCATGCATCCCATGAGTCTCCAAATAGAATCATACAAAATAATATGCCAGAGGGTGCCAAATTAAATATAATGCAGAGATGTCGTGGGTGGGACATACAATTCTATGTATAATCAGGATGTGGTTGGAAAAGCAACTGCAATGATCGGAAAGGCCTCTGGCCAGTCCTGAGGGCACAAAGTACAGCACAGCGACTATAGTTGATGATGCTGTATTGTATATTAGAAAGTTGCTAAAAGAATAGGTCTTAAAATTTTTCAGAGCAAGAGAAAAAGTCATAACTATAGGTGGGATTGGACATTAACTAGATTTATTGTGGTAATCATTTCACAATCTATACATATATGGAATCATTAGGTTGTACAACTGAAACTAATATGACGTATGTTAACTAAATTTCAATTTTCATAAAGCTTTTTAATAACTCATTTGGATATAAAACAAAAGACCACATGAATAGCTATGGCCCAGTTTACCCAAACATAGCCAATGACAATTGCCTCCTAACTGCCAGCTGACCAATGAAAATGACGGGATGCTAGTGATTGTAAGAAGACAAATTTTTGAGATGTTAGGATGTGGCAAAATAAATATGCATCTTAAAAATCAACAGAATGGGCCAGTGTGCACTGCCTAAGTAAAACCATGGGTTGTTGAGCGGCCAGTGCAATGAATGATTTGTGGGGATATATGAGTGTTGCTTGGAGGAAAAATCATAAGGCCTGGAGCAGAAAAGGCTGGATGTAGGATGTACAAAGAGATATAACACAGCCATGGAAGATCCAAAGCTGGTCTAGGAAAATGTATACATAGAGAAATTAAAAAATTCCCAGTGGCGTTTAGTAATCAATACCCCACACCTTGGTGAAATAGAACTCGCCCACTCTGAAACTGTCTTCTGGAAGACTCACTCTAAACTAAATAACCCCTCAGGTTAATAACCGAATATCAAATGACCCAGATTTACATAAAAGTAGCATTTAATTACAAGTGAATATGCTCTCATCTTAGTTCTCAAAGAAATAAAGGACTTTATTTTTTTAAAATACCCCATGCTTCACAGAGTGCAGGAAAAAATAAAAGGGCATTTCCCGTTTTCTCACTCAAACAACGTTATTTTGCATTTCACTCAGCTCTTCAAGTGAAGGTACTTCTTGTGCAACACGTTCTCCCCCAAACTGCCTAATATCTGCAAGCACACTGGCGGACCGGCTCCCCCCGTGACGAACAATCTGTAAGGTCCTTATTTCCCACCATTGTTACCAGGCCTTTGTTCTCTGCAGTGGTGCCTGCAGTGGTGCCTGCAGTGGTGCCTGGGGAGTGGCTTTCATGACACCCCAGGTCACAGGTGGTTCTGCACTGAAGCATAATTAAATTGTGCAGAAGAAATTAAAATGGTTTAGCAAATAAAGTCTCTTTATTCAGGCTGAATGGGACAGATAGAATGCAGAGCCATGTTCACGCTGCAGCCACGCAGCCCTTGGGCCCAGGGAGATTAATCTGGAGAGCAATCACTTGATGGTCCCTGACTATGAATACTTCACTGAAATTATTCTTCAGTCACCCTGGGATGGGAAAAGCAATCACTCATAATTAGCAGGTCACTTTTCTTTGTAGGAATATTTATTCAGGGCGCGGAGAAGAAAGCATACAAGAAAACCCTCTTGTTTAGGGAAAAAAATGCTAAGTGTGCTTGGGATGAACAGGATGGTAAAATTTATTAAAGAAAAATGAACTTATTAAGAATAAAGAGGTCTACTTAATTGTGTGTTTCCACATGTGCATTTGGTGCAGGGTGAAAATTGTCACCACTGAGAAATTGGTAGCAGAGTGTTGAGAAAACCTTTTCTCCCTTTGAGAGAAGTCAGTTCTCTCTTCAGCTAGGTTTTGGGGAAAGACACAAATCAGCATATCTGATACTGACTCCATGACCTGTTCTTTAAAGAAATAATGATTTTTTTGCTTTTAGGAAATTGAAATATGAATAAAATTCTATGCCCCGAAAGTCTTAAAAAACAAACCAAAAAAAACTATGAATGTATCACCGGTTCAATCACCATGTGTCATTTAAACCATTTCTACATTACCCCAGTGAGATACTTATCCAGTCAAGGAATTTAAATCTCCAAAGTGTGTACCTGAAGCAGAACATTCATCTGATTTCAGGTCCTCATCCAACAGGTGATATAAAGCAGATTTTAGGCAACACAATTGGATTAAACTAATTTACATTCATGGGAATGGATGATAATAATTTATCTATGCAAGAAGTACATAAAATTTAGGATGATTTGCACTAATTTAAATCAGTGGTTAAGAAAAATTAGTAACTACTTGTAGCTTAAACATATTTAAGATGCTTGGGTATATTTTGGAATTGAAAACTACTGTGAAAATTTAATAAACAGAAACCTTATTTAAAATGGAATTGAGAGGCCAGAAGAGAGAGCTGTCAGTCACCTGTCACTCTGCACACTACTGACCCAGCAGGAAAAGCTGTACCTCGCATCTCCAACAGGAGGTCGTCCTACCCTACCACCTTAGCCAGCAAACACAGCCAGTGCCCACCTTGCAGGACCAGACACACCCTGGAGGTGGGCACTGAATAGACTGCGGGTCCTGTGGGGGTGCTCGTTTCCTTCTTCAGGTGGAGCTGACTAAAGGATCCTAAACCCCAAGAACAATCATGGTTTTCCTTGCTCAATCAAGTTAACCACTTTGATTTCCTAAGTTCTCCTTGATGCATCAATTATACTGTTGTGAATTCTGTTAAGTTAAATTTTATAAATTTTATTCCCAGCTCAGGATTTATTTATGATACCTTTAAAACAGGGTGGACAGACCCTGAATTTGATCATCAGCAATGATGAAGAAAAATTTAGTAGTAATATTTGAAAAAATATATATTTATATCTGTCATTTTAATTAACCCCTTTACCTCTTGGCATGCATTAGAAACTTTCTTTTTTCTTTATTTTCACTCGTTCCTTCTTTCTTCTTTCATTGAGCTTTATTTTTAGAGTAGCTTCAGGTTCACAGCAAACTTACACAGAAGGTATGGAGAGTTTCCCTATCCGCCCTGCCTCACACACGCATAGCCTCTGGTTACCAACATCCCCCACCAATGTGTAAACAACTGTTTTTCATCTAGGTTTTAAGATACATTTAGCCTGTGTGAAGAAGACAATCATTGTGCTTTTGTTTTCTTTTTCTTGTAAAATCTCAGCTGACTTTCTTCTCACTCTTCCTTTGAGCTTAGCTGGTGAGTTGGGAGTAAATGGTCTGGTGAGTGAGGCGTATTCTAGCGTCCTTTGCTGGCAGAGTATTTACACTGCCAAAGGCGTCTCGGCCTCTGCTAAGCCTTGGTTTCAGTGGATTTTGCTGGCCCTTTCCAGTCCATCTGTCTGCAATAAGGCAAAGACCCCTTCAAGCCCTATAGGAATCTCAGAGCTGTGAAAACTCAGAAATGCCACCGGGGAGATTGTTTTACTTCCATCTTTGAAGTGTTCTGGGATTGATTTATGCTCATCTGAGCTTTTGAATTGCTACTTTTCTCACACTTTTGAAACATTTTCCTTTGGAGAGAAATACACCCCCCTCTTGAACCTAAAGATGCTGGAATGACAGTAGTCAAAAACACGGACTAATGATCATCTTCATAAGGAGAACTATTAAAATTGGATGGGGTTTACCCTTTAAAAGCCCCATTAAACATCCTTGCACCACTTCTTCACATGCTCTGGAAAGGGCATCTCCTGTTTCCTCTCTGTATTTATTTAACCATCTTCCACTAAGCACACAGTTTCTCTTTTTCTTCTATATGTCATTTTGCTAGGAAACCAAAAGAGAACGAAAGGGTGTTACTCATGAATTCTTAGACCAAAGTCAAGTAATTTTTCTCATTCCTTAACCAAGGTTATAGTTTCACAATATTTCTTCCATCAACTTCTGGAAGATAGAGGGGGATATTTCATTCTGAATTGCCATGGAAACCTCCAAAAATCCTTAGGCAGATTATTCAGGTTAGAGTTAGTGGCAGCCTGGATGTTTAGAAACAGGTGTAAATAGGTTTAAAATCTCCTCTAGAGACTGAGATTCTGAAAGCAACTCCAGGCTCTCTCTCACATCTTTAATCCTTAACCTCTTCCAGTTGGGCCAAAGTTGTCTCTGAGCTTCAGAGCTTCAAGCCTTCAGTTTCTGGCAAATCTGCGGATTTAAGCTTATGAAAGACGAATACCCAGATGTAGCTATCATGATTTATATGCCTATTTATTATTGTTAATATTTTCTTCTCCATCATAATTGCCTAGAAACTGGTGCATGAAATGTAAGGAATGTTATTTTTCAAACAACAGAAGGAAAAGAGCAACTTAATGTATTTTACCATTTTATAGGCTGCAAACAAAAGTAAGTACCATGCATCATAAAAAGAACCATAATTTTTAAAAACCAAATAGAGGGGGTGCTAATAAAAACAAAAACTTTCCTATTTAACTCAATGCCCTGCAGAGAAAGAAAAGGGCGGCTTTGGAAGTGAGGGGCTTGGCGCTCGGAGTCAGCAATCCATCACAGACATTGAGGGGCTGATGACTCAGCCTTCCCTTCCCAGGTTGAGTGGGAAACGTGCCTACGTGGGTCGGCTGAAACCTTCCTAGAGCTTTGGGGGGTTGTGTCAGCCTATCAGAGGATGAGGAAAATGCTGCTTGGGGACAGATATTTTTTTGCCAGACTCTATGGTTTTCTCTGGCAGAGCCTGACCCCCAACCTGGGCATCTCGAAGCTCGCTTTGCCAAAACAGCCACTGCCTGTGACTGTTGCTACTGGAACACCTCCGCAGTCCAGACAGGACTGGCTTCACAGCTGATGATCAGGGAAGGAATAATTAGGCATGCATAGGTAACTGGCAGTGGCTGCGGAGAAGGCACAGACTTCCTCCTGCAGGGAAGTTCCATTTGCACCAACCTTATGACACTCATGAGATGCTCCGCCCACCATATGGAGTGAAGCAAAGATCACCAACCTCTGATTTAGAACCATGAACCCGATTCCTGTGAAGATCTCAAAAGCACAAGGTCAAGACTTCTAGTTTGAAGTAAGTCAGCATCCTTTTTTTTTTTTCAGCGGCAGGATTCCCTTCGACTCTTTAATGTTAGGACATCTATGGGATTGTAATCATAAAAGAAAAAAGATGTATTGGGAGTAATAGACAGAAAACTGTACTTGAAAAATAATTAAATTAAAAAATTGGGGAAAAAAATTAAAAAGATGCAGATGTGTTTTTTTAATGCCCTGAACAGAGAGTTGACCAGTCAGCTCATCATATTCTGAATATTTGAAAACATAGTGTGGATAGGATTTTAGGAAAAAATCCACAGCAGATCACTCCATATTTTATATCAATAATTTTCATAGAAGATTGTCTGATTAAATAGTGAAATAAATTGTTATAAAGTGTGCTGTTGCTGATCTCAAGCCCGACAGGGACCAAGGGAAAGCAGATGACTGAAAAAAGCTATGGGCAAAAATACATCTGAAGAGGAAAGATATGGAGTACTGCATTGGCAAAGAAACCAAAGAGAACAAATTTGGATTTCACATTGAAAAGTGTTTAAAAAATCTTTGTTTTAAGGGAGTGCAATAAAACATTTATTATTATTATTATTATTTTAAGATTTTGTCTATTTATCTTTAGAGGGGAAGGGAAGGAGAGAGGGAGAGAAACATCAATGCGTGGTTGCCTCTCATGGGTCCCCTGCTGGGAACTGGCCTGCAACCCAGGCATGTGCCCTGACTGGGAATCGAACCATGATCGTCTGGTTCCCAGGCCCAAGCTCAATCCACTGAGCTACACCAGCCAGGGCCGTGATAAAACATTTTTTAATAAAAAATAAAAATAGAATCAGCTTTTGAATGATACTGTACATATAATTGTGTGTCGGCGGTCAGCATTGAGAAATCAAACGGTGCACGTATGACTAAAGTTTAGTAAATCCTTTTCATTGGAATAAATAATGAATATTGAACAAAAACATGTGATAGTCTTTGAGTTCGTGAGCTGAGTCCCCAGCTTTAACAATGCAGTTTTGTATCTGGCCAGCAGAAGGTACCCTATGCAAAGGCCTGAATTACAAACTATCCTGGTATTGTGGGCCCATAAATCAGGTGGGGTAGTGTGTTGAATTATGTTCTTAATCATGGAAGGATGCTCTCACTTGAAACTATTCTTTCTCTTATTTCTAGTAGACTCTTTTATTTATGGGCATGCTGGAATGTGGCCAACGCTTCCCCCCTAGGTAAAGTGACAACAACTTAATAAGGAGTGTTTGGTTGGTGGCTTGAGTTGCCAGAGCGGTCTCATCATTCTAATGCACAGACATCCATCTTCAGCCTGCTCCCGACGTCCATGGCCTTGTGGTAGAAGCACAAGCTGGGTGATATCTGAATTCTTTTTTTTTTTTGAGTCCAGGACTGTCTAATTGTGCTTAAAAAAAGGCAAATCATTCCCTCTCTGGAGCTCAGCCATGGCATCTTTCACGTAGTTATCTCAATTCCTAGTATAATTCTTGTGAAAACTGAAGTTAAATCAAAGGAATAACTTCCCCCTAAAAAAGGCATGGGGTAATCAAATGTAAAATAATGTAGGTATTATTCTTATGTGGAGCAATGTGTTATAATTCAGAGGGAGCAAAATGGATGTTATGATAAGATTTTATCTATTAATTTCTGAGCAATACAACAGAAAATTGAAATTTCATGTAGCAGAGGGTGGGACTGAGATCTACTCATCTCAGAAGCTGTAGAGAATGCATGCTACCTGTTCAAGAACTGTTTGTGAATGCAAAGGAGACTTCACAGTAAAATCACACAAAAGCAAAAAAAAAAAAAGAACCTAACTAGAAATCTAAGAAACTACAAAATACCCATAAGAGATGCATGAGGATAAAAGCTTTTACTTTGAATGTCTGAAGATAATATTTTAGATTATAAGAAAATGAGCAAGAATTTACGAAAAATCTCAACGTGTTGTTTCAAGCATCCCAAGCATAAAGGAACAGATCACTGTTTCACATTTGCTGTACGTATTTTATTTATTTTTGTTTGTTCCTTTTTATTAGTTTTACATTTTTATTCTATTTATTTATTTATTTATTGTTTAGTTACCATTGTCCCTCCTTTTTCCCACTGCTCATTCCTACCCAATTCCCCCACTTCCACAGTCAATCCCCCCCATTGTCTGTGCCCAAGTCCTCTAGTCCCTTTGTCCCCTCCCTTTCTTTCCTTCCCCTTATTCCTCTGGTCACTGTCAGTTTGTTTTTTATTTCCAAGTCTCTGGTCTTTGGACTTGTAAGGAAACTTAAAATGTGTGTGTGTGTCTATGCCTCCTATGTGTAGGGCTGTATGTGCGCTGTTTGGACGGGAAGAGTTCACAATTCAGGGCAGGTGTGAGAAAGTTCCGGTCTGCATCCAATTTTAGTGGTTTCAGAAATAAGGAAAACTCCAACTTTCCAAAACATACACTAAGCTACACATCTTATGACAACATATTTTGGTGGGGTGAAGATTGGCAGTTGTCAAACTTCTTCCAGAAATATTTTAATCTTTAAGCCTGTGACCTCTGTAGAAGCCTTTAGAAGGGCAAAGCAAGTGCTCTTGAGACCTCGGCAAATATGAAGACCTGCTCTGCTGCCTCTCGGTACAAAGGCGGGATTCTGAGAGGGCCGCCAAATCATACCCTGAATTATATTTAAACATGATGCAAAGATCAAAAACTTGAAGATATCTTTCAGATAAAGAAGTCCAACTTATTGGTAATTGTTGCCAAACCTGCTACTATTTACTGAGATGCTGTAGCCTATAAACTTAAAGTGCTATTTTCCTGAATCTAAAATATTTAAAAGATTTTTAGAAAGTAAAAGAAAGCCACTGCTGTTTTTTATTCATCGATTCATGTTGCTCATTGTTTTTAAAGATTAAATGGCTGACTACCCTTCGTTTTCTTTGACAAGCATTTTTAATTGATACCTTGTTTGTTATTTTCTAGTACTTATTCTTTTGAAATAGGGTAAGACAGATAAGAACTTGCTCAAATGCTTCAGAGAATTTCTGTGTACAACTCACCCAGTTTCCCCTAGTGATAACATCTTACACAAACATAATCCTTTGTCAAAACCAGGAAATTGAGAGTGGTACAATAACATTAACTCACATGAAGACCTTATTCAGATTTCACTGGCTTTCACATGGACAACCCCCCCCCCCCACCTTTGGGAATCTTTGACTTACCTAAATCTCTAACTGGTTATCAATAATAAATATTATGTGATACAGAAACAAATCATTGACCGGCAGTAACGCTTAAAATGAGCCAGGCTAAACCAGAAGTTCCATCTGTTTTCATTTACTTCAGAAAGTTTCTGTCTTTAGTCTTCTTCATCATTCCTAGGCCCTCTACTCTTCAATCCTTCCTCTCCCAACCCCAGTATTCAGATAGCAACTGCCTAAAACAGTTTGACATTTTTCAATGTTTTGTCTTTGATAAGCTCAAGGGGACCATTTTTATAAAGTCTACAGATGCTTTCTGACATTAATACTGACAAATTAAAGAAACGCGCACAATTTGTAAATCTAAGAGCTTATCGAGGTACAGTACATATGTTTATCTCTGTCTGGTGAACATCCATTTTCAACTTGCTAAGCAACAATGAGCACCATTGTTTGGAATAGAAAACTCAGTCTAAAAGAGATTCTCCTATCGCAGAATGGGCACCAAGGCCGTACTGTGGCTCACTTGAAGATGATATATTCTAAGTGTGTCATTTTTTAAAGATTTTACTTATTTATTTATTCAGAGAGGAAGGTAGGGAGGAAGAGAGGGAGAGAAACATTGATCTGTTGCCTTTTGCGTGCACCCCAGTGTCTGGGGAGGGGAGAGGACCAGTCCCCTAACGGAGGCATGTACCCTGACTGGAAATTGAACTTGTGACCACTTTTACTTCATTGGAGAATGCCCAGCCACCTGAGCCACACTGGTCATGGCGAAGTGTGGCATATTTTTAAAATAGGTTCAGATAAACAAAGGGAGAGAGAAATCATGGTCTTTTGTCAACACTAAATACATAATTCTTGTCCTTGTGGCTGAATTGTTAAGCATCATTGCACTTCAGGTATTCCATGAGAAGGATTGAAAGAGGTATACAGAAAGGAGTAATGGGCCACGCAGAGTTCAGTGGATAGGTGAGAAAAATACCGCCTTTGTGCACAAATAGAGGGAAAATCAATCTACTCAACTACAATTATGTAAGTTAGATTGATAGTTTATTAAACAAAAGATGGCCGTTTTGTGGCCATTTCTTTTAAATTCTTCAATGGAAAATCATGAAACTAATGCCACTTTTGCCTTACTGGTGTAGCTCAGTGAGTTGAGCATGGGCCTGGACCCCAAAAGGTCGCTGGTTTGATTCCCAGGCAGGGTACGTGCCTGGGTTGCAGACCAGGTCCCCAGTGTGGGGCTCATGGGAGGCAATCAAACATTAATGTTTCTCTTCCTCTATTTCTCCCTCCCTTCTCTTCTCTCTAAAAATAAATACAAGCTTTATTTAAAAAGCCAAAAAAATCTTAGAAAAAGGAGGCCACTTTTTATAAACTATCAGCTGAATGACAAGAGACAGAAACTAAGATTTTCATAAATGAATGCCTAAATGTTTTAAAAACCCCTGAACACTAAAGTACCCTGGTAGGAGCCATATAATCTCCTTTACCTGATGCTTATTTATACAAGTAATACAGAAAAATAGAAAGAGATTTTAAGAAATCACTCTACTTTCTCTAAGTTCTCAAGTTCAAACAAGACTAGTTAATAGCATGTATTTTTACTTCCTTCTCTTTGCCATAAGTGAGGGCAAATGTTATTGGGCTCTGGCAAGTCTGGGTGGTAACACCTGCTGGGGAAAGGTAAAACAAAATCAGTGGGCCCCCAAGGATGATTTATTACTATGGGACACTTGTTTTGAGAATATACACCGGCAGGAGCCTCCAATTAACAAAAAGGAGTGATGAGCTTTATAGAGAGAGTTTGCCTACATTACAGATTCATTTTTCTTTTTGCTCTAAATAGTATTCCTGATGAGGTTGCATAAAAACATCCCCGACCATCCAAGGCATCAAGGACACTGAAATAGTACAACGATTGTGCATCTTAACAGTAGAAGGAAATTTACAGAGTCCTGCTACCCACCTGGCCTCTGTTCTTTGTGGGGAATTTGGGAGTCTAAAAATACAAAAAAATCAGGGCTTTCATTACCTCACAATACTCTTAGATATTTAACCAGCTAGTCTTACTGGACTTTAGATATAAGGTGGTATATAGCTGGGATCAAGAAGTTTTGTATTTTAGGCTGTAGGATTCACTTCTGACATAAAATGTCCATAAGACTCTTTAGGAAATCTAATGATTAGCTGGTTATAGGCAGGCATGATGGCTGGGTAGGCCAGGCTAGCCATAACAGCATTTAGACTTGCGATTGTCAAGGTTAATGTATGGAAGTTCCTTTGGTGAGGCTACATTGATCATTTTTTAAATTATTAAGTGAATGATAACTAACATATGAACTATGTAATACAAGAAAATCAGGTGCCAAAATAAAGAAACAAACCTTTGCGTGCCAGAGTTTGCACTCTTGGATTTAGATAGACCAGAAAACACACAAGTACCACATGAAGTTCAGTACAAGGATGATACAGGGTAGCCTGGGGACACATGGACAGTTTACCAAACTCCAGAGAGAAGAGAATGCAGAGGCTTCCCTAAGCTTCTGATATTGTGATGTCTGTCATAGGCAACATGTCAAATCAAATCCACCCTCAAAGATGTGTTCATAATTAACTTTCTTGTCCCATCCCAGATCAATTGCCATCTATATCTGTCCTGGAGCATTTGCATTATGTTATCTTTTCATGTATGTAATTCCATCATCCGCATTACACAGGGAGCCCTTTGAAGGCAGAGATCTGCTCCCCTAGGCCTCACCAACTGTGAGTACAAATGAGTTCACAGGAGAAACAAATTTCACAGTGCCCAGCTGTGTGGTAGCTGAGAATTTGGTGCATAACTCAAATTCTCAAATGGTGATTTCCGAGGATGCTCCGGAGAGCTGCGATAAGAACTCACGATCAGTTCTCTCATGAATTCCCTGCACTCTACCTCGTGCCATCCCTGCTCTGTGGCATCCTTCACCACTGCTGGAACCCGCCTGCCAACCACACACCAGTGCCATGGGTGCTTTCTCTCACCATTGCCCGTTTTTCAGGGTTGCTGCTTTGTTTGCTCTGTGGGCAGCGATGCTGCTCAGTAGTGGTCCTCGTGTCGCAGAGTCTCAAACGAAACAGCTCCAGATCTGTGTACCCAGTCTCCACATGCTTAGTCCTTGCAGCTGGGCCTAGAGCCTTACCTAATACTTTCTTCTTCCACTCCTTGTCTATCCCCTCAAATCATAACCGCTGCTGAGTCTAGCCACTTTCTTCCCTCTTGTAACTCACTGTATGCAAATTCACCTCTGAGGGCCATTCAATGCACAACTTTATCAAGCACACTACTTAGGTTCAGCCTGGACACCTGCTACATTAGCATTGTTGTTCGTGGTCATCTGTACATGATCTACTGTCTATCAAGAAAAGTGTTTACTAATTGATTCACAACCATATCTGATATGAAACACTACCACTTAATATCATGCAGTTGGGAAAAAAACTTCATTGTATACTTGGAAACCAAAGCAAATATATGTGAATAAATGTTGTCAAGAAAATAATGCACCCCGCTGTGGCGCAAGACTAACAATATGACAGTAGTATGTGTCTGCCAACCTGCCATCTCTACAAATTAATTTTTTATTCCACCTCTGGATTTACTGCCATGCTTCTGCTGAGAGTGCAGCTATGACTGAATTGAGATTATTTTATACTCATTCCTCATGCTACAACACAATAAATATTTCTAATGCCAAAGTTTTCTCAATGCATATATTATGAGAAATCACAGAATTTGTCTCATGGTTGACTGTATGGAATCAAAAGGCTTAACGTTCTTTAAAGTACAGGGTAACTGAAGTAAGTTCACACAGAATCCCATATAAATATATGTATTAAATGCCATCACATGCACAAAGAGACTGCTATAGTGCTTCACGTATGAAAATGGTGCCTTTGCCTGCTTTAGGTTCTATCTCAAAGTTTTCCTAAAACAACTTAATTATCCTTCATCAAAAAGTTTTCCTGTTAACGGTGATATCATATGGTATTTGTCTTTCACCGCCTGGCTTATTTCGCTCAATATAATGTTACAGGAATCTAAACAGCAAAACAAACAAGCAAGCAAAATATGACCACCCTGGCTGGCGTAGCTCAGTGGATTGAGCGCGGGCCTGCGAACCAGACGATCTCGGTTCGATTCCCAGTCAGGGCACATGCCTGGGTTGCAGGCCTGTTCCTTGCAGGCTAACTACCAGCAGGGGACGCACAAAAGGCAACCATACATTGATGTTTCTCTCCCTCTCTCCTTCCTCTCTAAAGATAAATAAACAAATAAAATCTTTAAAAAAAAATATGACCAGTGACACTCAAATACGGAACAGGCTGACAGGGTCCAGAGGGGAGAAGGGAGAGAATCATAGGGGAAAAGGGGATGGACTCACATGAGAAAGTATAAAGGACACATGGACAATAACTAAGGTGGGGGGCAGAGATGGGAGGGAGGTGGGGAGCACTGGGGGGAGGGTCAGGGCAGGGAATATAAAACAGAAAACTGTACTTGAATAAGAATTAAATAAAAAAGTTTTCATTAGCTGTTGATTATTGATTGAAATATGAAGTAAGATATTAGTCCCAATTTCCTCAGGAATTTGGTATCTGTACCTGAGTTTAGTAAATATAATGTTATAATTAAGGACAAAATAATGCTTAGTGTGAAATAATGTACGAGAATTCTTGTGTAGTATCAATGCATGTAGCTTAATATTGCTGGGGAGCATGACAGACTAAATAACTGATTTTCATTCTCTTGGTGATGACAAAAGGAAAATGGACGTAAGAAACACAGAAGATTTCTTAAGGCCTAAGCTCAAAATTGAGCACTGGTACTTCTGCCTCATCCTATGACCAACACAAGTGTGAGGGCCAAGGCCAACATCAAGTGATGGAGAGTTACACTCTGCCCTGGTTGCCTGGGCAAATGTTTGGGAGAAGGGTAAGAGTGAAGAGTGTAGACCAATATATCAGTCAACCACATGGTGATTTCATTTCATGTTTCTATTTCTAGCCTGCTTTTCTGATGAATAAACAAGATTAGAAATATCAGTGTTTTATTCAAAGTCTTAATAGTGAGGAAGAAATACCTGCTTAGTAATGAGAAAAATATCTCCTGTAGTGATTACCCCAGTGGTAATCACTGGGGTAATTGGAGCCCCAGCTCCATATTGGGTATGTGGAGCCTCTTGAAAAACTGCAAATACAACCACAGTCCCAAGTTCTATTTTTTTCTTTATGGGTGCTTTATTTGTGATCTGAGAAGACAGTGGGTTTGTACCCTAACAGACCATTTTACATTCCATTTTCAACCAACTCTTTTGATAAGGAAGAAGAGTATGGGTAAGGGGTTTGAGATTCAGGGGAAAAGTTAATCAGATCTCAAGTTCTTTTTTGTAAAACTTTTTACTGAAGTATGACCACGACTCTTAACTTTTTGTCTGGAATAACATTAAGAGAGCATGTATTAAATAAAGGTGGATTATTAAAGGTCACTAAAAACAGGTCTTTCAAAACGATGGGGGCATGGCTCTATTTTACCAAGGTTTTAAGTTCAATAATATAAGAAGTCTGTTTTTCATACTATTAGACAAGCTTCCAAAGCTCCTAAAGTACATTGCAAAGGGAAAATCAGAGTCACCAGTGTGGGGAAAGAGGGCTTTGATACTTGTATTGTTGTGAATCGAAAATGATTTTAAATTGCTGCTTTTCCATGAGGTATAAACAACTGTTGATTTATTTTAATCATCATTAATTTTATGTGTGTGCTTAATCTTAGGAAACTTATTTGCAGCAATAGTATTTTAGACTTTTTAAAGCCTCAGTTTTAAGGCACATTAATGTTGTGGATCAAATAATGATCACTTATAATTTTGTTTTTATCGTAATTCTACAGTTCACCAGTTCACCCACATACAACACATATAATCACATACACCAGGCATTAAGATAAAGGTGGCACTTTACATAATAGGGTAACTTTTGTGTTAGAAAGCAGGAGTGTGTTGGTTAGAATAAGGTACCATAGAATTGTCTGTGCGGACAAATGGGGTGTAGTTTGAGGGCTGTTATTGTACATCAAAACACATGCTATGGTTTCGGCTATTTCAGGGAAGGTTGTAAATGAAGCTCAACATCTGAAATTGCCTTCAATTTTCTCGACAAAGTGGTTCTAGTTTGACTTCTCTACTCTCATGTACCATAGGCAGAATTCCTGATTACATGTTTAATATTCTAGTAACCTGACAATACGTAGCATAAAGGGTATTATTTATACATTTCCTAAATTACAAATGAAAAATCTAACCATTTGGTCAATTGTCCAGATGTTTCTAATCACACAGTTGCATCTGGAGACATCAATGTGTGACATAAGCAGTTGAATTTTTCACTTCTGATCCAAATGTTTTGGTGCAAATTAGCTGTTGCTGTTATTAAGAATCTGATTTTCCAAGAGCTGTAGTATGTACACCAGTGAAATCACTTGTTTTCTTTCTTTTCCTTCTTTTACTTCAAAGTTAAGGAAATGGTGACAGGAACCCACAAAGATTTAAAAGGAAACCCTGAGATTTATAAAGTTACTTGACAAAGGCAAAGAATGATGTTAACAGTATATAATAGCTCAGATCTTTATTTACCTCTACATTTTATTACTGGATAATATAATATACTTTGAACTGACTTGGTAAAGAATTATTTTAAGTTTCTACCTTTAATTCAAGTCTTTTAAAATTTGTGTGTACTCTTAAGCTGCAAGCCTATGATTTGCTATTTTGAAGTCTCAAGACATTAAATCATGTATTAGAATAAGAAAGTACAATGAAAAAAACCCTCAGATTTTGGAGCCAGAAAAAAAAGTTTCAACTATTATTTTAAAAAGTGTGTAATGTGGGTAAGTCATTTAGATTTGGTAAAGGTTTGCTTCCTTACAAATGACATGGGAAAGATCCTTACATTATAAGATGGTTGTAAAGATTACTGGCGGTATCTGTACTCTGATTTTTATTAAACCCCTTTAAAATTTCTTTCAATTAATTTTACTTTCTTAAGTTGAGAAATCACTAGCTATTGCATAAGGAGTCATCATTTTGGATCCATGAATGGAAGAACGAATGAATGATTGTATTAGAATGGCTACTTCTCATGTTTGCCCTCCATGCATTTCAGATCTCAGTCTTGCAATAGTCAGTACAGAAAATATAACCTGAGCTGGGCTACTGCTTTATCTTGCAGTGGGTCCTTCTGTGGATGATTTTTTTTTTTTTAGGTTAGACTGGAACTCAGCATTCTTCTTCCTCACTAATCTCAAGGACTTTCTTTCTCCACATGACATTTCCATTTGGTTCTCCACATGGTCATTTCATCAGGACTTCTTAAATGAAGAGTCAGGATTCCCAAGGGCACACAAAAAAGGAGGCTGTGAGATCTTCTTAAAGCTCAGGCTAGGAGCTGGATGACATTGTTCACAACACTTCATAAAACAAGTCACAGGACCAGGCCAGATTCAGGGAGAAGGATATTACCCTAGAGTATGATTATTGAGAGTCCTAAATGCTAGGAGACATGATTCATTGGAATCTATTAGTATTCCTTCTCTTGATAGGGATCCACATTTTTTCCACATGTAAAATATATTCTCCTTCTCAAAACCCCCAAATATTTTATCCCATCAATGTTTCAAACTCAGTCCAGAGGTATAGGATCTTATCATCTAAATTATGTCCCAGTAAGAATGAGGCTCCTTGGGTAAAATTTTATCTGTGTCAGGAAGTATTTGAACTAAAGGGACATGTTGTACTTCCCATATCCACCAAATATTCAGGGGAAAAGACACTCAAATGTTTGGGTAAGAGTTGGGTGAGGAGAGACTGGAGACTTAGCATCAGCAATTCACAGTAATTCTGAAATCCAGCCATTGCCACCTTCTACTCTGGGGTGAGATTGGGAGGGGTTGTGTAAGATGTTTGGGACCCATTTCTGTTCCACAGCACCTGGGAATGGTTTTTCTTGTTGCTTAATTTTGTAATCTAGGCCTTTATCTTTGAGGAATTTACTTTCCCCAAGAAATGGTCAGTGTTTGCATTTGGTTAGTTTTCTCAAGTCTGTGTCCTCACACTAGAGGTTTTGGAAGCCAGAGGTTCGTTCCTTTGCATCACAGTACTGTTTCTGTTCCTGTTAGACCAAATGTACGATTCCTTTCAAAACTCTGAGGACCTGTTAAGAGTCCAGTTACAATCTACTCCATTCAACAAAAGCCATACCCACTAGTCTCTTGAAGATAGGCTCCACTCCACTTGAACCCAAGAAACAATACACTTTGCATTTCCAGAAGTTTTTTTTCTAGGTGAAAGTATTTCCAAGGTCTGCCTTTAAGATCAGCTGGGAGGTCTCCTGGTCTCTGGGCTTAGCTAGAACACCAGCACGGCTGGTCATCACGTGTCCTTTCCACATGACCCCTCCCTTTGGTCTCTCCAGCAGGATGGCCATGTTTCATTTTCAGAGACTCAGTGGTTCATCATCTCAGAACACTAAAATGGAAGTTCCAGGCAAATAAGTCCAAGGATCAGTCCATGTTTACGAGGAATGTGAGTCCCAGGGGGCAAGTTTCATTGCGAGCAACCCCTGTGAAGGAATGTCATACGTCTGAAAGAAAAACATTCTTCCTCGAAGTTAGAGTTAGTCTTCTAAAATCATTTTTCCTAGATGTGATATGTTCTTAGCCATAGGGCAATCTACTATTTGATAGTTTTTAATTATCCTTAGGGAACTTGAGGCTTTTGAAACACCCATGGCTGAACCAAAGAAGAATCACGTGGGATGCTTTTTAAATTGTCAAAACAGAGCCACAGAAGTCTAATTTACATGACAGTGAGAACTGCTTTGGGGGGTAATAACCAAGCCTAGAAGGATTAATTATCCTTTTAGCATTCAGAGAGCTGAGAAAAACAGCTGCTCACACATCCCTCCTGAATAAATATTGTTTATTTTACCTGGATGGATGTGGGGGGAGGTGCAATTAATATTGATTAGACGATAGAGGAGCAGAACTGAAATAAGAAAAGAGAAAGGAAAGAAGTTCAAGAAGCCCAATCAAAAGAACCTGAAAACACAGTCCTTGGACCACTCTGATCTATATAATTGTTCTAATTTGGGGGACTCTTTCAATACTTTAAAAAACAACATATTCTTTCTAAGTAACATCATATTAAGGAAGATGGCAGACGGAATGATAGAAACAATTTGAAAATATCAGCTATTCTTCCAAATAAGCTAACCTATAGTCAATTTTCGTGAATAACATTGTATTGGAATAAAGACATTCATTTTCCTATTTTCTAAGGCTGGTTCATGCTCCAATGGCAGAGTTCAATGGCACTGAACAACCATATGGACCACAAAACCGGAATATTTGCTATTTGGTCTTCTACGGAAAAATTTTGCTGGCTCCTGATTTGGTAATCTTCTGAAAGAGGAAACTGTTAGGTAGCCAAGGTGACTAAGAAAAGACCTGGAGCCAGGAAAGTCCAATTAAGGGCTTTTATTGGAGGCGGGACACTGCAATCAGGTAGACTCAGCAGAGACTGAGTCTGAAGGGACCGCAGCCGCAGGAAAAGGTAGAAGGGCCTCCAAGGTGTGTCGCACCACCCCCAGGGGGAAGGGTGAGACGCCCTGCCTACGCCCTGCCTATCTGCTCCAGGTGTGCTGGGTATCTGATCTGGGAGGGCTGATTCTGCAGAAAGCTCCAGCGAGAGGGTGGGGGGTAATGAGGATTCATGGTTTGCCAGCAGGATGCCAGAGGCTGGACCTCAGTCGCTTCTGCTAGGGGGAATCTCATGGTCAGGTACTTAGCTGGTGACCTACACGTTCTCTGTTCCAGCATAGGCAGTGGCTTAGGTCCATGTCCCAGTACATTCTAACTAAAAAGTTCACCCATGAAAATCTCACTAATTGATTTATCTTTGTGCAGCTCATTTTCTGTATGATCTTTGTTATCTAGCAGAAAAAGTGGACGATAAACTGATCTGAGAAAGAAAATCTCTTTGGCATTTGGACAGTTAGTCTTAAATTCAATAAAACAAGTAGAATAAGACTTTTATAAGTATTCTGTGTTAGGTTGACCAGTGAAGTGGGCTACGAAAGAATTCATAATGAGAAGAAAATACGAAGAGCAAAGCTTTATTTTTATTTTCCCAAGAGAGGAAGAGGGCTAGGTGTGAAGAAACTCACCAGCCCTGAGGGTTAGGGGCTGTGAATTTTTATTGGATCAAAAAAGGAGGAGGGGGTTGTAGCTGGGCAGTCACGGCAGTTAGTTGTGAATCTGAAGGTTTCAGGCAGATAGTGAAGGCCTCAGTTTGTTTGGCTGTTATCTTTGGCTATTCAGGTCTGGGGGCTTGGGTCTGGTAAGTCCTGTTTGTATCCCCCTGGGCAGGTGTGGGGAGTGGGATGGGGGTGCTTTTAGTAAGCTCCCCAGTCCTGAGAATGGAGCTTCAGAGAAATAGGCTTAATTATGCCTGGCAGGTTAAAAGGAAGAGAGAGAGCTAGCTAGAGTAAAGAGGGCCTCAAAGGGGATTTTTGTTCTTCAACTCTGTGATAAGCTGTCCCAATTCATAATTTTATTTAGATATATTTAGAAAGATTATGTTATAGGGACATATTTCTAAAACTGCTAATTTTCACCTGTATTGGCAAATTAATAAATAGAATTAATTAAAAATTCTAGCTTAAAACAACTTTTTAAAATCGTTCACTGTTAGAAAAAGAGGCTTAAAAGAGATTTTGCCAAATTAAATTTTTTTCTTCAATACCAACTTAGGGAGATATTAATTGATCAATGATAATTGCTAAATTAGTTTATTAGACACACAAAGAAATAATTATCTTACCCTGATTTTAAAAAGGCAGCATGTTTTTTATTTTATTCCCAGTTATATAGATCTTTGTTTATTACATCAATGTACCTCCTCTAGTATTGCATGTACATGTTATTACTTAGGAGCACTCGGAAATGTGTTAGCATTGCACAAACTCATTTCCACCCTTTACCCCCTTGGCAACCCTAATAGTCTGGATAGCTGGTTGCCTCATGCCTCTTAAGGCATGCCTCTTCTTTATATTCCCTCATAAAGAATCATAGGTTACGATATTCATTTAAAATATGTATTTTGAAATATTCTGTGTAAAGGCTCATATGCATGGTTTAAGAAATAAAACATTTAAAATAAATTTAGTGTCTCCTATGTAACCCCTAAAAATATTTCTTTATCTTACTCTCAAGATAACTAACTACTCTCCTAAAGTTGGGATTTGTCAATTCCACGAATTTTTAAAATATTTAATTACATGAGCATGTTTCCTCAACATGGTGTGGTTTGTACCATGTGCATTTAAATTTCAAGTTGTTTCATATTAATCATACTCTTGCCAATTGCTCTGCTTTCACTCAGTATTATTTTTGTAAGACCAATGCATGCCAGTACATGTGACAAAAACTGTCTTGTTATTAATGTTTTAAAAATATGCTTTTTGGGACAGAAGGGTCTCATAACTAGAAACTATTTCCCAGCCTTCTTTATAAAATTTTGGACATAGCAAATCATACACATATGTATATATACTTTAGCTATATATAATAATGATAATATATAATTTATAAAAATAAGTGATACAGCATAGAGCCATTCTCCAAATTAGCCAAAGTGTTTATAAGTATTTCAAGAGGAATAAATAATAATCAATGTAAGACTTTGTCCATTTCTCAGATTTATGTTAATTATGTGAAGTACTCATTGAAAGAATAGGAATATATTTTTAACACCCAAACTAAAAAAATAAATTAATTTAGTGGGTCACTCTTCACATTTTTAAAGAATTAAATAAGAAGAAAAAAAACACAGAATTAATGCACAAACTCAGTAATACTGTTTTATAAATTATTTGTTTCAGATTACCATAAAGGAATTTGATCACATTGTTAAAATATTTCTCCAGAAGAACTGATATTTAAAAGTCAGTCATAAAAGATAGGACAAATTTCAGGTGAATAAATAAAAATATTTTAATCCAACTAATAGATTTTAAACAATGAAAAGTTAAACAATCATTTACTACTATATTTCTTTCATCAAATTAAATAAATTTCAAAGTACATATCTTGAGGAAAATTATGGGGAAATAAATTTTCTCATAAGTTTCTTAAAGTTTTTCAGAAGTTTTCTACTTGGTTAAACAGGAATGTTTTAATAATGGTTACATTTTAGAAGACTAGTTCTTTTTTCTGAGAAAGACTTATTTGCATCACGTATTCTTTGTTCTGATTATTTTTATTCGGCCAGTATAAATTTTTGAATCTGGTACTTTGATTTTCATTTGATTAATGGTCAAAAAATGAAGTGCCTTAACAGCGAGGCTTACTTGGAGAAAAAGCTACTCCCAAGTTTACTCAGATGGTCAGCAGCATTTTCTTGAAACAGTAGGTTAAAGGCCCCAATTTCCCACTGGCTGATGGTTGGAGGCCAGCTACTCCCTTCTGCTAGAGGTTACTCCCATTTCCCTGCCAGTTGCATTTATTACTGCATCAAGCCATAAAGGAAAATCTCTAGATGGAGTTCGAGAGTCTTTAAATAGAGATGCATAGCAAGAAGAAATTGTATGTCATGTAATTGCTGGAGTGACATCTTTGCCATATTTCAATGGTTAGAAACAAGTCATAAGTCTCACCTACATTCAATGGGAGAAAAATAACACCAAAATTAATCCCAAACATATGGAGAGCATTAATCAAATATTCATGAAAATTTTGAATAAACCTTTTCATCAACTACATAACTGTAATGCTACCAAAATCCTAAATTTTAGAATCTAGAAATTCAAAATTTAGAATTTTTTCAATTTAATGATGCTGAAATAAATTGCATGTCATCAGGAGATATGATTCAGAGAGGTTATATAACTAAATAACTTTTGCAAATAACACTTACCATGTAAACATACATATCAGTAAAAGTTAATTACCAGATGCTATTGACCATTAGCCAAAGATTGCAGTGATTTAAGAAAACGTTGGACATATTTGCATTCCATTGAGCGCTACCTTTTTTTCTGGTTCTCATTAATAGGCCAAGCCAGCGAAGGTTCTGTATCAGTGTGCAGAAGGAGCATGGTGATAATTCAACTGACAAGTAGTAATAGCCCTTTCAAAAGAAAAACAATATTGGACTTTATTTGTAGAAGGTTTAAGACAGTAAGTTGATTTCACACGGTGTCAGTGTTAGTCCTTTAATAACAAAAATTTTTTTCCAACAAAATTTCTAAAGGAAAAAATAATGTTGGTATAAGAACAGAAGTTTTGTCATGAGTTTACTTGTTTGTTAATATGTGGTCTTCAGAAGGAGTAAAATATAGAAATACAAAAAAGAAACATTTTTTTGGTTTGTGAAGAATTCAAATAGCCCCTTAATTATTTAGTCTGTTTCTTCAAGTACTACTGAAATTTTTTGGCTTTTTTGTTCTTTCTCTAGGAGATTTAAAATAACTGTTATGTTCATCCACTTGAATGTACGTGACATAAGATTTTGATGCTTCTGTTATTAAGAGTGGCCTCCATTCTCCATTTCTTTTTTTAAATTTAATTCTTGTTCAAGTACAGTTTTCTGTTTTACATTCTAAAGGAAAATGTCATTCTTATTGCAAGAAGCTATCTGTCAAACAAGCAGATGCGTGTTGCTGAAAGGGCCCTTGGTTAAGCTTTGAATAGAATACCTCGGGTTTGGGAAAAAACAGACTTTCCTTCAAACTAACCAGTCTCTTTCCCAGTTCTTCACAGGCTTGCGCTGGGTCATCCCTGTTCCCAGTGTGGTCTTTCCAGGTTGTCCAGGCTAGACTCTTCCCTTTATGCCACCGTTTTGGTTCCTACTGCACAGTCCTCAAAGTTTGGCTTCGTTGTCTGGTTTCTACTGTGCACGCGTTTACCTCCCCCTGCGCCATCTTGGTTTCTACTGCAAATGCACCCAGCAAAGAAATTTTCCCTGCTATTTTTATTCCTCCCTCAGTAATTTTAGCTAATGGCAGGGAGCAAGTTCTTCCTGCCTATTTCAGGCATTAAGTCCTCTTCATGGAGAATGTGGCTATTTCCTAGAAACCCGTGAATGCTGTGGCTTCCTAGTAAATCAGACTTAATATCCAGCTCCATTTGCTTACTTCCTTAACTAACTAGCTACCCACACTAACACTATTGCCAGAAAAAATTATTGAAATACTGAAATACCAGAAATATAGGAGTTATTTTCTTTTTATTATTGTGATATATCTTCTATTTGATATATTCTACATATTTCAATGTTTCAGCTTATGAGGTTTTTTCTAGTTTATTTACCTGTGGTTCTGACTTTCTGATTCTTAGTAATCTCGAGTTACAGTTACTTACATGTCGCTCAGTCAATCATATTTTTCCCCTTGTCCTGATCAGTGACATATTGTTTTTTTTATCTCTGTTTGTTTACACAGACTAAAATATTTGTTTTACTGTGCTGACTGATGCTTATTTTTCATGTTGCTGGTACTGACTATTCACTGGGCCTTAATGTAATGCATATATACTGGTTCATTAGTCAATATCTACCATTTGATATTTTTCTTCAGTGTTCTATAGTTTTCTAGAAATTAAGAAAGACACAAATAAATGGAAGCATATACTGTGTTCATCAATTGGAAAAATTAACATAATCAAAATGTCCATGCTACCTAAAGCAATTTATAAATTCAGTGAAATCCCTAATAAAATACCAGACATATTTCACGGATATAGAACAAACATTTCAAAACTTTATATGGAACCATAAATGATCCTGAATAGCTGCAGCAATTTTGAGAAAGAAGAAAAAAGTAAGAGGGATCACAATACCTGATATCAAACTATATTACAAGGCCACTGTATTCAAAACAGTCTGGTACTGACATAAAAACAGACGCATAGATTAATGGAACAGAATAGAGAGCTCAGAAATAAACCCAGGTCTCTATGGTCAATGAATATTTGGACAAAGGGGGCAGAAATGTAAAATGGAGTAAAAATAGTCTCTTCAACAAGCAGTACTGGGAGATCTGGACAGTTGCATGCAGAAAAAAGAAAGGAAAACTCAACTGCCAACTTACACTATACACAAAAATAAACTCAAGATAGATAAAGACTTAAATATAAGTTTCTACACCATAAAAATCCTAGAGGAAAACATGAGCAGGAAAAGCTCAGATATTCCATACAGCAATATTTTCACAAATTTGTCCCCCAAGAGCAAGGGACATAAGGGAAATAAACAAATGGGACTTCATCAAAATAAAGAGCTTCTGCACGGTTAAATAAAACATCAGCAGAGTGAGAAGACAACCAACCATATGGGAAAATATATTTTCCAGTGATACTTCAGGCAAGGGTTTGATTTCCAAAATATACAAAGAACCCACGTGACTCCATTCTAGGAAGACAAACAATCCAATTAAAAATGGACAACAAACCTGAACAGATACTTCTCCAAAGAGGACATACAGTGGGCCCCAAGACATATGAAAGGATGCTGAGCATCACTAGCCATCAGAGAGATGCAAATGAAAACCACAATGAGATACCATTTCACAATGGTCAGAATAGCCATCATAACCTAATTAGCAACAAGTACTGGTGAGGTTGTGGGAAAAAGGCAACCCTAGTCCACTGTTGGTGGAAATGCAGACTGGTATAGACACTGTGGAAAACAATATGGAATTTCCTCAAAAAAACCCCCACTAAAAATGGAGCTGCCCTTTGACCTGGTAATTCCACTGATGAGAGTATACTTTAAGAATCCCAAACACCAATCAAAAGAACCTGTGAATCCCAATGTTTATAGCAGCACAGTTTACAGTAGCCAAGTGCTGGAAACAGTCTAAGTACCCATCAGTAAATGTGTGGATCAAAAACTTGTGGTACATTTGCACAATGGGATACTATGCAGCAGGAAGAAAGAAGGAACTCCTACCCTTCAAGACAGCATGAATGGAACTAGAGACCATTATGCTAAATGAGATGAGCCAAGTGATGAAAGACAAATACCATATGACCCCACCTATAAGTGGAACCTAATCAGCAAAACAAGCAAACAAAATATAAGCAGAGATATTGAAGTAAAGAACAAACTAACAGTAACCAGCGGGGTTGGGGGAGGAGGATAATGGGAAAAAGGGGGAAGGGTCATCAAGGAATGTGTATAAAGGACACATGGACAAAGACAATGGGGGTGGGGGAGGATTTAATGTGGGAGGTTGGGGTTGGTGGGGCAGGGGAGAGTGGTGTAGGTAAAATGAAGACAGCTCTACTCAAATAAAAGAAAAGAAAGAAAAAATATTTACTATTTACCTTTTTCTCATTAATATTTGGACAAGTACACTTCCCTCTTAGAATTCCTTCTACCTCGCTTGTCTGAGCATATAGCCCAGGAGACAGGTAAACAGAGCAGTTTGCATTACTCCTGAATCACATGTAAATCTTTTTGGCAATTGTTGTTGATGGGATATAAAAGAATACATTACCTTAGAAAAAATCAGTCTCAGTATGTAAAAATGAACCTTAATTTTTGTTTCTTATTTTAAGGTAATGAAGCTAAATGTAGCCCAAATGTATTTATGTTGTTTAGTTTATTTTAGGGCAATTTAAGAAATAATTCTCCACTGTAAGGTTCATGCTCAACTTTGAAATCATCAGTTTAGCAAGGGTGAGCTCTTATCTACAAGTTAATTCAAATTTAATTTCAGTATTTAAATATACAATGTAGCTCAAATTGCCATCTTCCTGTTTCACAGTTAATTCTGGGAAAATTGGAGTCTAGCTGATAGAAGAACATTTTCTCTAATGTTAATTTAAATTAACAGATTTAATTTCATATGTGTTATAAGCTACCAAAATTTTTTGAGGGGGACTGTAACATTTAAAAAGAAATCCCACCCTGAAGTTATTCCCTACAGTGGCACAAGATTTTGGTAAAAGAATCTCTTAGAAACATGTCAACACTGTTGTGATAGAATATAATAAGCATAATTTCCATGACAGATGCTCGGAATGTGAAAAGGAAAGAACAGAATTAGTAAAGATTTTAGAGGTACCGTAATTGAAGCAGAATTATTTCAAATGAGAGAAAAGTTTGCTAATGTTACCATTTCACATACATTTTCAAATCAAATTCCTAAGTGATAATAGTTATTGACATCTTTGAAGCAGCAACTCATAATATGGAATGTCTTCCCTTAATCTTACCAATAATATAATCTAGAATTTATTTTCCAAAGCCATTTCCTTTAGTTTAAACATATTCTTTTTGAATATTCTTTATTTTGGCTCTTCTTTGTCTTTATATATGTCATCAATCTTACTTCATTTTAGTTTAATAGAAAGTCAATAGTTCAAGAAGGCTCTATATTGCTGATCTCTTTCTGATCTATACTCTCTGACCACAAATCTCCTAACAGCCAGATACCTGTTTTAACTAGTGGCCAGCTTTGTGTTGTACTACCCTCAGACACCCATGTGGTCAACAAGCAAACATAAACACCACTCACTGTAGATCTCACAAGTGGTTTTTACCCATGAGCTTCTCACAGACTCTTTTAGTATCTTTAATATATGGAAGGAAGGCAAGGGATGGTAGCTGGTTTCCAAAGAAGACCATGCAAAAAATTTTCTTCCCGGTTTTCCAGTCTTACTGTGTGTGTGTATTTTTTCCCCTATTGTATCTGGGTTTCCCCTTGAATTCTGAATCTAGAAAATAGATTGTTGGAATATTTGGCAATTTCCAGGGCCAAGTCAGAAGAACTCTGGAGATTTCCCAACTAGATCCCTTTGAACTGTTTTTCTTGGGGTGATCTCTCTTGAAACCAAGTGTAGGTGCTCTGTTTAACATTCCTAACTGCACTGTGGGTTCACAGTCACTGTTTGCTGGTGGTCCAACTCCTGCCAGCCATGTTACTAGGCTACCTTGGACATGCAGCTCAGATGAGCATCTGATCATAACCACAGGAGAGACCGATCCCACAGGAAAATTGCCCAGCTGAGCCCAGTCAAGCCACAGATTTGTGAGAAATTAAAAACATTTTTATATTAAAACAGTAAAGTACCAAGATTTGCTAACAAACAGAGCACCACATAAGGAAAATAACTTCTTTAATATTTATATTGTTTAAATTAGCCAAACATATAACAAAGTAATAAATTAAACATACATATATATTTAGTTACTAGTACTGAACATTAATCATTTTACTCATAATAAAGTTATTCAAGTAATTTTTAAAATTGTACCAATTATTTTTGCCAGCTTCTTATGGACAAGACAATGAAATCAACAAATTTCTAATAATAGCAAAGTAGGTACAAGGAATTAATTGAGTAAATAATTATCGAGCACAAGCTACTCCATGACTCAGTAAGTAAATTAAATATATGTGTGAGTCATCCCACAGTGTCCATCAGACACTGGTTCCAAGACCCCCATGGATTCCGAACTACATAGATGCTGAAGTCCCATGTATAAAATGGCTTAGTATTTGCATATAACCTATACATATCCTCCCATATACTTTCAATATATCCTAGATTATAATATTTAATACAGTGTAAATGCTATGTAAATAGTTTTTATTCTGTATTGCTTAGGGAATGATGGCAAGAAAAAAAAGGTCTGTGCATGTTCAGTACAGAGGCAACCACAGTAGACCTAACTACATAGTACACATCAACAACAATGTAACATTTAAAATTCTTCTTTGCTCCGTGTTTGGTTGAACCCTTGGGTGCAGAACCATTACATACAGAGGCCCAATTGTATGTTACAATGTCAAAATTATGCAGAAGTCAGTAAAAGTAATTTAAATTGACCATTCACCATAATTGATAACAAATAATTTGCTTATTTGTGTCTAAAGTACTTGAGTTAATTCTCACTAAGTTAGTTGAAAAAATGTAAGTAGTTAAATGTTATTTAAATGATCTCCTGGAATATATATCCTTGTTACATCTCAAATCTGATCTACTCAGGACTCTTTATGATAATACTGTTTAAAGTTTGTGTGCACACCGCATCATCATCTACACAGTTCCTCTTCTTTTATTTCTTTCACAATATTTATAATTGTTAGAATTATTTTATTTCTCTTTTTGTCTATTGTTGTTACACTACTTTGTAATGTAAGCCATGTGTAAGGAAGGGTTTAGTTTCTTTTTTTTTGTTTTGTTTTTATTTATTTATTTTTATTTTTATTTTTTTAAAATATATTTTATTGATTATACCATTACAGTTGTTCTATTCCCCCCTTCATTCCCCTCCACNGTTGAAAAAATGTAAGTAGTTAAATGTTATTTAAATGATCTCCTGGAATATATATCCTTGTTACATCTCAAATCTGATCTACTCAGGACTCTTTATGATAATACTGTTTAAAGTTTGTGTGCACACCGCATCATCATCTACACAGTTCCTCTTCTTTTATTTCTTTCACAATATTTATAATTGCTAGAATTATTTTATTTCTCTTTTTGTCTATTGTTGTTACACTACTTTGTAATGTAAGCCATGTGTAAGGAAGGGTTTAGTTTCTTTTTTTTTTTGTTTCGTTTTTTATTTATTTATTTTTATTTTTATTTTTTTAAATATATTTTATTGATTATACCATTACAGTTGTTCTATTCCCCCCTTCATTCCCCTCCACCCGCATCCTCCCTCCCCCACCATTCTCCCCCCCTTAGTTTATAACCACATGTCTCAAGTTCTTTGGATTCTATATTTCCCCCACTATTCTCGCCCTCCCCCCTATTTATTTTCTATCTACCATCTATGCTATTTTCTGTGCCTTCTTCCCCCTTCTCCCCTCCCACCCCCCTGTTTCTAACCCTCCATGTGTTCTGCAGTGGGACGAACACTGCAGTGGGAGGGTTTCTAACCCTCCATGTGTTCTGCAGTGCTCCCGTGACGGCAGCAACTGTGGAACCGGTGAGGGCCGTGGCGGCAGGTGGCAGGCAGGACGCCAGAGTCCCTCTTTGACCCCGCCCCCACATACAGTGTCACAACCCAGCGACTTAGTTGCCCTGTTCTAGTGAACACCTAGGGCTCTGATCCTGCTATGGAACAGGAATGAACAACCCGAAAGATGGCGCAAGAAGAACTCAAAGTCCCAGAGCCAATAACTCTAAGTGACCGAGAAATTGCCAGCCTCTCAGAAGGGTTTAGTTTCTCTTGTTGTCCCTAAAATAGGTATCCCATTATAGTACTTATGACTTGAATGCTGCTTGGGACAGTTTAGGCCCTCAGAAATAATTGCTAATAAGTTAATGAAGTTAATTTCCTAATGCTTCTCATTTGGTTCTGTAGATTGCTAGCAGAATAAAAGAAACAAAACAACGACAAAAATCTTTTGCAGTAAATAAATATTTTTCTCTCTTGCTCTGTAATTTAATTTATAATCTATACCCTTAAAATAGTCTTCTCTTTAGTATTACCCAACATGTTGAACTACTTGATAGAAAAGAAGACTAAAGAATCATGAGGCATGGGTGCTGGTTGGAGGTTTCTGACATAAGTCTACGGTCAAGCCAAGTGGCAGAAATTGTCTTCACCCAGTGTCTTTGTCGTTAGCATATCTAGGGTTATACCTGTCGTCGTTGTCCCAGTTGACTGTGTTGTTCTGACTACCTGACAAAATATTTGATACGAGATATATTGAAAAGGTAAAAGCATTACAGAAAAATAAAGTAAGAATATTGTGAATATTTAATATCATCCTTAAGGCAAACTTAAACATATTTTTATTACTGCTCTCTTCAGTGTTTGTGGTAATATCAACTGCTTGATGTAGCCTAATTAATTTTTTCACATGTGATACAGCTATGTTTTCCAAAGAGCAATAGCTCTCAATATATATAAAACTATTTAGTCATAACAATATATGAGGAAATCTAACTGACAAACTATTTTCACTTAGGTAAATTAATTAGCCAATTAATTTATATCTTTAAATCCTACTTACTACATGTTTACTCAGCACTGTTTTTTTTAAATAAAACTCCAAACAAACCTTGCCTTAACAATTTTTATTATAGTTTGATTTTAAAAATTTACCCAGACATTAAAATAAGCACCTTGTTTTCATTTTTGTCATCAAATAATTTAGATACTGTTAAAAGAGTGTTGCAAGAAAGGCCACATTCAACCATCCATGCATTCATTTAACAAAGTTTTATTATTGTGCTACATGTTTAAGAAACAAACGTGGACACTGCTCCAAACTGTAAGATTCTCACATTCTACAGGAAGGAGGGTGGAGCAAAGACAAGAACACAAGTATTGTACTGAATTGATATTTGTTCTCATAGACCATTCCAAGTAGCATTAGAACAAACATCTATGTTAACCAACAAGAAAGATGGCCTAGTCTTGTTGATTGATTGCCAATATATGATTAATAACCCCATTATTACTGATATTTGGCAGGTAGAAGCATTTGAATGGCAAGTCAGGGGAGCTAGCTTGTACCTTAGGGTCACTACAGATGATTTTTTGGAAGTAGGAATAAAGTCACCATTATTTTTTCTCTCCAGGTTTTAAATGCCTAGTAGCCCATCAAAGGGAGGTTAAAATTATCCTTTGGTTTAAAATCAAATTGAAAAATGTTCCCCAAAGTGTAATAAAAACTTGCAAAGGGCACCGATGTTGTGGGACATGGTTTAATAATGCCTTCCTGAGGTCTATGTGTAGACTTGGATTGTTATAAGTAGTTTAATTTGAAAGAATGAAATGACAAAGGCTTAAAAGATTTCAAAATTATAAATCAAGAAACAGCAATTTGTTTTGCAGTAAGAAATATTGTCAGGTTTATGGATTTTATAGGTTCTAGTTTTCACTTGACATTGAAAAGTAGGAATAAAATCCTTGTGGTTGCATCTTTCTAATTCCCATGAGGGAATCTCTAAATGTCTATAAACAGTAAAAAAATCACAAGCATTAAACCCTACAGAGCATTTAGTCAAATCAGTGTAGACATATGTTCTTTGTACATTTTTGAAGTTCATCAATCATGTGGGGTTGACATGTGCAATCTGAAAAGACTAACTCAAGGTCTAAGAAACGTTGATTCTTAGAAATTTAGCTCTTACTTTTCATAAGGAAGAAATTTGGAATTGTGGAAAATCCTATAGGTCCTTACTGTCCTAACAATATATTATTTATTTGGACAGATGCCACCAAACATATGTCACATTTTCCAAAATGTTTCTTATAATAAATAGCACTTTCCTTTTTCAGAAATCTTTGGTTAAAAGTATAAAGCATTTACTTTCATTATCAGCCTTAATAATTTGTAGTGAGTTTATCAATTTCCCACAGTAAAGTCAATCTTTATGTGACAATCCTTTGTAAATTGTTAGGCTCTAAGCATTTTTTTTTAAAAATTAGTAGTCATTTACTATTTAAGCTTCGAAGAAAATTAAGCACAAAACATTTTGATGTGGTACCTAAAATGATGATGCTATTAAATTGAGCGACTTCTGAGGTGGCTGATTGGAGCACCGCTGAAGACCTGGGTAGTGGGAAGATGTGAAGAGCAAAGCTCTACAGGGACAGCTAGGATGATAGAAAAGGTGTGGAGTGTAACTAATAGGCGTTCCATGCATGTCCAGTTCCCTTCACCCCACTTTATCATTTTGGTGGAAGTCGGGAACCAACAAGATCAACCAACATATTTTATATACTTGCAATAGGAAGGGTTCATGAAATGAATGAAAAAACATTTGAAAAATGAGTATTGCTTAATAATACTGGTAACATGGTATAACTCAGGAATGCAGTGTCCTTGGATTCAACATTATATGCTCAAGTTCATCTTACCTTTCTGTGTTCTACGTATTCATAGTCCTTTTGGTGCATTCTCACCACTGACAGCTCACCTCATTACAGCAATCTAAGGCAGACAGAAAACATACTGCGCACATATATCTCAGGCCCTGTGCTGTCTGTGAAGGTCAAAGTAATAACATAGGGAAATTTCTTCTTGCTCAATTTGGGTAATATTCAGTCCTACATGTCCAATTCTGTATTAGGCTATATTACAGCTTATAGCGTGCTGAAATTTTTAATCCAAAATTAAAATAATGTTTTATAACACAGATGGGTGAATAAAAAGGAAAGATGAAATAGAAGGATGTAAAAGGTAAGAAGAATTATTATTTTAAAGAGGAGTTTAAAATCATTATTTTGTGTCACAAAATATGGAGAAGTGTCACAGTAAGATGTAATAAATAACTATAGGTAATGACATTTAATAGTAAGTTCAGTTAATATCTTTTGTATGGCTCACAAGTCACATATTAAGCATGGAAACAGATACTTAACACATGCCTGTGTTTTCAATCATACATGCAAACATGCAAATAGAAAATATTGCTTCCTGGGAGGAAAACAGACAGACTGATAAGTGAAGTAGCATCATAGACATGGAATCCCAGCTTTAGTATGTCATGAAGAGTGTGCTTACCTTCGGCAAAGCCAGACTGCAAGTGTTGTGACCAGGATTCCAGGACAGAGGGACCACATACTGTTAGGGATGTGCTCTGAAATAGTGAAAGTTCCTTCATCAAGGATGTGGCCTTGTTAGAGAGGAGGAAGTATTTGAAGCTTGGGAGCTGGTCCTTTGATCAAAGGGGAGGAGAAGAACCCTCAAATTAGGATTGATCCATCTTCCACAGGTCTTATAAGCAACTTTGTAGGTGGGAAAATAGACATTCATAGAGTTTAAGTAACTTATCCAGGATGATATAGCTGATAAGTATTAATGGAAGTCAGACCTGTAGTTTTATCTTTTATTCCTTATCTTCACATAGTGAAGTGAGAAGCTCTCTGTGGTTATCTTCTGAAATTATTTGATTAAGGTATGAGTTTTCTGTTTCTCATAGTGTTACCAAACAAGGGTCTGGGGGGGGGGCAATACTTGGCCCACCAAGGGATGCCAAAAACTGCTTCAGAAAACAGAGGCCCCTCCCAAGGACGGTATACTAATATCTATTGGGCTCTTCTGTCTGCCGCCAATTGGAAAAACATCTCTCAATGCCAGAGATTTGTGAAAAGGAAACGAAATGTTTATTTATTGCTATTCAGGCCTAATGCCTTCCTTAAAATATTAAAGTCTTTAAGGGTATACACGTACACACACACACAGCGCTCCCTTCTCCCACTGTCCCAACTCCGGGTACTGTAAATCAGGAAAAGAGCACACGTCCATTTTTCAGGTCGCTGGCACTGTGGGCTGTGTCGTCTGTCTAGGCAGGATCTCCAACTAATCCAAAGTCATGTGGCATCTTCCACTGGCAAGAGTTCTTTGTACCAAGTTCCAGTCAAAGTCTCTCCTGCTTTCCCGGCCACTCGGCCAAAGGGAGCACCCCAAAGCCGCGTGGGCCTCTTCTACCAAAGCCGCACTCCACCAAAAGTGCGCGTCTTTCTTCTTCACCTAGCCGCAGGGATCTCCATTCTGGCAAAGCTGCATGGTCTTCCCTTTTCACTTGGCCAGGAGGGGGTCTGCACTCTGCTGAAACCACATGGCTCTCCCTCCTAATGGCTACAGGGGTCTACATCTTTCCAAAACAGCTCTCCCCCTTTCTGTCTCTCCCTTTCACCTGGCCAAGAGGCGGTTTCCTCACTCTGCTAAAGCCACATGGCTCTCCCACAGGCACTCTCTCAGAGGATCAGCCCCAGTTCCAGCCTGGATAGCCGCCACTCACTTCTCCCTGGCCCAAAACTTGGCTATAGCTATTTAACATATCTATGAAACCAGTTAAAGGTTATAGATATGTTCAATGACCATTCCAGAGGTTAGCTGCAAAACTGTTGCTATGCAAAACAGCTCTCAATGGCCCTGCTCCATTCGTCCCTTCCCCCAACTGACACCTGGGTGGGGTGAGGACATCTTAATAATATTTCCTCCAATATTCCTATACACTTTGAGTTCTGGACACCATTCCAAATCTTTCCTGGGCCCCCCTTGGCTGCACCCTGTATCAATAGGTTTTGTAAAATTTGTATGAGGAAATAATTGGGAGGTTGTTTCTTGGTTTTCGTGTTTTGTTTCTGATAGGATATTGGAAAGAATTATTGATTAACGATTCAGTGTCTTTCTCTTTGGTTTGTTTTGGTTTTCTATTTTATGAGGTTATTTTTATAAGTAATATTCTTCTAGAGAAATTTTAATTGTGTTTTAATCTATATCATTATATTATTATAAAACTGCATTATATTATACAATTATTTTTCTAATTAAAAATAAATCTCCAATAATTTGTATCTGTGCATTTTTCCTCATGCACTTTATTTCCCTACTTTTTTTGATAAGCCTTCCTGATTTGGGTCTTTTTTATATATCTGTTTCATACATCCTTCAGTCTTGTCATCAGTATGCTTTCTTTAAATCTTAATCATATTTATAACAGTTTATAGCAGTTTTAAAGTTCCTTTATCCTCACTCCATCATCTTTGTTGTTTTGGGTGTGTTTCTATTAATTAATTAATTAATTAATTATCTACTAGATTTGGGTCACATTTACTGCTGCTTCCTATTCAACAGCTCCTAATTTTTTTAGTGGATTTCTGACATAATGAATGATACATGATTGGGTGTGTGGGCTTTGTTATCTTCCTTTAAAAAGTGTTGAAGTTTGTTTTGATGGGCTTTATACTTTCAAGGATTGCTTTTAAGATTTTACATAGCAAAGGGCTATCTTTAGCTAGGGCTATCTTAGTCTTACTCCTTAAGCGTGACTCCTACATAGTTTGTACTGATTGCTTAGAAAGTTGAATGAGATTTCTACAGCCTGGTTGCTTAGAATTTGGATGTCCCTCAGCCCTTTATGAGGTCTGAAAATTACTCACTTAGAGCTTCCTACATTTGTTATTTACCTAGCTCCATAGAGTTTCAGCTTTCAACTTTAAATGTATAGATTATTATGAAGTCAAACATTCTTGGTTCTGTTTTTAAAGGATCGGATTTAAAATAAAGTTAGCATTTTGTATTCGAGATGAAAAAAAAGGATCAGATTTAATATGTCTGAGGAAAAATATACTTATAGATCACAAAAGAAAAAAAATGCTTTGATGAGAACTATACCAAAGGCTGATTTATCCTGTGAGCTGTGCAAACAAAGAACTTGTAAATGCTAGAACCTTGCTAATTTCACAGAACCAGTAAATGCAAAGGAAAACAACTCATTTTAAAAAATTAACACAAACTCTTAAAAATTGTTAATCTCCCTTGACTTAGTCATACAAACCTGAAAGGCACAAAGCTGAATACCCTGTCCTGTGGATAAATAGATAAGAGTATTTCATCAAAAAAAGAATGAAACACAAGTCAACAATTATAAACTAACAGCTCATCTTGAAATGCTGATTACCTTGCAGTTTCCTAAGACCTAGTCAAGGTCCCCTCAGGAAACTGCTTCCAACTCCCATACTACAGACTTTTTCTGAGAGACCCAACAAGAAGGTTAAGACAAGACTCTTAAGAGACTAACAATAGCAGGAAGCTATTAACACTCCTTGGCTGAAGGCCACATGGAGGGGCTGCCTTCAGAAACTATATCCTGGAGGACATAGCCGCTGCTGTCAACTTGACAGTGAGTCAGAAAAGGTCCAGGGGCAAGTATAACCAACTTCTGTCATTCTCCATCTTCTGAAAACTTTCCATTACCTCACATTTGGCTACCATCTAGAAATCTGATGGGATGGCGTAAGGGAGAAGTTCAAGTCCAGGGCAAAAATCAGGGAGGAAAAGGGTAAAAAATGTTTTAGAGAGTGATGAGTGTGTAAGCAAGTGGAGAATAAACGAACACATTGAAGGGAAGACAAACAGGAGCAACTCATTTCTTCGGGTGAATATTTTATTTTATTCATATTTTTGTTGCATTATCTCCCCCCTACCTTTTTTTGTTCTAAAATATACATTGCAAACTCTTGAGGAAAAGTTAATGAAATAATGAACCCTAGAAGTTTATTTACCTTCTTTCAGAGTATGTGCACTTAAAAGAAATCAATAAGTGTGACATAACATTTACAACTCACTATACTCCCTCTGCAGAACATCAGGAAGCCTGCAAAATGAAATATACCTGGTGAAAAGTGCCTTGAGTAGAGCGTAATAAATCTTAGACTAGCAGACAGTTCAAACAGGAAGGCCTGCTGAGCTCTGATGTGGTAGAGTCTAATCCACTGGATAAATTGTTCCAAGAAGAGCTCATCCTTGTGAAAATATATTATCCTTATGACAATACCAAGGCCATCATCCAAGGCGGTTATTGGCTGTGCAAATGCCAGTAACAGAAGTGAAATATACCAGGAGACTGAAGGTGAAGAAAGAAATAGGCATTCACATAAAACTACAGAGAGATGGAAATGTCTGTGCTGGTTCTGCCAGTCTTATCTCTTAGACATGGCGTTCCTGTGATCTGCCTTGGCTGGCACCACCAAGCACTGTGTTCAGACAGATTTAAAAGATAACTTCGGAGAGTTTCCTTTGCAGACATTAATGACTGTATCCTGAGATAAATCAACTCAGAGGCCAAAAAAGGTCTTTAAAGGAATGGCAGTGTGTAAGCTTAAGCAAGAAAATGGCTAATTTTATATTAAATTGAAAATTGGGATAAACCTCTGGTTAACTTCACTGAAAATATCCACAAAGCCAACAGCTGGGGCTATTTGTTTAGTGGATATTTTATGTATGTTCACAGCAATAGTTAGGCTAGTCCTCAATATCTAGGGATTTAAAGACAGGAAAGGTTTCAGACCTTTCTACCTTGGGAGACTGTACCCAGCATCCCATCTTGGAGACACTTGTTCAAGGACGTGGTTTGTCTCAACGTCACAGACTCAGTGTTATATTCATCAGCCCCTTTCTTCTAAATCATCCCTGCAAGGTCACCTTGCAAGGCGTTTTTGTGCAACAGGTTGCTACGGTGGGGGTAAAAATAACACTTGTCAACCCTGGTTCTGATCCCATCTCATGGCCTCTCTATGTCATGTCTATGACAGTCCTTTTCACCGAGTCCTGTTTCAGTTCATCTACCTGGAGTTGATTTATTTGTATTTAATTACTCATGAGTTCCAATAGATACACTCTAGTAAAGATCAAAGGGAATTTTTATAAAGAATGAATAACTGGTATTAATGATGAATAGTTAAAATCTCTAAAGGTCCTTACTTTTTAAAGATAAGACTAATATTTATTCCACTTGTTTCTAAATAACACACTTTTTTGAAATTTTGAAGAAATATATATTTATTAAAGATGATTTTTATAAAATATAAAATTATGAGGGAAAAGGAAACTTCCTCATACCAATGACTAATCTGATAGATTCAGTTATTATTAATTATTAATTATTATTATTATTTTAGACACATTCTTTTTCTCTTTCTGGCTAGAGTTAAAACTTTTTTGTTCCTTTTGGATAATCTTATTGTTTTTTGTTTTAAACCTATGCATTTTCTTGATTATCTCTCTTACTAGATTTTGAGATTCAAGAGCTTAAACCTGATTCATCTTAACCTCTCCCTCCGGCACCTCAGAGAGTGTCAGGTGCACGGCAGGCCCTCTGTCAATGCACAGGGACTTCCCTGAATTTCACTGAAACATGAATTAGCCGACGCTCTGAACACTCTAGAGGACGGTGACGGAGTCACTAGACGTCTTCTCGCAGAACAACCTGTCCGGAGCCAGGCCTTGACACGCTCTCTCCTGATCACTTGGGAGGGCGGCAGCCCAAAAGAAAGTAGACCAAGGAGACCAAAGCACTTCCCAAGTGGCAGGGACGGTAGGCAGGGGGCAAACGTATGTCCCCTGGGTGTCCTCGCTGCCCTAGTGCTGCCCCTCTAGCTCCTGAGAGGGCACTCGCATGTGGACCCACCAGCACTCTGTATAGTAAGTAGTCCCTTCTTAGTCCGGCGGTGGGGTGGGGGTGGGGGTATGTTCTGATTCCCTCATGGAGGCCTGAAACCATGGATCACATTGAATCCCAAATCTGTTTTTTTCCTACACACACGTACTTTTGATACAATTTAATTTATACATTTGGCACAGTGAAAGACTGACAACAGTAACTAATTATGCAATAGAACCCTTTTTACAATCTATTGTAATAAAAGTCACGTGAATGTGGCCTCTCTCTCTGAGCAAACTAGCACATATTTTTTTTTCATTCTTCACATTTTCATGGAGAGAAGATCTGTGTAACCAAAAATTTTAGCAACCTCAGCATACAATTTTTTTTTCCTTTTCTTAAAGGAAGCACTTTATGACTTCTCGTTGACATATCTGAATTGTCAGCATCACCCCTTTTGTTCTTTGGAGCCGTTATTAAATAAGACGAGAGTGATTTGAACACAAGCTCTGTGATACCATGTCAGTCTGATAACCCAGTCAGCTACTAAGTGAGGGGCAGGAAGGATATATAGTGTGGATGCTCTGGGCAAAGGGAAGGCTTGCTTCCTGGGTTGGACAGCAGACTTCGTCACACTACTCAGAACGGTGCGCATTTAAAACTTAAAACTTGTTTATTTCTGAAATTCCCCATTTAGTATCTTTGGACCCTGATTGACTGAGTCTTACTGAAACTAAGGAGAGTAACCCACCAACAAACGGGACTATTGTATTTCAGCATGCTCGGCTGCAATCTGTTTTATTTTTCTTGTCCAGTCACTTTAGACTCATCGAAAAGACACAAAGCATAAGTCTGATCAGCAGCTTCTAAAATGACGGCTGCCCTAAGCCTTAGAAAGTGCGTTATATCAACTTGATTTTGGGCTTTTGAAGTTGAAATTGGGTAGACAACAGTTAATGGTAAAAGTAGCAAATAGTACATATAGAGATACCTGGAGTTAGCAAACCAATTTCATGCACATGGCTTCATTTAATTTTCCCAGCTCCCCTGGGAGGCTAACAGAGCATATGATTTCATATTTTTATAGCATGCTGCTTAGTTGTGAAGGTTGTGGATTTTAGAGTCAAATAACCATAAATTTAAAGTTCATCTTTGTCTGTCACCAGTGTGTACCTTCGGACACATTATTATCCATCTGATAGTTGATTTTATGTGTCAGCCCGACTGGAGCAGATGTCTGGTTAAACATTATTTCTGGGTGTGTCTTTCAGTCTGTTTTCAGATAGAGTAGACGGTCCACCCGAGGTGGGTGGGTGTCAACACATCCACTGAGGTCTGCGAAGAATGAAAAGGGGGAGAAAGGAGAAATTTTTCTCTTTTACTGTCTCATTGCTGGAGTTAAGAAATCTCATCTCTCCTGCCCTCAGACTGAGACATCGTTTCCCCTTGTTGTCCGGCTCTAGGACTTGGACAGATTTACTTCTCTGGCTTCCCTGAGACTCCAGCTGGTGGACAGCGGATCCTGGGATCTTTCAGCCTCTGTAATCACATGAGCCACTTCCTCATAATAAATTTTCTTTGATTTTCTCTTAATTCTGTTTCTCTGAAGAACCCTGACCAATACAACATTTTTGGCCTCATTCTCTCTGTTTCATTTTGTAGAAAACGGACAATAACAACATGAATTGTCCATCGGGATGTTGGGAGTATTAAATGACTAAAGATAATTTATAAGGTTAACTTGGATGCTTCCAGATAGCACAGGATGCTGGAGATTATGGAAGAATTAGAATATTGAGGTGAGAACTGTATTAACTCATGATTCTAACGGAAAATGGGAATACATCATAGACCATTCTGAGTTACATTTTTTTTTAATTTTCAAAATTGGGCCTTACTGTCATGGCTTTTATGAAGAAGTAACACATTTGAAAGTCTACTTTCTGGTAGGAAGCTGTGCTTGTAGGGTTCATTCAACATGTGATACTTTCCTTCATCTTTCAATATGCCTTCTCTTATTTTTCATCCCTAAAATGAAGAGAAATGATACTTTGCTTGTCAGTCTTGTAAATTTATTATTGAGGTCAAATTAGATGGTGAATATGCTTTAATAAAATTGTACAGTGCTTGATTCATATCAGGCTTTGATACTTATTTAATCAGGTTTTCTACTTATCTGTCAATATACCCATTGGAAAATCTTGTTGGATCTCTTTGTAAAATTTCCCAAGGGTTTGACCTCTTCTAAGCTTCCTTGCAGCTCCCATGCAGTCCAAATACCTGACGTGTTTCCCCTGGCTGTTCCCGCCAGTACCTCCCCCAGGCTCTTCTTATCTCTGTAGTGGGGTGAGCCCTGTACCTCACAGCCCATGTGTATCATTTCTTTGTTCAGGCCCATCAAAGATCCTGCATGTGACCCAGAGAAACAAAAGGACTTACAGTACAATGCTTTAAGTGATCTGTTCCCTCACAATCAATTATTTCATTATCTTTCTGGTCTCATTAACTATGGTTCTCTGCTTGCTCCTTCTATTTCATTTATATCTGCCACTTTGCTATTCTTTGGTTTTTTAAAAGATTTTATTTATTTATCTTCAGAGAGGAAAGGAAGAAGAGAAGGAGAGAAACATTAATGTATGGTTGCCTCTCGTGAGTCCCCTGCTGGGAACTGGCCTGCAACCCAGGCATGTGCCCTGACTGGAAATGGAACCGCGATTGTGTGGTTCGTAGGCCGGTGCTTAATCCACTGAGCTACACCAGCCAGGGCCACTTTGCTATTCTTTGAATGTGACAGCTAGACTGGTGCGCTGGGTCATTTATAGGGCTTATTTCTCTTCGGATATCAACACAAGTAAACTTCTCACCTCTTCCAAGTGTTTGGTCAAATGTCAACACTTCAAACACACTGTTCAAAATCACATCCCTCTTCACTCCTGATCTCCAGTCTGCTCCATGTGTTTGTCCATCACACATCTCAATATATATTACACTGTTTATTTATTTGAAATGTTTGTTTTGTTCTGTCTCATCCCATTGGAATATAAGTTCTATTGAAGATCTAGGTTTTATGTACTGATGGATTCCTAGCTTGTTATTAATAAATATTTATTGTATTCAAATGAATTCATAGAGACAGAGGCCCCATTTTCTTTTAATTCAATTTGAAAATCATCAAAAGGCTCAGTGCCTAGCACAGCATTATGCACGCGTGGAGCCATGATTAAGCCATTATCACTTATATTTGCTACATTAATTTTTGGTTCTTACGGAAGCAGCCTTTCTTTCCTGTAATTAAAACTGCTGTCCACAATTGCATTAGCATCTCTTGAGAGAAATAGAAACTTAGAGCTGACTTTTAAAAGTATTCTTCTGGTAAAAAATTCATCGCTCCATGGCTGAGTGCACTTGATTTCCTTATACACTGGCAGCTAATGCCTGCATCCCCTGTGAAGGCGAAAACCATATGCCAGGTAGTTATATATGCCTGGAGAATGGTCCCCCAAATCACAAGCTAGTCCGCACTAAGGATGCCAAGTTATCAAATTCTGCGGACAGAAATGTATTGAATACATTTAAGGGGAAATAGACATATGAATCCTCCATACAAAAGTAGTCTCATATAGCCCTGGCTGGTGTAGCTCAGTGGATTGAGCACGGGCCTGTGAAGCAAAGGGTTGCCGGTTCGATTCCCAGTCAGGGCACATGCCTGGGTTGCAGGCCAGGTCCCCAGCAGGGGACACATGAGGAGCAACCACACATTGATATTTCTCTCCCACTCTCTCCTTCCCTTCCCTTCTCTCTAAAAATAAATAAATAAAATATTTTTTAAAAAAGTAGTCTCGTGTATTGCAGTTTTTAGTAACTAAGTATCAATCACATCTTCAGCTGTATTTTATCATTGGCATTAATAATGATTGTTCTTGAAGCACTTTTGACTTGAAATACATATACATTTGCCATATTGGGATATAGAGTATACCCTGAGATGTTTCAGTGAAGAATAGTGTAAACTAAAGGTCTGGAGAAAAAATTAGGAAATTCCCTTTTAGCCATTAAACTGTTTGGTGTGGATTATATAGGTTGAAAATGTCAAAAGAGGCAGATAATGAGACAGTAAACTACCCAGGGTGGAAAGAACAAGACAGAAGCTGAGGATATTGACACCGAAAGGAATTAAGTACAGGGATGGGTGAGGGGCTGTGGGGCCAGCGGGAGGTACTCTGACAGGTTCTTTTTTCTTCTTCTTATCTCACAGTGGCACTTTCATTTAGAGCTGCTTCTTGCCTGTTTGTCATCTTCTCCCCTCTTTGTTGTGGTTCTATTGTGTGTGTGCTTGTGTGAGTATGAACTTGTGTTCATGTGAACTCACATATGAAGGGGTGGGGATGGTGAGAGTGATCAAGGTTGAAAACTGATAGGGACAGGAAATATTGACAGTTATTTGTAAAGGTGGGGGAAGATTTTAAATGAATACATCTTGATTTTCTCAATTTCTTCGCCCTTTTTTCTCTTCTTGTTTTGTTTTGTTTTAAAGAGAGGGGAAGGGAGGGGCAGAGAGAGAAAGAAAGATTGATGTGAGAGAGAAACATCGATTGGTTGCCTTCCATACACACCCCAACCAGAGGCTTGAACCTGCAACCCAGGCTTATGCCCCAACTAGGAATCGAACCAGCAACCTTTCGGTTTGCAAGACAATGCCCATAACTGAGCCACATGGGTTAGGGCTGTTTCCCTTCTTCTTCTATTTTTTTCTGCTTTCTCAGGACCAATCTGACTTTCCTTCATAATAGTAGAGAAAGGCAAACACCATTTACAGGACAGCATATCATTTCTTCCTCTCCCCAAAAGCAATAAATCCAATAAATCATTTTGAGATATTATTGAAGAAGCAACCTGTTTCAGTTACTTATATGGTCCTGAGCCAGAATTATTTCAGAAGAAAGATAAAGTCAGACATGATAGGAAAAATCAACTACCCTATTAAATAATGTTTGTGTCAGGTAAAACAGACCTGTGGGCCATTTTTTAGAGGTAACCACAAGTGTTAGGGAAAACCGTTCTTCTCAGAGCAGCGGTAGGTCATTTAGTTGACTTGTTGAAATAATAATATGGAAGAGGAGCCTTACACGTTATCCCCAGGCTGCTGAGTGTCACTGTCACATTCTTTCTGGGAGCAGAAGCTCAGAGAGCTCGGGAGTGTCCTCCTGGGAGCCAGCAGCTCCACAGAAGTGCCAGTAGGACATACACAGATCTCCGCAGAAAGATGAGCAGAAGGACGAGGGCTTCTTTACCAGTGGGCTTGTCTTACCACAGGCAAAAGACCTCTAGTGATGTGTATAGATATATTATCCTAATTGTCCAGAGGAAGCCTTTGTTTCACTCTACTCATTTTTCTGTGAATGTTTAGAGAGCAGGGAAAAAATGGTAATGTACAAGCAAGGATAGAGAACAAACACAAACATGCCCTTAGTCAAAAAGGATTCTGATTAGATATTTTGATTAAAGATGTAATAAACAGATGGTGGAATTCATGTATTGGAGAATTCTCAATAGTTCAAGGGACTGTAGGGCATGTATTTATGAAGTAATATAGCAAAGCACTGCTAAATGGCATCTTTCCAAATTGGAAAGAGCAGCCATCTCATCACCATGGCAATTGCGAGAGGATGGACGTAGAGGAAAGAGAACTAGGTTTATATTCTCATCTTGATTGCCATGATGGGAAAGCTGAGATGAGGTACTCAAATCTCCACGAGAAAAGATGATTTCTAGGAATGAGATTAGAGGGATGGTGAAAAGATGTGCTATGCACCCACCAAGTGAGGCATTTTTCAATTCTTCTCAATAAGTAAATTAAACAATGTAAATTTGTAAATTAAGGTGATGGCTCAAATAAAATGCAGTCTTGACATATCCATGTTTCAGGCATAATTAAATGACCGTCAATATGTGATGCAAAACGCTAAACGCAGTGCATTCCTCTGAATATTTCATTCCGCAGATTTGCAAAATCTCAACAGGATTTAAGGCAGCATTCAAAATGAAAGGAAACTTTGCTTGAATAGATAAGCCACAAAATATCTATAAATGTCTAACAGGGAATTATTCCTTAGAGGCGCCCCGTTCACCGCTACAAATTCTTGCCTCTCCCAGAGGTTGTACATTAATGAGGGGGAGGAATTTAGTTTGAGAATTTATTTACAAGGTCTGATTAGAAAGTGAAAAATAATTTTTAAAAAGGATTTGGTACTTTACTGCACCTCTTTTTCTGTGTATATAAAATAACATTGCTACTAGTTCTTTAAGCCAATCAACACTTTTCATAGTCATTATTTGATTTTCTCTTTCTTTAAAATATTTTATTTATTTATTTATTTACTTATTTATTTACTTATTTATTTATAGAGGGGAAGAGAGAGAGAAAGAGAAACATCAATGTGTGGTTGCCTCTTGAGTGTCCCTGACTGGGGACCTGGTCTGCAACCCAGGCGTGTGCCCTGACTGGAAGTCAAACCCATGACTCTCTAGTTCACAGGCCAACACTCAATCCACTGAACCACACCAGCCAGAACAAGTATTTGATTTTCTTTAAGAACATCTCGGAGGAATTAACTATTAGATGTTGAAACTCAATTACTCCACCTGATTATTCATGATAAGGTCTGTCCAGAAAATGTTGAGCCATTGTTAATATAAGAAAAATGGCATGAGTGACATCATGTAACTTGCCAGCCAAGGAGAATGGGCTGGAATGCTCATGAGTGAACAATGACAGCTTCACTGTACTAGTCAGTGGGGGTGGTAGACTCTGTTAAGTGAGCATGTATATTGTGAGGCCATTACATTCAAAATAAAAGAGCAAGTAAGGCAACAAATCTGCATGAAATTTTGCACTAAGCTTGAACATTCCTCCACAGAAACTATTCGGAATATTCAGAAAGCTGCAGCAATGGCCAAATGATGGTTGGCAGCTTCATCCTGACACGCCTGTCCATGCATCGCATCTTGTGCAGTGTTTTGGTGAAACATNATAAAATAACATTGCTACTAGTTTTTTAAGCCAATCAACACTTTTCATAGTCATTATTTGATTTTCTCTTTCTTTAAAATATTTTATTTATTTATTTATTTATTTATTTATTTATTTATTTATTTATAGAGGGGAAGAGAGAGAGAAAGAGAAACATCAATGTGTGGTTGCCTCTTGAGTGTCCCTGACTGGGGACCTGGTCTGCAACCCAGGCGTGTGCCCTGACTGGAAGTCAAACCCATGACTCTCTAGTTCACAGGCCAACACTCAATCCACTGAACCACACCAGCCAGCACAATTATTTGATTTTCTTTAAGAACATCTCGGAGGAATTAACTATTAGATGTCGAAACTCAATTACTCCACCCGATTATTCATGATAAGGTCTGTCCAGAAAATATCGGGCCATTGTTAATATAAGGAAAATGGCATGAGTGACATCATGTAACTTGCCAGCCAAGGAGAATGGGCTGGAATGCACATGAGTGAACAATGACAACTTCACTGTACTAGTCAGTGGGGGCAGTAGACTCTGTTAAGTGAGCATGTATATTGTGAGGCCATTACATTCGAAATAACTGAGCAAGTAGAGCAACAAATCTACATGAAATTTTGCACTAAGCTTGAACATTCCTCCACAGAAACTATTCGGAATATTCAGAAAGCTGCAGCAATGGCCAAATGATGGTTGGCCGCTTCATCCTGACACGCCTGTCCATGCATCGCATCTTGTGCAGTGTTTTGGTGAAACATCAAATCACCCAGGTGCCTCAGCTCTGCTACAGCCCAGATTTGGTGCCCGGCAACTTCTGGCTTTGCCTAAAACTAAAATCACTTCTGAAAGGGAGAGATGTCAGACCATTGGAGGGGTTCAGGAATATAGATGGGGCAGCAAATGGTGACTGGAAAATTCTGTGAGGTCCCAAGGTGCCCACTTTGAAGGGGACTGAAGCATCATTGTTCTGCGTACAATGTTTCTTGTATCTTGTATCTTCTTCAATAAGCATCTCTATTTTTCATAGTACATGGCTAGATACCTTCTGAATAGACCTGGTATATAGGTGTGGGCATAAATGCGTATGTGGGCATAAAATGGGCACACACACAAATTATATATATAATTATTTTCTTCACATATGTCTAGTACATTTATAAGCCATTTAATCTAAATAGTAGTTCATAGAGACATGTCAGTGAGATCAGTGTAAGATAACAAATTTAACTCTACTGCAGACCAGTAAAATTAACTCTTTCCCACAGCCCCTTAAACTGCCACCTCATCTCACCTCATCTATGACTATTTATACCCACTCTAGTGATCCAGCATATGCTATATCCTAGGTATTTGGCATTATCTAAATGCATTATCTTTATTTAGTGTAATTTAATCTAAGTTTCAAGTAAACTACATACTCAGTCTCTTCTACCAGCTGGCTCGACACGGAATCTAACTAAGCCATTTTTATTACAAAGGCCACAGCCTTTACATTGGACTACACTGTCTTTGAAAACTATTGGTCACAAGTAAGTTTGCACCAAATTTAGAATTAAGCAAGAAATTATATTTACATCTCTTCAATTAGTAAAATAAAATTCAGAACAGAGGTGTTAGATGTAGATTGCGGTTTAAGGTAACACACTGACAAATTAAGGCCTTTTTTTGCTTCCTAAGATGCCATTGTAATAACCTAAATACATGTAAATAAAAAGATAAGAGAGGAAGTCATCATCAGACACAGATTCCTAGAAGATATAGTTTAGATAAAGCTATATTTCCTAAAGCTTGTTTTTAAATTGCTGGCTCTCAGCATCTACAATGGTCACTGCAAAGTAGGAGAGACCTGATACATTATGTTGAATGAATCAGTAAATACAGACATGAGCTGGGGTCTTGAAAACTTGCAGGAAGGAACTAAAGCAGATACATGTGCTGATTTGCCCCGTCATATGTCAAGAGGTCCCAAGACTGGAGTGGGTGGTTGGAAAGGAGACAGTTTAAAAGGGAGGTACAAGCATCACCCACTTTTTGAAAATTTGTGATATTCCCTCACTTTTATGAAAAACTACGCTAGTACTTGTTTTCATGAAGCAGAAGAAACCCTTAGACAATTTTTGCTTTTATGAAAAAAGGTGAGAAGAGCCAACGGCATTTCTTTTGCATGGACCATTAGGGAGTCAGCGTGCACCTTGAACAGTCCGAGTGGCCCCGCCAAGCCCCTTCCCGGGGAACCACACTCAGCATCTCAGCATCAAGCCATCAGAACCCTGAAGTGTACCTGTGAGCCTTCGTGCTTTATCTCGATTTATTTTGAGCATCTGTTAGTAAGATGTGTCTGAAGGAATCAGAAAAGAGAGCTTGTATGGATATTACACTTCAGCATGAAACGGGAGTGAAGTGTTTTGATGGTGGTGAACAAGACAAAGATGCTGCGCGTTTTGCACTTGCCTGCCTCCATTACTCATACTCTTGAACTCCACAGAGTAAGAATCTTGAAAGCTGCTGAAGTCACTTACTATTGGTTCTGCTAAGTCGCAAAGTGGTCTGTTTTAGTGGGCATTTCATAATGGATAAAATGTGTATTTACCCTATCATTCCTATGTTTACTACATATACATCAGTGTTAGTTAGGTCTTATGTGTTATTTGGTAGGCTATTTGGGGAGCTGGGGATGCTTAAATATTTTTCCTTATAAATTTAATGTGATTTAATATAAAATTTTTCCTTAGAAATTAAATTTTTCCTTGCTTCTTTACTTTATGCCACTTTGGCTTATGACTGGTTTCGTAGGAACTTTCAACTTTCAGATGGTGGGGGGGGGCTTGTAATTGAACATCTGTGTGTGGGACCCATAGAGCAATCCACCCCATCTTCATCATCCCAAGCACACTTGGCTGAGGGACCAACAGTCAGTTTATTATTGCAAGGCAAAAGTCAAAAGTTTCCCTTTTCAAGGAGTTACTCAAACTTTCTGGAAGTGTCTAGGTCTGCAAGAACGGAAATTGGTGTTTCACAGAAAAATGCTAGGGACTCTAGTCTAAACAGATAAACGAGATCAAGGGAGGTTAAAGAAAATGAAGAAAAATAGGAGATACAGAGGATTGACCGAAGATATTTGACAACAGGAGCTTTACAAAGAGGACCCAAAGAAGTGGGGGTGGGACAGCAATGCTGGTGATAGTCATAGGACATTCCAGCAATAAAGACGACACAGATGACCTATGGAGAGCACCCATCAAATCCCGAATCGGATGAACATTGGGGGGGGACATTCAAGAATCTTTAGATTAGAAGGAAAGAGTAAAGGAAAGTTTCTAAAAGTTTCTGGAGGGAAAAATAATTTTATAGAAAAGGATAAAAGAATAAAAGTCAGAAGCTTCAGTGTTGTTTTGTTTTTAACAATGAGCAAGAGTGAATTCTGGAAAAAAAATAAGGAAATGCTCTCCAAGGTTGAGGACGTATAATTTTGAATGTAGATTCCTTCATAAACTAGAAAAGCAATGGAGGATGATGACAAAGCAACTGTTTCAGAGACATGTAGAGACACAGTTTTAGATATAACAAATATTTTTTTTTAAGTAACGCCTGTGTATCATGGATTCTTGTAGCCACTGAAGGCAGAACAGTGAATGAGGCAGACAAGGTCGCAGCTTAATGAATCATACATTCTAGGGCGAGGAGACAAATAAGCAAAGACAAAAACAAAAAAAATAGTAATGGATAAACTATAAATCGACCCTTTAAGTTCTCTATTGATGCAAAAATACTGAAGGCTTTGCCTTGAATCATGGCTCTTCTTAAAACGCTGGTTCCATTTACAACTTTCTAACAGCAGAGAAGTTACAATGTTTCCGTCAGGTTTACAAAATGGACAGAAGTGCTTTCTTTCCACTCTTTTGATTCTTTTTCATGTTCAATTTCCCTGAATCTATGATAGTTGAAGTACTACAAAGTCTCTGTACATTTGTCTCTGATTTTGTGTCCTATTAAATAGCTCTTCTAGACTTTTTGCTACCATTATCTTTGAAACAAGTCCTGGGGTAGCAACTGCTTTTATAACTAACCCATTTTTGTGTTACCATTTCAGTCCCTGTAACTATGAGTTTTTCTTTACTTCATTATTTCACCTTTAGCAGAATTTAAGATCTATTATTTCCTTAAAAAATAATTTCTCTTTCTAGCTCCTCATAGTAATTCTCTCCTGTCCCAAAGTCTGTTTGCTATTTTGGGCCATGTCTGCCTTTCTCCTCCCTGCTGGGATTCATAATTGCTCCGCAGCAGATGAATCCTGGCATACCTAATCATTGCTTTGAAATGTTCACAATCCAATTAGCAAACAACAGTAGTGCAGGGGAGTGCTTCTCAAGCAAACCTCAGAGCTGCCCTCTACGAGTTTTCAAATTTACAGTGGCTCACTATAATTATAGCTTTTCATAATTAAAACTCATCTGTGTCTATGGAAGTTTTAATCATGATGCTTTATTATCCTTATACTTATGAACATAGGTGAGGCCAGTGCTAATTAAGAATCACTAACTCAGCAAATATTTGCCAGAGATTAGTTGATGGAATTCTTAATATTCCAAGCAAAGTTGTGTTGGATTCAAGGAAGATGGAAGTAAAAGAGGGCTAAGACTTGGCAAAAACCTGTGCAAATAGTATCCTAACAGAAAGTAAGTTACTAAGTGAGGAATACAATAATGAAAGGTTATCAGATTTATGTTTGTCTTTCCTACGTCACACTGCTATTGATGGGCAAGAAGTTCTCCTTGAAACACAGCTGTGTATGATGTGTTCTTCTCAGAGTATCCTGAGGATTTTACAGGTATGGCTGAGTTTGAGGGCTCTGTTTAAATTTTTTGTGTCAAGTTACACTCTCCAGTCTTTTTATGCTTTATCTGCTAGGGATGCAATGTGGAGTAACGTGAAGTCAAAGGCCAGAAATCGGCAAACCCAGGTGAGCATTCTGACTGTGCCCTTGACAGTCGGGCATGTATCCAATGGACAAATTACCGGTATAAATTAGCTAGAGGTACCCCATGTTAGGGTGACAGTGTCTGCCTAGCCTTTATAGGGATTGAAGCAAAGTAAATAAATCTCAATGACTCTACTATGTAATCAATAATTGTTAGTTTATTACTGGGGGTTTGCTGCTATAAAACAGAGGTTTGAAGAGAAGGAGGGAGGTGATTTATTACGGTTTTGAATCATTGCTCTGGTACTTGATAGTAAAAGGGTTCTTAAAAGAGTTCAGGAATTTAAGAACCATAGGTTGCTATATTTAAGAATGGAATTTAGAGTTTTACTGTGTCCCATGAGCATTTGCTCTTCTTAACTTGGGACTGGTCTTGTTTAAACTTTTACCAAGATAGAAACAGCTAATAGTAATCGTCAGTATAGATGTGGGTTGATGTGGAGTCAGAGCAGTCTGAATCAAAATCCTAGTAGGTAATTTGGGGGATAGTAGTGAACTTATCTTAAAGTTTATACAATGAGGCAAAAGACCTAGAATAGCCGACACAATATTGAAAGAAAAGAACAAAGTTGAAAAACTGGCATTATCTGACTTCAAGGTATGCTATAAAGCTGTAATAATTAAGCCAGTGTGATTTTGGCACATGAATAAATAGCTTGATGGAAAATAATAGAGAACCCTGAGATAGAGTCCCAAATTTAGTAAAGCGATCTTTGAGAAAAGAGCAAAGGCAATACAGTAGAGCAAAAACAGTCACTTCAACTAATGATACTAGGTAAACTGGAGGTCCACATGCAAAATAATGAATCCAGACACAGATATCATTACACCATTCATAAAAAATTGTCTTGAAATAGATCATAGACCTAAATGTAAAGCACAAAATTATGAAACTCTTAGAAGGATGACACAGGAGAAAACCTAGATGGCCTTGAGTACGGTGATGACTCTTTAGATATAACACCAAAAACATCATCTGCCAAAGAAAAACCTAATAAGCTAGACTTCATTACAATAAAAAAAAACACTTTTGTTTTTTAAAAGATGATGTCGAGTGAATGAGAAATAAACTGAAGACTGGGTGAAAATGTTTGCAAATGACACATTCAATAAAGGACTGTTACTTGAATACACAAGCACTCCTGAAGTCCAGCTGTAAAACACCCCAAGAGAAAATGAGCCTCATCAAAGAAGCAAAAAAGCCTATGAAAAAATTCATCACTTCATATGTACTCAGGGGAATGCAAATTAAAACAATAATGAAATACCACTAGAGACCTATTTGTATGGCCAAAATCTGGAAAACTGATAATAGCAAATGTTGGTGAGAATGTGGAGCAACAAGAACTCTTATTCATCTCTGGTGGAAATGAAAGATGTTATGGAAGACAGTTTGGCAGCTTTTTACAAAAGTCAGCATTTTCTGAACACACTGTCCAGCAATTTTTCTTCTTAGTATTTACCCAAAGAGGTAGAAAACATATGTATGTAAAAACCTGCAGGTAGGTGTTTATAGTAGCTTCATTTATAACAACCAAAAAACTGGAAGCAACCAAGATGCCCTTCAGTAGTGAATGGATAAATAAATTGTGGTTCATCTAATCATTGGAATATTATTCATTGCTAATGAATGAGCAATCAAGAAATGAGCTATCAAGCTCTGGCCAGGTAGCTCAGTTGAATAGAGCGTTGTCCCGATATGCCAAGGATGTGGGTTCTATCCCTGGTCAAGGCACATGTAAGAACCAATCAATGAATGCATAAATAAATAGAATAACATATCAGACTTGGCTGGTGTAGCTCAGTGCATTGAACACAGGCCTATGAACCTTCTGCGTGGATTCCTAGTCAGGGCACATGTCTGGGTTGCAGTCCAGGTCCCCAGTAGGGGACCAGTAGGCATGAGAGATATTTCTCTCCCTTTCTCTTTCCTCTCCCTTCTCTCTAAAAATAAATAAACAAAATCTTTTTAAAAAGATACAGGATAGCCCTCTTTTTTAAAAAAAATCAAATCTCTCTCCCCGTCTCTCTCTTTCTTCCCCACCCCTTCCAGTTGTTTCTAGAAATCAATAACTTTAAAAAAAATGAGCTATCAAGCCAAGGAAAGACAGCAATGAAGCTTAAATGCATTTTATTAAGTGTAAGAAGCCAATTGGAAAAGGTTGCATGATGCCCACTCTATGACATCTAGTTTGGAGTCCAAATACATGGCAATGCATACATATTTCTGACATGCTATGACAGATTTTATGGGTTGCATGAAGTAGCTATGAGTTTCTTTGTGCTAAATTGTAAATAATATCTTCCCAGATCAACTAAGGCAATATTAATATAGCGTCAGAATGAATGATTCTGAAGAAAAGTAAAACAGTTAAATTCTATATTTGCTTAGAGGTATGCCATTCCTAAATGTAAACATTTTAAATAAGTAGTTATGCATATTATTTTAATATATTGAGTTTATGTGCGTAAGTTTGTGTGTGTGTGGGCACGATTGGACAGACATAATGATAAGCTGACTGCATGTGTGTGTGTATTCTATGTTCCAGACTCTAGAATGAGCACTTTACATGCATCAGCTCATTCGATCGCATGGTAACCTATGAGTTAGGGGAAAGTATCATCTTCTTTGTGCAGATGGAAAAAATGGGGCTTTCCTCCTTTATAATCATTTGATTATGTAGCATCTGATTCAATTCTCCCTTCCTGTGGTGGCGATACCGGGAGGATACGAGCCACAGGCACAGCATATGTTCAAGACACATTTTGTAAATTATTTATTTCATGACTTGTTAACAATTTTAGTTGTGGCATCCAGGGTGTTGCTGGCTTAATTCTTAATACAGAGTCAACCTCTCCCAAAACCTCGGATGAAAGGTGGGGCCTTTGGGGAGCTACGTTCCCTTTCTGTGGTGAGAGACCAGCATTTATTGAGATGAACAAGTTATCTAGTTAAAGGAGGTCACAGATTACATTTCAACCCTTGATGGTGTCCAATGTGATTTTTTTCTTTTCTATTATGATATAGTTCATGTACTACATCTGTGGCATTAAATCCGTGAAAAAAATAGTGGCTAGAGGATTTGGGTGATTTTACATTGATTCTTAGAGTAAATATATAGCATGCTTTCTTGAGGTGAGCTGGACAGTCGGAAGGGCTGGGCAGGAACAGGTGTTCTACCTGGTTTCAGTGGCTCTTCACCAGTCTCAGAGGTACATGGGATTGTAAATTATACTGATGATAAGGCCATTGTTCTTGAAAATCTTGCAGAGTGAGACTTAGGCAATGTTCATATTTAAGACATGCTTCCCCATGCCCGACCCATGGTACCTGCCACCCCTACCTCTCACTGGAAAAATTGGTCCCTGTGACTCAGAGGTGACACCCACCAGGCTATTTAAACACTGCAGATTTAATGCTGTGGAAAAAATGTAAAGCTGAATTAGAACTTGGATTTGTGATTCAGCCTGGCACTGAGAGCTTCTTTAATCTTAGAAAAGGGTATACATATCTTCAGCTGAAAATAGAGAAAGTCTTGCCTTGACTATCTCTGACTTTGTTATGAACATTAAATGAAATATTACATCTTTCAATGTTTATAAGCTACCAAGCATCATCCAAGGATAAGACTTTTTTTTTAGCCATTGCCCATGAGTGCAGCCAATAGGCCTTAGCACAGAAGAAATGTGGAAAATTCCAAGGAGAAAGAGAACTGGGACATGTGTGGGGATGAGGTGGCTGTGGATGAGGGAGACGAGGAATAGACTAGAAGTACATAGATGCCACATCAGACACTTTGATTTCATGTCTCTAAATATTTGTGATTTTACATTAACCCTTTAGTGAGGAAAGGGCCAGTATGTAGAAAAGAAATCAAAGTCCAGGGGATGTCTCTTTGACATATTGTCTTATTATCTCTAATTAGCCCTTAATCCTTTACCATGACAACCCTTTAAGTGCCTAATATGTCCCTTTCATTATAATTAACCCCCAACTTGTAGAAAGGCGGCACGTTTGGAAGGAATGTTAAATACTAGAAAACTTTGCCAATTACAGAGGATGTTGTTAGAAAAATATTTTTAAAAATCAGTCCATTTCTCATTTATAGAGCTCTTTGAACATAGCTCAGGCAGGCAAGGATCTGTTGACCTATATGCAGGATATTCTCTGACACTAGTAACAGCTACCCTGCAGAGAAGAAATCCACAGAAGTGCCACATTTCAAAAGAGAGATTGAATTGTGTTTTCTAGGACTCTGGCTGTGGTTAGTTCTGGAAGAAACAAATTTGCTATTCAATATATATCTAGTATGATTTGTTAATGATCCTGAATGCCTTAAATGCCTCGTCATTATTTGTAGAATTTCGTGTATTAAAATAACTCGTGCTAATCACTATTAACATTGCCTAATTACACGTCTTTCTGGAAATGGTCTCTGAGTTTATGGACACATGTATATAGGAACAGGTAGTCTGCAGTCAGTTTTTACTTTTCTCTTTCCGTTTATGTAAAACTGTTCCTATAAATCTCGCTCCACACATTAAGATTTTCATGAGATCTCGCTTTATTTGTTAATATTTCTGCTTATGTCTTCTTTAGAACATCCAACCTGCCTGGTTGCAGAAACAGCCTCTTGGTAAACTCATTGTTTCCCCTGAAGTGGCATCTCAGTTAGGGATGTAGGAAGCGTTCAGCCTGAGATATAGGGCAGTGCTGGCCTTTCTTCATTCCATACACACTACGATGTTACCTAAGATCTGACACACAGTCTCCTCAGGTCACTGCAATCTCTCATTACTGTTTACCAGACCTTTTTGAGGGTCGCTTTACATGTCACCTGAGAGCACCGAAAGCATTTCTGTCTGATTTGCCATGCTACTTTGGTGTGGCCAGTGATCACTAACACTGTCTCAGATGCACTTTTTCTCCTATTCTACACTTAAATTCACTAGAAATTATTCCACTGATTCTTTGACCACGCTGCACCTTGCAGAGGTTTGTTTCTGCAACATCTGCCCAGATACATCCTGCAACCATTATTTCTGCTGCTCCTTAGTCCCCTGGGTGAGCACGTGTGATGGTACAATGGGGAGGCTGAGACACCAGTGTTTTTCTGGCTTTTCCTGGGAACTGAAACTCAGGTCTTGTCTCTTGGTTAATGCTAGTTATCTCGGGGTTCCATTGTTCCGTGACTGATGAATGGTGGGTTAGAGTAGAAGTGAGAGTCTTTCTAACTCAGAATAATTTGCATCTCTTGTTATTCCCATTGCTTTTGGGAAGGTGGCCATGGGTCTCTTGTGTTTTGCCCTGCCTGGAACCATGCAGGTAGATTGTCTTACAACCTACATCTCAGGAAACTAGGGAAAATAGGTTGGGTTGGGGAGAGAGGGTGCTGCATTTATAAAATAACAAAAAATATGTGTCCAAAATTGTATTTTAAAAGAGCTTTTTACAGATCTACTATTTTAAAGCAGTTGATGTTATTATATGTGCATACCATATTTTATATATTTAATTATTTTTCCATTGAAGGGCATTTAGTCATTTTCATGTATATTTTGCTGATATTGATGACGTGATAAGAAATGCTTTGTATAGTTAACTTATTCCACATATGTAAATATATCACTACAGTTAAATCCCTAGAAATGAAATTTGTGATTCAGTAGATAAATCTATTTTGTATTTAAAAAGCCATTCCCAAAATACCCTCCAAAAATGTTGCATTAATTTAAAATCCCATTAACATAGTGTCAACTAATATTATTTTAATGCATGTTTCATACTATCAAATTTATTAATGCTTTCTGAAGTTCACATCAACATTTTAATTTTATAAAAGGCATAAAACTTAAGTTAGAGATAATTTGGACAGATCTTAGACCATCAGTTACTTAAAATATAAATAATGGTAATGCTGTTTGCATTGTGCAGTGAATATTCATGCACAGTCTCCTCTGTGTGTTATAAAATACATAAAATCATTCTTAAAGATTAACTAAACTAGGCCCTGGCTGGTATAGCTCAGTGGATTGAGTGCGGGCTGCGAACCAAGGGGTCGCCAGTTCGATTCCCAGTCAGGGCACATGCCTGGGTTGCAGGGCAGGTCCCCAGTGGGGGTCATGTGAGAGGCAACCACACCGTGATGTTTCTCTAACTCTCTTTCTCTCTCCCTTTCCCTCTCTCTAAAAATAAATAAATAAATAAAGTCTTTTTAAAAAAGATTAACTAAACTATAAAATCCTTGAGGCTGAGAGCCACTCTATTGCTTCAGCATGTACATGGGGTCTGGATCAATAAATATTTGTCAAGTAAATAAATTGTAACTAAAAATTGATAAACAAATTACTTCGTTCTGATCTCCAGAAAATTATACAATCTAAAATCACTGATTATTTATTTGTCTCTATAGATATCTGTGTGGCTATAATTGCCTAAGCAATGAGCTTCTTAGAGTTATCTTTCTGGCAGCCTTGATTAAGTCAAATGAGGCTGAAAACTTCAGGACACATCTACGCAGGAGAGTAGAGGAGTTACGGGGAGTGAGACACAGCACAGAATTAAAAGTCCTCCATTGACCTCACTTCCCACTCGTGAATACATGCTAACTCAGTAGCTGACACAGAGAGCAGCTCCTGGGGTATCCCATTTTATTTTAGAAGAGGAAAAACTATTACACAACTTTTGTGTTTATTAAGGAGGTTCATTTTTAATCCCTATGCAGAGAGAACTAGAGAGATCTCTACATCTAACTGAGCTGGATGAGTTAGCTGGAGCGAACTTCAAACGGAGCCTGTATCAGGCCAGACACTCAGCGCTTTCCAATAAAGAAGGTTTATCTTATTCAGGTGGGGGTATGGGTAGAAAATGAAATTCTCCTAAGAATTTATAATCATATTTCTTCTGAGCTTGAAGTATTAACTCCCCAAACCAAAAACATTGCATATAAAAGTAAATCTAAATGGTCCCTGGCCAAAGGTAAGCCTGGAATGCTCATCAGAAACAGAAATAAAATCATTATAAATGTTTATATCGTCAGGTATTGACATACATGTAAAGCCCTACTGAGGATGAGCTGGGTCTGAACTCACCTGCCAAGTGAGGCAGGGAAGAACATGACTATGAATCAGGAGCTACAATAAACAGTGGGAGGAACCTCAAACTGTAACTCTATAACCAAGAGGCTATAGAGTAAGCATATTACAGTGGGGGATCCATAAAAGAAAGAATTTCAAATCTTTAGCCAAGAACAAAACATTTTCAAAATTAAACCAGTGGAAAACTTTTAAAAACCAACCAGAATTTCAGTAAACAAAACATTGCTAGTTTCTAATCTTTAAAAAAATAAATAATTTTAAACGACTTTGACATTTTCTGAAAAGAGATGGTGTCCTAGGAGACCGTACTGAGGAAACTCTACAAAATGAAGCCTAGGAGATAGAGAGATGAAAACTACATAAAACTGAAGCTATCTGGATGATCAGGTCTCATATTGATTCAGAGCTAATTTATTATGAGTTACCAAAGTAGGCTCAGAGAGTGTGCAAAAGAGGTAAAATTGAAGGTGATAATCCATGAGGAATTTCTAGATTTGATAAAGGGAGATAATCCTTAGTTTCTAAGACTATAGTTAATTAATACATACCTAATGCATACTTAGTGTATGAGTTACCTATTGCTATGTAATAAATTACCCCAGATTATTCCAAAATTTAGCATCCTGAAACAATAACATTTATTTTCAACACCGTTTTTGTAAGTCTGAAGTTGTGGGTTGCATCTGGCCTAAGGTCGTTTAAAAGATGGCAGAAATGACGCCAATCAAAGCCACAGACACCTGAAGGCCCAAGTGGGACTGGATCCACTTCGAATATGGATTGCTCGCATGGCCGGCAAGTTCTGCTCCACAGCCAGCTTCCAGGATCGCCTGTGGAGCTCTATGAGAGGAAGACCGGCTGACCCAGAACGAGTGACCCGACGGGGAGACAAGGAGAGGTGGGAGCGGCTTACTTTTTTTTAAAGACACAACACAATTTAAATAGAAATTTGGAGAAAAAGCAAGATAAATATAACCAGACACATTGAAATTAAGAACAACCTGGCACTAACCAAAGGGGAAGTGGGAGGGGATAATGGAGGGGAGGCGGAAAGGGCTTTCAGGAACAACTATAAAAGACACATGGACAAAACCAAGGTGGGGTGGAAGCAGGGGAGGGAGGTGGTGGATTAGCTGGGGTGCAGGGGAGTGGTGGTGGGTAAACACACACAACTGTAATTGAACAACAATAAAATAATTTTTAAAAAGAAAGGAATTTTGTTTGTAGTTCTTACATTTTCAGTGTGAGCTGGGCTGGAGCCCCCTGCCCGGCCCAGAAGTGGCCCAGTCCTGGAGGCGGGGAAGAAAGTAAGAGGTCAGGGTGAGGGCATCTGCGCTGAAGCACTAGAAGCCCCCGTTTTTTTCTACGCTAAGGGGTGAGGGGGCTGGGGATGCTACCCTCTTCTATGGCATTCTAGCAGATAGAATCCAGACAGAAAGTCTGTTCCACATTCAAAGGTGTGTCAAAAAATTTGCAGAAACGTTTTGAAATCAACACATCTATATATGTTGAGATAACCCTGCCAATCACCAATGCAAAGCCAAAACCACATACCAAGTTGTTAGTAAAATATTCAGAAGTATATAAAAAAATAATCAAGAGCCACCCTTAAAAGAAATAATATAATTTTGAAGATAATTAAATAGTGTCATCAAAGAGTTAAGAAATTGTTCACTTCCAACACAGAATTCTAAAACTACATAAACTATAATTCTAAAATAAAAAAAATAATACAAAAGTTTCAACAGAAAATAAGCTGATAGAGCTTTCGAAAGTTTTTTTCTGAAAGTGGTAAAGAAGTACTTTGGCAAGAAGAAAATAAAACTTAAAAAAGGATCATGACTTTTTTAAAAAGTAAATTTATACTTGTATTTGGATAGTTATAGAATGTTCACAACTAACTAATGGTAGTTACTAACTTGTTATGTATTGAATCAAAGGGATTGCTTAAAATTAAGTCATTCTAACATTCTAGCATTTTGTGGAGTGGCTAATAATTTTTAGTTTTGGTGTTATCTCAATGAGATAGGTCAAAACAGAATATAGACATTACAAATAGTTTAGAAAAAATGGAATAATACACTTATTTCCAAGAAAGTTCAGCATAACAAAAACATATCTAAATACCATAAATATAAAACAAAATAAGGTGGAGGAAACAAATATTAACATATAATCATCACAATTAATTCAAGCTGACTGAACTTAGAAATGAAAACAAGTATAGAGTGGGAAGTCTCTATTTATACTTGTCACATCTAAAATCAAGGGACCAAAAGATAAGAAATAAAGTTATTAAAGATCGACCAAGTATTATTGAGCAACAGAAAGCTGGACAAGTGATAGTTATATCAGAAAGAACTCAAGTTTGATACAAAATTATTATTAGCCAAAGATGATTGCTATGAGATGGTCAGAAAAGTTTAATCCATGAGACAGGTATAAGATCCTAAACTTATATTACTTGTTTAATTAACTTCCAATAAAAAGCTAAAACATTTTTTAAAATTACCAAGAAAAATTGACAAATTGTTCAACATAGATGGGGATTTTATTACCTTCCAGTAATCAATAGTAAAAAATTAGTAAAACTATAGAATATTTATATAAGATAATTAAGAAACTTAACCTTAAGCATATGTAGACTCAAGCAATGAACAATTCTAGAATGATTGTGTAGAAATATAGAATACATGTATCACTCAACTACACATTTTAAACTGTATGAACATTGACCACCTATCATATAATATAGAAATTTCTCCCAAATATCAAAGAAATAATGGGATACATCCTCTGTATTCACTGCAACTCAGTAAGAAATCAGTAATAGAGTTAATATAAAAAGTAACAAGAAAACCCCTATCCATGAATACTTTTAGCTTATCATACTTTGCAGATATTAAGATATATCAACATTTTAAAGTTCTGTCCTTTAATGCATTGCTGTTTTAAAATGAAGTTCAACAACTGAAAAGTGTGTCACAACAGAGACAGGAACAGACAGACCGTACGCTCATGAAAACTGGAAATACGGCAAATAGCACCCTTTAAATCACTAGGAATGAGAAGCCAGTTCAAGACAGCCATGAGACAAATGCTTATCCATATGACAAATGAACAAAGAAACAGCCAAAAAAGATTCTTATATTATCACAAACAAAAGTCATTACCAGATGAATTAAAGGCATAAATTTTAAATGAAAATTTTATACTTTTAATGGGCAACAAGAAAGTGCCTTTATAGCCTTAGTATAGGTATGGAATTCTCACACAAGATCAAAGAAAAATGTGAACGCAAGTTAATAAATATTTCTAGATCAGCATTAAAAACATCAGTATGAAAAATGTTAAGATAAGCAAAGGGGAGAAAGAAACAGACTGGGAAAAGGAATTGTCAACTTGTGTAACAAAAGCTCATTATTTTTGCAATGTGTCAATGACTCATACAAATCAACAGCAAATGAGAAACAACTACAAAAATACAGATTAATAAAAAGGACATTATATGTGAAAGGATATTCAAATGGGAACACACATATGCATATGTCAATATCATTAATAGAAGAATGCAAATTAAAACAGCAAAGTGATATCATTATTACTCCATAAGACTATCAAAAATTCAACACAGATATACCACAGACCTTGCATGAAATTGTTCTGTTCAGTATTATTTATGATTTTTTTAAAAGCATTGAAGAAGTTAATTGTCGAATGGACAAGGAAAGTGGTTTTCTCATGTGTGATGGCTAGTCCTGAAGACTGGACCAATTGATTTGGAGCAGTAATGCACAAAATATACATGTCTGAAGTTCCAAGGGCCACAAGGCAGCAAGATGTGTTAAGTTGTGAGATGTGTATATGGTCAGTAAAGTTCTCATGGAATATTAAGAGTTATATATGGCTGTTTGTCAGATCTGTATTTATGATTTATATATCACTCCTTCTGTAGGCTCCATAATATGAAAGATTACGATCTGATAACCTCGTTTGAAGTCACTCTGTTTTTTATTAGAATTATACCTTTTCTATTCTTGTGGCAATAGTCATTGCATATGTTTAATTAGAATAGTTTTCCTGTGCCTTAATGTATAACAATTGTGTTCTACAAATGAATAGTGAGTCTGCCCTCAGATATCCCCTTAATCTCCAAAGCACCTTGGACACAGTAGGTAGTATAAAAAGTGTTTGTTGAATAAAATACTGAGATGTTTGTGGATTGGTTGCAAGTGAACACCTTTTCTTGGCAGTGTGATGAATGCTCCTTTCTAATGTAGGGAACGTAGAAAACCTAGTCGTGTGTTCCAGCAATAATTCAAGTACTACGGCCATAGTAAGAATGGTGGCGGCCCAATTTCCAACTGAAGCAGAGACAAAAAGGGCTTCCTTCCTTTTCTCGTATTCCTCTCACTTAGAATTTCTGGAGGACTTGGAACATCTCTCTGCACTTTTATAGCATTGTACACATCTCATAGGATCGTCCGTGAAATGTAGACTTCGGGAGTTACCATTAGGGAGATTGTGATAAACATCTCTGTCTTGCTAATATGCCCTAATCTTTTTCTCATCCAACTGCACAATGTAGTTGTAGCTCACAAAATTTCCACTTGAGAATTTTTATTAATAATTTAAAATAGTTGTCTGGAGGAATGTTATTACTAAAGTATTCTGAAGATTCTGAAGTGGCAAAAGTAGTTTGGTGAGTCTAGTTAATGCATTATCAACTCTTCTTCTCCTTCCACTAAGAAAAGTGGGTTAATTTTTTACAATTTAGTTTTCAATAGGTTTATCAAACCAATTATAAAATTATTACATTTACGAGGCTATGCAGTTAGAAGGTTTCAGGAAAGAAACGTAATTTGTGGAATACCCAGTTACTCCTTGCTTTTCCCAAACCGCCAAAATGTGAATTACAGATGGCTTTTCATAACGGAGCTTTGGCTTCCTGTTGCGATGAAAACAAACTTGTGAGACAGGTGCGGTGACAAAGGAAAGAGGTTTTATTTGGGTGTTGCACAACCCAGGAGAATGGCAGACTCCCGTCTCAAACACCATCTTCCCCTCCTGCTCAAGTCTGCAGTTAGGAAGAGGGAGGAAGAGATGATTTTTTACCCACATTGTTGTAGCTGGCTTTTGTCATGCTGGGGGCTCTATCCATTCATATACACAGTGCAGAACCTCCCCTCACCACCCTCTTGTCCAATGGGGGTGGTGCCCCCACTGACTGTCTGGTGCCCCCACTGACTGTCTGCACAGCAACACCTGCCTCTCCCTTGGGCACAGACCGTCTATTGTCCTTCCTCCCACAGTCCATGACATGGTCCAATTACAAAGAATTCATTTTTTTCTTCTTCTCTTTTAGTTTTAAAAACAGAGATTTTAGTCGTGTTATGCATCAAACAAAAAATGCAGTTTTTGTGCTGACAGCATTTTCCAAGTGTTGAATTATTGTATTAATGTCTTCTAAAGTTCTTGATTTTAATATATTTTGAAACATAATTGAATAAAGCATTATACTCACTGGTGTGTAAGACAAAACAATTCTCAAAACCATCCAAAAAATTAAGCTCCAGGTTACGGAATACTTGTGCCATAGTCTTTGCTGGTAAGCACAGTTTTGTTGTTCAACATAAATTTAAACTCATTATTCTAATCTCCATAATTTTGAGAGGCTTACCATAAGCATCATTTCACCAGGCACTCATAAAAAGTATGGCATTTTTCTCATCATATTTAAGCCTCATGTGTCATTTTCCCAAAGTCATCTCACTATTCTATGTCTGAATCATCATGGCATTTGTCATTCTATGTTGAACTCATCTCTTCATGGTATTCTATGTATTTTTTAATTCCATTCATCAGGTTAAACAATTTGACAGCAAAATCCATGTTGTATTTTTATGTCCTTAGCACCTAGAGCATTAAAGATGTATGTATAAATTCCTAAGGAAACATGTCACTTAGCCAGAAATTTGTTTTCTAAGTCACCAGTAATGAAACTCAATGTTTTTTACCATGGGTTTCTAACTGTCAAGAACATACCTTCAGTATTTCTTAATCCTGTCATTGTCTTCTTTATAATACTGGAAATCATTTAATTAAAAAGTTTCTAAGAAAACTTAATTACAAGAGAGGAATCACAAATAGGGCCTGACCTTTGAGAGAACTATGTGTGACTGACACTGGAAAAGGGCAATTTTTCTCTTTCAGTTCAGGTAGAGAAGCAATTTGCCCTGTTCTCTCCTAAAACAAAACATAAATAAAAATAAAAGAAAGAAGTAGAAACAAAGAAAGAAAAAACATGACAAACCCCGGCACTCAGATTTCTAACTGCATTGAATAGAACAACTAATATTATAAGATCTTTCTTAAAAACCAGGCGTGGGAAGCTTCAACTGTATCTATGGGAATCAAAGAAAACTTTTGTATTAACTTCATAAGGAACAGACTGAAAAAGAAGTGGAAAAATATCTTGCACATGTGGTTTTTTCTCTGCATTAATAGAAGGCATTTTAACTGCATGGATTTGAATAATGGATTTTGGTAAAAATATTTACACACACATCAACACTGATAGAACTGGTATTTGGAAATTAAGAAATTCACCCTGTGACCCACTAGAATTGAAATGTGCATGCATTAAGAACATACATTGTAAAACTGAATGTATGGAATAGAATTACAGAATTTAATAGTAAACCTTTCTTTCTATAGTACTCATCTCAGATAAAATTAATCTTTTTTACTCAGAGTCAGATGGAGTACATTGCTTGTTAGTCCTTCATTGCAGAAAACCTTGGAAAATTTAGCTGAAATATAATGAGATACTTGCAACTCTCAATTTCATCAATTAGACATTTATTTCATGAAAAAATACTGCAACATTAAATTAATTGCTTTTATAACATATTTAGGTATGACATCTAAAATAATTTCAAGATATTTGTTCCAGATTGTACTTTATGATTTGTAATCTTTTTCATCCATTTCATCTGAAGTGTCTTTCTCATTCAATAACTTTTATGAATATGTTCACCACAATTCTAGGACATAATTACATTTCTCTCTCTTATCATCACTTGTTCTTTTAGGGCAGATGATTCAATACTACATTAACCATGAGAAAACAGAAGTGGTCAATATTTTTTCATCCAGTCGACAACAGAAAATCCAAAGCAAAAAACACTTTCCAGAATACACTACACTCTTTTAAATCACTCTGTGGTTTTATAGCATTGTGACTATTAGCAGGAATTCCACAGTCAGATCACCTAAGATTGAACCCAAATCATGCCAATAAATACCTACATGGCACGGCATGATTTACTTAGTTTATGTACACCTCAGTTGTCTCACCTCTACAGTAGGGGTAATGGTAGCCACTAGGTCATTATGTGGTTTTGAGTATTAGATAATTTACTGTGACTGTCTCAACAGTCACAGAATAGTGACTGTTGCACAGCAAGCTCCCAATACACTCAGTTGTCACTAACTTACCTTTGCATTGATCGGTTCCTGCTGCCTGCACTGTCTTACCTTCCACATCTCAGTATTTTGGCAGCTTAAGGTCTGGGACCATGCTTCTTTATGTTTGTATTTTCAACACCTAGTCACAGCTTCTTAGGAAATGCATGTTGCAGATACAACCGGATTTCATGTACCACCCGGCAGTCACCTATTTATTTGTTCTGCCAAGAAGATTGTACAAGTGCTCCCTCTGTGCCAACCCTATTTGCCACATGGCTCTTTTCATAGTGTTTTTAGCAGTTGATTACATTGATATGTTGGGCTGTGTATTAGTTCCCTATTACTATGTTGCAGCTTGAACCAACACAAATTATTTCTTCTCAGTTTCTGCATGTCAGGACTCCAGGCACAGGTTAGTTTAGTCCTTTATTCAAGGTCTTGCCACACTGAAACCAAGGTGTTAACTGGGGCTACGACCTCATCCAAGACTGAGCATTCTCTTCTGCTCATTGTTTTCTGGCAGAATTAATTTCTGTGACATTGCATGATGAAGCCCCCATTTTCTTGCTAGTTCTTTGTGACAGACGGCTCTTAGTCACCTCCTCTCATAGCACTGCAGTTTATTCTTTTAAGGCCATCAGAAAAGTGCCTACCACTGCTTCTTGTCTCCTTTTACTAATTAGGTCAGGCTCACCAAGGGTTATCTCCCTTTGATTAACTTAAAGTCTACTGAATAAGGGTGATGTTACATCTGCAATTTTGACAATTAACATGATATATACATGGGAGTGATATCCCATTATGTTGACAGATCCAGCCTGCATTAAAAAAAAAAAACAAGGATTTTACAGTGTATGCATAACCTTGGAGATCTTAAAATCCTGCTGACCCAGTCCGTTATTTGCTGTGAATTAATAAAATGGAGGTTTCCCATCCCCTTTTCTCTGTATTTCCCTCATCTATTACAGTATCCAGTAAATATTTGTTAAACAAAAAGGAGCAGTTGAGTAAATCAATGACTGAATGGTTGTTCTGATGGTAATTTGTCAATGCCACAAATAACAAGGAGGGACCTAAGTTTTTTGGTACCAAAATACATCGAGACCACTAACTTCGTTGAGAATTTGAGGTTTGAAATAATGGCAAAAGTGGTCATTTTGAGGTTTTTTTCTTGGATCCTTGGTGATTTGGAGTGGCTTTTAGGGTCTTATTTTTTCCCCATAAAACAAAACTAGTCAGAAATTTTATGGGTTCTCTAAATAAAGAGTCACTTGAATTAGGTTATTTTTAAAGCACATCTTTAAATAATATCATTGTCTGAAACTGCATGTCAGTCTACATTCACAACCTCTTTGACTGAGAAAGATTCCAAGATGCTTCAGGAGGTAGTTGGGGTCCAACAGGATTCCCACTGGAGTATAAGAATTGACATCAATGGATTTTGATAGATGAGTTTACAGAAACGAATAAATATGAGAAAAGTCTGAATGGAAAATACTAAATGTAACTTTGTTGATAATTTATTAAAAATGAAAAAGGACCAGTAGAACCATTTATATAATAGGAACTTGTACTATGTTCTACACCAGGTATATAGGGCAAGTAGCTGATATCAAACCTACTAGTTTTAATGTTTCCTAAATGTAAAAGAACTGTTTTAAATTTTTTATTTTAGAATAGTCAGAGTAGCATTCACACATAAGGAGAACAGAATATTTTAACTTCCTAATTGTTCTAATCAGCCTTAGGAGATCAAGAAAATGTTAATTCTGTTTTCAGTTTTGACCCCTTTTTTCCTTGAGACATTTCTTTTGATCTAATTCATAGGTCAAGGTCACTACTGTTGCTTTTCATTTCGAGGAACATCCCAGATCTGAATACTACTGACACAGACCAAATTAGTTTAGAACAATATGGAGAAAAATGATATAGCACTGTAAAACAAGTATGAGACATGAAAATGTTTTTTATTCATGCTTTGGCATAATTTTTCTGTGTAACTGGCGATTAACTAGTGTTATCTCCCAAGTTCTTTACCTCCAAATAGCTTCCCTTTCTGAAAAAATGGTGGAACATTTTTTCGAAGTATCTTCATTTTGGCCTTCTAAAAGTGTTCCAAGTGGGATTAATATTTCCACTGAAGAATATGTATTACAAGTTTATCCATACTAATTTGCATTTAGAAGAAGTCACTTGTGTGAAAGTCTATTTACTAGGAGGGTATAGGTTGCATCATTGTTACCAAAGAGGTTTGGGTGTCTGCTGCAACAAAAGCCAAGCTTGTGAGACAGGTGTTGGTGAGAAAAATGTTTATTCAAGTGTTGGCCCCCTGAGAAGATGGAGGATTCATGTCTCAAAGCCCATCTCCCCATTTCAGTGGAGGCAGAGGCTTTTTAAGGAGGGAGAACAAAAAGAGAACAAAGAGATCAAGGGGAAGAGATTGCGAGTTCACCATTGAGGAAATTATGGGCGGACTAGCACCATCTATTCTGATAAAGACCCTGAAACCCGTCTGGCATGCATTTGTTCCAAGGTCAACAAATCTCCAGGTGTTGGGGTGCCTGAAGGTCAGAATCTGTATTTTTTGAACACACTGTTCATCTACAAGCTACATATCAGGCAGAGTCAGCATTTATAGAAACAATGTCAAAAGAATGGTGGGATGGGCTACAAGTCCTAATGGTTGCACTGTGACTTCTGCTTTAGACGCTTGATCAGAACGATTTTAAGGAGAGAGAGCTATAAGGCTGCCTCAGTCCTTTTTTAGAATTGTGAATATTTAGTGATCTACACTCCACAGCTTCTTATCTGCCTTTTCTTATTTGAAAATTTTTCTTCCAGTGAACTCAAACCTATATGATAAAGAAGTACACAGAAGTTTGTTGAAAATCCTGTTAAATTACTTTATTCCCCAAGCCTTCCCCTGGAACCTTAGTAAATCTCGTTTAGAATAGATTTTTAAAATAAACTTGAAAGCAGAAAGCAGTAATCTTTAGTGACCTCAATAATACACGTATGGAGTTAATCCCATTTCCAAGTGATTCTTCAGATGATTAGTTGTATTTTTGAACTGTTTTGGCAAACAGTGCAGTACAAGTTTGAGGCCTATGGCATCTCAGGGACCTTTACTAACAACACATACGGTTTGTTGTGTTAGGTCTTTTTCTTTTTTTCTTTTTAGAATTTGCATGACTGAAGCAATGTTTCTGAACACTAGCTACACATTTAATCACTTTATTTTTTTAACCAATGCCTATACCTTGTCTTTACAGCATGTCAATTAAGTAAGAAATTCTAGAGATAAGCCCATCTAATACATTAAAAATGCTTTCTAAAGACTTCTAATTTGAAGACAGGATTTATAGTCATTGGAATACAAAGCATTGTTCTGACATAAACACACACATAACTGAAAATCACATTGTAATCCATATGCCAACTTTCAGGTAATACTTTTATTAGTAACATCTGTAACATTAACAAAACATATTAACTCAGCAAATTCAGGAAAATATTGGGAGAAAAAGACAAGTTGTTTGCAACCATAACTGTAAGACAAGTCAAGATCAGAACTGAGACTCAAAAGCCTGAGTTATGAGAACCTTTTCTCCATTTTACCCAAATACAGTAACTCGTTGTAAATAAAACTCAGTGGAAAACTATGTGGGTGCACAAAAATAGATGCAGATCAATACGACTAACTCAGTGAGCTTCACACTGGGAGCCACTCTTAAAAGTACACAGAGACCTTCCACGCAGTCTTCAGAAAGGTATTTCCCAAGGCTTCAGCTTTCACTGCACTCTTCCCCTAAGTGTGTCCTCCAGAGAATGGCATTGGCACTCTGCTGCCTTTTTATTGCCTCTGCTCTCATCTTAGAAGAGGCCGTTGACCTCTCACACATCCTGAGTCTTGCTTTCACGTTTTCAGTGCGTTGACCTGGTGTGCAACATGCTGCATGTCCACAAACCAAGCAAAACAGAACAAACAGAACAAAAAACGTGCTATTCAAGAATGCAGAGATTCCCGAGTCCCTGAAGGACAAGCAAGGAGCCATTCTGTAAGAAATAGTAATGGTTTTATATGTGAAGCATACTCGTGGCAAGAGTGTCTCTCTCATCCGTCTGTCTAGCTATCCATTGACATCTATCTCTTACATTCTTATTTTTGAAATGAGATAGTTGTCAGAACTTGTAATAATTCATTTATTTGAATTAGAAAATATATCCTCAAAGGTTGTATTTCTTACAAAGTCTGAGCTGACAGATGGCTTGACAACGAGGTCTGACTTCTTATTGCAATTACATGGCGACAGACATTCCCCATAAGCTGAAGTAACTGAATCAGCCTATTTAAATTTTGATGAAGATATGTTCAAATTATATACACAGAGATATTACATATTTTATTAATATTAATCTTATGGAAACTATCAAAATATCAACTTAAAGATATATTAAAGAATACACAGTTTTATAAAAAAATGTTTGGAAACCACTAATCTAGCTCATGATACGTTGGAGGACTGATTGAGATAATATTTGGGATGTTAATAAAACATATCAATAAATCTAAATGACATAGATTTTTGTTAAATAAAGGGAATGTTTTGAGTTTTAAACTGCCTGAGTAATGTCTAGGGGATTATTGACCTACATGGATGGGGCAATAAAAATTAACAAAATGTTTATTAATCAACATAGCCTATGTGTTCTCATTAGTTCCATCTGCAAGGAAAGAAACATCAGAGCTCATTTTCCTTAGTGAAGGCCTGTAAGAATAGGATTACATGATAGCAATTGAGGCAGCCTACTGCCCTGAGAGCTTCCTGGGTCCTTTTCTGCCTCCAAGGAGATAGGAAGCCCACCCAAAGGGTCCATGACCTCTTGGAGAAGATGACAAAATCCATCAATTATGGTAAACATCTTTCAACACCCATGGCATTATCTCAGAAATCATAGTCTGACACTGAATGTGTTTCTGTGTATCTCTGTGTCTACCACAGGAATTGGCTCATATGTTAGACCCAAGGGCAGCTCCTCCTGTTCTAACATCACCCACACGATTTAACTAGTGGAACTACTCAATACACGTTTCTCAAAGTACAGCTCACTTTGCCTTTGAACTCACACGTGTGCTCTCCTTTTGTTAACGGAGACAGTTCTTTAACTTTCTGAGTTTAACTGATGCTGTATCCAATAGGCTTACATACGTGAATACATGACATAGATCTTTCTATGTTTTTGCTCCCTTCTTCTAGTGCAGAACCCCAGCTTTTTGCAAAGTCTTATCTTTTTTTCTTCCCCAAGAATTTATGTGGTCCTTTAGGTTGTCTCTCATTGGTTCTTTAAACATCTGACTGCTATCCACGGTGTCAGGTGACCTGGGGACTCTATCGCCACTTCTGCTAGATATCCCATGTGTCTGGATATTGGACACCACTCCTTTGCAGGTCCTGGCTGCCCTTTCTGCTTTAGAAAAGCCAGTCATGCCCAGTAAATGCTGGGCAACAGTGGTACCCTGTTCAAGCTGGCAACACTTGGCTTCTACTGGACCCTCTGCTTCTGCTGGGGTCTGCTACCCCTTGCTTCACACTTTTGCACTGAAGATCTTCAGTGCCATTGCTGGGAGTTTGCTCAGAAGCTGGGTCAGCTTTCTCCCCTTTATGTTAACTGTCTCCAGCTACCTGTACAATTTTAGAGAAATAGTACCTTGCTGTTATTTACTCTTTGTCCCCTGTTAACAGGCTGTGGGGCTGGGCCAGGATACACATTAGAGAGATAAATATGAAGCTCTCTACAAAGTTGTCCCCGATCTCCAGTACTCCCTAAGAAGGAGTTCTCCTTGTGTAGTGTCCTCAATCCTTCTTGCAAATTTTCTAACATGTAAGTTGTGGCTGTGAAACACTGACAGGCACATACTCCTGAATCTGAGTGATAGACACAAATTAGGTATAAACTGTCGGCCCCATGACATTCCTGATGAATATAGAATAGTTGATGATACATAGTACACGCTCAACAAAATTTGGGCTTCTCCCTTCACTACTTTGCTTTTCTACTACAAGTTCAAAAATATTTTAGGAAAAAAAAACTTTCAAAATGAAGCACACATGTATCTACACTATATCTAATAGCAAACATCAAATGTCAGGGGAATGTTCAGCCGTAGCTCAACAGTTAGTTTTGACAAGCCATAATATAATTCTCTTTTAAAATGATGTATGCTCACTTTTTTAATAATAGGAAAAAACATAGGCTATAATTCTAAGTAATAAAGCAGGATACAGAATTATAAATAAGTTACATGGTAAAATGCATATATAAAAAAGCCTGGATGGAAACATGTCGATTATTCACATGGTTTTCAATGAGTAGTGGCATTTTGCATGGCTGCTCTTACCTTTCTGAACTTGAGAATATCTTTCAAAAATTTCGGAAAGAAGGCACATTAGTTTTATACTGGACAATGACTAATTGAATTAAACAGACGCCCCCAAAGCAGCCTATTTGCTGGTGCTCTTCCGGAGGAGGAATTCTCCTGATGACGAGTTCTTAGGAAGTCGTTCACTACAATAATCACCTTTCTGCCAGTTTTTTTTGCTGCTGCCTGCCCCTCAGCTATCTTTGGGACAAGCACAGCAGATATTTTAAAGTCCTTTCCCCCTGAGTCCATGCTTAATTTGGAAGAGAAAGGCGCTTCTTTCTACACTGCTCAAAACTCTTGCTTCCACTAACAAGCTGGTTTTCTGAAGGACTTGCTGTTATTCCTTCACTCATGATGAGAGGTTTTCTTGATTCCCCCAGATCTCATTATTATTTCTAAACAAGTTGCTGTCACTGCGGTACAATATTTTACAATTAGAGCTTGCTTGATTTATCTTTTCCTTTTCTACAATAACTCTATTTCAATGACATTTGAATTATTCTCTGATTATAGCCACTTGTGGAAGGAAGGAGGTTTCTTCCCAATTTGATATCCAGCTCCTGAATCTAATAGATTCTATATTTTCCTCAATAAATAATTGGCAACTATAGTTGGATTGGTACAAGTTTCACTGATCTTGGTCCAATATCACAATTATACTTGGCTGTCAAATAAGATCAATGTGAGCCTGTCTGTCCACACCATAATCAAAGATCGGTTGACAGGTGACATGGTTCTCTAAGCCCATTTTTACCTCCTAAGTGCATGTAGTGAGATCTCTTCCTTTTTCCTCCCTTTTATCCTTCCTTTAAGAAACCCATTTATTTATAACGTCTTAAATCATTATGAATTTATCTTTGCCGCTCTTAGTGCTGGAGACTCAGAAACAAACAATTTTTTTTTTGGCTAAGAAAACCATATCACATCATAAAAGATTTAGATTAATATCACAGTTTTGTAGCCTAAGTTCCAAGAATGTTTAAACAATTTCACTAAGTACAATTACCAATGACATCAATTTATAAATAATGTTCTATAACCAATAATTATCATTTTATTATAAGACTGATAAAAATATCTTAGATTAGCTGTGTCCAAATAATACAATGTCTCAATCAAGTGATAACATATATTTTTGAGGTTTTCTAAAGGTTTTTAGTAGTGTAATGAGGAAAGAGCTTAAGCAAATTTTTTTGAGTTTTTGAAATTTAAGACACTTATCTCTATGGAGGTTTGCATATGGCCTGTGGGGTTAAAGCTGTGTCTGGCTTCCCAGAGAAAAGGGGCAGAAGTGAAGTAAAGTAGGGATATTGTTCTGTAGCCCACATACAAGACATAGATCTGATTCCTCACAGAAAGAAGGAAGCTTCTGGAATAAATTTAAGGTGTCTCTTTTGTCTAGAATCCATTTAAGGGTCAGAGAATAAGCAATATTTCTTTGAGACAGAGGTGAATGATACAACACACGGCTTGCTGAAAAGGATGATTCTGTTCATTTATGCATGAAATTCAGCATCACAGTGAAAATGAAAAATAACTCTGTAGTGTTATAGCAGCTTTGGTATTGTGGCTTTGGAAGCACTGGAAGACAAAGAGTATCGCATGAAGAGCAGCAGTATCTTATGCCAGCTCCCTGGGCCAATGTTATTGTCCAAAAGCATGTGCAAAATAGGGTTGTTGATTCAGGGTACAGCCAAGGGGGCCCCCAATAAAGGGATTTGGAATGGGGTCCAGAACTCAAGATGTATAGGAATTATTGGAGAGACATATAAGATGTCCTTCCCCCACAGGTGTGAGTTGGGGGAAGGGACGCATGGAGCAGGAACATACAGGGCTCTTTTGTACAGCCACAGCCTTGCAGCTAATCCATGGCATGGTCAGTTAACATATCTATAGCCTTTGGCCCGTCACTTGGGTATGTTAAATGGCGGTGGCCAGGCTTGGAGCCAGAAGGATGAAGTCACTTCCCCCCACAAGATGTAACTGGGGGGCAGGTCCCCTGAGTTACAGCACCTGCGTGGGAGCTTGAAGAAAACTGGCTCTAGGAAATGAGGCCATACCTGCCTAGACTCATGATGGAAGCCCAGTTAACTTACAATAATGTAGAAATACTGGCAGGTGTAACTGACTGTGGGAGGAGTCGGAAATAGGGGAACAGAGGAAGCTTGGTGTGGGGATTTAAACCCAGACACGGCAGCCAATGAGAGGAGAACCACCATGTAGCTTTAGTAGAGAGAGCCACACAGTTTTAGCAGAGTGAGGAACCCCTCTAGGCCAGGTAAAGGAGAATCATGTGGCTTAGCCAGAATGGGGACCCCCTGAAGCCAGTTGAAAAAGAAAACCATGCACTTTTGGCAGAGCGCAGACCCCTGCAGCTTTGGTAGAAGAGGCCCACGTGGCTTTGGAGTGCCCCCTTTGGCTGTGTGGCCTGGGAAGCAGGACAGACTTTGCCGGGAAAAACGGGTACAAAGAACTCTTGCCAGTGGACCATGAGAAGGTGGCACATGACTTGGATTAATTGGAGGTCCTGCCTGGACAGTGACACAGCTGGTGGTACCAGCCACCTGGAAAAACGGGTATGTGCTCTCTTCCTGAGTTATGGTATCTGGAGTTAGGACAGCGGGAGAAGGGAGCGCTGTGTGCATAGGTAGATACCCTAAAAGACTTTGATATTTTAATGAAGACGTTAGGTTACTACGTTAAGCCTGTATAGCATTAAATAAACATTTCCTTTCCTTTTCACAAATCTGTGGCATTGAGTGATGTCTTTCCAATTGGCAAGAGATGATTTGGCCCAGTAGGTGGTCCAGGCGGTATCAGTATACCATCCTCTGGAGTCTGGCCCCAGTGCATCTGTTCTGTAACAGTTTTTGGCATCCCTGGGTGGGCCAAATATTGCACCCCTTGGACCTCTGTTCTGTAATGTTGTGATTCTCAAAAATACCTGGTGATGCTTTGTCTTCAGAGACATTGGAAATCTTCAGGACATTGGAAATCTGACATAAAGGTCTCATTTTTGTCTGTAGATTCCTGAGCATGGTGGACATTAATCTTACACAAATACCTAGCGAAAACTTGATTTGTTTGGTCTTCATAGTCCTGTAAGGAATTCCATTGTCAATGTCATTGACATTATTCTAATGTCAATATAAATAAATGATATATTAGAAAGGTCAGTCAATCTCCTTTTCTCACCTAGCCAGCATGGGGCTGGGTCTGAAACCCGGTCCTTTAATTGCAGATCTCCAGTGTGTTCATCGATTGGATCCTTACTTGAAAGCTTTATCTTAGTGCAAGACAAAGATGCTATATCTTTAACTTCTAGGATTACCTCTAGGATTTATTCAGGTCTATTTCCTTTATTCTCCATGTAAAGAGTAGCAGTCATGGTTGTCATGTAGGTAAAACATTGAGACGTTGTCAAAGTCACACCAAGAAACCAATTAAATGTGGGGAAGTGAGGAATTACATGTGCAGTGTAGCTGAAACATAAGACACTTGACAGTCACTCCTGTTTGGCATCATGCTTCACGGACCCTAGTAGAGAACTTTTCTCTGTTTCATTGTGGCGCCTCTGATTTTCAGGACCTGCCTCACTGCCAACTCCTGTGAGCTTGAATCTCTGAGGAAACATTCAAGCCAAATCTTTTACTTCCTACAGATATAGCAATTCCACAGATTTAAAAAAGTATAATTATATGATGCTGAGCCAGTGCCAGAAATTACTTGTCATTGTGAGATAATTTAATCGTGTCCTATTTCAGGTTGTCTGGTTTGGAGTAGACAAATTGTAATTTTAATTTTTTTATTTTTTAAAAATATATTTTTTATTTATCTTTAGAGGGGAAGGGAAGGAGAGAATGAGAGACATATCAATGTATGGTTGCTCCTCGTGAGTCCCCTGCTGGGAACTGGCCTGCAACCCAGGCATGTGCCCTGACTGGGAATTGAACCTCGATCCTGTGGTTTGCAGGCACGCGCTCAATCCACTGAGCTACACCAGCCAGGTTATTTTTTATTTTTTAATTAAATGTACTGAAGTGGGATTGCTTTATAGGATCACATAGGTTTTGAGGGTACTTTTCTATAATTCATTGTGTGCCTGCCAGTTTCATTGACTATTGACCAACTTATTAAAGATATCACCTGCAATTTTCAGAACATTTGAGGAAATATTTAAACCATTTTCATTAAAAGTTCTATATCTAGAGAGTAGCAGCATCTTACAGTTGCCAAATGTTTACAAGGAGCTCTCATGAGAAAACATTTCTCCCCATTCAAAGAATAAAACAATTAAGAATGCAGTTATAGAACATGTCAAGTTAGATATGCAGTAGATGTTCATATTTATAAATCCATGAAATATATTTGGTTGAAGAGATTATCTATAGATTCTTAGTGGAAAATCATTGTCTGTGTTGTGGGAATTCCAGATACAGATGAAGAAACTCATGGACTCTGGTAGAATTCAGATTCATTTCTGTGTGGGACAATTGTTAAATCTGTGCCTAGGTGGAAAGGGATTGAATATCCCAGTCAGTGCCAACTTGAATTCTAGTAACCACAGCTTAATTAAAGTTCATGAACTTTTACAAGAGATAACACTAAAATTAACTTTCTTGTTTCTTCTTTGCTTGAAATTGGAGTAGATGGAATTCTAGAGGAAGGGCAAGTCCTGTGCAACACAAACATCCTTCATGCAAAATACAGCCGTAGATAATCGGTAGAGATTTACAAAAGGAATACTAATCTTAAGGTTATTCTCCAAACAACAACAACAACAACAAAATCTCCATTTATACCTTGGAAAACTCTAGAAGCTGTACAACTCGACATTGCCTCAGGTCTGCCCTTGTACATCTCCCAGTAGGAGGGTTTCTTCATTAATTCCTTTCCCTTCCCTCTGACTCGGGGGAGGTATCTGTTGTTTCAGCAGTTTTAATAATTCCCAAAGCCGTCCTTAATACAAAGTAAAAGGAATCGCGGGGCAGGTAGTGCACTGTGTACTTCTTCAGAATGAAGCAACAAAGTGTCGTTTTCTACCTGAGGTGTCACAGATCTGTCACCATGCTTTTTGTGTGACAGAAATTTTCTGAATTTGGAAGGATGGAAAAAAAAAACACTTTAGAAACCTTCAAGTGTAATTACTGAAGTATTCACAGATTCAAGAAACAGTAATGCTCTTAGAAGTGAGAACAATACGAATGAGTTGAAATACAGTTTGCCATCACTGGAAAAATGTGTGGTATTTCTTACATGCACTTTCATAACTTGTAAAATAACGAATAATCTTTGAAAACAGTGAAAAGCCCCAACTGAGTAAAAAGTTCATAATATCATCATCTAGAAGGAAATATATATATATAGCATTTTCTAGTTTGTCCTTGATCTTTTCCTCTTGTACCTCCAGGTAGATAAGATTCTTTGTTCAGTGGCTTGAATGTAAATAAACTAAACTGATATATATTGCGCACGTTGTTTTCTATACTATTTTTTCTTATTTACATGAGAAGGACCTCATAATGAAAATTATCTGATCACATGATTTTAGGTGGATGCTTAGTACATACATGTGTGTACACACATATTCTAGCAATTCTATACTGTTGTACCTTTAGAGATTTCCAATCTGCATAGTAAAATAAACCTATTAGGTATCCTTTCTTTCTCGGATGCTGAAAGGCTTTTTATACATTTTAAATTTGAATATTATAGTAAGTCAAACAGAAATTCAGCAATGCTGAATTTGGGTAGGAATGCCCCAAGAATATTTTTACTATCAATTTGTGTCTTCTATCGGTCCCTAGTGACTGATTGATTATTTGGTGATCTCCTTAGACATAAACTCCTGTAGGTCATGGACTGTCTTTTTAGTTCACCACTGTATCAAAACCAGCCCCCACAGTGTATGTCTCATTGCAAGGGCTCAATGTTTATTACTGATAGAGTGAGAAAAACATAGACTAAGTTTTCTGGGATAATAACAAGTAAAATAATACAAGAATTTTCAAAGGTAAAATCACATGTATTAAGATCTATTTTTAGACATTATATTGTTTTAAATACATATTATTTTAACACAAGTCAGTGATGTATTATTATAATTCATTTTATAGGTGAAGAAAGATAATCAAGCCAGTAAAGGACTTGTCCAACTTTACAGAAACACCAAATAGCAGAGTCATGATGTAACATGCAGTTATCTATTTCAAAGTTCATGTTCTAAATGAAAAGACTGTACCAACAGTTTGTAATTGTTGAGCATTCTTATTCTAAAGTGTTTTCAAAGTGCCAAACGATTGATATTACTTACAAAATGGTTCTACATGCAAATAACTTTAATAAACAACTAATTAAGTGAAGTTAGACACAATTTTCTCTTGGGGAACCTAGGAGGAACTTCCTAGTGTGTTTAGTAAAACATCATCCCTCTTCCTCGTGCTCTTACCTCCTTGGTCCCTCAGATTCCTCCTTTTCAAGATGTGCTGTAGTGGCACCGTGACACGTCTTACTGAATTTACATCCCCTGGGAGATACGTTCTTCCTTTTGCAAGACTGGAGAGTTAACAAAAGCAAAAAAAAGTATTAGGTTTATTTGTCTATGTTGCATTTCGTCTCTCTCCTTATGTAATCTCTTAAAACTTCTTTCACCAGAACATGAGGATACATAATTTAAGACTCTAACCCCAGTTATGACTACACATGAGGCCTGCCTACAATTCCAATGGGTATCTCTACAGTTTTTCATTAGCATTAATACATTAGAATCACCACATTTACATAAGATAAAACCTATAGTCAAATGGGTTGAATAGCAGAAACAGCAAGTGTACACATCATATCTCAAATCAACATGTTTGGGTTTGCTTTTTCTCATATAGGTCAGGGGATGAATATCAATGCCTCTCGAGGAACTAGTCACACGTAAGAAGTTTCCCCCTCGGCAGTGTAAAAAGCATGAGCAGTCAATGTCTCATGTTACTTGCCTCTACTCCAGGGCTTTAGGTTGCCCCTGTACTATCTTTGACATTTTCAGGTTCACTCTAATGAATCCTCTGGATTTATCTCAGTTAAGAGCCTTTACCAACAAGTGTTAATCAACACAACTGGCCTAGGAGATGTCTTGGTAAAGAAATATCAGCGATATATACAACGTAACCAATAGACCTAGACAAGACAATCAATAGACCATTGCAAGCACATACCTTGAGATTAAAATTTGGTAGCTTCTATCTTGTCTTTATCTCCAAAAGCTGTGTTTGTGTGGCGGGAGGGTGGGGGTAATAAATAGAAAGGTTTAGTCCGGATAGCTTAGATAATTCTATACTGAGTTAAGTTTTATTAGGTAATCCTATAAAAATACATTGTTTGAACCAGCTCCTTGTTCTTGGTTTCCATACATGACTGTTTAGCTAATGGAGCGAATGGAAGCATAAGTTGCTGTTGGTCGGTCGACTCTTAGATCTCTCTAGTTTGACCTTCATACTTCTGCTGCTCTGAAAAGACACTGCAAAGGCAGTTTTGGGACTAAAGTAACCCCTCTTGGAGGACTTCATTATTTTGTAAATGGGCTAGGCTAGGACTACCTTCACCTTCTCTCAGAGGAAGGTTTCAGGTGGGTGACTCACACCAGCCTCTCTAAGCAACTAGGTAAATCTTCTGTTGCTGAGAATTGTGCTGGTCTCTTCTCTCAGACTTGCCAGGGGGCAATACCTTTGAAAATGAACTTGACGCCCTGAAATAATAGCTCCAAGGCATCATTCACTTCAAAGCCTCCATATGAATGTGTCATTACCTGTCTCCTCCTCCAGACTATGATGTCTTTGTTACATCCTTTTCTGGCACCTATGACAGTGCTTGACAGTAAGCATACACTCTTTTGAGTAGTCTGTGAACACTCCTTTGCATCCCTGTATATGTTTCCCTGGAAACATTATGAATGCTTTAAATATTTAAATATATTATATAGTGTGGTCTTTAACTAAATGATCTTTTCTATTGTTATTCAAGTATAATTGTCTCCATGTTCCCCCCACCCCCAACCCCACCCCACCCATCTCTGTCTTGCACTCTTGAACCCACCCCCTCTGGCTTTGTCCATAGGTCCTTTGTTTTAATAGTACACAAATGATATAAAGAAAGCTTAGGGCAATCCCACTACTGGGATTATACCCTAACTAAATTTTCTTAATACTATTTGTGTGACATTAAAATATTATTATGCTTCTTTATTTCTGTATTGTCATATATATCATTAAACTCTTAGTTACGAACTGTTATTTACTTGGTATACCTTGTTCTTCAAAATAGATTGTAAGGTTTTTATGGGCAGGGTCAGATATTTACACTTCACTTTCTTCCACCATTTGACTAGTACCTTGTTAAGTCCATAGCAGGATTTGTATTTGGTAATTGACTTTTTGACCAGAGTAATAGAATGTCTTTCATTTTTTTCATAAATATAAATACCATCCACATTATCTGTATTTCTAGAATAACTAAGATTCTTTTAAGTTTGTTTGTGTGGTATGAACATCTATCTTAAGTTTCCCAAATCTTAATCTTTTTCACTGAAACAAAGTAGCCATAGATAAAAAGCCATTTTTTCTGCTAAACATTGCCAATTTGTTTATTACAGAAAAATATTGGTAATTATCTTTGTTTTTGTAAAATATCTCAGTGGCAACAATGTTATTTTGTGATTACATATAAATCTATCATAAATACTGAAATGTGAAGGCTTTAATATTTTTCTAATTTGCTTCCCTAATTATGGTAAACATCATTAGCTGCGAATTCACATACTCAGACCTTTAAAACAATTATATAGGAACAAGTTTCATTTTTATTTTGCCATTACTTATCAAGAACCAATATGGTGAGTGAAGATAAACAGGTGTGCATGCAATTTTATAGACTGTATCTATGTTATGAAAGAACAAGTATTTTAAGGGGTCTTAGAGGATTCAGTTGTACTTTATGTGTGCAGAGGACAAATACTACCTATACACAAAAGAACGAAGAGCTGGAATGAAAACAAAAGAGAAGGACTAGGAGCAGCCAAAATAAAAGTCACACATTTCGCATTCATAATTTACCCTTTAAGATAATCATACCGGGTCTATTCACGCAATTTAAAAGGCACTGTTGTGTCAGGTCCCAGTCACACTAAACAAAGACTATCACGGCACAATGGGCAGGAGTGCCAACAGAAGCAGATGAATCAACAGACAGAAAGAGATTCCAGCTGGCAGGCAGTCGCCCAGTTGGGAAATCACAATACAAGAAAAGGCACGCACGTGATTCCCAGAGTGATCAGGTACTATGGATTTAGGAAAAAACATGTAGATATAATACCTAGGCCTTAATTTGGTAAAATATCATATATTTGCCTAATGGAGGCAATCACTAAAGATATGATTTTACATTTTGTAAAAATATTTTATTATTTGTTCAGGGCCAATGGTCACCGTGGGTTCCAACTGAGTATTTCCCTACCAGTTTTTGAAAAGTCTTTAGCATTGCCGCTGAATGCATTAACTCTTATAATCTTTATGTAAAATCTCAACTACCGTTTTGCTTTCTGGGCCAAATGAAAATACATATTAAGCAGATTATCTTTGTCTTCATGCTTAGTTTTTCAAATATCACATAGGATGGCAGAATCTGTTCTAACCCAAGAAGAGGGAGTCTGCTCCTGTATGCGTTGTATAAGAGATAGATGGATGCTCTCCAAAGACTTGTGCTATCATTACACTAGCAGGATGTTTGCTAAGGGCTGGCTGCTCGGCCAAGAACTGCAATCTGCAATCCCCTGTCGCTGCTTTCTTTCAATACTTTTCCTCTCTCTTCCTGACACCCTCCCCCCATCTAGCGCACTCATTTGTGTTACTCCCAGGCTGAAATGTAAGCAAGTCACCATATTTCCATCCCTTATTCACGTAACCAAGTACAATAGAAGCATTAGTGCATATGTGAGGCGCAGATAGAAAGAGCCTGGATCCCTAAATCTCCACGTGGAAAATGGACTGCCACCCAGAAATGGAAGCACTGCACTATTACGTGTGAGCGAGGAATATATTCTATTGTGTCAACACAGTAAGTTTGGAATTTACTCCACAACCTCTAAGATTTACTAGTTAAAGTACTAGTGTATAACTAATACTAATTCCATTTAATTAGATAGCAAACCTTATTTAGAAGCTGCCAGTGGGCTTCTTGCAAGCAATTTGCTAGGACAAAGGTATATGCCCACATCCAGGAGAAGATAAAAAGGGTTTAAAACTTAGGTATTTTGCATGAGAAAATAGGCTAGGGATAACTCATTTCTAATAACCTGGGTAGCTCTAACCCCTCCAATGTCAAGTTTAGTGTAACCTTGTTTTGGGGATACAGCACATTCCAGATTTTCATTATCCTGCTCAGCATCTCCCCAGTTGCAATCACTAGAAAAAAATGAGAATAAGCTATAGAACATCTTCTTCATATTAACCTTTATTTTCCTGCATACCTGATCAAATCAACCCTGATTTTTTTAACTTTCACAAGCCCTAACACTTTATCCCCCCTCATTAAAAATGTCAGATATTGTTCCAAGTCTCTCATTCCCTAGCTGTGATTTCATGCATGTTATGAAAGTTCTCAGGATTTTGTTCTCACCTACCAAATGTGAGCATTTGATCAAATTATCTCTAGATTTACTTCCAGCTACAAGCAATAAATAGTATATGTATGTGTACATAGAAAGTATATAAAATATCACCTCCCATCCATGAATGTCATCTAGCTATGTAGTTGGAATACTTTCTGCTCTGAGTATTCTTGGATAATTATGTAGTTGGTTCTTATTTCTTTTCTTTAACACCCTACTCTACCTAAATCAGAGGCAATTGTTAAACTTTCATGGCATTCACATGTGCATTTCCAACAACATAAAGTGTTAATCATGATTAAGAACAAGATTGTGAGCCTACACACATCCCGCCAGGCTCCTCACACACTTATTTGTTGGGAGTATTTGCTCTTCCATTTGTTTTAGAGGAGAACATTTTCAGAAGGACTGAATAAAGTTATTTACTTTATCATACAAAGTTTAAATTATGTTAAGGCTCAACCCAAATGTTAAATAACCAGAACATCTTGTTCTCCAAGCAACAATATACATATATATATATATATACATATATATATATATATATATATATATATATATTTCTTAATTTGTAATTGATTTTCAGTTTGTACTACTTGGACCTATTAACAGTAGTCTCTCTAGAAACACTTTGCCCTGGAATATTTTGAGCAACTGAGACAAGCAAAGTTCAGCATCATATTTAATGAATAACTCTGCTGAAACTGAAGTAGCCACCCAAGGTAAATTATTGTTACCTCATCCAGAATAGCACATGATAGTTTGGGTCAACAGACTTTCCTTGAAAACTCTGAGTGAAGGAAGAGCAAAGTGGGAATAAATACAAAGAAATAAGCATGAAAAAGTATGAAATGGCTGAGTATTTTCTTTCAACTATAAAATACTGCATTATTCAATAACTTCTCTCAGGCTGTTGATTGAAATGGCATGACAACATTCTATCCGTACTCATACCTCCAATGAGATTTGCAAGCATTAGCTCTAGGATGTGTGAAAGGCCATCTATTTGAGAAAATTTTGTGCAAATTGCTCCCATTTTATAAATGGAATTGAGTTTTGTTGAATGGAGTCCTGGAGATTAATTAGATGAAAAAGCATGTAATGTGCCAGCAGTCCTAGAAAGTGAACATTTTTGCTCTTATTGATGATTTTTAAATCCCTTTCATTTCGCACTCAGCAAAGAGTAACAATATTATTAGCAAGTTAAGCCACCAATAATTAAATTTATACGGTGAAAAACAGAAAAACATACCACATTACAATTTATCATGTGAGAATTTCAATGCTAAAACATGTACAATTTAATCAATACATATACTTCTCTTGGCTCAATCAAAATATTTGGTTTTGATTAGCTATTGTAAAACCTGAAGACAGCATGAAGAAAGTGAGAGCTGCCTCAGAATCTCATCTCTATCATTGCCCCACTCTGTGATTTTGGGGTTATGACAATGAAGCCAATTTTTATATTAAATATTCACCATATCCCAGACACTATACACTGTAATTACATTATCTTATTTAATACTTACTGTCATCTGATACAATGGCTACTACTACTAGATCCATTTTAAAGATTAGAAATGATTGATTGTCATTAGTTTCTGTGGGCTATCAATCAACAAAAAGAAAAATGTGCATGAATTTAACTTCATGTTATTATCCAAAGTCATTTTCTCAAAAGAACCCTCAACTACATAATATGTAAATAAGATTTCCCTTTTCTATCATTTTCCTATATTCCTTTAAGCTGCTTTATTTTTCTTCATTGCACTTAGCATCACTTCATTTTCAGTGATTGGCTCTTCTCACTATAAAAATATAAGCTAAATGAGGTCTTATTAGTTTTCTTTTTGCTATATTCCCTGAACCTGGAATATCGCCTTAATGTTAAGATATCAATATATGTTTATTAATAAAAGCAGTATATTTTCTGGTTTACCAAGTAAAAAAATACTATCACAATCTATTACTATAAAATTGTTGATCATAACAATTAGTGATGAAAAATTCTGAAAGGCCTAAGAAAACATTTTGGAATTATAAACACTTGGCTTTTCTGCTGTTGGTGGTGATGGTCATGAGTGTAAATATGTCATAACTTACTAAATTGTATACTTAAAATGTGTTATTGATTGTATGTCAGTTATAACTCACTGTAAATGTTAAAAATAGGTCTAGAGCCCTAGATGGCATAGCTCAGTGGATTGAGTGCAGACTGTGAACCAAAGGTTCATAGGTTTGATTCCCAGTCAGGGCACATGCCTGGGTTGTGGGCCAGGTCTCCAGTGGGGGCCATGTGAGAGGCAACCACAGACTGATGTTTCTCTAACTCTCTTTCTCCCTCCCTTCTCCTCTCTAAAAATAAATAAATAAAATCTTTAAAAATAATAGGGCTAAAAAATATTGCAGAACAAAAGATTGAATGAATTAATTTACTTTGGGAAATAATTAGCAAATGTTTTTGATTATATATGTCCCTCATTACCAAATAATCTACTCTAATATACTGGCATTTGAGATCCTGTGGATTAAATAACAAAGTCTGTAAAATCATGATTCCAACCCAGGGACTTCGCTTCAATGTCAGTGAGCTTAACTGTTAAATGGCAAAATATTTCATCTACATGCTTCAATTTCATTTTATATACTATAGGTTATGCTAAATAATATGAAGTATCCTGAAAGTGCTCTAGACACCAGCTTTTCTTCATGCTCTGAGTTGCTAGGAATCCATCACATTATGAGACTAAGGCTTTCATGCTATGTGTTAGAAGAAAGAACAGTGCTTTATAGTGAAAGTGTAAATGAGATCTTTTTTCCTTTTTATTGAATTTATATGAATTTGTACTTGTTATTCCCTTGTGCATTAGGTTTACACTCCTTGTTGTCACTATTATTAATTTTGTAATTGTAGTAGTTCATGAGATAGATTATCCCAAGCAGAATATTTAAAAATCACTCTTATTTGATTTTAGAATACTCTGGAAACAAAGGAAATCAGTTTTGATTAAAAAGGAAATCCACTATGTGTCTAAGCAAACAGAGAATTCCTAATCTAATGTGGGGCTTATTGAGTTAATTGATGAAGATACAATGAGGAAGTCTTAGGATATCTAAAGCATGTTTAAGACTTTATTAAAAAGAGTCAAGAACAAACAATGCACAATTTTTCACATTTCTGGATTCTGTAAATATACCTTTGGAATCATTCATTAAGTTTTAAATAAAGAATAAATGAGAATTTTATTTTATTTCATACACAATGCTAGGCACTGAGAATACACACATGTACTTATGTTACACATGAAAGTGCACTAACATTGTTTTCTATCTTGCTTTTTTTAAAGATTATTTTATACTGGTGTGTAAAGGAATTACCTCATTCAACTTTTAATCTAAGTATTATTTAATTATATATCTACATCTAGTATGTATATATAACATAAAGCATTCAAATAATTTCTGTTGGTGGATGCTTTCGTTGTTTTCAAACTTTTTTTTACAAATAAATGCATATCTGCTATATAGAAATAATATATAGTTTTATACATAGATAATTGAATGTAGATGAATATTTTTAGGGTAAATATGCAGAGGTGACACCCTGCCAAGCTGCCCTCTATACTTACGCATGGATTTAGACTACCTTGTGAAATGTATGGAGTGTTGGTTTTTTCTAGTACATACTGTTGGCCAGAGCACATTTCCAAACGTAGACCTTTACCTGTCTCCTAGGCTAAACAGATTCCTTCATGGAGTTTCAATTTGCATTTAATTCACAGCAAGAGAGATTGAACATCATTTCAACAAGAACCATTTGTACTTTGCTTTCTGTAAATTATCTCTTCAATAGGTTGTCATTTTTTCTTTTGGGTCTTTTGTAGTTTTCTTATATTTGCAAGATCACTTTATATTCTCAGGATCATTTTATATTCTCAATACTGAAGCATAATAACAAAGGTGTTTTCATATAAAACATGCAAAGGAATATTACTATGGTGTTTTATTGTTGCTTAAGAAACATTTATTATAAAGTGAGTTTCTAGATGTGTTTCTGTTCATTTTGGATATTTTCATACTTTTTAATTTTTTTATGAAGCATTTCTTGAATGGACCATTACTATATTTTCTAATTATTAAGATTCATGGCATATTTAAATACCTGATAGTGCTGGTACATCTGTATTATTTTCTTTTATTCTATTTCAGTTTTCATGCTATTTGTCTTATAATACATCTAAATAAAATTCTTTAGTTTTGAGGCAGGATATTAATTAAGAAGCCAGGAAAATTCCTCAGCAAATGAGTGGAGAAACTGAGACATGTAGCTGATTTCAAAGTGGCCTCATCCAGAACCTGGCTCACCTGCCTCCGTCTTCCTTTCATGACCATTCCATTCCCTAGGGAATGCATGAGTTGCATTTCTTGTTAAGACAAAGAATTGCTGAGAAATAATGTACTGAAAATCTTCTAAGCAAATTCCATTGCTGCTGTGGATCCTCATGATAAGCATAAACATTTGATTGGAGTTAGGCTTCATTGGTGGTTTCATATATATGTGAATCATATATATATATGCTTCATGTATATATGTGTATATAGATATATGTGTACATCTATATATATATATTCATTCTTACACTCATGTGTCATTTTCACTGTGACCATTCATTGTGACCGAATTGCAGGCATTTTATTTACAGTGAAGTCAGAGTCCCATTAATTTGCTAGTGAACTGATACTGACTTTATCTTCTGTAAGCTGGGATTGTTTCAGGAGTCATTGTTACCTCATTCTCAAAATGAGCTTCGATAAATTTTCTGTGCTGCAGATATTGCAAAAAAAATCAATTAAAATGTAGTAATTGGTTTAATAGCACCTTGTTTTAAGTTACTAGCCTGGCTTGAGGCCAAGTACTCCTTATCCTCCTGAGAACTAATTATATGCTTTTAGGCAGATAGACCACCCCACCCACCCCTGGTGCAGGTGAATGAAGAGACGCATAGGGAGAAACAGTAGGTCTGTGTTTCCTAGCACCACCTCAGGTGCTAGGATTTTGTTTCTAGAGTATGACTCAATTATGTAGATATTTTGGAAAGCCTGTTGAATATAAATGTGAGAAAATAGTTGGATAAGGTTTTGTTTTTCCCCCCAAAGTGTCTGATTTCTCGTGTGTATAGTCAGAGCAATTATCTAGATAATTACAGTCCTGTTGACTTCTCCTTAAAGTGTCTTATCTTAGCCTCCTGACAATTCCTTTCTGTCAAGCATGCTACCTGGTGAGCAGAGAAAGTTAGTAATATAGAATAGAAAAAAGGCCTATAAACATGATTTAATTTTTACTTCTGTTACCTGTCCATTTGAAGATTCCACGTGGCAGTTCGTAGAGTCAATGCTTTTCCTAAAGTGCCTGTTGAGGCTAAAGTAAGCGGTATTCCTAGTAAAGATCAGCATCATTTGGGACCAGAAATAAACTTTTGGTGCTCAACATTGGACTTCAGAACCAGCCTCACCCAGTTTTGAAATATTTTTCGGTGAGTTTTTTGCCTCCCTCTTCATAATTGAAGAAAATGTGTAATAAAGAAAACTCAATAACACCCGCTGTAACCGATAACTGGATGGGTGCTAAACTACAAATGGGGCGTAAAGCCTGTGAAGGGAGGTCAGGGGCCTGAGGTCACAGATCTGACTGAGCAGCTCAGTCAGATCACAACCCTATGAGTTCATAAGTATTATTTAATTCTTCCGTTTTCTCTTCTGTGCAGTGGAGAACAAAGTCTACTCTAGTGGACATTTTTGAGGATTAAGTGAAACATTTGTAAAGCACCTAGAATTACCTCTGGCTCATAGATGTGCTTGTATTTTTTTTCTCACAGTCTCACAATAAAAAAAGGAATAGAAAATCTATTATCTGTGGGTGGGATTGCAGACTGGTACAACCACTATGGAAAACAGAATGGAACTTTCTCAGAAAACTAAAAATGAATGTGCCTTTTGACCCAGCAATTCCACTATTAGGAGTATATCCTAAGAACCCTGAAACACCAATCCAAAAGAACCTATGCACCCCGATGTTCATAGCAGCACAATTTACGATAGCCAAGAGTTGGAAGCAACCTAGATGCCCATCGGTAAATGACTGGATCAAAAAGCTATGGTACATTTACACAATGGAATTCTATGCTGCAAGAAGGAAGAAGGAACTCCTACCTTTTGCAACATCATGGATGGAACTGGAGAGCATTATGTTGAGCAAAATAAGCCAGGCAGTGAAGGACAAATACCATATGATCTCACCTTTAACAGGAATCTAAACAACAAAACAAACAAGCAAGCAAATATGACCAATGACACTCAAATACAGAACAGGCTGACAGGGTCCCCAGGGGAGAAGGGAGAGAATCACAGGGGGAAAGGGGATGGACTCACATGAATAAGTATAAAGGACACATGGTTAATAATTAAGGTGGGGGTCGGAAATGGGAGGGAAGTGGGGAGCACTGGGCGGGGGCAGGGCTGGGAATATAAAACAGAAAACTGTACTTGAATAAGAATTAAATAAAAATAAATAAATAAATGTCTAATTACTATGCTGTACACCTGAAACTAATGTAATGCTGTAGGTCAACTCTAACTGAAAAATAAATTAAAATAAATAAATTTCAAAAAAACAGTTCAGACATATTAAAGTAAGTTCTTTTAGTAATAATCCTAAAATTTTAACTTTCATTGAGAATGGATTTTCCAATTTCAAATTTTAAAACCCAAATCATAGTTATATACTGAATTAAAACGCAATCTGGTCTGAAGACATATAGAAGGATGTAAGTCAAGGATAGAACAATGTTAATGGAATTTGACAAGTAAATTATTAACTTGTCATTCTTCTTTAAAAAGAATAATGTTTACATATTTTGCTGACCAGTCAGATACAACCCTTTCTTTCTGTGCAAACACCTCACAATTTGGCTGTAACAAAAGCATGAGTCTGGGTGCTGCTGTTTTGCTTTTGTACTAAAGTGCAATTGGATTTAGAAAATACAATGATTTGAATTATTCAACACCACAGATGTCCTCAGATTTTCAAAACTGTTATAGTTCAAAGACCCAAACAGAGTGAAAAAGAGACCTCAGGTTTCAAAGACATTGCAACGATAAGTCCCAAATATGTAATAGGCAGATAACAGGAAATGAGTGTGATGGACACGTGATAGCTGGCATATGACAAGAGAGAATCTGAGAAATGAGTTCCGTCAAAATGAAAGATGAAAAATGTAATACATTTTTCATTATCTATTTTTGTTTTGACAATTGGATGGAAAAGGCTACCATCTTCTTGGTTATTTCAGGATGCAGTTGCTAGATATTCATCTCTAGTGCGATACTGCCATTCCTTTTGCAATAATATAGAGGGTACTGTAGGCTAAGAGTTAAGAATGCAAGATATTGAATGAGGATGACAAGCTCTATTTAAAGCCATTTATTTCATTTTTGGCTGCTTGACATGAGTTGAAAGTGACTGTTTATTTCTTTATTTGTTTTAGTTTTTATATCTGCAAATGGAGGATGCCTACCTCAGGTGGAACCACTGTCTTATGATTAATATAAAATGACAAGTAAAACACTTAAAGTCTTTTTTTAATTCAGTACCAGGTAGACAGTATGAGGTCCATAAGTAATTAAATTATTGTTACTCTTTACTGAATTTTTACTATGTACGAGATACCATAGCTAACATCTTATATTATTTGCATCATTTAACAAGTACATCTTTTACTTGGTAGAAGATAATTAGTATTTTTTAAGAGAAGGAAACCAAAAGCCAGACAATGTACATATTTTGCCCAAGTGTACCCAGAAGTGGTAAAATGTTACACCACTATTCATGAAAGTTATTGAACATAATGCTTTCTGACCTTCAAGTCTTAGCAGTACCATTTTCTTTTCCCCCCTCTGACCTTGCTGTAATTCTGTGCTGTCTGTCTCATTTTAAAGACTTACTGCTTTTTCTTCAGTCATTATTACAAATTATTTAAAACTACTTTACAAGATAGTTTTATGGAGGTTTCAATGCGTTTGTCTTCTCCAGACACTTCACTGATTAGCCTAAAGAGAGAAAATGGATCATAAAATAGTTACATTGCCATTTCACCTAGGACAGAACCAACACACAAGGGCATTATTACAGCTGCTAAATAAACAGCAAAGTAATACAGCATAGCCTATATTTTGTTACACTATAATTCATATTAGAATTTCTACTTAGTGCATCATTTAAACTTTAGTGTCTGGACTATCTAAGGAAGTGAGGAAACAATTCTCATTTAACTAAATAAGGAAATAGCCACAATTAATTTTAAATTGTGTTACTTCATTCAAGACTTTCTAATGAAAGAATTGTTTATAAAATGTCTTCTTCCATTAAAAAAATTTCATTTTCCAATGGCTTGCACATAATTCTTTCTATATAACTGAAACTTCTGGAAATAGAAAATGAACTCTTGCATCAACAACAATTGTTCTTGTTCAGGTAAAATAATTCAGATTTACAGTGAGATTGATTAACATCTTGTGTTGCAGTTTTCTCCCTATATTGAGATTGACTTATATAAAGCTCTGGCAATAAAAAATAGAGAAAGCAGGGTCTTTGACCTAATCAGCTCAATTTCAGATTTGGGTTCTGCCACCTACGTAAGGCTACTCTTTCTTACAGAGAGCTGTCACAGTAATTGGACTCCAGTAATTTTGGAGGAAGCCAGATTACACATCTACACCAGCTGTAGATCATGTATACCAGCAAAGAATCACATGCATAAGAATTACAGGCAATAAAAATACACGCATTCATACTTGTGTGTTTGTGTGAAAAGTTCTCTTTATTTTTGTTTTTTTATTTTGTGTACAATATATCTTTTTAATTAAGTGTATTGGGTGACACTAGTTAACAAAATATACAGGTTTCAGGTACACAATTCCACAAGAATTATCTGTACACTGTGTTGTGTGTTTACCACCCTGAATTAAGTCTCCTTCCATCACCTTTACCCCCCATACCCTCCCCCAACTTTTCCTACTCTTTCCTCCTCCTCCTCAGTCAGTTATCACACTGTTGTCCATGTCCATGAGATTTCCCTCTCTTTTTTTCTTTTTTGGCTCAATCCCTCCACCCTCCCTCCCAGTCTCCCCATTGGGCAGCTGTCAGCTTGCTCTCTATCTATCAATGTATTCCCGTTTTGCTTGTTATTTATTTTTGTTCATTAGATTCCACGTATGAGTAAAATTATATTGTACTTGTCTTTCTCTGCCTAGTATATTTCACTTAGCATAATGCTTTCCAGGTCTAGCCATATTGTTAAAAAGGGTAAAATTTCCTTCTTTTTTTATGGCCGAGTAGTATTTCGTTGTATGTACTACAACTTTTTTATCCACTCATCTACTGATGGACACTTGGGCTCAGAAAAGTTCTCTTTAAATAGCTACTTTCTAATCAACTAATTAGCAAACATTTATGTAGTACATGCTCTATAAAAAATTCTGATAAATACCGTGGGAGACACAGACACATTTATAACATAGTTATTGCAATATAAACTTAAACTAAAGGTCCTAAAACTTGGATAAACTATATAAAGACTTAAAACATATTACAATTTTTAAATTAAAGCTGTAGCATTTAGAGTTATTAATTTCCTAGTAAACAATATCAACGCACTTCAGTAAGTGCTCAAAAAAGGGAAGACTTTTCAGCAGTCTTTTATGGAGAAGGCCTGAGTTATTGCCCCTTGTCTTGGCTATAGGCACATCTTTCTAGATATTGCTTGTATTATTCTCAATGCATGCTGTTTCCCTGCTGTAAATGAACGTTTTTATTCTTTTATTGTCTCTTTTCTTTTGGTGGGTGATGGTCCTGCCATTCTTCTCTGCCTGTCTCCGTGAATTCAACACCTTTCTAGCTCTCCAGTGGTGGGACCATCACTGATAGGCTGGTTTTGCTTTGCACAATGCCCATTCTATAAGGCCAGGTAGACACTTTTTTTTCTTTTTTCTCTAAATTACATACTTCCCTTTGAGAGTGAAATAATTCACTGGCCCTGAGCTAAATGATCTGGTGTCAGACATATTTTCCTCATCATGTTTTTAAAATCATACTAAGACCAAGCAAAACTGAGACAGACTTATAGAGAGCAGGCTGACAGCTGTTGGGAGACAGGTGCTTGGTGCAGGGTGTTGAGGGTCGAGTGAAAAAAAGAAGAGAGAAAAATACTTATGGGCATGGACAACAGAGTGGTGACTGATGGGGAGAAGGACATTGGAGGGGGTGGAGTAGGGTCATAGGGGGAAAAATGATAACGGATGAACACTTGACTGGGGTGGTGAACACACAATACAATGTACAGATGTGTTGTGGAATTGTGCACCTAAGACTTCGAGAATTTTGTTAACCAGTGCCACCTCAGTAAATTCAGTAAGATAGAAAAAAAGAACAAGCAAAATTAAGGTAGCTACTTGATCCAGAAACTAAACTTCTGGAAGGTCAGACTCAGTCCAGTAACCAGTTTATTATTTAAGAATAATGACTAACAGCTTTTACATCAAACATTGCTTTTCAAGACTTTCATCCAACTTTGCCCGTCAATTAATGTTACTCTAGTCCAACCATTTCTCCACTTTCTAAGATACACATTAAAATCATTGAGCTCTGGGTTGAATATATATATACACATTATATGGTTATATAAAATATTTTCTATTAATTTGTTATAAAATTATGTACTATACAATTTTATATAAATTATATATATATAACATTTTTGAGATACTAATAAGACTGCCAAGTCAGTGTTGTCCATTACTATGGTAGACCTAGAAATTCGAATGTTTATAAAGTCATCACATCCTACAAGTAAATAAGGGGGGATGAGAAATAACAATGAATGATAATAGAATTCTAAAAACCTTAAGTAACTGTAGATTCTGGTCTTAAGAAAGTATTCTTACCCTACCCATGTTGCAGGGTTGGTCGGAGCATCATTCCACACACCAAAAGTCTGGCTGTTCAATTTCAAGTCTGGTTGGGGCACATGCCTAGGTTTTGGGTTTGGTCCCAGTTCAGGGCATTTGCGGGAGGCAACTGATCAACATTTCTCTCTCATATTGATGTTTCTCTCTTTCTTCCTTCCTCTGTCTATAAAAAAGTGAATAAAACCATATCTGGGAGGATTTTAAAAAATGGATTCTTTAGTTCTGAGTGAGACGATAAGATGCCATAGGCACAGGAACATTATTTCCTTTTTAATTTATTATTTTACTTTAGTAATTACATACCAGGCATGACTCTAAGAGTATTACATATATCATTTCATTTTAACTTTAAAACAACCACTCAAGTTTTAAATTTTATCCCCACTTTAAGACTAAGGAAAATAATCCCAGAGAGATTAAGTAGTTGTATTTAGGCACAAAAATAGTAATTGTCATATCCAGGAATGAAATCCAGATGGTGTCACCAGAACGGAGACTTTAAGCCTCTATGGCTTCATCTTCAAAATACATGAAGTTCTGGTTTGTTTTAAAGTGGCATATGAACACGTTGAGTGTGATCACATTTGAAATATTCACCAGATGGGTGATGGATGATGTCCTTCTTATACTATGAATTTAAAAATAATTTAATAGCTTTCACTGTTATCGATTGTGCATGCTAATTTCTTATATTATAATTTTATGTAAAACACATGAGCATCTTTTGTTGGAAAATCCTGCATATATCCATATATTAAGACCATTTAACATTTTGTTTTCATATTTCCCTGTCATATTTGAGTGGTTTAAGATGAACATAACACATAATATATTTTTAAACTCTCGATTATAGTCATAACTATAAAATGCTTAGTTATTTTTAAAAACAAGAATAGGTTGTCTAATAAAAATGGCAAGAATGGATGAACAAAATTATTTTTGTCACCCTGTACTCATTTCCAAAATCAGTCTCCCTCATATTATTGAGATATTCATTGTCTTTATGTTTATATTACAAGGCAAAATGGATTGAAAAATAAGCTACCATATGGTTAAGGTTTGACAGCATGGCTTATAACTAGTATTAATAAATGTGAAGATATATAACAGTATGCTTGTCGTTGAATATAGGGAATTGCATTTTTAAAGCATGAATATTCTATGGTGTTTTAAAAATGTTTGAATCATAATTTATCTTTCAATTTACATGAAATGTTTTGTAAGCGCAACATAATTCATTTTAGGAGCAATAAGGTAAACTGTGCTCAAAGAAAATGTTCATACTCTGGTCTCTGTGTTATCGAATACTTCCTAACTGATTTCCTTGCCTCTAGTTTTTCTGAAATTCTCTCTACACTGCTGTCAAATGAATTTTCTTAAAACGTAAGAACAATTTTAAACCTCTTGTCAAAATCCACTGACAAAAAGGTAAAATTTAAATTTCCTTGTCTGACTCCTGATGTCCTCAAATCAGCGATAGCTACCTGATATTAAAACCATTTAGGATTGTTTTCTTTGTCTAAATCAATATATGTTTTTTGATATTTTTATGCCTTGCTCCTGTTATTCCTTCAGCCTGGCAATTTGCTCTAATGTCTAGTCTGCTATACCTTTTATTTTCCAAGTCTACCACCATTGAAAGCTTGACGATATCTACCTAGTCAAAATAGGGTTTTGGTCTTTCTCAGACCTTTTAATATATCTTCATGAACATGAGATTTTATTTGTTTGTTTGTTTTCTGGACCTATGATATTCTTTACATGACTACTCTTGACTCTTGAAGGTAGGAAAATAATTTATTCATTTTACATCCAAGACAGGTAACCACAGTGCTTTGCAAAATTGGTGTTTTTATAAAAGGTAGCCCTGGCTGGCATAGCTCAGTGGATTGAGCGTGGGCTGAGAACCAAAGGGTTGCCAGTTCGATTCCCAGTAGGGCACATGCCTGGGTTGCGGGCCAGGTCCCTGGTGGGGGCCACATGAGAGGCAACCATACATTGATGTTTCTTTCTCTCTCTCTCTTTCTCCCTCCCCTTCCCTCTCTAAAAAAAAAGTTAAATTGTACTGAATGATGGATTCTCATGCATTAGTTTTTTTCAGAATTCTATATAAATAATATGGCATGTACTATTTTCTAAAGAATGTATACCCCTAAAGAGTTTTAAAAATGCAATAAGAAGATATATAAACTAAAATAGATCATTGGACTTTACTTAAATGAAAATATAAAAGATATTTGAACTCAGATTCTAAAGATAAATGTAGAAGAAAAAACATAAAATATTTTAAAATAAAAGTATAATATGAGAAATAGAACATAAAGTTTAGCATGTTATTATAATTTAGTAAATAAGGCCAAATATCAAATTTAGGATATTTACTTTTAGAACAAATAAGAACTTTTTTCATGATCAATAATTAAGCATGTAGCATGGATGATAGTAGCCGAAATATGTGTAAGCTCTAGCAAGATTTGGAAAACTATTTTGGATCATGAATTAATATGAATAGTTATTCAGAAAATTTAGAAATAAGAAAACGCATTAAAATATGTACACAAGTAGTATAATACTGAGGGAAGTTATAATAATAGTATTGGTATTACTATTTAAAAATTAACTCAAAATTTCTAGTAAGCAACATTATAAAAGGGGTACTCCAAGGAAGCCCCAAACAATGGCAGCAACTTAAACTCATACCTTCCCCCACACACCTTTCAAAAATAAAACAGAACATCAAGAACAACACATAGCACTACCCAAACCCCAAGATTTTGTTTTCTAAATGTCCATTCTCCAGTAAAAGAAACCAGTGCTCTCAGATAAATGGCTGACTCTGTTGGGGAAAGGCAGGTACACAGTGAGCCCTCAACATCTCATGGTCTCAGAAAATAAGGAAGTGCTTAAAAAATAACGAAAAAGTGTCAAAGACACCTTTGTTTCCTGCCAAATTGAAGTAACAATCCACTGGATTTAACTTTCTACGTGAAACAATGATAACAACAAAGTAGACAGAATATATGAAATAATGATTTCAAGACTATGGACTTGAAGAAGTGAATGGCAGTGACCTGTGAGAGTTGGGAAACAGCTGAGGGGAGCAGTATATGACTTCCCCTGCTCACTACTTAGAGATAGTTTTCAGACCATAGCCGAGGAAGGGAAGACCTCGGCAGAGACTGCAAGACTCCTAGAGTTACAGGTATGCCTCTGAGGACCTCGGGAAATTAAGATGACTAGAGTTTGCAAGGCAGAGTACTGCTGATGGATCTTTTTGAGGGTAGGGTCCAGCGTTCAACGTTCTGGCAGTACACAAGGGCTTCCCACCTTCGTCTTTCTGTTTAGCTCTCTCTTGTTTTTTCTGCTTTTGCACATTGTCTCATGTTCAGCTGTGAATAACTCCCCCAGGCTCTTAAGTGTGTGTGCATCCCTGTTCATGCCCACAGCCTTCAGACCACAGCTACTTCTATATATGAACAGTCACATGTGAGCTGTTCCACGTGTGCAGTTATATGGGAGCTTATCGATGTCCAGTACACTTGTCTTATTTGCCAGACTGCCCTGTTCAGTTTTGCACTGGTCTGCCAGTTTCTTGCTATACCCAGTCATCATTTCAACCCAAGGATAGATGCAGCCTTGGCCTTCTCCGTTCATTTTCCATGGTTAGTACCGTGGTTTCCAACACCCAAGGCCATGTAGTTTTACTGCTCTACGCCAGTTTCGACAGCCCCTTCCTACACAAAGGTGTTAGTTTCCACAGCACTACTGTGCCAAGGAAGGGATTGTGGGGCAGGGTATAGAGCAGCCGCCAGCTGAACCTGTACAAGCTTTCACCATTCTTACTTTCGTTCCAGTGATCCATCTTAAACAATTCCTCTCATTATATTATTTGCCTTAATTNATGTTCGGGCAGTACACAAGGGCTTCCCAGCTTCGTCTTTCTGTTTAGCTCTCTCTTGTTTTTTTCTGCTTTTGCACATTGTCTCATGTTCAGCTGTGGATAACTCCCCCAGGCTCTTAAGTGTGTGTGCATCCCTGTTCATGCCCACAGCCTTCAGACCACAGCTACTTCTATATATGAACAGTCACATGTGAGCTGTTCCATGTGTGCAGTTATAAGGGAGCTTATCGATGTCCAGTATACTTGTCTTATTTGCCAGACTGCCCTGTTCAGTTTTGCACTGGTCTGCCAGTTTCTTGCTATACCCAGTCATCATTTCAACCCAAGGATAGATGCAGCCTTGGCCTTCTCCGTTCATTTATCATGGTTAGTACCGTGGTTTCCAACACCCAAGGCCATGTAGTTTTACTGCTCTACACCAGTTTCGACAGCCCCTTCCTACACAAAGGTGTTAGTTTCCACAGCACTACTGTGCCAAGGAAGGGATTGTTGGGCAGGGTGTAGAGCAGCTGCCCTGTACAAGCTTTCACCATTCTTACTTTCGTTCCAGTGATCCATCTTAAACAATTCCTCTCATTATATTATTTGCCTTAATTCCAAGACCTGCTTCTGATAATGTCATCCAGTTTTATCACTGGTTTTTGAAGAGATATTTGTGTGTGTGTGTGTGTGTGTGTGTGTGTGTGTGTGTGTGTGTGTGTTTTTCCACTATTCTGTGATTCCTTTTGTCAGGGCCACTGTCTTCTAGCTGCAGATCCTTAGGCTGAGATGGGGGATCCTTAGGATCCCCATAAACACCACTGTTAGTGAGCACTGATAATAAGATATTTGCGGAAAAACCTGAGAAGCCCTTAATGAGGAGAAAGCCAACCATCCAATTATTTATAATAAAGACTGAGTGTGTACAGCTTGAGAAGCATCATGTTAACCTGTAGATGTTTGTTTTTTCAGTCTCAGCTCAGCTGCAAACAATGTGTGTGGGCAAAGACCTTCATTTTTTATCTCCAATCTTAATGTCCTTTTAGAAAATAATACAAATATTTCCTCCTACAAAACAGAGGTGTTCCCCTAGTTTTTTAAAAGCTTTTATCTCAGAAATTCTAGGGTCTCATGAGAAAATAGATAAGATGCCAATTCTCACAGCCAATACCTGGGAAAACTAAAATAAACATGGCTGATGTATGAATAGTTCCTAACATAAGGAGGCAGACAATAGGAGTGAATTCCTATTGCTATATGTAAATATTAGTATTATACTTGATGTTTAATTTGAGGTATATATTGGTTATATATAACTAGCCTTAGAAGTCAGTTAGAAAAAGGTATACTCACCAGAAATCTTTACATTCAAGACATTGTAAAAAGCCATGGGAGAGCATGTGGAAAGTGTTGGGGTTATATTTTAGATGTAATGACATTGAACTGGCAGGAGATAGGCCAATATATCTCTTGGCTGTTGAAAGTCAGTGGTCCCCAGGCTGGATATTGTGCAGTGTGAACATCATTAAGTTGAACGATTTCCTTCAAAATTTTCCTTAAATGATTTTAATTTTCTTAATTAAAATGACTAAATATAAAATTATATGATGGCTAAAAGGTCAAATGTTTGCTCTATTTTGAGAAGCATAAAACTATTCAAACTCATTGATTTATTATAAAGGAAATTAGAACTAATTATTTATTTGAGAAATCTGCAAAAAAAATTTTTGCTATTGGTAGTCACTCTTAAATATTGGCATTTGATATAAAATCTTCTCTAGCATTGGTGTCTAGACTGTGACACAGTGTTCTACATAAATATAATTTTTGTTCTATATGCCCAATACTGGAAAGAAATTAAGGTATCCTAACCAGAGTCCAAAATATTCATAATAGAAAATTATTAATATTTGCATATGTGTATATTTTCCACTAATTCTCTAAGAACTACTATCTATAATTAAAAACCATGTTGCTATGTAAAAATGTATTATAACATAAACATAACAACATCTCAGATCAATACAAATCAATGGATCCAACAAATAGATTATCCTAAAAATTATTTAAGTAATCATTTAATAACTAGTCATCGGATTCCTAACATATGTTATTTTTGGACAAGTTGCAATATATCATTAATAAGTAAACAATACAAACTTAACCTATTTTTAGGTTAGTTAAAATCAATGAAAGATTGTTTCATTTGTGTTTTCTATACAGTGATTTTAATGTGCATACTAATTACCTGAGGATTTGTTAAAATGAAATTCTAATTTAGCAGATTTGGGGTGAGACCTGAGAGTCAGCATTTCCAATAAGCTGCTCGGTGATGCCCATGCTGTTGATTTATGAACCGGACTCCAAGTAACCAGAACTGAAGCGCATCTTCAATGTTCCTGTGCAAAATGTCTCAAGACATCACTTTTAGAATACATAAATTGATGATCATATTTGTGCAGAAATCTTCTCTTATACCCTCTTCTTAGTAAATTCATGTTTTAGTGAGATAAGAGAGGAAATAATTAGCAATAAATTGTATGTCCATATAGTTTAATTTGGTATTGTTTAGTATTTTTATGTTTGTTTTGTTGTAGTTTTTCCAAGTTAGAAAATACATTTACTATATGATCTCACCTTTAACAGGAAGCTAAACAACAAAACAAACAAGCAAGCAAAATAAAAACAAAGACACTGAAATAGAGAACAGGGGGACAGCGACCAGAGGGGAGAGGGGAGGGAATTTCAGGGGAAAAAGGGGAAGGATTTACAGGAATTAATATAAAGGACACATGGACAACAACTAAGGGGTATGGAAATGGGAGGGAGGTGGGTAGCACAGTGGGGTGTGGGCTGGGATGGGAGTAAAAGACAGAAAACTGTTCTTGAAAAATAATTAAATTTAAAAAATGAAAAACATTTTATTCAGTTATTATATCTCATATTTATTATTTTATTTTCCATTAACGAACCCATTGTTTCATAAATGAGCATTCTTTAAAGAAGTTGAAGGCACACCAAATGCAGAGGTGTTTTCTTTGCCAAAATGTGCATGGCAACTCTGAATTAGACTAGAAATGTTGGAAGGAATGTTGAATTAGCCAAGTGAAAAGAAATTATCTTTCTTCTAAAAATAAATCAAAGTGGCCAAATAAGTCATTAAGAAAATAGAAAAAAATACAGTTTCTTTTCTATTTCAAATTAAAAACATTAAAAAGCTAAAAAAAGTTTGGACATATATTCTCTTTAATGTTTTTCACATGAGTTTCTTTTGTTCAGGTTGGTATTTCTGTTGAGCACCTTTTTTGTTGTTGTTGTTGCTTGGGTTGTTTCCTTTTTTCTACTCTTTCTGGAAACATTTTAATAATAATCTGGGTCTAACCGGTCTTGGCTTTTGCCTTTAACTGTCACCTTTTCCCTTCTCTTCTTGCTGTCTGGGGCACTTGCCTACAGTATCCCCAATCCTAAATATCACCAGACAATTTATGAATGGCTTATTCTCTTAGATTTCTTCTTGGTATGAAATATTAGGATGACAGAGACGATAAAGGAAAAAAAGTGAAAATCAAAACTTTTTAGAGTTAGTTATTCTCTGGGGGTTGGTAATCATTGCAAATCACTAATATGTTACTCTTAAACAAGTTGATTACAACCAACAGGAAGTCATGGGGCAACTTCCCTAATTAATGAGTTCACTTTAGCTTTCACCCAGCCAAGAGTTAGAGGAACTGTGGGGACAGCATTCCTTTTCTGGCTGATTAAAGGCTGACTCTGTACTTAGCCTCCCTCACCCCCTGCCCTGAAGTTCTCAGTGAAAGAAGCAAATGCACACTATCACATGGTAGATTGCAGTCAGTGGTACTGAGAGAAATGCATCTTCTTTGAGAAAAATAATGGAGGGTCATTGTCTGGAAAACAAATATATTTCTATAGCATTCAGTACTCAAATTACTTGTGTTAGCTTTTCAAAAGTGTCTCATTCATTCAGATGGACACAATTAAAATTCTGTGGTTCAATATGCAAGATGAAGGAAACAAAAGGAAAATGTTACATCAGAAGACAGACCAGTCTGGTCAGAAGGAATAAAATTCCATGTTGGGGTAGAGAAAAGTTTCTCTTGGGCAAAGGGGTATTTTTCATTGTTTGTGTAGATCTAACAAGGCACTGAAATTCATGACTTTGTGAAAAATCTGCTGAAATTATTAAAGTCCTAACATACACTAGACAGAGAATGCATGCAGAGAAAAATTATTCTGTCGATCACCAAAAAATGCAATGCTATTATTGCTTCAGATGGAAAGAGAAAATCAAGGAATCAGGTAAGAGTGAGCACTCTGTGTTACTGTTTATGCATTAAATAACAAGGAATTATAAGAAAAAAGTAACTGGTGTTTCAGGTGAAAGCCATGTGTTTTCTTCCTCTAAGCAAAAAATACACATAGAGGTTAGGTCAATCAGACAGAATTAGGAGGTCAGCAACTGCCTTGACTCAAATATCTGCAAGATCACATTTATCCAGTAAAGTAGGGCTGGAATATGAAGGTGTGTTCACATAGAAAGATATCTGTAGGAATGCTACTCAATTCCATAGCACTTGTTAAGAAGTAGACATGGTCCTCAAAACTCTCCCCTTGCTATATACGATCTGTATAATTCCCTCCATTTGAACATGAGCAGCACTGTGAACATGATGAATTTTATACCCATCATTAGACCATGTTGTATGTTAAAGTGAAGGCATTTTGCAGATATAATAATAGTCTTACTTCAATTGATCTTTGAATTGATACATTTTATTAAGTTTATTAGAGTGGCCTTGGTTAGTAAGACTGTATAGGTTTCAGGTGTATATTACTATGATGCATAAACTGTATTTTGCATTATGTGCCTACCACCTGAAGTCAAATCATCTTCTGTCCCCATATATTTGGCCTCCTTTCCCATCTACCACTCCCTACCATCTTCCCTCTGGTGAGCACCATACTATTGTCTATGTCTCTGAGTTTCAGTTTTATATCCCACATGTGGGTGAAACCCTATGGCTTTCTGCTTTTTCTGACTGAGTGATTTCACTTAGCATACTATTCTTAAGATGACTTCCCACTGTCAGAAATGACAGTATTTCATCTTTTTATGGCTGTATAGTGTTCCATTGTATAGATGTACCATAACTTCTTTATCCAGTCTCTATCCAAAGGACACTGGTTGTGTCCAGATCTTGGCCACTGTGAACAATGTTGCAATGAACACAGGGGTGCATATATTTTTGTGAATAGATGTTTTACAGTTTTTGAGGGTAGATATTCAATTAATTTTGAGTTAATCAAAATTGATATTATCTTAGATGGGCAAGACAATAAGACGAGCCCTTCAAAAAGAATGGGCTTTTTCTGGATTCAGAGAGACTGGAAGCAGACAAGAAATTCTACTGAATTTGAAAAAAACAAACAGCTAATGTGTGACAGGCTTTTTAGAGGGTGTCATGTGTCAAGAAGCCCTGGGCAGTATCTATGAGCTAAGAATGAACCCCAACCAACAACAAACAAGCAAAATGTAACCTCTGTCCTACAACTGCCTGGGGTTAAATTCTGCCACCAGCTTGAAGGAGCTTCATGAGAACATTGAGCTTCAAATGAGACCTGAGCCACACACTGATTTCAGTCCTGTGAGCCCTTGTACCAGATCCCAGCTAATGTCTCCCAGACTCCTGACTTATAGAATTGAGGTGATTATAAATGGATGTTGTTTTAAGTTTCAAAGTAGTACCAGTAGTTTGAAAGAGAGTTTAGCAGTGTCTTTAAAAGGTGAACATAGTTTTACCATGGAATCCATCAATTTTCCTCCTTGCTATTTACCCAAGTGATATGAAAATTTATGCCCACATAAAAACTTATATGAATGTGTTCATGGCATATTTTTTCAAATTGTTACAAAGTAGATGCAACCAAGATGTCTTTCCATAGGTGAATGAATATACAAACTGTGGGGAATCCATATGAAGAAATATTATTCAACAATAAGAAGAAATGAGTCTTTAAGCCATGGAAAGATATGAAGGAGTCTTAAGTGCATATTCCTAAGTGAGAAAGCTAATCTCGAAAGGCCAAATATTGTATAATTTAAAATATATTAAATTCTGGACAAGGAAACAGTCCATAGATAGTAAAAAGATCAATGGTCCCAGAGGCTTAGGGGAGAGAGGGGGAGATGAGTAGATGAAGCACAGTAATTCATAGGGCAGTGAAACCCTTCTGCCTATCACTGTAATATTGGGTACATGACTACACATTTGTCAAAATGCAAAGACATGGAACTGTGCAATGCGGAGAATGAATCTTAACCTATAGATTTTAGTTAATATAGGGAACATTGTGTACATAGCGGAGTATATGGGAAATATATTATGTGTACTCTTGCTCAAATTCTCAATTTGAAACTCACATTCTCAGTTTGAGCAAAAGTACAGATAATATAGTTCCCATATATCCACTAAGTACACAATGTTTCTTTTTTTTTAAAGATTTTATTTATTTATTTATTTATTTATCTTTACAGGGGAAGGAGAGAGGGAGAGAAACATCAATGTATGGTTGCCTTTTGTTTGTCCCCTGCTGGGAGCTGGCCTGCAGGGAACTGGACTACAACCCAGGCATGTGCCCTGACTGGGAATTGAACCACGATCCTCTGGTTCGCAGGCCCACGCTCAATCCACTGAGCTACACCAGCCAGGGCTCACAATGTTTCTTATATTAACTAAAATCTATAGGTTAAGATTCATCCTGTGGGGCTGAGTGGTGGAGGGAGAAAGGAGACAACTGTACTTAGACAACAATAAAAATAAATAAAAAAATTTAAAAAATGTTCTAATAACAAAATCTCTTCACCCTGGCTGATGTGGCTCAGTGGATTGAGTGCCAGCCTCCAAACCAGGGGGTCGCCGGTTCCATTCCCAGCCAGGGCACCTGCCTGGGTTGTGGGCCGGGACCGCAGTAGGGGTGCGCAAAAGGCAACCACACATTGATGTTTCTCTCCTTCTCTTTCTTCCTTCCTTCCCTCTCTCCAAAAATAAACAAATAAAATATTTTAAAAATGTCTATTCATTTTAAATGAAAAGCAGCATGTGAAATGCAACTGAATTTTGGTCTCTGAAAGACGGCTTGGGGAGTCTGTGGCAAACCCCTTCAGTGGGCATTCCACAACTCTGGCATTGCTGAACTACGGGAAAATGAGACAAAAATGTCAGTAGATTCTGATTTCTCAAGGAAAAAATGAGAAGAAAATTGACTTCTGTGTACAACCTTGTAATTTTGAAATGTTGTAAATAAATGCAATTAAAATATTAAAAACATTCTTTTGGAACTAGATTTAAACCCGATCCAAATAACCTCTTCCTTTGATTGTGGAAAATCCACTAGTTGGCGAGATGGAAATAAATTAACAAATGGCCATGGCAGATTTTATCTGCTTTGGTATATACCCCACAAGAGAAAATTCAATGCAGAGCTAAACAAATGTGTCCTGTGTCAGGGCCCTGTCTCACACAGGCCAATTCCCTATTAGGTTGATCACTTTTGAAGCAAGGATCAAAGGATGCTGTCTGGGGTACTTTCTTCTGGGGTTGTTTAAAAAGTCTAATTTAGTGGCAATGAACCCTTTCCCTAAGTACAAAAAACGCTCTTCCTCTGTCACACAAGTTACAAATTACGCCATTAAAAAGATATGCTGTAGCTGCGTTAGTCAAATGGTAGGTATACTGCAGACTAAGGAGACATTTCCAGAATGGATGGTGGCCTTTAAATCCCTTGATGTCCATCTTCGTATCAGTTAAGCAATAGTGCTATGGTGCCGCCTACTCACTGTATTTTTCTGGCCACAGAACTAACAAGAAGGAAGTCAGGTCTGAATTAATAAAAAATGCATATTACAGACTCTACTTAAAGAAATCAAATTTTACTTCCAAACACATAGAAGGATTGCAAGAAGTAAAGCAAAATGTAGTGCTTAAGTGCAATGTTTTTGCCTGTTATCCGTGTAAGGTGGGTCAAGACGAATTATTGAAAGTCAGGCCTTATAGCTTGTGAAATTATAATAAATGATTCTTAAAGTTTTAGAACTACATATACTTAAAAATATATATATACATATACACTATAGTTGATTATACCTTAATCCTGTACATATATAAACACAAGTATTTCTAAGTGACCAGCAATCTTAAAAATGCTTATCATTTGATACCTAAAAAATGTTTACTAAATTTTGACTGGATGAGGTTTATAGATAATATAACAATAAGATGTAGTATATTCTCTCAAGAAAGTTAGTGTTATAGAAGAGACGTAAATTGAATTTAAAAACATGCTTTAGGGACCCCCAAAGTTGGAGGGACTAATTCCACAAAGAGATAAGAGGGGGTTTACTCAGGAAGATGTAGCGCTTGAGCCTCAGCAAAGATGAACTGGGATTTTAACAGATGAGGTGGACAGTAAACACAAGTGATGGCATAGAGTTTGGACAATACCAACAAAGTTTTGTGTCCCAGACAGAGAATGTGGTGAAGGGGAGAAGGTGCAGTCAGAGAAGAAAAAAACTAGAATTTTATGTTGTTTCACAGTAGCGTGAGTTACAAAGTAAAATCCAATTCTTTAGGGTAAAGCCACACTGTTATTTCTGATACCTACTACATCTAGGTTATTTAGTTTATATGTATACATGTATTTTTAAAGATGCTGCCATAATCAAGTGTATATGACAAATTTTAACAGAGGAGTTTCATGAATACGAAACTAAGATGATGATTTCTGGGAAGTAGTGAACCACCACAGAATTTTGAATAGCATCTATGTCACCCAAATCTCCACCCCGCTCTAAAAATTTATTATTAGGTGCACAAGAAATCTAAGAAATGATCTCATCATAATCACTGACAAGGTCCTCTTTCTCCCAGGTGCTCGGGGCTGCAAAACTGGAGCCCATGACTCGAGTGAAAAGGGTCCTGATCCGTGTACGGATTAATCAGATGTGGACACATTTGTATACTGTGAAGATTAGCATGGCCTCCCTTCTCCCTCACCACTGTGGCACTCAAATACTAAAATTAATATTAAGCCCAAGCCAAAAGTGTCTCTAGATGCATGTCGGTAGTGAATTGCTGCCTAAGTGGATCCCAGGTGTGGTGATATTGGATGCTTATACTTCTGTCCATGAACCGACGAGCATGAGTAAATAAGAAAAAAAATTGTTTGTTTGGTAAAATATATGTGAAACACCCAAACACATTTTATATATAAAATACATGTACGTTAACAATCCATACTAAACTATACGGGCTTCATCTTGAGGATATGAACTTAATTATTAAACTAAATGACATTTATGAACTATGTAAATTGATATCCAATTAACTTGCTGCAGCTGTCTTATTAAATGCCAATTAAGTATATTAACATTCCTTAAAATTTTGTATATCAATATGAATTTAACTGTACCTTTATTGCCATTGTAATTTTGAGTTAATTACAGAGCTAGGTGATTTATCTTTTGTATAATAATGAAGCCTTACTCTCTGTTCTAGAAAAAAACCCCCACAAAATCGATAGCCTTATGAACCCTGAACATAAGTTCCCAAATCATCACTAATTTCCTGCTTTGTAACACCTTTGTTTTGAAGCAAAATGCAGACTGCACATGAGTTGGGGTAGCAGGATATAGATTTTAATTCTTCATTTGAAATAAAATATGAAGCATCTATATAACATTCCTGAAAGACATTGTTGGTATTTCAAATTCTTTTCCTTTCCATTATGATTTTGGTTAATGTTTGTTTGACCATCAAAAGATATTCTGACAACTGAGCACTTTCTTAATAAAGCAGGAGAAGAAGTGGTCCACGAGAACATGAATATTTTAAATCCTTCTGCTGAGACACGTTTTATTTTGCTTTGACAGTCCCCTGCATATCTAACGTGGTAATAGGCACTTAGCAACTTAGAAGCAGTTGAAAAGGCCATGGGCTTTGTAGTCAGATAATTTGGGGTTTAGTGTATTTCTCAGTTTCTATTTCTTTGATCATATAAGTCAATGACATTTATGGCATTTGGCCTATTAACTCATTAGTAAAATGTGGATTATTAACAAATCCTGTGTATGTTTAGGCTGAACATTAAATTTAATTAAATGTGTATATGCAGGAAAATCTAGTACTCTGAATAACATACAAGAAAGTCCATACTAAGTAAAACTTAACTTTTATCCCCACCATTTCTATGTATTAGAATTTTGAAACAATTTTATTGAATTGTACATATCATGAATCTACTGTCAAATAATTTTATACACGATTTATAAATGGGAAGTTTGGGAAGGGTGAAGTAAAAAACATACATGGAAGCGAAAGACAATTATGATTCAAGCTTGGACACAGTCAGCCACCCATATCTGCGGGTTCCACATCTGGGAATTCAACCAACTGCAGGTGGAAAATATTCAGAAAACAAAAGTTACATTGTTGTTAACATGTGCTAAGTAGTCAGGCCTACCGTAATTGCATCTGTACTGAACATGTGCAGACTTGTTTCTTGTCATTATTGCCTAAGCAATACAGGGCAATGACCAATTACATAATGTGTACGGTGTGTTAGGCGTTACAAGGGATCCATCCGGAGATGAAAAAATATACAGGAGGATGGATGTAGGTAGGCTGTATGTAAATGCTCCACCGTTTTATGTGAGGCTTGGGCACCTGCAAGTTGGGTGTTTGCAGGGATCCCGGAAACAATCCTCAGAGGACACGGGGGTGATTGTATATATAGAACCATTGCCCTGCTTCATTTAGCCTCATTGAGGTAAAATTTAATGTTTAATGGTTAGCTCTCTACTCATACAAGGAGAAATGCTTAGACACGTCTTTGCTTATGGTTCACGAGTCAGCGCATGGGTGAATCTAAAACCAAACTGTAGAGAACAGGAATGGCAGATAAGCAATCCTGACTTTGTGCTGACTGGTGGTGGTCCCGGGGTGGAGACATGCACGTCCTCTGCTTGTGCTACCTGTTGCTTTTCTGCTTTAGTTGTGCATAGGTTCTCAGAAACCGTGGCTTGTTTATCACTGCATGGCTGCGTGATACATTACAATGTACATTTCAAGTGGAAAGGACCACTTGTTCTACCTGCCGTTGTCACGAACTTCTCCCAGCGCCATTTCCTTCATCTTCTCAGCCTCCACATTACAACTGTGTGGTGAGACTGAGTGGGAAGCTAGACCCTCTGTCTTTGCTCTCTTTTCCTTGCCGAAGCAGTGATAATCGCTTCCCTGGTGGGCATTGCCCCTCGTTTCTTTTCTTTTTTTCTTTAAAAAAATTTATCGTTGTTCAAGTCCAGTTGTCTCCATTTCCCCACCACCACCCACCCCCAACCCCAACCATCCTCACTTCCCACCCTCCATCCCAGTCCTCTTCCGTTTTGTCCATGTGTCCTTCATACGTGTTCCTGAAAAACCTTCCCCCTCCCCCCATTCTCCCTTCTTACCTCCCCTCTGGTTACTGGCAGTTTGTTCTTAATTTCACTGTCTCTAAGTGAAAGACAAATGCCATATGATCTCACCTATAAGTGGAACCTAATCAACAAAACAAGCAGGCAAAATGTGCCCCTGATTTCTTTGCTTATCTGTGCCTGGTTAAGTCTTCTATAAAACCTCCAGTGAAAATCACTGATGAAGCCATTAGGTGTCAGGCACAGTAATGGATGTCTATGGAAACAAAGCCCCCCTCCTGACATAGAGGGAAGCCTAAAATCCTTACCCATGTGCTTCCAGTTAAACATGTTTCTTCTGACTTACCATTATTTATAGCATCGTTAATGATGGAATTCACAGGAAAGTAAATGGCTTTTTTGTTGGTGACTATTCACGAGGCGCACGTGCAGACAGTGCCTCAAACAGAACATTTTCTATCGTGGTTGGAGATTGCAGGTCACTGGGAATTGATGTAGAAGGCTGAGAAAGGATTTTACCTGTAGGTAAACAATAGTTCTGCTGAGCTCTGGGTTTGACTGATAAGGATAAACAATTGTCACCACTGCAGGAAATTTATGGAAATTAGTTGAACAATTCCAGTGTGGCTCTAGAATATCAAAATTACAATTTGTACAGATGGTGACCCTTTTCAGTCAACTAAGCAATGAAAATAAAGCTGCTTCTACTTGTCAGAAAGCCAGCATTTGGATAAAACAGTCCTTTTAGCTCCCAAGCCCACATGGCAGGTGGGTAGCAGGCACAAGCCTGATTTGAAAGATGCTAGATTTCATTTTCTGGGATTTGATAGCCTACCATCATATTTTACTTCTCCCCAGAGTTCTTTCTTTACATAAAAAATTTCAGGGGACTCTCCCATTTCATCACTGCAAAGACACCCTGAAAAGGGACAGTGGTGATTATTTCTAATGAGAGCTTTCATCCATTGACTGTTTTTCAGGCATTTTTTTAATATTCATAGTTCACAAATCAGCTCTGTGATGTCTGCATTTTTACAGCAATTTTACAAGTGAGAAAGCTACACCTGAGAGTCTAATCTCTGAGTAAGCTGTTATCCAGGGACCTATTTGTCCCTTGAGCTCATATTCCTTGAGCTATATTATGTTGCTCATGAGTTAGCTAAGCTATGAGTTCATCTTTTCCACATCATCACAGATCTCGCTCCTATTAGCCTACATCACCAAAGTCCCATAGTTCTCCTGCATAATTACATTAATACCTTCTTGAAGAGTCTGCGTAAGTTTAGTAACTTCAAATAATTTTCTTCTGTGTTTTCAAGAATATTTTTGTGTTTTTTTCCTTTTTCTTTCCTTCTTTTTTGCCACGCATGTGTCCTCTAATGTCTGGTTTTGAAGCATTCTGCCTGGTAACATCATTCTACTAGAATGAATACAAAATGAACATACTTACGCTGTGGCAGTTTACCGGAATCCGCTGCATCTGACAGCGCATGCACGGTATGGAGAATCTCAAACACTCACATACAGAATGTCATTTCCTCAAAAGACACCATGAAGAGAAAGAACATGCAGAGCAGGAAAAGAAGATGTTTGCAATACGCACATCTAAGGACTTGTATCTAGAATATATAAAGAATCTCAGCGAAGCAATAAGGAAAGGACAACATTTTAGAAGAAAAATAACAAAACTAGGCAATTCACAAAGGAATATGCCAAGTGATCAATACGCATATGCAAAGTTTGTCAAAATTATTCTTCATTAGGGAAATGCAAATTAAACTCTCAAGAAGGGACCACTCATACTCACTATAATGGCAGAAAACACACAAGCAATCTGAAAATACCAAGTGCTGACTAGCATGTTGAGCAAATACAATTATATTAGTAATGGAAATATTACTTGTTACAAATACCTCACAAAACTTGTTCGCAGCATCTATTAAAACAACATGTATCCTAACACTCTGCACACAAACAGACATGAAGGTAGATTACTCTTTGTGTATGAATCAATAGATATGTCCACATTTATGCATCAAAAATAAACACGCATACAGTAGCCTCAATCACAGTGGAGCCCAGTTGGGTTAAAATCTTCCAGGGTTCATTACTAATAGATTGCATAAATAAACAGATGCATAGTATTATAAGGAATACTGTACACTGAGGAAAACAACAAACTACTGTTACTTGCAAATAGGGAGAGGGAATTACACACATCTGATTGTGAGTGAAAGAAGTCACTCACCAAAAGTACACACTGATGATGTGTATCTATTGCTATAAAGCAAGCAAATCAATCTACAGTGGTGAAAGTCACAGTAGCAGTTACTTTCTGTGGGTGGGATGAGGTGGGTTCTGGGCTTCAGGCAATATTCTTCATTGAAATTGGATGGAAGTTATCTGAGTTTGCAGGTGTACATTCTGTGAAAATTAATCAAGCTGTACAAGAGATATTCGTGTACTTCACGTGTTGCACTTTAATAAAATCAAGTGAAAAAAGACCAAACACTAGACACATGAAAATTTTATCTAACAAGGAGAGTAAGAAATTACCCAAAGGAAGATCATTTTTCTTAGGTTTGTAATTGCTCTGTGAACAGGACCAAATTAAATATGACCACCAAAAACTCTTCTAGTTACATCTTTGGATATCGTTTTGAGAAAACAAATATATTCATCATGGCTCATTCTATCATTTAATTTCTTATTGATTATGATCAAGTTTCCTGATTTGTACATAAATATCTATTCTATAGAATTATTTGGAAGATCTAATAAAATAATGCAATGAAAGTACATGTCACAATGCCTGGCATATTGCAGTCTAGTATGTTGGGTATTATTGTTACCGCCATCATCTCATTTTACTTAGGTTGTTATTATAGGCACTCTGGTGATTTTGTCCAATATATATTGTAAATGATCAGTTTAATTTTAAGAACTATATTGTTATTTTCTTGGCTCTTCTCCAATTTATTACAGATTTCCATTTCCATGTGTTTGGGAGAAATAACTAGAAAATTATTTTGTGTTATGCAAAGCATAATTCAAATGAAACAAAGTATAAATACATGTTTGTAAAACACATACATATTTCTTATCAGCCAAAGAGTACTATTTTTTTCCTCTAAAAATGTAAGCATCTTTGGACTAGAACAAACCAATTGTTTAAAATAACTCAACAATAATGGTAGTTATCTACTTGGAGCATTTTGAATATCATGGTAGTCAATTCAAATGCATATTCTTTGAGACTATCTTTGTCAACTTCTCTGGCTATATTAGTGCCCATGTTTAAAATTAAAACAAAACAGTAACTCCTCTGTAGTAACTTAATAAATTTTCTAGCACGTGATGCTTGGAGAATCAGTTCTTTTTGCCAAATGGAATGGTCCGTGGACTTCAAATTTGCATCCTTCATTCATAGAAGATAGATTTCCAGTATTGAAATGATAGGATAGATTATACTCTAGTGGTTATCTCTTGTGTCATAAAGAAGAAAATTGAGCTTTAGAGATGTTAAGGATTTGATTTAGGTCACTTAGCATAGGATAAGAGAGGGAACTAGTATCCACATCTCCTGACTTCCAGTTCGTTGATCTTTTCATTGCTTCACGTGCTCTTGAATAACTTCTCTGAGATAGCAATAACAAAACACAACTTCTAACAGAGATGAAAACATTCCTTAATAGGCTGCTTTCTTTGAAATGAACTAAATCACAGAGTTTTGTTTGGAGCAAGCTGTGATCATAATACAAAATTGCAGGCTAAAATCAATATATTCCACTTTTGCATTGGACCATGAATTAGCCTACAGCAACATAAATATTAGTGTTGTTAATCACTTCCACAGCCCCATCATCTCCTCTTGCAAGGGCCTCTGGTTATCAGAAGGTTTAGCTAGTGACAATTTGGATGATGATTTTATTGCTGGGAAAAAGTCAAAGGCCTTGAAAGGGATTACTTTATATAATTTCCTGAGCTTTATGTTGTTCGCAATCTTTCTGTTGTAGAGGAGATAAAAAGAATCTCCAAAATAAATGCATTGTGCAGTAGGCAATGAAGGGGTAGATCCAGTTTTTCTATAATCACAGTTCTTTCTAAAGTCATGTGGTTCCTATAAATGAGATAATAAAGTAACCCCACCTTGGTTTCTGCAGTTTCCTGGAGTTTAAAGAGTACTAATAGCTATTGGATTCAGAATAAATAGCTGATAAGAACTGGATGGGAAAATCATTATGTGAGTTGTATTTTCCAAATATCAATTTAGTTTCTAAGCACTTCGATAACTTACCCTTAGTCTCCAGCTTGAAGCTTATGAGAAAAATAGATGAAATTTGGGGCATTATTTATTTCTCCCTTCTTATAATAATGGGGTGTGAATGCAGTGGCTGAGTTTATTGAATTTGACTTTGGAAGCTGATTAATCTCTTAAAAAACAAGTATTCTACATATTGAATTCATCCTTTGGGGGAATAACAAACAACATAAAAGTGCATCAAAAAAAGTTGGAATAGCCCTGGCTGGTGTAGTTCAGTGGATTGAGTGAGGGCCTGCGAACCACACGATCTTGGTTCGATTCCTAGTCAGGGCACATGCCTGGGTTGCAGGCCAGTTCCCGGTTCCCCGCAGGGGACGAATGAGAGGCAACCATACATTGATATTTCTCTCTCTCTCTCTCTCTCTCCTTCCCTTCCCCTCTAAGATAAATAAATAAAATCTTTAAAAAAAGTTGGAATAGTTGGATGAATAGACACTGTTCTTCTCTTGGTTGAATTCAACAATATCATGTGAACTATAGTTCTCTCTAGTAAGATTGAACATTGAGGATTAGTGAGCTCAGCTGTTGAACAAAAGTTTAACTTCCTTGGGATAAATGATTAAATTTTCTTGTTTTCGGTTTACATACACTGCTGCTTTATGTTTTGCAATATCACAAACAGAATAGGCCAGGAATGACAGGTCACATTTTAAAAATATGTAGGGCAGTGAGTGTGATCTACATGCATACAAGTGTGTGCATCTTAGGGGTGTCTTGGTGACAAAAACACTATTTTTATTATTAAATCTTGCCACAGAAATGGAAACAATTCGTTGGTAAGAGGGACAAAAATAAGCTTCAGAACACAACAATAAAATACAAATAATTTATTTTCACAGTACAAGGGCTTGTAAAGTAGTCAAAATATTCATAAGTGTGTAAGTTTTTATATCAGCAAACAGTCATTAAGCTTCTACCACTTGTGTGGCTTTTCTTGTAACTCATTTTTCTTGCTCAGATCTCCTCTTTTTTCACTTAGGTAAATTATGGAAAAATACACCCTTGTTACTGCTTTTTGCTGTTTTTTAAATTTAAGTTTATTTAGAACGGCAAAAATATAAAAGTTACAGTCAAAATATATTTTTACCCTCTAATTCAACAGTTCAGTAGCTGTTTCCTTTCTCCCTCCTCCACCTCCTTCTCTTTTCTTCTCTCTTGTTTATTCCTTTTCTTTCTTCTATGATTTTGGTAACTACATAACTATTGAAAAGCTGGAATTAAATAAGTACCCACAATCTTACCATATGAAGAACATAGCAGATAATATTTTGATATAGTTACTTTTCACGTTTCTTGTATGTGTTCAATGCTTGTTAAGTATGGAGATATAAAATTATGTATTATATCATATCATATAATATATAAATGGTATGGCTTATTTTCTTTGATTAAATATGTATTTTTGATTATGCACTTTAAAAGACTTCAAGAAGTTAAATTATTTTGTCAGTTCTAAAAAATGTTTATCCTGACTTACTGGTATTCCAAATGATTTCTAGAGTATTTTCCTTTATTTTCAGTCGAAGGTGTGGTTTATAAACCCATGTGACTTACATAAATATACATATTAAGACTGTACATTGAGAAATGGAGCCAAAAAAATGGAGTCACCATAGCCAAGATACTAACGGACCAAAATTCAGTAACAGCAGTGGAGGGAGCAATTCTATGCTTGTTTAAGCACCTTGGAAACTTACACTTCTGAACGTACCAGTTTTGTGCTACAGCCTAAGTTATAATTCCAGGGGGCAAGAACTGTGCTTTACCGACTATATGAGTGTACTAGGCACAACAATAGGACTTACCTAGGACTTTTACTGAATGAGTAAGTAAATGACTAAGATCAACATCCATATTTAAGACAGAAAAGGAAACCTTTTACTCTGTGTGACGCAGGGACACTGTTTACAGTGGAGGGATGATTAAAAAAAATCAAACTGGGCTAAGCTAAAGGACAACATTTTGAATAATTTGAAAAGAATTTAGTTCATTTGTTGAAGCCAGCAAGAGAGGCGTAAACTGTGACTTTCTTTTCTAAGGCGAAGAGCAGGGCAGTGGTGAATGTGCTGGTTAGAAAGAGGTTAATGAAAAATGATGACCTGCAGTTAAGTGGCCACAGTTCGGCTACTGTCTAAATCTAAACACTCCAAATTCTCCGTGCTTTCCTGTGCATTGTTTTAGCGAATTGCACTTTCCATAGTGAATAATGTTCATTTGTGCCCAGAGAGTCATTGTTGATACCAGGTATTTTTTTTTAAGTATTCATTCTAAAAGGTAAGACATAGAATATGTCTTCACTTTACCTGTGTTTTCCAGAACCCCAAATGCTTGTGGCTACTTTCTTATTAAAAGTGTTACATTTAAGCAGGAATAAATAAAACTGGAGAGAAGAAAAATAGCCACAAGGTTAAAAAGTTAGGAAAAAACAGAAGGAAATCGACACGGCTGCCCAGAACGATGTAGAAAAGCCTTTTGGGGACCCATAATAAATGAACATAGGTGATTAAATTTAATTCAGTAGTTGATGGCTCCCAGGGGCCAAGCCTGCCTCTCGGTATAAAATATATAACTCGATGTTGGCTTAAGCATCCGCTGCCAAGCTATAAGAAACACACTCAGTTCAACCTCTGACCATCTTTCATATGAGAGGTAATTTATTAAAGACCTTGCCCTTCCTTTTGGTCTCTAGTTCAAATTGCCTGTTTCTTTTCCATCATCATTGTATTATTTCCCCTCAGAAATGGTGGTTTTGTCAGGGAAATTTCCAAGGGCAAGGGATAAGGAAGATTGCTTCATCATTCTTTCATTATTGTGGTGTCATAGATGAACTGAGAAGGGCCCTTTGCATATAAGTTAAAACTACATTCCGATATGACATGCCATTATTTTTTCCATTTAGTCCACACTTTCTGAGCTCCTGTTATGTGCCAGGACACACAGGCATGGGGCTGAGTAAGGCAGCAACCACAGCTGAGGCAAGCTTACATTTCAGAAAGAAGAGTGAGGTGAAAAAAAAAAAACGTAATGTAAAAGTTCTCTCTTTACATGGCAGAGTGAGCAACCAACCATGAGAGTGCCCAGAGATTGATATGCTTGCTGAGACTCTTATATGAATAAGAGTTTGGGCAATTATTAACCAATTAATCAGTCTGCAAGGAGTAGCTAATTGTTCCCTGCTCTCTTTGGAAACTATTTCATCCCAAGAAAGTAGGTGTGCTCCCATAGATGATGATGCCAGGTGCCTAGGTGGTTTGGAATACCTAAATGCCAAAGTCATTACCCAGTTACGGTCATGGAAAGATCAGTATGCTTAACATGCCACTGGCTCTTATGTTACAAAGACCTGGGCAGTGCTTCAAGATGGCATCATCATCTATGGGAGCACACCTACTTTCCTGGGATGAAATCATTTCCAAAGAGAGCAGGGAACAATTAGCTACTCCTTGCAGACTGATTAATTGGTTAATAATTGCCCAAACTCTTATTCATATACCTTAACATTAAATCTCACCCCCTTTTTATTTTTACTTTTTTAGTTTATTGATTTTAGAGTGAGAGAGGAAGGGAGAGAGAAACAGAGACATTGATTTGTTGTCCTTGTATTCAAGGGTTGATTCTTGTGTGTGCCCTAACTGGGGAGCAAAGCCACAACTTTGGTGTATTGTGATGGCCCTGTCAGCAACTGAATTTTCAAATTGAATTGTTAATCTAGAATTGTTTTACGAGTAATCATAAAAATACATGACATGATTGCAAATATCTGAATATAAAAATATTCAACTGGATGTATTAACACTGTTACATTTGAATTTGCATAGATTAAATCCCCTTTTTCCTTGCCTTTGGACCACTTGTAGATACAGCTTCAATTTTTCTTAATTCTTATGCATTTTGGGAATACAATGAATTCATATCAGAAGAGCAAACTGTGGCTCTGAGAATCCACAATATCAGCCCTTATTAATGGTGCTTCCATGTATATATCAAATATAAAACATTATTTTAAGGTATACCTTAGCAGTATAAATTCCCATAGATGCAGTATTTTTAAAAATAATCATCTCAAACCCTCAAAATCATATCAAGATATTCATTTGAAGTATTGCTAGCAAGTCTGATTTAATTTCTCAAGGATCTCTTTAGAGCAACAAATCACATTTTTATATTTATTCATATAGTTGTCATATCGGTCTAACATTTTAGCTCAATGCTATCTCATATTCCTGTTACTTAGTCTAGGTTTGTGTTTCATAAAATCTGTTCTTTGTTCTATGTTAATAACAAGATAAAGGGTACAATATAAATGCCCTTCAAAACTGCTTCCATACTTTATCTGAAAATCTTTCCTGTCAACTCTTTCTCTCCCTGACACTGCTATTAATTCCATTACCCCTTTCTGAATTTACAAAAATTACTGATATGCTATTGTTATTAAAAAATGCAAAGCTCACCATTGAGTGATGAATGATTTATTTTACCCCTGCATAGTGTGCCCTGTGCAGAAAAAAGTTAAGACTCTTGGGAATGAAGCTGAGGGCAAGAAAGACTTTGGACTGTCCCTGCCTCATTCCAGGAAGGCGAAGTCTCTGATTGTTGTTCATTGTTTGATAATAACTGGGCTTGTGCATAGGTAAGCACTGAGCTATCTGGAGATGGTTTGCAGCACCCGTGGTGTGTGAACCTGGAATTACAGTATCCAGCTGTCTAGCTAAGATTATGACAGCAAGCAGGTTAAACAGTCAGGTAAAGGCTGGTCTACTTCTTTCACACAAAGTGAGCAAAATCAAGTGTTTCATTGATCATGTAATTTTTCTTGTTGCTCCTAACACTTTTTTTCATGCACTCATTCTATGAGCAAGTACAGTGAATTGTTACCATAATTTTATGGGTCTGGGAAAATAGTTTATTTTAATACATAACTATCCTAGCTCAAATGTATGGGAATCAAATATGAACGAATGTAATGTACTCTAAAATTATTTCTTTATATGCACAATCCTGAGTATGAAAAAAATAAGATGCTTCTTTTACTGTTCCCCTCCCCCTCATAATTGAATTAAGTAAAACTTAGAATCTTTGCTGCTAGTCCATTGGTGTTTCTCAACCTCAACATGACTGACATTTGGGGCCCGTGATTTTTGTTGTTGCTACGGTGGCAGTCCTGTGCATTATAGGCCATTTCACAGCATCCTTAGTTTCTACCCAATATGCCAGTGGCAACAACTTACCCCCGGTTACCACAATAAAAGAAAGTGAAGACATTATCAAATGTACCCCGGGAGCACAAACCACATTCAGTTGAGCATTACTGTGGTAAGCTGATAGAAATACCAATTCTCCATCACTGTTTGATTTCCCTTCTGTCTCCTGTAGGGTTTTGAAAAGGTCAGGGAAGCTTGAGTAAACAATTTGTAAATATATCCATAGTCCTGAGTTATCACTAACAGATTTCTACAAGCTCCCCTCAAATTCAGGGACTCTGTTTTGGGGCTACAAGAGGGACAGAGCAAGCCCTACTGAGCCCGAGAGCTCCCATACCTAAGATCCTTCTCCTCAGTCCTGCTCCACGGCAATTATTATCTGAGTCCTATGTCCTCCTAAGTCAATGCCACAGGGTAGTAAAGAGGTCTATGAATTGAACTAACTGCCAGCCCCTCATCTGTGAACATATGCCTCTTTCTTTTTTTCTTGTTCTTCAGGATTTGACTTTTCTCCACTCTTTCCTCCTCTGAAACGGTTTGCCGTTGTCATATTAGAACAGGTATACATTTAGAAACGAGAGGTAAGGGCAGTTGAACATAAGCATTTTCCTCTTGCAGAGTGCAAGAGTTCTGAAAGGAAAAAATTGTAAGGGGTATTACCAGTGCTTTAGAATGGAAAGGAGGGGGAAAGGATAGAATGCAGTTCACATAATTTGTAAAATTTGAAATAGGAGCAGAAGTCTGTGGCTTCAGAGGCCACGTGTAGTCCCGAGGAGACCGAGCTTCATGTGTGAGTGTCTAGATCTGCGTCCAGTGCAGGCCCCTTTCCTCCTTCCAGTTAGCCGGCTTTTAAAAAGATGAGCTTCTTCTACCTGCCCTCTGAGCAACATGAAAATAGGGGTTTCCCCTGTCTAGTCAGAAGTTGTACTTTCTGCTGTCATGGTTAATATGGAACACATGTTGCCAGCTCTGATGTTAATGAGACAAGAAAGCAACATGTTTGGACCTGCGCATTGGAGCTGGCCTGCTAGCTTTCAGAGTCCAGTTATGCCCCATATGCAATTTTAGTTACTTTCTTTGTGATTCAGTTTCCTTCATTAGATGAATAAAACTACCTCCTTGCTAAGTGGTTTGACAATTACATAAGTTAAATCATGGAAAGTTTAGAATGGTGCCCATAATAAGTACTCCAAAGTGTAAGTCATTAAAAAATGTATACTTAAAATATTGTATTAATATATAATATTATATGTAATATTACATATAATAGAAATTCTATAAATATATATTATCTGTATATTTTGAATAGATATTTAAAATACATATATTTAAAATGTATATAGTACTTTAGAATAATATTAGCTTATGTATATACTAGTCTATATATATATATATATATATAACACACATACATATTTTAGTCTAAAGGATTATACCTTCTTAAAATGAATCAAGCCATCAGAAAGGACTAGAGAAAAGGCAGATAAGGAAAGTTTATCCAGAATGACATGGAAGAAGGTCCTCAGAACATACATGGAATCTATTTATGCCTTTTCCTAAACTTCTCCCTGGCTCATCAAGTCAAAGTCTGGTTTACAGCTGTGTCTAACCCACCAATCCACTGCCCATAGCTTGATCTGTCAGAAATAAAATGTACCTAATATGCAACATCTAACAGCTTTAGTGGAGGTTCACCTCAGATAACCCCAATAGCTACTTCTTCTTGACCTCAGCCCCATCAGATGTCAACTCCAGCTATTACCTGAGCCTTTGGGCTGGCAGCTAAGAAGTTAGAAACACCCAATTCTTCGAAGATCTAGTTAAAGGTGTGCCGGGTACAAAGAAACCGTATGAATGGCATTTCACTCACATTTTTCAACCTTTATTTGAATAATGAATTCGTTTCTACATTGTTCATCAGGGGACTACCAACACCCTAATTCTAAGGAATAAGATTAGGGACATGCATTCTTATGCACACATTCACAGTGATGCAAGGGAAACACTCTGGTCTCCAGTCATGTTTGTGAATCTGCGGGTTACCCTTTTATTGGCTTTCTGCCAACCCATGCTTATTATAGTTTCATCTTATAACACATTCATTAAATTGTCTCCACTGGTTTCACATATTATAATGATATCCTGTCTCACTGCTTTTCCAGTAAGTCTTCTAAGTAAGAGCAGGAGCCACCCGACCTGCACCAAGCACTATCTTTCTTTACTTGAGTGTGTTCTTCTCTCTCTTACTTGCATCTACCCCTGAGATGGAAGATATTTGGAGACAATTAGTTCTTCTCTATTTAATTACTGTGGCTTTAATAATGGTTGACCATGAAAGGTTCATATTAAACTAGAACTAAATACTAATGTGCCTTTGTGAAGCTAATGAGCTACTTGTGCTGCAGAAAAATAAAATGGAAATACTGCTGGTTTTGTGAAAAAAATTCAGCAATTTCAGCATTCCTTACTTAACCATCAGATAGAAATAGCTCAAGTGTACTCATTCTTGAGATATTTTAGGATGCAAGTTTTTAGCAGCTCTCTTCTAGTCAAAGTCCATTCGACTTGAATGGGGATTAGCCTCTTGGGCATGTAACCTGGACTGTCAAGTCAGAGCACCAGACCCTCCCAATCACACAGGAGTGTTTTGGGATGTTACACATGATGGAACCCAAACCAATGAAAGGCAGCTCAGGGATGTTGCTGAGAACTGTTTAAACAGAACAGAACAAAATAATGTTCTGTTTTGCTGGAGTTACTCAACTGATAGATGTAAGTAACAGACTCAATGTTTGAATCCATTCTGTGAGAGAGCTCAATCAACAGGAAACCTATCTGGGGTGGGGGGCAGAGCTAAAAGACATGAAGAGCCTGGGTTTTAAAGGTATTGTTTGAACCTTTGTATAGTCTGAAGCCATGTAACAGAGAATAAAAACTCCACACTCTTTTGACTAAACGTTAAACTCAGCGTGTTATTCTAACCTGATTTTTCCTCTTGAACTACAGCTTGCCTGTTAAGAGTTGTTTTAGTAGACTTTACAATTCAGGAGTTTCTGTTTCTTTGTGAACCTAGGAAGGAGCCTGAGCTCAAGGTCCGGGCTGATGGTGACCACTCAGCTGTTAAGAAAGTGGGTGGCCAACTCATGTGCGCTGATGCTAAAGATCCACATCAAAGCCTATGGAAGACATCCTATGAGTCCTGCATCTTCACAGCGTCCTCCTCCCTGATTTCTTTGTTCTGCTTTCCCCTTCCTTCCTGATAAAACCCTTGCATGCACTGAAATATTAAGATGGGCTTTGAGGCAAGAGTCCCTCATCTTTTCAGGTGGCCAGCATTTGAACCAATCTCTTACTTTCTCATGAGCTTCTGTCTCACAAATTTGGCTTTCATTGCATCAGGCAGCCAAACCTTGGGTTGGTTACAGCTTTGGGCGAGCCAGCCAGGAAAGAATCTGGTCTGGGGAATCTGACTGGGGATCCCCAGCTTCCTGTGGCTGGCCGAACTCAGCAGAGGGACAATAGGTACTTCACAGCAGCAGCTGAGAATTTATTTTCTCAGGGAATGTCCCTGCTCTCCCTACTCTAGCACCAGCCACCTGAAATGCTTATTTTGTGAATGGAAACAGGCCTCTGGGCAGGCAACAGACTCCAAGACTGGGTAGATAGATAGAACCAGCGTGCACAACGAGAGTCTTCTCTCGCTGCCCTCTGGGCAGTTTTAGCCATCTGGGCTCGGCAGTGGGTCGTGTTTAGGACCATTTGGGCAAAGATGATAGGCAAAGATGATAATGAGACATTCGCACAGATGCACACACACACTCCACAAGTAAGCAAAAGCCACATTTTGATTTGTTTCCAATTTTGTGCAGCATGATAATTCCTGCTTACTCTTGCACTCTTTGTAGAAAGAGATAATAAAACGTAAATGATAATCCAGTTCTCGACTGCAATTAGGTATCAAAAATAAAATTTTCCTGAAAAATAATAACAGACAGGCACTTAACCATAAAGAGGGTTCAGCAAGGTCCTGAGTGGCATTGTCAGTGTCACCTTCAGGTGACACTGGTCATCTTGCTGAAGGAATGCATCTGGCTGCGTGACAAAGTTCAAATGCTCAAAGGAATAAAATGCAACAAGGTAATGGATTATAGAACCCCTTTATTAATCAATTTTCCTTCTATTACTCAAAAAGAAAAATATGATAATAGATATCATGGACTATGCTTTGTCAGACATGAAGAAGGAGTCATTGAGTTTCTCTTCTAATTCTCTTTTAACCGATTCACACTCATAAACATAATTGTCCAATAGTTAATGCACAGGGTTTTTCCCTCTCTAGTAATCACATGCATATAAACAGCATGACAGTAATATTTTTTCTGAGAATGAAACACTGATAACAGTGTTGAAAAGATTTGATGGAACATATACTCTTACAAACTATCGGTAAGGGTATAAATATTACTTTTTATAGAGAGCAACCTGGAATTATTTATCAGTTTTAAAATGGGCATTCTCATTGATCCAGCTATTTTACTTCTAGAAATAGAACAGTGTAATGTGTATGTGTAAGGAACTTACTGTGGCATTGTGTATAATGCAGAAAAAGGAAACAAAATAATCTCTGTGTTATTAAATCCAAAGAATTTTACTATAAACTCATAAATTTGACTTCTTAAAAGTGATTGACACTGTTGTCATGCATATCCTTGAAAGTCCCACTCTAATTGAGTGCTATTCCACCTTCCCCTTTGGCTACTGCTTCCGTCTCCTTTTCAGAATTGCCTTTATCCAGTCCTCTGGACACCTGACTTTACGGAGAGCACTTTTCTGTTGCTCTGTAGTCTCAGTTCTTCCTTGGCCAAAATGTGTGACAGCCAGTGTATACCATGACTGTCTCAACAATTACAAACTATGTAACCATCATATTGGCATGTATGTTGACATTCTCCAAGGCCACCCCTTTTTCTCCTTACACTTAAATCTTGTAAAATCTCATAATGTCCACGGATTCAGTTTTTGCTGTGAAACTGTTTAAAGTGAATTGGTCATGAATTGGTCATCCGCTGACGCTGTGCAGTTCCCCAGACAGAGTGCTCACCTCTAGATCTGATGGGGGGAATAGGAAAGAACAGGTGCCAGCCTCTGAAGGAGTGAAGGGAGGGGCCCCCCATTTTAACTGATGCAGCCAGTTTAAAATGATCCACAGGGAGAAAACAGGAAATGAATACCATAACCTAACTCTTCTCCCCCCTCCCATTTCTTAACAGTGTTTCCCTTTGATTAAATCCAAGTGGAAAGTGGGATAGAACAGTCCCTTTCTCAAGTCCAGACAGATCAGCCTCCAGGAGCACAGGGCCTGGGGAGAGAAGATGGAGACTGCATCTGCAGAGAACGATGGATGATTTTTGGCTCAATCTTTTGTGTCCCTCCTTGCTCAGACACTCCCTGAATAGCTCCGTTTGAATGAGTAAAGGAAGTAGCACATCCTCATGGACCCCTTTTTGTCTCCATGGCAGTTTATTCTACTCTCTTCTTAGTCTTAGACTACGGCAAACACTTTGCAATCAGTCTTTCTGGTTTTTCTGCATCTCCTCAGGATTCTTTTTTTCCCCCTTCACTCTCTCTCTCTTTCCTCCCAGTTCCTTCTCTCCCCTTTCCATTCTCTTTTTCCCCCCAAAAGAGAAATTTTCAAAATTCAAATCAAATTCTGACACCTCTTTGACTAATAACTTCCCATTGGCTTTGGTTTTCTATTGCTACATAAGTGCTTACCAGAAACTTAGTGACAAAACACTTCCCATCGATTATCTCATAGTTCTGTAGGTCAATAGTCCAGGCGGACTCAGTGAGGCTCTTTGCTCAGTGTCGCACAAGGCTGACATCAAGGTGAAGTCCAGCTGGAATCTTATCAGGAGATTCTGAGAAACAAACAATTTTCAAGCTTACACCTGCTGTTGGCAGAATTCAGTTTCTTAAGTGCTTCGACTTCATTTCACATCATGGTCTGCCTTTTTCTGTGTGTGCTGGCTACACATGTCACCTCTCTCAGGGTCTCTAGTGGTTCTCTGCACCTCAAATATCAATTCTGTGTTCTTTTATAAATACTTTTTATTCTCCAACCACCCCTCCCCCACCAACTTATAGTTAATAATGTTTTCAGATATATTTTGTGTTTGGACACAGAAAATAGATCAGGAGAATATACTCTAAACTATTTGTGATTATCTGCATAGTGGATTTTTTCACAATTTTTCTATCTGTAGTCTTTCTTCACGTCCAATCTGTCGTGTAAGCAAAAGTGACTTTTGCAATCAGTTAAATGCTGATTTTATTTTATGTGTTAAACAAAAAATTCAACATATACCAAATGTCTCAACATTTGTGAAGCTGCAATAGTTTGGTATGTGGTATGACTTTCAATATTATTGTTTATATTATCCAGCTTCTGGCAAGTCAGTGATATTCATAGAGTAAAAATTAATAGGGTAGGGTAGATAAAGCCATCCAAATGCCAGTCACTTTACTACTAGAAGTTTCTTCTATAATGTTAGATATAAAAACATGCCTTTTATTTTAAATATCTGTTTTCATTATTTATATCATCGTTATGTATTGGCAATCATTAAGCTTAATTCATGATATCCTAGACATTTTTATAAACATAAACTAGTTGGCCTACTTGAAATTTTAGGGAGCTTTACGCCATGGTTTTCTGTAACCATATGGGGCATTTTACAGACAATCTGAGTATTAGTTGACACCAAAAGTTTGAAAATTAAAGAAAACCTGTAGAGATAAAGTCTTATCATACTAGATTTAACAAGGTTTTTTGGCCATTAAAAAATTTCCCTTTTGTTACCAAATATTGTGAAGATAGATAACTTTTTTCCTTGTGAAATTGTACAATAGACAGAGAGTTTTTATAGATATTCCTTAAAGGATAAGAAAGAGAAATGGAGTGGGAGGAGAAAGCCACAATTTTAGTTTCTCATTTCTTTGTCAGTCTTATTATATATCCATAATAGAAATGTGCAGCTCAAGCAAAATATATTTCAATTGCTGGATCTAATGAGAAAGAGCTAATGGTGAAAAAATAGAAATCTTAAATACACATTGAAGTTTGACATAATCCTGACACATGCTTATTTATAGAATCAGAATGAAATTTGAAAAGTATTTGAATTTGAAAGGACAATAAACTTTTACAACTTTTTTTATGCAGCCATATAACTCTAATGCCAACTCTCTCCCTTTCTCTTTCCCACCGCCCCCCTCCCTCCTAAAGTTATTGCATTACATGAAAGCTCAGTTAATGTTTTATTTCTCTTTGTTTTCAGGTTCAGAAGAAGTGTCTTCTAAATTGGGGAAGTAGATGAAGCCTACATCTAATTATCTTTTTCTGCTTTTCTTTCTTTCACCTCACTGGGACTCCTGACACTTTCCTGCACTCGTCTCTGTCCTTCGGCTCTCCCAAGCTCAACGTACAAGACACACATTCACTCTCTCCTCCAGCCGGTGTGCCCAGTGCTTTAAAACTTCTCTTTATGGCGGTGTCAAAACCTTTTCTCAGAGACAAGAGATCACTCTTTTCCATCAAAATAGGGTCCCTATAATTTCCATGACTATAACTACAATTTTTGCAAAAAGATAGTCATATCTTTTTTTTAAGATTTTATGTATTTATCTTTAGAGGGGAAGGGAAGGAGAGAAGTATCAATGTATGGTTGCCTCCTGTGAGGACCCTGCTGGGAACTGGCCTGCAACCCAGGCATGTGCCCTGACTGGGAATCGAACCGCGATTGTGTGGTTCACAGGCCCGTGCTCAATTCACTGAGCTACATCAGCCAGGGCCAAGATAGTCATATCTTATATTATGAGCGACTTCTCCCCAAACCTGAGGAGTACCTCTACTATCATCAATTGGCCCAGAAGTCTAAACATATTCTTTCGGTCTAGGTAGGATTCATGGTGGAGCAATGAACAACACTTTATTTTTGCCTTTTCTGGAAGTGGACTTTGCTGGCCTCCTCTTACTGAAGTCTGACATGTAGAAATTTAACTCAAGCACACACCTTTAGCAATTACTCTGAAATCTAATTCTCTGCAGTCGGCTAAAAAGCAAGCAAATAAGCAACCAAACACCACAACTTTCTGATCTATCATGTCTCAGACACTCGAATTGTTGTGTGTGGGTTCTTATTCTGTGACTGTGTGCAAGTTAAGCTTGAGCTGAGAGTTATATCCAGAACCTTCAGCCTTTATACTAATGAGTGTTATGTGAATTATCAATGAAAGTTTGCAGACAATGATGTTTGCAGTTGTCACACATTGCAATTCAAGAGACAGCATTTCACATAAGATAGTGGCTTTCACTTTCACTGATATGTGGAATATAAACAACACAAAAACAGAAATACACCCACAGGTATAGAGACAATTGATGGTTGCCACAAGGGAAGGGGGTGGGGAAAAGGTGAAAAAGTGAAAGGTGCAAATTTCCGATTACAAAATGAATCAGTCATGGGGATGAAGTACAGGGTGCAGGAAATACAATCAGTTACATCATGGTAACTTGGTACAGTAACAAATAATACTAGACATATCATGGGGATCACTTTGTTAGCTATATAGTGGAAAGTCTCTGTTGTACACCTAAAACAAAGATAACATTTTATGTTAACTATATTTTAACAATAAACTAAAATGGATATTTATAATAAAAAAGATAGTGGCTTGCATGTCTCACACTTGTCTGACGCCTTTCTTTTGATGTGCTTGTAGCTATATATATATATATGCTTCTCTCTTAACAGCTAAATGGCCATTAAGAGGAGCCACACAGGATACAGGTATTAAAGAGCAATGCCTATTTTAAAGAAAGGATTTTAAATTTTCAAGAGACACATTCATTAAGTCTTCACATAAGTTTACATTTTTAGGTGAATAGATGTCTTTGCAGAATGTGTGATAATTGCAGAGGCTTAGCTAAATCATTTCCTGTAGACTTTTCCCCATATACTTGTTTTTTTAAACATGATTTTCTCTCCTTACATCTCAAATCTGTCGTGTTAAGTTTGTTTTAAAGGTTTTACATTTTTTCCTCTCTGGTAACTCCAGACCAGAAGTGGACACGGCAGCGTAACAATAACTCATCCGTTGGCATGGCTCTCCAGTAATAAATGGCCACTTAGTGTGCATAAGGTTATAATCCTCTCCCCGAGACCTTGTGGAGGACAGTTCTTCGTGTCAGGAATAAAGGCAGTTTGTTCTGAAAATGAATTATTAGCATATCTGTGGACTTTGGGTGGCCTGTTATTATTAAAAATCAGATTATCTGGGTTTCTTTTCAAAGTCCTCAGAGTTTAAAGGAGTGTATCTCTGGGACTTGTGAATACAAGGAGTTTTAGGCAAGTAGCACTGATTGACTAACTTTTTCTGATTTTTAGCAGAAAAACTACTTTCAACGTGGTTTTCAGTGTTACAGTTTTTTTTCTTTTGATCATTTTTTTTCACTTCCTAAAGCTGATATATTAAATATCAACACCAGTAAGTTGAGATTTATTTCTATAAACCATTCTGGATCATTCCAAAGTGGGCAAGGCTGGTTATCAAAGTATCCGTCCCATAGAACTTCCCTTCTTTTCCACCCCCCACTAGTTTAGACATTTTCACTAGATTTTAGAATTCTAAAGATTTTATATTCTCCCTTTTACCTAAACTTTTTCTTTGAATAGTATTCCAAGACCATATGCATTATTAATGCCATAAACATTTATCAGGCACCTACTATATGATAATTATGCAGAGAATATGTCTTGTACTTGAAAGACAGAAACTTAAAGTTTATATTTTCTATAATAAATTGCATTTAAATAGAACCTAATTTGGCTCAAGTCAAATCAATAATGTTTAAATAAGTGCATTTTAGGCATTGATACACCACGAATAAGAGTGTTTAGTGTGAAAAAGACACTTCCCCTCCCACCCCCAGATAACTCAGAAACCACGCCAACCATGCAGCAGAGGTGGTTGGAAACCCGTGGACAAATGTATCAAGATAGCATTGGGATCCACTCCTGTGAAGTCAGCCAGGGAAGGCTGGCATCGTGCTCGTATCTCTGTGTTCGTATCTCTGTGCTCATTCAAACCCAGATAAAGAGGCACAGGACTTTTTTGACATTCTGTTTTTGCTCAGCCAACCTCAGAAAAACGTCTGTTTTTGATGAGATTGATCATCACTCATTCTCTTCTACACGTTTAAGTGCTGATTAGAACATGTCTCTAGTTATCACTGAAAAATATTCAATGAAGAATAATAAACCTTAAGTTTTGTTTGAACTCTCGTTAGAACGAATATTTTATAGAAATTACTTTTCTACTCTCTAATCCATTCATGTGTTGAAGAAATATTTGTTGATGTTTTATATGTGTCAGGTGTCAGAAACTACTCTAACCCCCCAAGGTGGGAAGGAAAGAAGACAAGTTTCACACACTTTGGCACAAAATTTCTGACAGAAAAAGTCAGAAAATAAAGAAATGTTTAAACATATGTAACTCTTGCAGTATAAAAGATACTATAAAAACATCAAGTTTATTTTTTAGTTATTAACCATGCACATATATCTATTATTCCCAGCTGTGTTCCCTACTAAAAGGCTAAAAATAGTCTTTTTAAATGCCTTTTTAAATGCTTTATTAGAGTATGCAGAACTTAGTAGATGTCCAACTAATATCTTACAAAAGAATTTTTTTGAATTTGCAAAAAAGAAAAATGCTATTCTGTTTTCTTGATTGAGAGATTACTTCTTTCATCAAATGTATTTATTAAGTCATTTATTTAATAAACCAATCTTCAGGAAAGAAGTGGTCAGTTGTTTCAAAGGCTGTTGAGAAAATTAAATACTGAAAAGTACCCATTAGATATGACATTCCAGGGCTTACGGTTATTTTGATAAGCACAAATTCAGTGATGTTGTAGAGACATAAACTATATTGAACTGAAGTGAGTTTTTGGTGACTATGAGATACCATTGTACCTCCATCATATTCATAACAGAGCAAAGAGTAACACAAAACTAAATATTGAGGAGGGCGTAGAGACACTTGCATTTCTCTACTAATGTTAGGGGTGTAAATTGGTACAACAATTTCAGACTACCTGAAATAGTTCAAGCTATGCAAACATTTGAAGTGTAAGTATTTCAGTTTAGAATATAAATTCTAGAAATCTCTTAACCATGTACACAAGGAGACATGGACAAAAGTATTTCTTGGAGTATCATTAGGATAAAATATTAAGAAAATACATCTCAAAATATGCTGTTTAGAAAACAAGAAAGGCAAGAAACTATTCAATATGATGTGGAATTATTTTATTGCAGAGAGCTTTAACTATACACAAAACAGATGCATGCATAGTATCAAGGTGAAATAGGCATACATGTGATAACAGCAATCTCAGGAGAGTTCCTATAAGAGGTAGGAAAGAAAACATGTAAGAGGGGAATATAGCAAACAAGACATTTTATTTAACTGAAATTTTTTTCTAAAATAGGAAGAAAAAAAGGAAGGAAGGAAGGGTAAAGGAAAGAAAGGAGAGAAGAAAAGAGGAAAAAAGAAAAGAAAGAAGACTGCAATAATGTTGATAAAATGTTACGATCTATTAAAACTGGATAGCTGGGTACATAAGTTAGAGATATACATTATATAAAATAGGAAAAATATGTATAGTTTGTTCCATGAGCAAATGGCATTTTTAGGGAATGGCTGCTTCAGGTAGAATAAAGATATAGATCAAGCATCCAAAGAAGAGACAGGATATAAGGTAGGCAGCATGCTCGTAATTACTATATCTCCTGAGAATTCAGCCATTGTAATCTCTCCAGACAGAGGTATGTATTCCCCTAACACAGCTGGGAAAAAAATATGCCTGAGAAAATGTGTGAAAGGTGTATTAAAACAAAGCAAAATAACACAACACAAGCACAGGGTCAGGGCTGTTATATTTTCTAATGTAATTTTGAATATTAGAATTAAAAAAATAAGGAATGTTCTTAGACAATGGATAAACACAGTTGTAAATAGCAGGATTGGCCATCTTTAGCTCATTCTGGTCAGTTACAGGCCCAACCATTTGGTGGGATCCACACCGTCTTTGCTCTTGTTTCTCTATCCTAACAGAAAACACACAATATATAAACAATTTAACTAAAAGCTTAAAGAACCTCTATGAACGTCCAATATGTAACATTTTTTCATGCCTACAATTTGAATGTAAACCCACATATGTGCAGATATTAAGCAAAATCAGTCTGATAGTTGTGGGTATTATAACCAATGAGAGTAGAATTTTTGATTGAACTATTTTCATACACTTTGATTCCTTGGTAGCTTTTAAATCAAAGTACTTGATCATAATTCTTTATTTCTTAAATTCAATTGAGTTTTTAGGTAAATCTACTCTCAAAATATTTATAAGCAGATAACAGTAGAAATCTATTAGTCCTGGAGAGTCACTGCCCTAGAAGATAATCTATATTATTTCATAACCTGCCTCATCTACTGGGATTATTCCACACAGTAAATGGAGATAATGCTAATAGATTGCTAGCTATACTTTATTGAATACGATGCTAAGAACATTGCATACAAGCCCTGGCTGGTGTAGTTCAGTGGATTGAGTGTAGCCCTATGAAGCAAAGGATTGCAGTTCGATTCCCAGTCAGGGCACATGCCTGGGTTGCAGGCCAGTTCCCAGAAGGGACTGCACGAGAGGCAACCATACATTGATATATGTCTCCCTCTCTCTTTCCCCTCCCCTCTAAAGATAAATAAACAAAATCTTTAGAAAAAGAACATTGCATACATTAGTTTTTTGAATACTTCTAAACTCTACAGGAATATATAATTGTTTCAACTCACAAAGGAGGCAAAAAGAAGTATGAGCTTATTAACCAGATGACAAAGCTAGCAGGACACAGAGGTGGGATTTTAACACTTGTCTTTCTGATACTAAACCTAAACTAAATGTTATTCTATACTCCCTTTTATTCTCTAAAGCAAGATTAGTAAAGGATAACTGTACAATACAGATAAATAAAACCTGAAAACTATTTTCACTGACCATTCTTTGCAGCAATCAGATATACTTAGAAAGTTATGTTAATAAATTGCTTGATAACTTGCAATGAAAATGAAAGTAGTGCATTATCATTAATGAAAATGTCCTCTCTGGCTCTGCTTTCCTCTTTACAATTAGTTTTGATATCATTTTATAAGTATCCCTTCTTCTGTAAGTATTGAAGCAATCACTGGCCAAAAGTATACAATTCTGATGAACCCCTGATAAGAAAATGGTAACATCTCCAGTATTGAGGGAACTTTTCCAAGAGCACCAGCTATGAAGACAATCTGTCAGTAGACAAAATTAAGGACCAATCCTCTTAATTAAAAAAGTAAACAAATCTAAGAAACAATGGATTTTCTCTCTGAATGTCTCTGTGAATATAAATTGTGGTCCATTAAGTGATTCTTTTTTTCTGATTTCTATAATTTGATAATGCTGTCATAGTAATTGTGTTGCTAAAAGAAACCTCACTGCATGCACGCTTTGTTTCCTTTCAGAACCATTGTGATACTTTGTCAGGGTTTAATTTTTTCATGTAACTACTTAACATGTAATGTGAGCTAATTTCTCTATTTAGGTCCTGGTAGGTAGAATCCGTGTTGAGAATACTGTGTTGAGATGTCAAAGGAGTTAGAGATAAGCTCTGTGGAGGGCCTTGGCAGCTTTACTTAGATTTGTATCTTATATAAAAATCACTTAGAATATCCAAATAAAAACTCATCCAGCAAGGTATTTTAGTAGGTAAGCCCAGCTATTCTACTAAGGGGAACTTGGAGAAGAAAATTTTGTTCAAAATAAAACTGACCGCAAAAGTAAGATAATTTTAACAAATGGGTTTGTTAAACTAATAACAAACCCATTCTAAGTGAATTCCAGATGTCAGTCCTTATAACTCAGTCATGGCTGAAGGCGATCAATCCCTAATAAACAGTGAGCAAAAAACAAACAAAGAAACAAAAAACAAAAACAAGTTCCCCTGGACATGGACAATAGTATGGTGGATAGCTGCGGGGAGACTTAAGCAGACTAGAAGGTAATGTAAAAGAATGCAGTAAAGACTAAATTAAAAATTAAAAAAAGAGTGAGTAGTAAATAGTTCTTGATTCCTGGAAACAGACATATGATCGATCCTTCATAACAGCAACGCAGTCAGAGTATTAGCAGTAATAGTGACATGGATGCCTTTTTAAATGAAAAACAAATGTGTCAGGGCCAAAAACATTACCCTTAATAACTGTCATCTTCTGGGATTAGACAAAATACAGAAAATACACAACTCGGCGACCTGAGGAGTTACTATTGATTATGTCTTTGAATCTCCTGTGGTCCAGTTCCTTTGGAGGGCTCTGTCTGTGCCCCACCTCTCAGCCCCAGACCCTGCAAATGTTGTGAAGGGAGCACTTGGTTTGATGTGGGAAAAATGCAAACCATGGCTCTTCTGTAGCTCGTAAGCATTCGTTTTTACTGCTTACTTGGGAAAGTGACTCAGTTTTGGTTTATTTCTACCTATTTTATGGACTGCTACAATGAAGAATCAATTTTGCAGTTAGATATGTGCATTGCAAGTTAACCTTGTAATTATTACTGTGTTGTTAAAATGTATTCTGAGATGATATTCTGATCTTTAGCTAAAACTAGGCCCATACATTGGTTCAATGAGGTAAGAAACGGCAATAAAACGACAAAGGTATGGCAAAAAATGTACCTAAAAATAACATTTTAGTGTAAACTGTTTACTTATTTATAGTTCTATTTTTGCCTGATGACTAATTTATCAAGCACATTAACATTCCATTATGGACGATTTCGGTGACCATCCCCAAATTCATGCATCAAAGCCCTAATGCAATAGTATTTGGAGATGACCTCTTTGAGAGCTACTTAGCATTTCATGGAGGTCATGAGGGGAAAACCTCAAGAAAGAATTAGTGCCCTTAGAAGGAGAGAGATCAGGGGGCATGTTCTCCTTCCTGTGAGCATGCATCGCGGAGAGACCACGTGAGCACCCAGGGAGAACATGAACATCAGCAAGCCTGCTCTCGCCAGGACTCAACCATACTGGCACCCAGACCTCGGATTTCCAGACTCTAACACTGTGAGAAAATACATTTCTATTGTGTAAATCACCCATCCTATGATCGTGTTGTGGCAGCCTGCACAGTGTAAGATATGTCATTAGATGGATAAGTAGAGTTAACTAAAAATCCATTGTATTTAAATATGTGGCTATCAGATCATCGCAACTAAGTTTACGTGCTCGTGGGTGCTCCAAGCATATTTGTTGCTTCCCAAACCTTCACCATTCCCCCTTCCCCTGGCCATCTCCCCACTTCATTACTAAAGTTTTGGTTTCTGAAATACATTGTCCACTCAGATCTCAATGGTTTTAGCATATAATAGGCTTATAAATTTAAGTAGCCTTCACATTCAGGTAATTTAGATATACTTTCTTAGATTAAAATTAAACAACTAGGCCATCAGAGGAAATATTCACAGTAGGGCCACTGCAGAGCTATTTGCCTCACTGAAGAAATACTAGAAAGTGTGTCTGAGTGTGGAATATTCACCCTGCAAATCTGGACTATAGGTGTGGAGTGTGTGCCTCAGCACCTCTGCTAATGGGTTCTGTAAAATGTGTCTTAAAGAAATAGAGAATAACGTGACAGTCCAGATTTCATAAGAAACCTAGGCTACTAGATAAATTCAATGACCTTTTCTTAAGAATTTTAAAAAACAAGATTCTATTGTCAAAGTTGAACAATGGTCATTTAAATTAACACGGTGTGAGCTGAAAACTGTCTGAGAATCATGAGAGAAGGTGAGGATGGTTTCATTTAGAGCATCAAGAAGAAACAATTGCTTCTGAATGCATGAGTCTGTGGTAAATGTATCCTTAATATGAATATTTTAAAAGCAATCATACTGAGGTACTTTAAATCCCAGTCAATTCTTGATATTAGAATTCAGAGGCATTTTAGGATTTCATGATTAACATAATAATGTGTTTGGACTGGCCTGAAAGTGAGAGGTCAGAAAGCAATTATATACTAGCAAATATAAACTGTATTTCTTGCAAGAACCATTGAACAACTTAGTGTTAATAATATTAATGAGTATTGAAAAACATGTTTATTTTAATAATAAGGTCAAATAGTACATGTACTGGAATGAAAATAATTTTAAACATTAATTTTCCCCTAGCCTAATCAATGGTAAGAGAATAGGCAACATAATTTTATTGGAGCTGAGAAAAACTGATCCAAGGTACAATCGATAGTGCTGAAATTGTGAGCAATAATAGAACATGTTGAAAAGTGACACCTGTTTCATTGTTATAGAGAAATAATTTTTATAAAATGTATTAAGACAGTGTTATTAATATTTTATGTAGCTGTTAAAGTTTTTTATTTTTATTAAATTTTATTTTATAAAAAAGAAGATAGAGCCCTGGCTGGTGTAGCTCAGTGGATTGAGCACGGGCCTGTGAACCAGAGGATCACGGTTCGATTCCCAGTCAGGGCACATGCTTGGGTTGCAGGCCAGTCCCCAGCAGGGGCCAGTTCCCAGCAGGAGACACACTAGAAGCAACCGTACATTGATATTTCTCTCCCTCTCTCTTTCCCTTCCCTTCTAAAGATAAATAAAATCTAATAAATAAATAAATAAAATTATTTTAAAAAAGAAGATAGATCTTATTGGACTTTTTACTTAAATAAAATACATTTCTTATGAAATTGCAGGGAAATGGAATGCTTTATGGAACAATGTTAACAAATGAATGAATCACTCAAACCAGTTATTGTTTATCAAACATTAAACAATCGCTTAAATTTTAGATGACATTATAACAAATTAATGTAAACCTTAAATTGGTAAATAATTGCAATAGAAGATGATTACCTTATTGTGAAACTTATAAAAGACAGGAAGAACATTATGGATATATTTGCAATTATTATGTTAATTATGCAGTAAAAATTGACATTATGTTAAAAAATAATGCAATGTATTAAGAGTCCAGTACCCATGAGGTCCCCCCTAAGAGTAGGTGATCTGAGTGTAACACCTGTAAATGCCCAATGACTCTTATTGCATGAACACATGGATTCAGAGCATAAGCAATTTCTGTAGTTATCACTTTATAGATATTTGCATACTGGACTTACAGTGATATATGGTTCCAATGAAGTTGAATTTAGATTATTTCCTTAAACTTGGTTGTTTGCAATGGCAATGTTTTTAAGATGTTGTCCAAGCATATTTTAGGTAGTCACACAGTAAGTGTTGTGTCATTTCTTAAAGATGGGTAACTTGATGTCATGCATTAGAAATAGTGACTTCCTTCTCTAGGGGTCAAATCTATAGAGTTTTATTGAATTCCATCTTCAGTTATATATCCAGATTAAGACAAAATTGATCCTTTAAGTATTGTGTTTTATGATCAAAACTTTATTTCAAATATGTGTTATTAGCAATGAGTAATTTATTTGAAATTTCCTGGGACAGTAGAGAACATTTAATCCACTAGTCTGATCCTATGTTTCACTCACCACATATATCATTTTTTTCTCTGTGATTTCAAAGAAAAGTGCTCACAGGTGACATAAATAGCAGAATAAAATAACCAGTACTATAAAAGGAAAAATACCAGCTCTGGCCAGGTAGCTCAGTTGGTTAAAGAATTGTCCTCACATGCCAAGGTTGCATGTTCCAATTTCGGTCAGGTCACATTCAAGAAACAACCAATGAATGCATAAGTAAATGGTACAACAAATTGATATTTCTTTTTTACCTTCTCTTTCTTTCTCTCCTCTAAATCAATGTGAAATTTTTAAGAAAAACGATGCAATGATGACATGCTAGCTTTTATCTTGTATTTTACTTTAAAGCCACTTACTTGAAGAAAAAAGTATTTTGACCATAAAAACTTTTTAAAAGTTTACTTGGTCAGAATAATTTGTGCTGTAAGCCACTCTATGGAGAAGATAGTGCAATTTCTTAGTTTCAAGAATTGGACTGCTTGGCTTCTAAATTACTTCATCTTTTTAGTAAATATTTTGTCAACTTTGCCAGTTCTGGAAAATATAAACCACATCAATCAACCACAGGATCACTATAAGTGATGGGCAGTCCATTAGAAGTACAGCCTACACTGCTAATACCATGCTAAAAGGTATGATCTATAAATAGGACATGATTTTGAATAACTGATGGCTTTGAAAGAACATGATTCATCAGACCATGATGGGATGTTTGAATTGTTTTAACTTCAGTGGGATACATTTTTAATGTAACATTACAATTTCTTTTCAGTAGGTCTAACTGAGTCTTGGGCAGAAAGTGTGTCATGAAGAAATGGACGGGAACATGCCCATAGCAGGGCAGTGTTAATGTGTCTTGAAACCAGAGAGAAATTAAAAGAGACTTCTGTACAACCAAGTTCTTGAAGTTGTGTGTCAGAGTAGTTTGTAATAAAAAATAGAAAATAAACTATATCACTTGAAGTTATTGCAAAATTGGGAAAATTCCTGCCATTGCTAATCAGAACTTTGGCGCAAGTCATGGTCATGAAAATCAGCAGAGACCATGGGCCAGGACCACCTCCACCAGAATCATCTGGACAGATGATCAAAACAGAAGATTCTTAGAACTCCCTACAGAACTCATGAATCAGAAGCCCCTGGAACTCTGAATTTCAAAAGTATCTTTGATAAACCATGTGCACTCAAATCTTGGGACCAAATGCTGGAATTAGAAAAAAAATATATTCCTAGCCAAATCCATGAATGGCAAAGTTTAACTGTACCACTTGGACATTGCGATTGTTAAGATGTTATACTGATCTTATTTTTTTACGATTTTGGTCAGTATGCTTTAAAAAGCCACTTAAATCCAAACTCTTTTGACAGCTTTGTTTGTTATTCATTGATGTGAACTGACATTCTGGCATTTTTTGACATGTGCTTTTCTCAGGATTTGACTGTGGCCTCTTTTTTTCTGAGGGTCTAAAAATACCCTAAATCCTGGGTTTGATTTAAAGCTCTGGAATTTAAAATACAGTGTGAAACTCTTCGTGCTGGGGAGCTTCTCAGTATAAATAAAATTTAGTAATAATAACTTAGAATGCAGGCAGAACAAATGTTCCAAAGCTTAGCTTCCATAAGCACGCATGAGCTTAGATACTTATTCTAACTTTATTTTGGAAATTTCCCAAGAACTGCATCTTCTGGGAGATGACCAGCATTTGCTCACGCAGTAGTGGTGAGAACAATCACGAGACTCATTGCCAGCAGACTGTCTTAGCTGTGAGCTCAAACTGTCATCACCACAGAGTTTTTCTAGAGCCTGTTTAGTTCACGGTGACTCAGGTTTCAAGTTTGTTCAGGATTTTGAATATAATTCAGGAGTCTTCTTTGTGAATTTATTTTCCACTAATATAATGTGTCTTAAATTATTTTTCTTTTTACTGTGACGGCCCTCTCAGTAGGAACTGTTCTGTCAAGCATCCAACAAAATCATTTTTTAATCACATTTGCAATGCCTTCCGTAGTTGGGGAATAGCAGTCACGGGACTGATTAACTTCAAGGTGAAGAAAAAAAATCAAGGTTCTGCCTTCCTTACAGAAACCATGGGGTACATTCCTTCCATAATGATATTTTCAGATTGTTCTGCACTTGTAAATAATACCAGTTCACACCAGGCATGTATAGTAGGTGGCCTTCCTCCAGCTGATGTAATATATTCTTCTCCATATTGCATTCAATAATCCGGTGTTTTAATTCTTTTATTTCCACTGGTGACCTGTAACTCAGGTATGCTGTGAATCAAATAAATAAGTAAATAAGTAAAATAAAATAAAAATAGAGCTTCAATCAATCTCTTTGCAAAGGATTGCTGAGGTGGTGTAAATAACATGTAACACATTTGGGTTAGATGCATGACATAGACAATGGGTTAACTAAAGATAACTCATTTTGTATGTTACTGTGAAATAAGAAATATGAGCATGAGCACTAGATAAAGAAAGAGATAATAGAAGAGGGAGTCATTAGAAAATAAAGCTTACCTTGTAAGCTTTGGCTACATAAAATTTAGCATATGGAAGACCTGAAATAAGTAAAAGCAAAATGAAAAACTTAAGTCTTTAAAAAATCTATTGTTGTTTTAGACACCGAGTTTTAACTGACATTACTACATTTTGAGGTTCTATGGCAGAGAACTAATGACTTCAGAAGGCCAGCTATTCCCAGGCATGATGAGAAAAGGCAGAATTGAGAAGGCAGATCAGATCAGAGGAGGAGAACGACAGGGACCAGGGGAGTCACTGAGCCTTAGGAAATTCGGAAACCCAGAGAGGACACAAACTCTAAAGTCCATGGTGTGACTTTTATTATCTTTTTACTACATTATTCCATTCCACTGTGGATTTTAATAAATATTGAAGTTTATAATGAGCAATAACTTGAAATTTGCCACAAGAGGAGAAAGAGAGTGGTATGGAACTCATACATCTACTGTGCTGTCGGATGCTGGAATAGTTATATATCATTTCAGAAATTAAAAAACAAAGTAATATAAGTATGATTTAAAATTCATACTTTAGTTTGACAAATACATTTTATCTATCTATCTATCTATCTATCTGATGGAGTGTTCTAATAGTACCTTATTAGCCTCCATTTAGAAGTCAATAATAGACTTCAGAACTATATCACCCTGGGTTTTAATGCTTAAAATTCCATCATTAACCTTTACATAGGTATCTAGTTTTGGAAGCAGAAAATGATACCTGGTGGTATGGTTGATTCACATATAGATTATGATTCATAAATTAATGACCCATTTGTGAAGACTCTATAATAACTAATAATTTATTATGTCCCTGTACAGAACTGTAAGCTAGTCTAGAAAATTAATCATGTTTTGCAATTATTCATTGTTTCCATGGCATCTCACATAGCTCTAAATGAAAACTGTAGACTTACAAAATTTATTTTAAATTCTTTGTTGGAGTGAATATCTAATATTGCAACAAACTGATAAAGAATGAAACTCTGACATGTTTTTCTTACTGAATTATTCTTTTTTTCTCATTTTATTTTTATATTTGTTGTTGTTCAACTACAGTTGTCCCTGTTTTCCCCACATTACTCTCTCCTGCCCCACCTGCCCCCACCTCCCACATTCAATCCTACTCCTCACCATTGTCTTTGTCCATGAGTTCTTTATACATGGCCCTTGAGGACCCTCCCTCTTCTTTCTCCTGTTAATCTTCTTCCCCCTCCCCTTGGGTGACTGTCAATTTGTTCTTTATTTCAATATCTCTGGTTATATTTTGCTTGCTTGTTTTTTAATTTAATTTAATTGTTGTTTAATTTAATTTAAATTGTTTAATTTAATTAAATTAATTTTTTAAATTTAATTTCTGCCTTTTACTCCCATCCTCGCCCACCCCCCAGTGTTCCCCACCCCTTCCCATTTCCACCCCCACCTTAATTTTTGTCCATGTGTCCTTCATACTAGTTCCTGTAAACCCTTCCCTTTTCCCCTTGAAATTTCCTCCCCTCTCCCCTTTGGTTTCTGTCAGCCTGTTCTCTATTTCAGTGTCTTTGTTTATGTTTTGCTTGCTTGCTTGTTTTGTTGTTTAGCTTCCTGTTAAAGGTGAGATCATATGGTATTTGTCTTTCACAGTCTGGCTTATTTCACTCAGCATAATGCTTTCCAGTTCCATCCATGCTGTTACAAAGGGTAGGAGCTCCTTCTTTCTTTCTGCTGCGTAGAATTCCATTGTGTAAATGTACCATAGTTTTTTGATCCACTCATTTACTGATGGGCACTTAGGCTGCTTCCAGGACTTGGCTATTGTAAATTGTGATGCTATGAACATTAGGGTGCATAGGTTCTTTTGAATTAATGTTTTAGGATTCTTAGGGTATAACCCCAGCAGAAGAATTGCTGGGTCAAAAGGCAGTTTCATTTTTAGTTATCTGCGGAAATTCTATAGTTCTATAGTGTTTTCCACAGTGGCTATATCAGTCTGCATTCCCACCGACAGTGCACTAGGGTTCCCTTTTCCTCACAACCTCACCAGCACTTTTTTTTTGTTTGTTTTTGATTTGTTCATAATGGCTATTCTGACCGTTGTGAAGTGGTATCTCATTGTGGTTTTAATTTGCAACTCTCAGGTGGCTAGTGATGCTGAAGATCCTTTCATATGTCTCTGGGTCCTCAGTCTTAAAACTTAAAAACAAAAAATTATATTTGTACATCTAAACAAGGTGAATGACAGGGTGATATTTATTGTCCTGCATGAAACAACTAAAAAATTATGAAACAATGGCTTCCAAGAATATAATAATTCTGCAAAATGCAGGTCTTCATCTGCTTAGTTTTAGGTGCTGTAAGGAGTGTGAGTGGGAGGTATTACAAAGGAATATGATACTTTTTTGATGTGACGGGCATGTTCAGTATCTTGGTTGTGCCAATAGTTCCATGGGTATATGCATATAGCAAAAGCTATTAAATTTTATGTTTTAAATATATACAGTTTGTTTTATTCCAATAATATATTAATAAAGCTATAAAATGACAGTCTTATTTGTCTGAATTTATGAATAAGGGGATTGCAAAGAGTTACAATTTTAGGCGCACATGGAAGTGATTAGAATTTTTAATTAAGAAATTTTAACAAAACTGGGAAATAGAACTATAGATCATATATGGAATCAATGCTTCTGGTACTAACAAAATTTCTGTATGATGTTTTAAAAGAAATGGCATAATTGCCTTATCTCCCTTTGCACTTCTAGTTAATAATACATTAGGGAAATGTAAATACTTGATCTTCTCTCCTTCACTGTTTTATAAACTCTATGATAGAGACCATTCAATATTTATTTCTTTTTTTTGTTTTCATGTGAGCCAAATAGGCACAATCCTCTGTTTTTGTGGGATAGGGATTATAACACAAGTATATTTTTTAAAAAGCTATAAATGGCTCTGGCTGGTGTGGATCAGTAGATTAAGTGCTGGCCTGTGAACCAAAATGTTGGGTTGCAGGCCAGGTCCCCAGTTGGTGGAATGGGAGAGGCAACAAATCAAAAGTATTTCTCGCACATTGATGTCTCTCTCCCTCTCTTTCTCCCTCCCTTCCCATCTCTCTAAAATAAAGAAATAAAATCTTTAAAAAAACTATAAATGAAATGATTTCATAGTTCCTAATCTCTTCGTAGGATTTACAATAGTGGTAACAAAGACATACCAAAAACCGTAACACGATGCAGAATAAAATACCTACTAGTAAATATACATTTTCATCTTTATACTGTGCTAAGGCAAAATCTGTATAGGACCCATGAATTCTGGAATGAAGAGGGGGTTAGGGAATGGTGGAATGAGAGGGTTTGTAGACATGTGAGGAAACTTACAGACATACACAGGGGTGTCAAACTCATTATCACTGGGGGCCACATCAGCCTCGCGGTTGCCTTCAAAGGGCTGACATAATTTTAGGACTGTATAAATGTAACTACTCCTTAACCATTAAGGAGTTGTAGTTACATTTGGCCCTTAGAAGGCACCCATGAGGCTGACGTGGCCCCTGGTGAAAGTGAGTTTGACGAAGTGGATTTTGAGACACACATAGTAAGCACTCAAGTTTAAGTCCTTGTACCAAAGTGATAACTCTTGGAGCTGCCTCTTCTCCTAGACAGCTGTCAATCATCACTTGTTCTTCCTTACGCATTTATAAGGAGTCACTCAGTAGAAAATGCTAATGCTTAATCTCAAACTGGATGTTCTTTATTAGCTGAACTTAGAAATAAGAGGCAACAAAAGAGCTGAAGTCATATGCTTCAAGCCAGCCCCTTAAATCACTTTGTGGGCACAAAATATTCTGGACATCTCAGCAGTTCAAACCTCACAAAGCTGTAACTCACCATGTCAGGTTTGTAATTCTCTCAAAAACTTGAATCAACACCGAATTCTATCAAAAGCAAAATGAGTGTACATTAATCACAGAATATTTTAGTCACATGGCCTCTTTTATCCCAGAAAAGTTCCCAATGCCTTGGTCTGTTTCTCATCACACTTAACCTGAGAAAAAGGGATAGCAGGTAGCCTTGAAGAGATTGCATGGGAGAAGGTTGAGTGTTTAACTCAGACAGAGCTGCACAGTAGTTGCAAAAAGCAAGCACTTCCTTTTACTGGGTCTCATTCCTGCAGTTGCTGTATGATATTCTCCCTGCTGATGGAGAAGTGGACAATAGCTTATTTATAAGTCCACTAAAGTCCTGGGCTGCTAAAAATAAGTCTTGAGAGGAACTTCTAACACCTACCTAATAAGACACCCAATATTGAAAACTGGTAGTTTTTATAATGAAAAGTTTATGAATATATTCATAGTTACTACATAATTGGCTTATTAATATCACTGACTTGGGAAAGCAAGCCCACAGGACTGTCTCATCCATGGTATCGATGATTTAGACTAAACAAATCAGAAACTTTTTCTCCTCTTCAAACCAAGATATTGGTAAAATATTCTCCATTCCTTCCTGTTTTCATGGAATAGTATGTCAAAAAAAGAAATGAGGGCATGATAGAAAAATGACATTCCTTGAAGCATCAATTTTTTATTAATAACTATTATAAGATTAATTAACATGAAAACAGCAATTTTAAAACTATGCTCCCTTGGCCCTTGTGTACTTAAAGATTTATTTCAACCTTCTGCAAATAATAGAGTATCAAACTACCCCCTGCCCTGCCCAGTAGAATCAAGTCCTCTGAGGCATTTCTAAAATAATTTTATTACTTTTATACATTGGAAATTATGTTTAAGATTTTATTATAAAGATGTTATCTACTAAATAAGTTTTAAAGCAATTCTATTAAAAGAAAGTTGCATGTGGATTTTAAAGTATACTTTTATTTTATATTTATAGGTAAAGTGAGATTTGAAGTAAATTGGGTACTTAATAAATCATTTCTAAGCAAGTAGTCCATTCTTTTCTTTTATCATTCTGAGTGAGACTTGCCTTGAACAAATTCTTTCTTGTCTAAAAGCAGGATTAAAACTATGATCCTATAGTAAATTCAGGGATAAAACAGAAGATTGGTTGTTTATTCATTCTGAGATATTTAATGAACGCTCACTCTGAACCGTGCCCCACCCTAGGCTGGGATTGGCTTGGTGTCTGTTTTCCTGTGGATGTCGGGCTGTGGAGAGAGATGCAAATGTAAATAAATGCAGCTGTGGCATTCTCTGGCTAATCACTCGGGCATGATGAAATTTATCTTTCTAATTTTAAGTCAAACTTCATTTAACTTTTCTCTCAGAGCCTACCCCCGAGGAGGTGGTAAATTCCTAGTGTTCTGTTGTTCTGACTCACCCACACTGACTCTACCTGGCTTTCTATCTTGCTTTGGTAACTAATTTCCAGGATGTTGGGGAGGGTATAGGTCCTCCAGTTCCTCCATATTTCATCCACCTTCACAGGCAGTGGAAAAACATCTCCCAGTATGAGAATTTTCAAACAGGTTTCGTTAAATTGCCCCTTGTTGTCTTCAAGGGCCTATTTGCTGAAGCAGCTTCCTCAGCTCATCTTGTGTCACTGTGAGTGATCTCAGGGTTTGGTTTATGGTGCTCAAAAAACAGACAGAGATCACCTGTTGACTGGGGGTACGGGTTAAGTGATGGGGGCAGGAAGTTAAGATAAATAGCGGGTGAAGTATGGAGCAACTGGTTATTTATTTTAATCCTGTTACCCTAACATATGGAACTGCCAATGAATAAGTAAGGAAAGAGCTAAACACCGAAATGGTCAAGATGGGCGTGGCAGCCAAATAAACAAACAAACGAAAACGACCAGCATTCCTGAGTGCGGAGGAGGGAGGTAGGGCTCCGAGAAGTATTCCTGGGGCACGAGTAGTGCCCATTGGTGTCTCCTGCTTCTGGAACCTCTACTCTAGCTGTGTTCCTCTTGGTTTGATGTGACCGCATTATATATTCTTGGCCTACATTTTTCACAGAGAACTTCATTTTTAAGAGAAAAACTTACTATGCTTATTAGTCTGTCTACTACAGAAAGTCTAAAATATTATCACACTTCTGAAAAATGTTCTCACGAATTTTTCTATAGATGTGGCAAGGTATAGCTAGAAGAACATGGGGTCTGGAATCAGATACATATGGTACCTGAATCTAACATAAGCTAATTAATTTCCATGAAATTCAACTGTCTCACCCATAAAATTTGAATGAAAAAATAGGGTGGTTGTTAGGACTCAATATAAAAAACTTAATATATTACTTAGCATAGTACCAAAAATATGGAAGTTTAGTATTATGGATAGGGATAATGATAGGAAAAGCATTATCTCCCTAGTCAGAAGATATGCTATGAATGTGAAACACTTTGGGTATTATGAATTTTTTTAAAAAACCACAATCTATCTAATGATTTTATGGCCTCATAAAATCATAAAACTGGAGAGAATCCAAATCTCCCACCTTTAGTAGTAATTCTAATAATTAATAAGCTTTTTTTTGTACCTTGAAGTATTCCAAAATTTTAAGTGCAAAATTAATTAGCTATTTTTCACTTTTGGAATGTTTGACTTTCAGCCTTTTAGCTGAATGATTAATAAAACAATTATGTTGAATTTAGAGGAAAATATAACAGATTTCTCTTCTTTGGCTGATACATCATTCAGCAATTCCACACAATTTAACCATACATGGGATATGTATTTAATTAAAAAATTACAAACATATGAAACAGGCAAAATTGCACTATTTTTTACTTGTGTATATCAAACTCAGTATTTATCTTAATCAGTTCTTAGAATGAAACTTAAACACAAGGCCCTCATTATAGATGGCTATAGTTAATCTCAAATTAAAGACTTTATAATGGATGCGGCCATCAACAAATACCTTAGAAGAAGATGGGAATAATCTGAAGGATTTTAAATCATTCACCTTGTAACCTTAGACTAATATGCGAAGGAACCCTAGAAATCATCTAGTTTGTCTCTATATTTTTTTCAGAGAAATATCCAAGCCATTGCTAATTAAACAAGTGAACAAAAACAAATATACAAACAAACAAAAGCGATACAACTAGACACCATAAGTGGGAGAAATGTCATTTTTTCCAAAGAGGGAGTGGCTGATTGAATACAACAGACTTTCAGTTATAAAATGAATACGGTCTGACAAGCTAATGTGTAACATGATGACTACAGTTGATAAGTTTGTATTGTTCACAACTGAATTTCGCTCAGAGAGTAAAAGGGATGTATTCCCACACAAAAGGTGGGCATGTGAAGTGCTGCATTTATGATCTCAATTCAGGGGTCAAATCATCATATTCTACACTTTAAATATTTTACAATTTTATCTGTCAATTACACCTCAACAAAATAGAAAAAAAGATTTTAATAAAAATTATGGTAGGGCCCTGGCTGATGTAGCTCAGTGGATTGAGCACGGGCTGCAAACCAAAAGGTCGCCAGTTCGATTCCCAGTCAGGGCACATGCCTGGGTTGCAGGCCAGGTCCCCAGTGGGGGACATGTGAGAGGCAACCACATATTGATGTCTCTATAACTCTCTTTCTCCTTCCCTTCCTCTCTCTCTAAGAATAAATAAATAAAATCTTTTTAAAAATTATGGTAGGAAAGACACCAAAGCAAAGAAAAAAAGGTGTAGTGAACAGAGTAGATAAATTTTAAGAAGAATATTTTAAAACTTCTGTTGTATTGAGAGCCCTGGCTGGCGAAGCTCAGTGGATTGAGCACGGGCCTGCGAACCAGAGGATCGAGGTTCGATTCCCAGTCAGGGCACATGCCTGGGTTGCAGGCCAGTTCCCGACAGGGGACACACGATACACTGTGTGTCCTTGGCAGAGGCAACCATACATTGATATTTCTGTCCCTGTCTCCTTCCTTTCCCCTCTAAAGATAAATAAATAAAATATTAAAAAAAAAAAAACTTCTGTTGTATTGAGCCCTGAAAGAAACCAGTTACGACTAAGCAATTTTAAAAACAAAATTTACTCTTTAAATTCTAACCCTATTGAACTCTTATAGACTATACTTTGGAAGGCAATAAAGATGTTATTTAAATAGAAAATTGAATTTACATAGTTTATCCTTTAAAGGATGCAGTAACTCAAGATGTATAAAATATGTTTTTCAAAACATTCTTAAACTAAACTTTCATGTTTGTGTTTTCTTTTCTCATGACTGACAAATTAGATCTGACATTCCTCAAATCAATTATAATTTTGTTTGAGTTTAGTTTTCTTGGTCAACTGGCATCATAAACTATTTACTGTTAAGATCAATTTTCTGGTTGAATGATAAAAACTTGAAAAACACAAACTATTTTGTCCAATAATAAAGATCTGTATACAAAGTCTGCTCAGAAAGTATCCAGCTACATAGTGTGAAAATAGATATATTTATTGAAGAAGGTATAAGAGACATTGTACGTAGGACAATGATGCCTTAGTCCCCTTCAAAGTTATGACCTTCTTGAGGAGATCTGGTTCATAGGTAGGGGTTTGAATCAAGTCACTAGCAACTGCAGCACAATGTTTTCTGCTCTGGTAAAAGAAGATTTGGAATGAATTTTGCCATGACACATTTCATGCCAAGATCCTGTGTCAAAATCTTGGACATGGTAGTTTTTGGAATCCCCAGATCAGCCTCTAGTTCTCACACTGCCCATTGCTGGTATTTGTTGATTGCAGCCTGTACACGTTCAACATCCCCAGGTGTTCTGCTTGTTGCAGGCCTTCCAGAACATGGATCACTTTCAACAGATTCTCAACCATCTTTGACACATTTGTGCCACACGTTTACTTGTGCTGCACTCATTGCATTGTCATCGAAAGCCTTCTGAATCATCCAAATAGTTTCTGTGAAGAATGTTCGAGCTTAACCCAAATTTTAATGCAGATTCATTGCTCTTCTTGAGCAGTCATTTTGAATGAAATGGACACACAGTACACATGCCCACCCAATGACGTGCACTGCCCCCACTGACTAGTAAGTACAGTGAAGTAGTCATCGTTCACACGTGTGCATTCCAGTTCACTCTCCTCGGCTGCCAGGTTACATCGATGTTGTGCAAACCAGTCTTATTTTATTAACAATGGCTAGAGTTTTCATGGAAAGACCCCATATTTCATGAGATTGTGCCATTTATAACTGTTTTTCAAATATACTTAGGACAGTTAGTATTTTTTTAAGATTTTATTTATTTATCTTTTGAGGGGAAGGGAAGGAGAGAGAGAGAGAAATATCAATGTATGGTTGCTTCTCGTGAGTCCCCTGCTGGGAACTGGCCTGCAACCCAGGCATGTGCCCTGACTGGGAATCAAACTTCAATCCTCTGGTTCGCAGGCCCACACTCAATCCACTGAGCTACACCAGCAAGGGCTGGACAGTTAGTATTTTTGATGTCTGCTCCAGTCTGATTTCCTTCCCAATAAACTCCAAACAGTCACCTTTATTAATATTTGTGGTGCCTACCCATTGCCAAGTCCAATGACTCAGTGACCAATTGTCAGTTACCTTACTTGATATTTCTTCTGCAGATGATCATGCAATCCTTCTTTAAATACTGCTTGTTATATTTTGTTGATTTAGATTTTAAGTCACCACATTCTCTTAGCATTTTTCCTATCTCACAAACCACTTTGTACTACAAAAATCCTCCATTTTTATTGCAATCTTTAAATGTTGCAATGCTTCAAAGTTTTGGACTTGGACATCTTTTTATTTTTTATATATTCATTTCCCATAGGATGTGTATCTTTAAAAATATCAAAGACTTCTTGATTTTAATCTCCTGCTCAGAATTTCTTCCAACTGCATGCATGCTTGACATTCCTACTTAGATAAAACAGGTATTTTCATTGTAATGTGGCTATAACCTAAAATTTGATATTTCCACTCATGCCAGGTTTTTTCTCCCAGTTATTTTATTTTTAGAAAATGATATTGTCTTGAAATGTATTCCAAATATATATTTATTGCTTTCACTGCTTCTACCCCAACCAAGCCACTAGCCTCCACCTTCGACACTGATTAAGCAATAGTGCAATAGTCTCCTAATTTGTCTGTCTTCTGCTGCTTCCGCGTCTTCTCATAGTCTATTCTTTCATACAATAGTCATTGTGACTATTTTAAAATAAACATCTTCTTTCTAAATCTCTCAAACTATTTTCACCCCTTTCAATCAACTATTCTCTTCTATATGATCTGCTTTACTTAATTTCCACTCCTCATTCTTTTTCTTTTTACCTACTATATATTTCAACCAGTAGGCTTCTTTTCTATTCTTCAAGCATGCTAAGCATATTCCCAAATCTTATAAAAATCTTTTCCTTTTCTAGGAATAAAACAGGCTTCGCTCCCTTACCTCTCCTCAAATAGGAACTTCTTCCCTTACCCACCTGGTCCAAAATACTCACTTCTATTTATTCTCTATTTGAATAAGCATACTACATATCACTACTTGACAATATCTTATTTGTATAGTTGTTTTTAACTTTTACTTATTGTATCATCTGCCTACCTTATCCAAAAATAAGATCTGAGTAGGAGAAAGGCTACATCACATATTCCTATAAGAATAATGACTGAATGACAAGCTAATTGAATATATGGATGAATGATAAATGAATGAATGAATGAATGAATTGAATTTAAAAAAATTAGAGAGAGCTGAAGAGAAGGAAAAGGGGGGGAACATCAGTGTGTGGTTGCTTCTCATGTGCCCCCTACTGGACCTGACCGACAACACAGGCATGCGCCCTGACTGGAAATCAAACAAATGACCCTCTGGTTTGAAAGCCCACATTCAGTCAGCTGAGCTACACCAGCTAGGGCCAGCTACCATGTTTTTAGAAGGACTATTTTAAAATTGTCCACTTTAGCTGGAAAGTGTAGTAGAAAATGTATTTCCCCAAGATTGTATAATCACTCTGCAAAGAAAAACTTTAATGTGGTAAGGTACTCTGACGGAAGTTTTGAGGTTCAAAGATTTAAAAAGAATAATTTTTAGTTATTATTTCCCTAGTACATTGAAGAATAATTTTTAAGTGTTAATTAAAAAGTATTAAATACAAGTATCAAGAAGAAAACACTTTCCATATCTAGGCAACTTTCAACAACTTTCATGTCTTTGGCATAAGTGAACTGCTATGGAATATGTTTATCATGTTATTAGTGTAGAAATCTTCAATATTTCTTGGGAACAATTACTGAAAATTAAATATCTATGGGACACAAAAACTCTCATAATTATAACTTACTTGTAGAAATATGATTATATAGAGTAGGCCAAAAACTTCATTTTTTCCCATTAGATGGCTGTAGTGGGGTTTAATCATCTTTAACTGCATTTGAAACTATTTTGTTAGATTGTATTGGACAGCATCATATCAGAGTGCATTTTTAATATATTTTGTTTATTATGCCATTACAGTTGTCCTATTTACCCCGCTTCATTCCTCTCCACCCTGGACACCCCTCCCCGACCATTCCCCCCCTTTAGTTTATGTCCACGTGTCACAAGTTCTTTAGATTCTATATTTCCCATACTATTCTTGCCCTCCCCCCATCTATATTTTCTACCTACCATCTATGCTACTTATTCTCTGTATTTTAAAAATGCTTATCAGAATTGCTGACTTTTTGGGCAGCCATTTGAACATTGAAAATGTAAGAAAATACACAATGTTTTTGGTATATTATGATTTATTACTTCAAGACAGGTAAAAACATAACCGAAATGCAAAAAAAGATTTGTGCAGTGTCTGGAGAAGATGCTGTGACTGATCGAACATATCAAAAGTAGTCCGTGAAGTTTTGTGCTGGAGATTTCTCACTGCGTGATGCTTCACGGTCGGGGAGACCAGTTGAAGTCGATAGTGATCGAATCTAGACATTAAGTGAGAACAATCAGTGTTAGACCCCATGGGAGATACCTGACATACTCAAAATATCCAAATCAATAAAGTTATTGGTGGAAATGAAAAATGTGTCTTCTATTTTATGCAAAAAACCTATGTGATCTTTTTGTCCAACCCAATATTTGCTTAGTATTGTCAGTGGTATTTGCATTAGATAGATTAACAGGATATTTTCTAGACATTATCAGTAATAAGAATGAAGCCATAAGAATGAGGGATTGGGCAAATTAAGTGAAATATCTTATATTTTAAAGTTCCAGGAAGCAGAAACAAACACAAAGATTTCTTGTACAGTCTTACAGAAGTATCCAATGATAATCAGGTTTCTTTTACTCTGACTTTCTGCAAACAGTACCTGCAGATTTAATCCATTCTGCAAAGGTTAGCACTATTAATTCTTTGTAAATAACAGTATTTGAAACCCTGTACTTCACATGACTTCCATTTGCGGCCAAACCATAGGGCCGCAGCTCTTATCACGTAAAGCTACTGAAAAAGTTTTTTTGCAACTTGATTCCTTGATGGTATAATGCAAAACACAAAAAGATGAGTGTATTTCAAGACTTATATGTATGCTTGAGGCCTTATACATTATACTCATCCTTTTTTCCTGCTCAATTACAAGCTTATTATTTTCACAAGGGCACAAGGCTTTAAGTAAATTAGCTCATAGAGATCTTTTTGACATACTAGTATCTGTATTGCAACCACAGTGATTTTTCTGAGTAAATCTCCTGCATTTTCCCCTCTACGTGTGTTTTATCTTTGCTAGATGATTCAAGACTAAATAAGTCTGACCTTTATTTAATTTAATTATATTATGGGATAGAGTTGGCATATCCTTGGATGCTCAATTAAGAAAGATATTGATTTCTAAAACATGCAGCAGTCTTGTCAAAATCTAGAGTTTGCACAGAGCTCATCAGAGAGTCCTCTGGCCACCTTCTGCTAAGTGATATAAAAGAAGAAATTCTAGCATGTAAATGTTGAAGAGAAACTAAGGGTTCTCCAGGCTGAAACCACAGAGCACTATACAAGAATAGACGCCTTTGATAACATCTGCCTTTTATCAGTAGTGGCTGATAAACTCCATGTCTGACTTAATTTTAAATGTTTCCATATATTTAAAAGTAACATATTTATCCTACATGGAATATGCAATTATAAATGTGTTCAGATACAAGAGATTGTGATTTTCACTTAATGAAGAATTCGTTTCTCAGTGCGCTGATGTGACTTTTATTTGTGGGAGCTCATCAAGGAGCTGTTTCTTTTTTGCATAATGCAGTTTACTTTATACAACCAGTCAGCCTTCACTGGCTGATTATAGTAATTTCCTTTTCCTAGTTACCCTTGCAAGTCTTTGATATTATAGAACCCCACTGACTGGTGCCATAGGGCAGACTTTTGTATATCTCTGATATAAAATGTTCTGCATGGGATGAAAGGGACTCCTCAGAAGTGGATTTAAAATCCCTTTTAGCCATTTTCTGCTGGCTGTTCATTCTCCATTCATCTTTTCTTCTGTGACTGTTATGTGACATACCCAATAGAAGTTTTCGTGGGTGATTTTTAACACCTGTACATCCATAGGTTAACATGCTGTCCTGATTATTGGGGTCTGTATTTTAATTGTTTTTATATTTCTTTTTACTGATTCACTTAAATTCTTGCCCAAGTTTACTCTTTTTTAACAATGATGGATTTTTATCTGTGATTGTGAACTGCTCTGTTCTTTGCTGGTGGGAATATAACAATGGATACACTATGTAGGATCCTTTACCTTGCATTTCTACTGTAGATGGGATCAACACTAAAAATAAATAATGATTATTTAAATGCAGCTATTATAAAAATGTTAAAGAGGCAAGCCCATTTTGCAAATTCTATTTAAAATAATGGTGTGCATTGCTTGTCATGGTCCAATAAGGCTACTATAGCCCACTGAATTATGCACAATTTATATTACTAATCTCTCTTTTTTTTAAAAAACGGTCATTTTAGGACTTTGCTTAAAATAAGTGAGCTGGCCTCCAAAGGCATAGGAAAGTGACATTATGTATGCTGTGGTAAACATGAGGTGGAGGGTGTTTTGCACAGTGACTTTTCATGTTAACGAACTTTGTGGATCAATTAAAGGGACCTAATGAGTTGCACGGTGCTGGACAGCTTCAGAATGAAACCAAAACCACACGGTGGCCGTAGATGCTGCTGGCTTGACATTGGAGTCAGTGGAGCTTCAACACAGATTAAACCCATTCTACTTTTCTGTTTTATTTGTTTATTTGTTTTTGTTGTTTTGGATGTTTTTATTTTCTCCGATGCAAGGGTAATCTCTGTGGGCATTCAAGTGAATACTGGATATTTCTTATTTTAATTTATTCCCTACTACTGTCAGGAAGTATAACAAATGAAGAATTGTATTCATTCTTAATAACTTGGGGCTTATTTAGCCCTTGATACTGAAAGGTGTACCTAGCTACTTAGATAGAAAATGCATTTTAAAATATAAAAAATAATATAATATATAAAAGACTCTTGTTTTAATGGTACACAACATCAAAAAGGAAACTTACTTTCTAATTTGAACCACGATAAACAGAACTTAAAATGAATGTATTTACCGGAATTTTTTAAAAAGAAGTTAAAGTGCTTTGAAATGTTTCGAGTAGATACCCAGAAGAGGGATTGATGAATAGCACGGTAAGTGAAATAAAGCAGACAGAATAAGTTAAAGAACTATATAATTTCATTCATAAGTGGGATATAAAACTGAAGCAACAAAGAACACACAAGGAAATTAAAAACTCATAGACACGGGCAGCACCTTGGTGGTTACCAGCGGGAAAGGGGTATAGGGAGGTGGTGAAGGGTCAGCTACATGGTGATGGAAAACAATTTGACTTTGAGTGCTGAACACACAATGCATTATACAGACGATGTATGATAGAATTGCACGGTTAAAATCCAAATAATCTTATTAACCAACCTTACCCCCATGAACTTATTTTCTAAAAAAAAGAAAAAGGGTGGCAATTATCCAACACAAATGAATATGTAGAAAAAGCCAACAGATATCAGGGCATTCCCTGGCTATTTTCCAACTTTTTGTTCTGTTATGAACAGACGTGGTAGGAACTGGCTTCAGTGGTTGTGGATTCTGGTGGCTCCTTTCATGAAATATTCTTCATTGAAACCTGTTGGGCCTATTGTGGATAAAGGATAATTTGCCATCCTTTTGTTTTTGCAGTTTTACATGCATTTTTGAACTGGAATCAGAAAAATTACTGCAGTATCTCATCTGATTTATTAAAATAAATTTTATTAAAATTACAACGGCTCCATTAAACAATAAAAAGGGTCGCGGTAAGAACAAGTGAGTTGCACATGTAAATGACTTTAACCAGCTTAATTGAAACATGCTTAAATTATCTTTCACTTGTAGTTATTGTGTTAATAGAATAGATTCATAAACCCTAATACAGTTTATTTTATAAGAAATATTGCTATATAAGTATTATTTATTGATATAGTTATAAGCATACATTACCACTGCCACTACTCCTTAAATTATAGAGAACAAAATTCAGTGGAATTTTATACATATAAACACCAGGGGTTTTTTTGTTTGTTTGTTTTTAATATTTTATTTATTTATCTTTAGAGGGGAAGGGAAGGAGAGAGGAAGGAAACATCAATGTATGGTTGCTTCTGGTGCATCCCCTGCAGGGAACTGGCCCCTGCAGGGAACTGGCCTGCAACCCAAGCATGTGCCCTGACTGGGAATCGAACCGCGATCGTCTGGTTCGCAGGCCCGCGCTCAATCCACTGACCTACACCAGCCAGGGCCTAAACACCAGTTTTTAAGTATTCATTATTATTTAGACAATTATTTAAGATGACAGATTTTAATAGAGGGTGTCATTTAATAAGTGTGTCATTTTAATAAATGCCTCCAAATTGTGTGATCTCTGGCAAGTCACTAGACACCAATAAATCTCAATTTCATATCAGTAAATAAGGAGGGTAACAATGACTTTGCAGTTTTCTTTAAGGATTAATTGGAAAAAATATACACATAACAGTGAGGGGGAAGCCTCACCTTTAGTATGTACTCAAAAGCATATCATGCCCTGGCTAGTAGTAGCTTTGTGAATTGAGTGCCAGCTTGTGAACCAAAAGATCTTTGGTCCAATTCCCAGTCAGGACACATGCCTAGTTCATTGACCAGCTCCCCAGTGGGTGTGTGTGAGAGGCAGCCAATCGATGTATCTCTCACACATTGATGTTTCTCTCCCTCTCTTTGTCCCTCCCTTCCCCTCTCTCTAAAAATAAATACATGCAATCTAAAATAAACAAAAATATTGTGAAAACAATTTAGCATTACACATGGAGGGTTCGATGGAACAAATGATTTCATACGCAAGTGTGTGTCCCGGCTGTTAACCCAGAGGAGGGGTGTCTTTTTATAATTACTTTGCTGGAAGGAGCACTATCTTCTAATGATCTGTCAAGTGAGGGACCTGTTTTGCAATTGAACCTTCCTGGAATAGCACTTTCTCTCCCCATCTTTTTTGTTAATTTTCACAAAAGGTCCTAATGTGCTAATAGTGGCCCTAATCTTAGATCACTTTAAATTTTAATGATAAAATTCTCATTATTGACTCACATTTTATTCACTGTTCTCTAGAGTCCTAAATCACTTTCATGTCTGCTAGCATCAAACCATTATCTCCATTCTATTTTAATATTCTAGTCACTTGGGCCAAAGAGCATGCTCTTAAGGTGGTGCTACCATATAAAACATAAGATGGGAAATTCTGAAGTCATAACTGCATTCAGAGCTTGGATTTGTGACTCCAAGAGAATTGCTTCATCTTTTGGAACTTTCACTTCCAAATACATAAAATGTGGATAATAGTAATAATCTGTAGGATTGTGATGAAAATGAAACAATGTATCTTATGTGAATGCATACAGTACTATGTCTCATACATCATAGCAATGAATAAATGTTGACTCTTACACTTATATTTTTATTAAATTTAATTTATTACATTCATTTCTTTACTTCCACTGGCAAATGGAGTGCTGTCTTCTCATTTTTTCCATCTCTTACAGTAGTAAGTGTGTCATCTGTGCATTTATAAGCTTAAGGTTTAAGGAACATTTCTGCATCAAATTTTGGAATAGTAAGAGGACAATGGCCAGGGCTCATGGTATCCCATAGCACACATCTCCCTTGGTGAATATCCATCAGCTCCTATTAAAGATGGTTGTTCAACAAATAATTAATATATTTGTTTTACTTGAAATCATTGTATATGTTTATTGACAAGGGTATCCCTTGAAAAAAGGGATACCCTTTTTTTTGTTTGGAAAAAAAAGTTCTGATTAGCTGAAAAAGTTTTAAACATTTATATTGATTTTTAACAAATCAAACACAGACACAGAAAAATCATCTAGGCAAAAGAGTAGAAAAGCTATAGGAAATGCAATACAAAATGGCATGTGACGTTCACACTAAAAAAATGCTTCTATCGTGACTATAGTGTTAAATCTCCAATACATCTGGTGACCTTATACCTGAAGACATTGTTTATTATAGCACTTGTTTTCCTGATCAGGTTCACTTGAATGTCTGACAAAACCTGAATTTTCTTTTCTTTATATTAGCAATTAGAAAACATCGAAGGTGCTGAGTTAATAAAACATTTAAAAATATTTAATTATAAATCTGAGTACACATATGAGAACATTGTCTGGAGGGATATGTAGCTGGGACTAATTTACTTCTTCAAAGATCCCCTGAGGTATCGGCAAGGAACTAAACCATTGTGAACTACCTCTGAATCCTATAATTGTGTTGAACTTTCTTTGAAAGTAACACAGACATAGAAAATAACAAAAGGTCCAGAATACACAAGGGAGTTAATTTGTTACCTCTAATGACTGGATTAGAATTCTGTCAACCCTCCCCAAATTAGAGAAACATAGAAACTCTGATGTGAAGCTTGGATAATTTTAGGAACACATTGAAATTCTTTAAACAAAACAAAATACTTTAAAATGAAACTCCATAGTTGTCTATACAGATTAGCCAACAATTTCCCTAAGTGAAGAATCTAGAAAATATATATGCCTCATAGGATGTGGTTTCTCCTTAAGTAAGCAAGGTTAAGGGGAAACTGAAAAGCCAGCGAGTTTCAAAACTGCTAGTTTCTACGGAGCCTTAGTGGGGCCAACATGCAAAGCCCAGAAGCCAGGGCCTGCGAGCAGGCCTCGAACCGCTGCTGTGGAAAGCTGCTTTATTATCAGTTATCTTCTCTACTTAACCACCAACTCATCACGTTACCTCTTCTTCCCATTACTTCTTAGATACCAGGCGTCTTCTTAGGAAGACAGGATAGCAAATATATTTAAGAGCATTTTAGAAATTCAAAATGAAATAAGCTATAATGTTATCATCCAGTAAGATTTTCTTCATTCATATATCTCTTAGTCTACCAATGTGAAAATATATTTTATATAGTCAGAAAAACACTAAAAATATGATTTTATGTGCTAATTTTTTCAACTGATAGACTTTTTGTTGCCACATCTTTATCACATATTATTTTTTATTATTACATATTTTGGTGTATATATGATAGACTGATCTGTATCAATAAAACAATAATTTTAAAAGAAAGCCACACCCTCGTTTTCTTAATGTTTAATAAAGAATCATTTGTTTTACTGGTTTAGAAACTCAGTAAATATATTTTTGAAAAAATATTTTTTCTATTACACTTCCCCCCATAGAATTATTAATATACATATCTCCCCTAAGGCTCTTTGCATATTTTTTTCAAAAAAAATTAAAAACTGAAAACGTCAGCCAACTTCTGACATTAATTGAGCACATGATAACGTGCCAATCATTGTGAAAGGGGCCAGGGAGGCACTGTTTACCACATCAGTAAGGTGTTTATATTCTAGATAGACCATAAACTAGAAATAAAAAGTATTTATCTTCATTCCAGATCATATAAAGGCCCACAAAAGCAATCAAATAGACAGATGAAATAAAGTGTTTGTGAAAGGGGATAAAGACAATAAATTTAGTTGGGGAAGGCTTTTCCGAGCAAGACATGAATAATGGAGAAGGAGGCAGAGGTCCCAGGAGAAGCATCTCAGGGGGAGAGAAGAGCAAGAACCAGAACGCATGAGACTGTTTCCCCAGTCCAAGGGACAGAAAGGCTAGCGTGAGGGAAACACAGTAAGAGATTGAAGAGATCAAGGTCAAGCTTTGAGGACATTGTCAGTCATGTAGAAGTCACTAACAGGATGAAAGCAGGAAAGAGACCTGATCACAATTCACATTCTAAAAGGCCATTCTGGCTATTGTGTGGGCAGTGGGTATTTGCAGGTATATAAAAAAAAAAAAGAGGGAGCCCAGGCTGCCATCACAGTTCTCATTGGGAGAGACTGGCAACTTGGACCAGGACATGGAGAGTAGGGCTTGTGAGAAGCGGATGGGTGAGAACTATACTTTGCAGATAAAGTCAGCTGGGCTCAGGGATAAACTAGGATTGATGTGTGAGAGAAAGAGAAAATGCTATAGTAATTGAAATGGGCTTAACCTGGTCACTCCCAAGAACTCAAGACTATTTTACCATGACTAAGACATTGTCCTCACTGAGAAAGAAAGAGGAGAGAAAGGAAGGGAGGAAGGCAGAGAGAGGGGGAGGAAACTACAAAAGCAAAACAAACAAAACATTCCACATTTTGCCAGGGAACATTTTACACCACACTCACTTTGAAAAATAAAAGAAACAAAGATGCTAAGTGTGTAATTTGAAAAATCGTCTGCTTCCTCGAAGAAGCAGTAAGGAATGACTCTTACAGTCTGCTCTGTGGTATAAAGCTATATCAATAGCTTTACATGACTAACCGCTCTTCCGGTACCATGAACACCTACTGATTGTAATTCACACTTGCCCAGGGTGATGGAGGAGTGACCCTCCACGACCTTTTATTTTCTTCCAATAATTTGAAATGTTCTTACCCATGTAAAAAGGAAGAACTTGGAACTTTTATTAGGCTCCCTCAGGGACAGATACATTTAATATAATACAGTGTGTGTGTGTATATACACATTATAAATGGGTACTTGCATTACACATATGGAAACATATATATGTATATATCTATATCATGAACATTTTCAGCTATAATTTCTGTTTACTGTTCACTGAATCATTTGAACTTGGAGAGTTATAGAGGATGGAGCTATGCCTACAAGAGATAAGAATTTACTGTTAAGCATTCTTGGAGGAAAACCATTAAAATAGGCTTATGTGTTACAGAGTTTATTATCTAAGGACTTAGTCTCCAGTAACTACTGTGTGGTGTGCCAGGTCCCAAGGAAGAAAAGCAAGAGGCAGACTCAGGGAAACACGTGTATTGTTTATTAGTTTAGGAGGCTGGATTTAAAATTTAGCACTCTATTACACTAAATTAGATTATTTGGTAATAAAAGCATCTTGTTATTTGGTTAGAGGTAGCTCTACAGACTATATGAAAAGCAGTCTTGGAATTTTTATTATATGTTTGCACTCTAATCTTAAACTTTGAACTGTTTTGTTTGTCCAAATTGAAGAAATACTCATAATTCTCTTATACTGGTATAATTGGTTAAATTATAAAGATGTGAATCATCAGATATTTTCTTGGTTTCTCTTTTTCTCTTTTAGAAGAAGAAATAATAGGGGTTATTATAGTTATATTATTTAACTATTATCAGTGGTATGACAATGAGCAGGCTACTGGGAATGAGATATAAAAAAACAAGCAAACAAACAAATCCTGTCTTGATAAGAGGCTAGATCTTTACAATCCATCAGAAAACAAAAATGGAAGTTACCTTATTAAAAATATGTTACATCAGAAATACTGACCTTTTATTGAGAGAGATCATGTTTTTTCAAAAAGTGTGGTGCTGCTTCACCTCTACCCTCCCTTCCCTCAGAGGCACAATCATTTGACAGTTACGTTACTGTTCAGATCACTTACTGGGTTCTTGTGGAATGCTTTGATGTTCCAAATAAATCTCATCACACTGGAGATCAAAGAGGACAAAGCCTTTCACCAAAGGAGCACAATATTCCAATTAGCATTTCATCTCTGGGGAGTCATATAGGTGCCTACTGCATGCCCAGAATAGGTGATAGGACTAAGTGGGTGTGACAGTGACAAGTGAATAGACCCAAGAATGGTGAAATGTGCTGAGAACAAAAGGTGTTCAAGTTCTCTCATTATTATAAAAATGCTTTGTATCATTAATAATCCTAATAACTATGATTAAATGGCTATTTTATTCCATAGTTTCTTTCTCTTGGAAATATAGCATAGAGTAAGACACAATGTTACAATGGTAAAGCTAATTATAGAGGGAACTGTCCTGACTCTTCCATAAATGGGGCTGGAAATCGAAGTCTAAGGAGCTAGACTCCAGCTCGGGAAGGAGCAGCACAGTTAGGAGTGGTCTGAGGTTGCTGAGAGAGCACGCCAGCCCGATGCTTTTGGCAGTAGATCAGAAACTTTCCCTCCGACTGTGTTTGCTTGCAGGAAGGATCTGAAAAAGCTTCGTTTCACTCCCCAAGCCCTTGAAGTCAGCTTAAGCATCCCACTCTTTGTGACTAAGTTGGGATGAAAGTGTTTGGTGTGTGGTTTTTATGATCTGCATCAATGTTCAGGGAGTCTCACTTCCATTGTACTGTCATCTGGGAGACCTACTGGGTAATTCCCTTGGAATAGCGCAAATTTTTTAAAATTTGTCACTGCCTGTGTTCTCCTGTTTCTCTTTAAAAAGTTCTACAATACTTCCTCCAAAACTACTATTTGATATGCCAATGACTATCACCTGACACACACACACACATTTCTTTCTTAATTATTACCCTTCATTCTACTTGAAAATCCTTAATAGTTTCATACAAATTAATTTGTTCTGTACTATATATCCAAAAGGATTTCAGTATAATTTTTGTTACATCTTAAAAATAGGCAGGAAGCCTCAGTTGGCTGTTGGTTGGTCCTTTGGCATGTGGTCTTCTCCTTAAGGCTGCTTGAGGATAATTATGACAGGGCAGCTGACTTCCCCCAGACCAAGTGACCTAAGAGACAGAACAGAAAAAGGCAATGTCTTTTCTTTTTTATACTTTTTAAAAGATTTTATTTATTTGTTTTTAGAGAGAGGGAAAGGGAGGGAAGGGGAGAAAGAGATAGAGAGAAACATCAATGTGCGGTGGCCTCTCATGCCCCAGCCCCACTGGAGACCTGGCCCTGGCCGGCAACCCAGGTATGTAACCTGACTGGAATTGAACCGGTGACCCTTTGGTTTGCATTCTGTCTACTGAGCCACACCAACCAGTGTGGCAATGTTTTTTATACACACAATCTCGTCCGCCATGTTCTATTCTTTAAAAGCAATTCATTAATTCTAGTTCTCATTCAAGATGAGGAGATTCCAGCTCCACCCTCGGAAGGCAGGAGTACTGAATGATTTGTGCCCTATTTTAAACGACTACATGATAGAAAGGGCTGGGTCTCTATTAGAAATGTCTTGTGTAATTCTCTTGTAACCCGAAGGAGCTCCCTCCTTCTCTGTCTTAATATTCAGAGTAGCATATTTACACACCATGGCAGGACATGTAAATGCATGAGATTTATAAATGTATGGGTTTAATAGAAGCAGGACAAAAGATTCTCTACAGAAATAAAGACTGATTACATGACAGTTTGTGGTATACTATTTTCAGCACCAATGAGACATCATTCAGAAGGCACTTATCTTAGTGTCAGAGACAGAAATTTAAATATATGTAACATAGTTCCTGGTTGGGAAAACTTACGCAACTTACGTGATCATATCCCATCAGTTACTCCATTTACTTAAATGAATTCTCATAATAACTCAGTAAGGTGTGTAACATTGGCCCCATTTTATAGAAAACAAAATTGAAGCTCAACATCATTGCGGCTAAGAAGTGGCGAAGTCAATATCATAATGCAAGTTTTGTTTATTGATGCCAAAACTGCTTTGCTCTTTCCTATGCTTTCTGGGGAAGAGATAAAATTTATTATTTACTCAACGTAACATATATGAAAGTGATACTGTTTTATAGTATTTCCTTTTTAATGAAGTTAACATCCATACAAAAAATGAAGTCTTATAAATACAACTTGTTCTTATTGAGAAACAATACATATGTTTATATTAATCAATAGGATTTTAATTATTAGTGGTTTCTAAATAGGCTTTCAAAACTTTTACTTAGGGTAAGTAATCAAACAGTACACTAAATTGCAATTATTTCACCCTATGCATTGTCTTGCACTTTGGCTTTTTATCAAGGATAAGATCAAGAGTTCAAGAGTAGATTTATTGCTTAGGTCTAGTGATACCCTCCAAATAAATGCCAGATGAGAAGTGCTCTTGTGTAGTTATTCCTGCTTTCTCTCTTCAGAACCCACGCTCATCCTGTATCTTGATTATATTGTAGATAGAGAAAAAGAACATAGGAAAGGTCACCCATATATAAAGATAGCCTAAAATTGCTCACTGTGTACTGCTTTGAACCAAGTATTGAATAGTAATGTTGAATAGCTTTAAATGAAATCAAATCAAGTCATATTTGTAATGCTTAATGGATGCCTGCTAACTCAAAATCATTCACACCGCTTCAAACACTACAGGTTTATTTGATATTTTGAATTTATTGAACACTTAAGTTATTAAAATGTTTATACCCTATGTATCCAGATTGGAAGCTTCAGTTACAAAATAAAATTTTATCATTGGAAGGGGCATTGGCCAAATAAAGCATTTGAAGTTGGATGCCATTTCCATGAATTCTGGCCTGTTTTCTTCAGGCTGCAGTTAGCTTATTTTAGAGTTTAACAAGTTACAGAACTATTGAGTATTTAATATGACTATAATATATGACATGACAACATATTGAGGCTAAGAAAGTAATCAATTACAAAGTTCCCCCTTAATATGTAAGAAAGAGGTTGTATGCCGGGCAAGCATGAATCACAAAGTAATAAATGTCCCAGAAGATATTAACAAATGTAAATTGCTGTATAAATATTAAATAAATTACATGATATTTTAAGGCTCTGAAACATTGAATCACTTTGAGAAAGACTAAATGTCAAACTAAATAATGCATGTTTATACTTATTTCTTCTGTGGATCATTATTACAACTTTAGCAACACTGTTTGCTTTTAAATGTTTATACACAGCACATAGTCACTTTTGGCTTGTACCATTTATGCCTTGATTTTCTGTGTTTCAAGCACCAACTTTATTTCTTTAGGAAACAGTTTGAACCTTGATGTTTTGGTGGCAACTGGTTACTTGCCCTGCTTGGAGAAATTGCTAAAGGAAGTTGAGGGATGGAAGGACCTTACTAGGGGATTTGGATCCCGGGAAAATAATGCCCCTTAACATTTGTATATAGAAGGAATTATTTCAACCGAAGTTCAAAGGCAGCCCTAGAGATTAAACATTCATATATTGATAATCTATGTCCCGAGGGTGATATCTAGAAGGAAATGTGGAAGGAGGAAGGCTATGCTGGTGTGAAAGGAATTTTAGGCTAAAAACAATACAAGGATTATACCATTAATATTAGTAGTTACTGTTGTGTTATCATTCTAACACTGTGTTTACTTAAATCTTGCAGCAGTTCATTACAGAAATTGTTTCATCTTTAAAGCTCATCCCAGTGAGGTAGGTTTCTACTCTCACTTTTACAGATGAGGAATTTGTCACTCAGAGTAGGGCCACTCTGTGATCATTCCCTCAGGGATATGACATCCCATGAGAGTAGCAGTGAGTTTATGGACAACTAAAATAGTCCCCACTGAAGATGATCCTCCAGATGCCCCACGTGTCTCCTGACTGCAAGTGCCCTGTGCTCTTTGAGATGGCTGGCATGTGAGATCACTTCCGGTGTCATCATCCTTGAAGGTCTTCCCATTGTGCACCATCTGGAGTACACAGGGTTACCTTACCTGCCCAGTCACTGATGGGCGTAGTGTGCCTATTATTCCCTCAAACACACTGAGTCTGAGTTCTTTTTCTCCTTGCATAACTCTGGTTGAACAGACAACATGTTTCTTCACTCAGTGCTGAGAGGGACTGGAGTGCTCATTTTTCCAACTACGTCTGAGTAAATCACCAGGATAGGACTAGGTCTCTGCCAGTGCTGGGAACGAGTAGACCTCAGTGAGCAGGGGCTTTAGAATGACAAAAGTCATGAGAGAATGACATTGTCAGTACCATGATTTTCCAGTGGGCAAGAGAACATAATTCAGGAGGGGAAGTAAAGTACGTATGTATCATGAGGGAGATCTCCTGCAAATTTACAAAATTTGCCTTAGGGACATCACCAAGGAAGTTGATGGAGACCAACGGAAGGATTCCAGAACATCATTCCAGGACCCAGGAAAACTAGTATAACGAGAAAACTAGTATAAATCTAAGCAGGAAACTAAGTCAAGGACTGCTTCATTGTGAAAAGCTTAGTCCACAAAGAAAATGTCTCATGGCCCTGGCTGGCATAGCTCAGTGGATTGAGCGCAGGCCTGTGAACCACACGATCGCAGTTCGATTCCCAGTCAGGGCACATGCCTGGGTTGCAGGCCAGTTCCCAGCAGGGGACTCACGAGAGGCAACCACACATTGATACTTCTCTCCTTCTCTCCTTCCTTTCCCCTCTAAAGATAAATAAATAAAATCTTTTAAAAAAAAGAAAATGTCTTATGAATAGAAATCATTTCCATTCACATAAATAATTAAAGAGGTCAGTTCCTTGAAAGAGAGCACAGAATCAGGTACATTGTCTTGAGGTTCAGCTGTCTGTGTCCTGCTCTTGGCTGACTTTTTTAGAACTGAGCAAATGAGGTGTGTTCTTCATTCACAGATGGAGATGCAAAGGAGATGAAGTGATTTTGCTTTAGTATAACAGGCATCAAAGACAGTTATGCCATTAAACGTCATGGTGGTAAATGAACATAATTCCTTATTTTGACATTCAATAATCTACAAATGCAAGCTTTTTGTGAATCACATGTCTGAAATGTATAACCAATATCTGTAATTTTATCCTTTTAAGGTAAATATTTGAATGTTTCCATTTAAAAATGTATACATTTCACACGTAAAAATCAAAGTCTAAAATGATTATTTCTGTCAGAAATCTGCACTGCCGGGGTTTTGTCTTTGGTCCTAAACTACAGGGCTTTTGTTTTAGTTGTATCTTTGCTTATTATATCTTCCTCACTAAATAATTAATGTGAATTAGTAAAGGGTAACAAGTAAAAAGTGCTAATCGACAATGATCACTGTTGTTTGAGGACTTCATGAAACTGGAGAAAAAGTGCCTCATATGAATTCCTGCCTTTGAGCCTCGCAATCGTCTGCCTGGAAGTTCGGCTTTATTAATCCCTAGAGAGATTTTGTGAAGTTGTCTGTGGCTGCAGGTAATGAGAAAGCATGTTGAGATTTAAACCGAGGCTGTCTGACTTCAAAAGCTTATTCTTACCAGCTTGCAAGATTATGCAATGTAGCTACATATGCTGCTAATGTAAAGTTCCTCTTTGCCTTTTATTTTATTTTGCATAGTGTAGGGAAGGCCTGGTATTCTCTGGAGTGAGAAGGAGGGCAATTTTGATTGCCAGTCTGTCTCGTCCTTCCACCTACTCACAAGGCAATCCAAAATTAAGTTAAAATATCCCCATTGCCTCAAGTAAAAAAGATGTAATCTATGGATTTCTAATTCACTGTTTTTTTTATTTTGAACAAAAAATGTCCTGTATTTTTAAATTTTCAATGTTTTTGTTCTTAAACACCAGAAACATTTGATGTTTTGAGAAATTTACTCTGAGGTAGCTACAAAGTACTACAAGGTAGCTGAAACGTTTGCTTTATCTTAAAAAGAACTCTTAGAGCTTCAGCCTAAAAAAAAAAAAGAAGACAAAAGTAACTGAACAGGAGGAATGAGATAAACCTACATAAAGAAGTTCTATTTTATAGCCACACTCACACAACTATCTTATGCCCGGCCACCGTCCTTGTCTCTCCTTTTGCCACATGTCCCCCTCCCTCATCTTCATTCCTGCCACCCAGAACTATAGTTTCATGAGATGCTACCCACTTTCTCTCTCAGTACCTGTCTTTTTTAACATGATAAAATATTTTAAACGTTCGGAAAATTCAGAGGAAAAGTATAACGAAAACTCTTGCAAAAAAGTTACATTTCACATAAACATTGAACTTGCTTTCTCAAAAGTATTTGTAAATGTTATAGTGGTGAACTTGATCTACACTTGCTCAGATAAATGCTCCGTTTGCTAACAATAACCTTCCTCCAATGTCTTTCCCCCACTTTTCCACCCACCCTGCTCTCATAGCTTTGTGATGGCAGCTTCTCTTCCACGGCAGATGCTCCGTGACTCCTGGGACACGGCGAAACTAACGGAGGACAATCCTGGGGATCAGCTCTTCTGTACAGATTCTTCGGGGGTTCTCAGCGAGTCTACTTGCTGTATCCTTTGAACCTCATGTTATAAATATTTCTGGGATTAAAAACAAAAATGCTCACAGTCACTTCATGTCATAATATACTTTAGAGATGACAGATGCCTTAGTCACAATCTATTCTCACCATTTTACTGCTACCAGTATGTATATATGTATAGTATGAGAAATACACATATATACAATACACAAATATACAATATACAAATATACAATATTAATGTTTGACCTAACTTTCTGTGGTTGTTTAAAACACAGACATTTTACACAGAACATACGTTGATTACATTTTTAGCTATGTTTTCCTTAAAGCAATGTGAAATTACATATTTATGATTATATTCTATGGGAATTTGTCTTCAATTTTCAAGTCTTTAATCCTCATCCAACAAGCATGCTGATATTAGACTACCCTTTGCCTAGAAAAGAGTCATTCAGTCTGAATTATTTTTAAGGTACTAAAAGGCAGAAAAGAGACAGAATGAAGCGTGGTTAAGCTTGTTTTATTTTTTAAAAATCACAGCTTTAAGTTAGAGAAAGGCATATCAAAATTCAGATAATTAAAGTCATGACTGAAGCTAAACTTGGGGAGAGCTTTTCCTGTTAAAGAGGTTCACATGATTCTCAAGTTCAAGTGTCATTGGTCTAAGCAGTCAGAAGAGCCGAGAGATGGTGGGTGGTACTATAATCCTGATAGGCTGGTAGCAGTAAATTCCATGATTTTCCTCCTCTATGTTTTAAGAGAATATGGATTGCTGTAGCTATATAAACTAAGCAATACCCCATACCAATCTATAACAACCACTGCAGCATGGTGTATGGACCAATTTAGCTGTGTCTTAGTCTATTATCTTGCTGCATTTAGACTTGAGCTGTGTGAAATGGATAATTGGTGCAATCCTTCACACGATTCAGAAGGAAAGCTCCTTTCAAGAAACACTTTGGCAATGAAGAGGGGTTATTTTATACCTGAGTTGAATGCCTAAATGTGAATGGGCTAAATGATTTTGGTTTTCCAGGAAATTTCTAATTTCCTGCAAGATTTTATTCAACAATTCAAAATGTTGGTGTGAAATCTATGTGCCAGGTCCTATTTTTAATAAAGGTGATTTGCTAATTGTGGTTTAATTTTATAAGGTTATAAACCTTTTCTTGTAAATATTTCACATAGAATAAATTATCCAAATATATGCTTCAATTTTTGTTTAAAAATACTTTCACCATTCCAACCTGAAAATGCATATTGCTTTTTGAGAACTAAAGTCAGTGCATATAAGTATCATTTTCTTCATTTCTCAACATAAAGTTTCTGTGGAATTTGTGTGTTCAGACCAACATGATTGACTTTTGAATGTTTCCACGGTCCCTCTAGTACCATTAACACCTTCTTTCATTCCAGATACTAATCATACAGAAGGAATAAAAAAAATTAGACCCAAATTATACAGTGGACTTTGGAAAAGGATATCTAATAATCCAAATTATAGATAATTGTCCCCCCAAATTTACACTTCATTCTGTCTGTGTTGATTCAGCTTCAAAGCCTGGAAAGGAATCAAATTTTGGTCCAGTCTAAATATAGTTTTGCCAAACTCTTACCAGTTTAGAAAGCCAAGCTTCTACATTTGTTTTTCTTGGGTCATGTATAAATGCTTTCAAATTATGTTATTACTCATTGCTAATGAGCTAATTTCTCATTAGCATAGCTCCTCTTTCTTAATCTAATACTTATTCAGATATTATCCTGCTCAATTTTATTTTTCAATAGTAGTTACTAACACACCATATAATTAAATAGATCCGAGTTTGTTATTTTTAATAAGTTCACTTGTATAGCTTTTTAACTGCTAGGCTCTTGACTACTACTAGGGAATTTAGCAGAAAGTTAAGAGCTTAACCATTATAGTCATTTTTATGTCTTGAGCACAAAGAAAGTATTTTGGAAATGGCTTGAAATTTTGACAGAAAGTGATTAATGAGGCCATATGACTTCAATAGCTTCCTCCCAAATTATAAAAATGTTTCTCTCCCCATCAAGGTCACTTACCTTAAATTCAACTCTAACTAACTAACTCTTTCTCTCTCTCCCTCCTTTCCTTCTGTTTCTCCTTCCCAGTTGCACTATATCTGGTTCTCTCTCTCTCTCTAGCAAGAATATAATGAATATATTTAGATAAGTGTTGATTTTCAAATTTTGGTACTTATAGCATTTGTAACCAATGGCATTTAAACTAGTTTCTTGCTACAGGGTATTGAGAACATGTATTTCTTCATGTGAAATTTTTCAATCACACCCGATTTTCATTTGAATTTGTATGGTATGTGCCTGTTATAGAAGTAATTCAACTTTCCCACTAACATGAAAGCCATCTAAGTTATTAAAAGAAGTCATAACACTCTGTCAGTTAAAAGTATGACTTAAGTTTACGATACACAAAATCATTTCAAAAATGTATTTTCTATTTTCGGTGTATGCTATATAAATGAATCCAATAAATAATTGTCATATGAATAAACATTTATGGAAGAACCATTGAATACAAAAGCTAAAGTTGTTAGTGTTAAATACCACTCATATTCAGGGTAGTGAATGGAGAAAGCAAATTCTCATCATCTGTGTTGTGAAGAGTTGACATAAGTGGTGAATTTAAAAATGGAGCCAGACTACAAAGGCATGGGTTTGTTTTGGGGCTCTCCACTTCTTTGTGACAGCATGGAGAACCTGGGGAACATTATGCTAAGTGAAATGAGCCCATCAGAGAAAGACAAGTACCATATGATTTCACTTATATGTGGAATCTAATGGACAAACTAAACTGACAAACAAATAGAAACAGACTCATAGATAGAGAACAGACTGACAGCTGTCAAAGGAGAAAGCATGGAGGAGCTGGGTGAAAAAAAGTGAAGGGATTAAGCAATAACAGCAATGACAAAACCTCATAAACAAATAACAGTATGGTGATTACCAGAGGGAAAGAGTAGAGGAGGAAGAAGATAAAAGGGGATAAATGATGATAGAAAAAGACTTGACTTAGGGTGGTGAACACACAATACAATATACAGATGATTTATAATAAATTTATATACCTGAAACCTGTATAATTTTAAAAAATATTTTATTTATTTATCTTTAGAGAGGAAGGGAAGGAGAGAAGGAGGGAAACATCATTGTAGGGTTGCCTCTCGTGAGTCCGCTGCTGGGAACTGGCCTGCAACCCAGGCATGTGCCCTGACTGGGAATCGAACTGCGATCGTGTGGTTCACAGGCCCATGCTCAATCCACTGAGCTACACCGACCAGGGCTGAAATCTGTATAATTTTATTAATCAATGTCACTCCAATAAATTCAGGGAAAAGGAAAAATAGCAATAAAAATCAAGCTAGAGCAGCCGTTCTAGAACCGCCTTTCACATCTTAGCCCTTGAACCTCTGGGTGGTTAGAAATAGACCAGACCTTTAAATTGGGCCAAACTATCACTGTCTTCCAAACCACTGTTTGCAGCACTATTTGGAAAGCAGACATTCTGACCACGAGAATGGTTAAATATGGATATTCTTTTTGAAGATAGAATCAGTAATCAGCTACATACAGCTACAGAGTAACTCACTTATTAATAGCAATAGAAATTCCATTCCTCTATTTACCTATTTATTTTATTTCCCCATTTTTTTCATAAAACCCCTTGGGTTAATTCTGAAATTGGAGAATATTTTAGGTCTCTGCTTGAATCTGTGCCCCTGGATTGCAATTCTGCGATCTCAAACGAACACTTGTTGCTTTTCATTTTGGCATATCCTCACTTCTCTGCTTAAAATAAACCTGTGTCTATTTGATGGTAATTTCTCTTTGTGCATGAAAATAGAGGGCATATAATGTTTTCAAGATGGATTACTAGCATTATTTACTCTGTCATATTGAGAACATAGTCATATGTGATTCAAGCACCAGCCTTTTATCAAAGTACTAGCTTTGATTTCTTTGAGCAATTGGTTGAGGATGTAGGGGGTGGAGCAGTCCATGCCTGAAGAAAGGGTAGAGCAATGGGAGGTTACTCAAGACCTGTAACAAGAAGAGTCTTTCTGTGACTTTTCCAGGATTTTAGTGAATTCTTTTTTGTTGCTGTTGTTGTTGGAGTATAGTTTTCTCCATTCGATTCTAGGAATTGAAAGATGTAAGAGGGAGGAAAATATGCCACCCAAGAACTAGGCTGGAAGGAGCTAGATGAGAAACGATGATTCTAGAAAATTAGCCATGCCTCAAGACTCTTATTAGTCAAAGGGGGAAGTAGAAATGAAATATGTAATATAACCAGGAAAAGAAGAAAAAGATAATGGCAGATATTTCTGGTGCTAAAAATACTGCCCCAGGAAAGTCAGTTGGGGTCCCACGATTCATTCCTGGAATAAGATATTGTGTTTTATTGCTGGACTATTATATCTTATTTTTCTTCTTTTTCATTGTTATCATCATCAAACTAGGAGCTACGATTTATTAAACTATTATATGACAAGCACTGTGCTTGATGAATTCAATATATTCTCAAGTGTCAGCTTCAAAATACTCTCTATTGTGTATTACCTAAATACATTAACCAAAACTATTTGTATCATGTATACATATGCATATAATTTTAATGACTCAGTAACATTACATATTCATAATGATAATAGCCCAAAATAGACCCTGGATCTACCCAAATTCATATCCTGGTCTTTTCTCTACTAAAACAAAAACTGGGAGTCAACCAAATCTTTAATCAGAAACTTTTATTATGTCAATAATTCTAAATTATATTCCCTTGAAATATTTGCTACCCAAAATAGTGTCTGTAATAAATAAAAGACATAAAAAGTATTATTAATCATATAGGCTTAGAAAAACTCACATAAATATACTTCTTTTGAAGATTTGTGATGAATATATATCAGTGGTCATAAAATATTCTGCAGTAAATAAACTTTGTTTAAATTTCTACTTTCTTCAACACATTTGTTTGGAGTAAAGGGTCCTTCAACCTCTTGTGCCAAGTTTTCTAATAGATGCACCTGTTTAATCTTTTTAACCACTTTATTAAAGTTATATGGCCTTTAAAACTGTATGCCAAGTGGCAACACAGGGAAATTTCTTGGGAAATCATTCAGGAATTTTACAGTAGTACCTAACACAGTTCCCAGACACATATTAATTTTAAAACATATTTATTGACATAGTGAATTAATGAGTTCACATTGAGTAAATTATAGAAACAAAAGGAACTTTTCTTGGAAGAATAAAAACAAAGCTTCTCTCTCTCTCTCCCCTCTCCATACCCTTCTCTCTCCCATATATTCTTCATGTTTCATATATTTTTTCAGTCCTGGAACTTCTGTACAAATCTGTACTGACTGATAAATTGTCAAAGCTTCACTGTATAAACCCACATTGATACCCCTAAAGAATGGATTCCATATAGAAATTTATAATTTGACACTCAGTAGAACAGGTAATAAGAGGTTGAATAAGAGGTAAAACCTAATAATAAACTGGCAATTTTTCTAGAAAAACAGATCAGATGTGTAGAGTAGCCATATTTCCTTGATGTGCACTGTGGGAGGGAAACCTCCTCATCACCTAAGTTCATGACCAGAGCACGGGACTGGCCAGTCCACCATAAACCATTCACAAATGATGTCACTAAAACTCTTAAATGGAATGTTGAGCTGTCTCCATATTCTGAAGCCATCAAAACAAACATTTAGTTTCCTATTACACTGTCTAGTAAAGCTTATTTAAAGGAAACATGTCATTGAGAATATCAAGAGTGACTATTAAGGATGAACTTGAGTTAATTTAGGTTCAATTCACTTTTTTAATGGGATTTTTAAATTGAAATGTTTATGCTGAAAGCATGGTAAATATTATGTATAGGAATTTATAAATTAAGAAGTTGAAGTCTTTGAGACACTCAGACCAGAAGCTATTTGTCTGTTCTCATGTATGTAGAAGACAGAAGAAGAAAGGGTTTTGCCTCTCTATACTGAGGTACCATTTAGAAACAAAACAAGGCCCTGGCTGGCGTAGCTCAGTGGATTGAGCTCGGGCCTATGAACCACATGATCACGGTTCGATTCCCAGTCAGGGCACATGCCTGGGTTGCAGGCTGGTTCCCTGCAGGCCAACTCCCAGCAGGGGATGCACAAAAGGCAACCACACATTGATATTTCTCTCGTCTCCTTCCCTTCCCCTCTAAAGATAAATAAATAAAAAAATATTAAAAAAAAGAAACAAAACAAAATTCTGTGGTATAGAGGTTAAAAAATAGTTCAGGGATCTATTTTAAGGAATGAAAGGATTCTGTTTATAAGCTCTTAAAATTTTGCATTCCAAATATCTCCTTCCTAGTAAACACCACACAATTTTAATTAGAATATTTATGTTTAGATATCTCATATACATTTAATATTTGATACAGTAGCTTTACTAATTGCAAAGATGAGTGAGGCAAATAGGTTAATTGAAATTTCTGAGTTTCTAAAAGTAATTTCTACAAAAATTACCTTACCTTCTCATCTTCCAACTGAGATGACTGTACCAAAATAGTTTTCTTTTAAGTTTTTCACAGTAACCATACATGCAACTGATGATATAAACCATTGCTTTTTATAAACAATAAAAGTAACAATAAAGCAAATACGTACATACTAACGACAAAACTTTACTAAAACTTTCAGGCGTCGTGTGTATCTGACCTTAGTCCATGGCTCTCTTGTCATTGAATGTGCTTTTCTGTATCCTAAACAATGTAGTGTTTGGTTACGTTTACATTTTGGCATATATAGAGATCAAAATTACACTCTGTATGTTATTCTAAGACCTTCGATTTTATTTCAATGTTGTGATTGAATCATCATGTCACCAGGTAGTACTCCAATGCCAATCCATTGATTTTTCTCCAGTTTTTCACTCTAACAAACAATAATAGCACGCACATTTTGTAAATATCTCCTGGTATACATGTCCAAGAGTTCTGCTACAGAATATGCTTAGAAATTGAATTACCACTTACAGATATCTTCAATTGTGCTAAACAATTTCTAATTCTCTTCTAAAATGTTTGCAATAATTCACACAAGAAGTGTTTTCAGTTTTGCCTATAATATTTACTTATCATTTCCTCCTAGAATAAGGTATTTTGCAGAATGTAAGGTAAGAATCCAATTTCATATGTTTCCCATGTGAATAACAAATTGTCCCCAAACCACTTACTGGTAATTCTCTATACTTCCCATTTATTTGGATACTAAATGTTGTATCAAGTTTAGTTATATGAAAAGTTTTTTTTTAATTTCTAAACTCTTAATCCTGTTCAATTTTCCTTTTGGTTTATCTATGCACAAATACTAGTAATTACTTACTGAGATACAATTTGCATACCATATAATTCATTTAAAGCATAAAATCTAACAATTTTTAGTGTGCTCACAAGGCTGTGCAACCATCACTGTAATCTAATTTAGAACATTATTACCCTTCCTAAAAAAAAATCACTTGTCCATTAGCAACCAACTCCTCAACTCTTCTTATGTACGACCATCTCTATCCCTGGCTTAAAAAATCATGAAGCTATTTTTTCTCTTTAAATTTCCCTGTTTTCTAAATTCCACATAAGTGGAATAATACAATATGGGGTCCTTTATGACAATCCTCTATCGCTTGGGATGATATTCTTAAGTTTGATCCATATTTTAACATGTAGCGATATTTATTTTGTTTTATTGCTGAATGGTAATTATTTAGATATACTGCCTTTTATTTATCTGTTCATCAGTTTGGTAGACATTTGGGTTGATTTGTTTTTGGCTATTATGAATAATTCTGCATTAAACATTCATTTATAAGATTTTGTGTAAGTCTTTCTCATGGATCTATAATTAGGAATTGAATCCCTGTGTTAGGTAGTAACGTTATGTTGAACCTTTTGAAGAACTACCAAACTGTGTTTCCAAAGTGAGTATAACATTTCACATTATCATTTTAACTCCCTAGACATGCTTGATGATTTTACTTCTCTAATTAATATAATTGCATAATGTGCTTTGTTATCTGGCTGTGAAGTCCTCCCCAACTGTTCTCTTGAATTACCTTCACTGGCCCTGAAATTTTGCTGTTCAACTTAAATTTTAGAAATAGCCTTATAAGTTCTGTAGGAATTCCAATAAGGATATGACTACAATTGGATCACAGATTATTTAAACAGGATGAAATTAACTTGGCAAATTATATTTTCAGTATTACAAATACTGTACATCTCACTGTATTAGTTGTTTAATTATCACAAAGCTTGAAAATGATTTAAATTGTTAATTTGCATCTTTCATGGGATTCATTTCTAATGCATTTTACTGTTTTTGTATTCATTTTAAGTGGTATATTTTAAAATTAGTTGCTTATGGATATGACAGATTTACAAATAGCACCCCTATATGCCAAGTGGTCTTCTAAGTGGTAGAGCGATGCAAGAGAACTTTGTGTTTGTCTTTTTATGTGTTGTGTAAGGCTTCCCAGCTCTGGATTTTGTTTGGGATCGACTTTCATTTATTCATTGGTGCTGTTTTTCATGTTCAGTACTCACAATGCCTTTCAAATAGGAACCGAGGAAACGTTGGCTCAATAAAGGGAAAACATATGATCCAAACAGCAAGTGGGAGAGATGAGACTCGGATGGGTCGGACTAAAGAGCTCGCTCCTGTTTGTCTCCTTGGATTAGGGACTGTTAATTCTATGTTGATATAAACTTTCTCATGTGCTCTCCTTTACGTAAGTTTTTGGTGATTAAGAATGTTTTCTTGGAGAAGAGTGTTTTCACTTGTTTTCCCCGCAGACACTGACTCTCACAACAATTAAACACCCTTGTTAAATAATATGCAGCGGTTAATAGAATGAGGCAGAAACTCATGGGGATGGGAAGACTAAGTACCCCTGGGTATTTTATTTCATGTACTGAGAGCTTTCCATACATGATTTTGATTTTTCAAAAAATATACATAGTATATGAGTAAGAAAAAAAGCAAACATGTGAAGTAAAGAAAACACCAAAACAACAGAAAATACAAAACACAATTGCACTTGTTCTCTGAGACTGCCATAACAAATTGACACCAATTTGGAGGTTTCCAACCAAATGAATGTATTCCTTCACAGTTCTGAATGCCCAAAACCCAAAATCCATCAGGGCCATGCTTCTGCCAGAGGTTCCAGAATCTGCTTTTTTCTTCTTTTAGTTTCTGGTGGCCGCTGACAGTCCAAGGTGCAATGGTTAATTTTACATGTGAAATCCACTGGGCCTCAGTGTCCAGGTTTGGTCGAGGATAATTCTGGGTGTTTTAGTGAAGGTGTACTGGATGAGATTTACACTTAAATGGGTGGACTTTGAGTAAAGCATATTGCTTTGCATAATGTGAGCGACCCTCAACTAGTCAAGTTGAAGGACTGAACAGAACTTCTCCCGAGAGAGAGGAAAGTCTTTCAGATTTTGTGATATACATTCTTCCTAGTTTCCCAACCGGTAGGACTCAAACTGCAACCCTTTCCGGAGTCTCCAGCCTGCAGCCTCTCTCATAAGGCCTTAGATTCACCAGGCTTCCATAGTAACAGGAGGCAATTCCTTAGAAACTAAAAACTAAGAACTAGCTCAGGTATACACACATCGTATTGTTTCTGTTTCTCTGGAAAGCTCCTTCTGAGCGGGTTTCTGGCTGCATGCCCCCGGTCTCTGCCTCCCTCTTTGCATACTTTCTCATCTGTATCTGAGCTCCCTCTGCCCCTCTCGTTTGATATTTGTGATGACCTTATTGTCTACCCAGATATTCCAAGGGCAAAATTCTTAATTTAATTTCATCTGAAAAGACCCCTGTTGTAAATTAAGCAGTATTTTAAAATTCCTGGGATTAAGACTTGGTATCTTTGGGTGACTGCTAGTCAATGTGTTACAACTTTTAAGCTTCAAAAGCCTATACTGTAAAAATATTTTCAAAAGGTCAGGTTTTTACAGGCCAGACTACTGTCTGTTGCTGGGATTAACGACAGTTTTAGAGTTCACTTTGTTAGCTGCTTTCTTGGTTATTTTTTTTTCAGAGTTAATAACACATAGAAATGGTGTGCTTTGTTGTTCTTTGTTTTTCCCGAGAACAAGTCAAGTAATACCAGAAGAATCATATGTTTGGGGTTTTCTCACAAAATATTTTTAGCCAGATGGCAGGGCATAGATGGAAGATGCCCTGGATGGGAAAACAAAGACTGGGATTCTAGGCGGACTATACAGTAATTAGCTGTGTGACTTGGGGTAACTCATTTTTCTTGACCTTATTTTCCTCATCCACGAAATATGTCAGTGTGGGTATGTAGCCTTTGTGGTATTTTGTCATTCTAAATTTTATGGGCTTGTATCTATAAACCTTTCTCTTTTATGATTTCACTTGATGGCAGAATAGCTGATCCAGGTGTTTCTTATTATCCACCTCACCTACAACCCAGGTTGTCAGAGTGAGTTACTGGAATATTCTAAAAACAACTCAAAACTTTGACATTTTAAAGGAGGCCAAATTGTTTTGAAATACAACCAACATATGTTGAATAATGTTAACCTATTTAACTTAACAATTTTGTGTCAAACTAAAACAGAATATATCTTATATGAGTATTAAAATATCAAGTCACAAATGATAAATTCTGTACAGTGCAAATACTATAAAGTATACATTAAATAGTTAGATTTTTGTACTGACAATATGACAAAAGTATAGTCGTGTTTTTAATCTGTTCGTATACACAAATATCAGTTTTATCAAAGATGCATATAAATATCATGAATCTCTTCAAAATTTTTACAGGTAACCATCATTTTATCTGTGTGATTAGGATTTAGAAGTCAAGGAGCAGTTCCATTTATTTTATATGTGTCAAACACAAAAAGCCCATCATTAAATTATTTTTATGATAATAATGCTGACTGCAGTACTGAAAATCTAGTAAGATAACATTATTTCACAATGCTGTCAATTATTCAGATTTAATAGCTGATAATGTGTCTCTGAAATTATAGTCATGCTTTGATAATGGATAATCCCACAGAGCTAGAAAAATGTTTTAAAATTAGCCTATATCTGTGCTAATATAGGCCACTTAATATTAATTCAGATGACCTGAATAAATATTTGAAATTTTTATTAGCATTATTTCGAGAAGAGATCCTGAGGCCATTTCAATTAAGAACAGAACATACAGCTCTATCTCATTCAAATAGCCCCTGACTATCCCCTCAGTATCTTCACATAGGTGGCGGTCATATTATGAAGAGAGTAAATTAGTTACAAAATAACTTTTGTTTTTAGGAAAACATTTCAAAAGGCAGTTCAGTTCCATTTTTAGTTTTTTGAGGAAATTCCACACTGCTTTCCAGAGTGGCTGCACTGGTCTGCGTTCCCACCAACAGTGCCCTAGGCTTCCCTTTTCTCCACATCCTCACCAGCACTTGTCATTTGTCGATTCGTTTATGATGGCCATTCAGACTGATGTGAGGTAATACCTCATTGTGGTCTTAATTTGCGTGTCTTTGATGGCCAGGGATGTTGAGCATCTTTTCATATGTGTATGGGCCATATATATGTCTTCCTTGGAGAAGGGTCCATTCAGGTCCTTTTCCCATTTTTTAATTAGATTGTATTACTGGTGTTGAGTCATTTCATATATTTTGGAGATCAAACCCTTCTTCAATGTATCATTGGCAAATAGAATCCTAAAACACTAATACAAAAGAACTTAAGCACCACAAAGTTCATGACAGTGCTATGTATAATAACCAAGTGCTGGAAACAGCTTAAATGCCCATCGGTAAATAAGTGGATCAAAAAACCATAGTCAACATTTTACACAATGGAATACTACACAGCAGAAAGAAAGAAAGAACTACTACATTTTGCAACAGCATGGATAAAACTGGAAAACATTATGCTAACTGAAATAAGCCAGTTGGTGAAAGGCAAATACCATATGATCTCACTTACAAGAGGAAACTGATAAATAAAATAAAATAACAACCAATATAAAACCACAGGCATAGGAACATGGAACATACTGACGGTGACCAGCGGGGAGAAAGGAAGGAGTAATGGTGAGAAGGAGGGGGAGGGACTAGTCAGAGAACACGTATGAGAGACCCCCGGACATAGACAACAGTGAGGGGATTGACTTGTGGGAGCAGGGGGTGGGCTGGGTGGAGGAGGGGAAGGGGAAATACTAGGACAGCTGTAATAGAATAACAAAACTAAAAAAAAAATTGAAAGAAAACTTTTCAAATGTATCTTGTACTTTCCCTCCGCATCTTATACTTTTAATTATGTGCTCTTATTTTGAGGACTGACGAACTATAAGGCTGTTTTCTGCTAATACTTTCTAAGGAAAGGTCATCTCTGCCAAAATACATGAAACTCAGTTACTTATTGAGTTTTCTCTTTGCAGATGGTTGAAATGGGCATATTGTCAGCATAATTAAACTAGCTTGTGAATATCTAAAACATGTCAATGGCAAGAATGTATATGTGAAGAAAGGAGATCAAACCATTAAAATATCTATAGAGTAAGAAAACATTTTCTCCCATGACTCCTACTGGAAAGGCAGGGATGTGCACTATCTAAAAGTGGAAGTGGATTACCTGACCTTGACTTCCAGCTTTGTCACTTCCAGCTACGTAACACTGAGCAGGATGCTGAGCTTCTCGGTGTCTCCATCTCTGCAGGGGTAAAATGGAGGTAATTAGATCTACTACACAGGTGTGCGATGAAACCTGAGTACTAGCACTGGATAAATATGCTATTGATATCATCAGTGAGAGGTTTTCTTAGGCTCTGCCGAGAAAGAAATGCCAATCAGCCATAAAGTAGGCAATAACGAGCTTTATTGGGGTTTGTGCTCCCGGCTGAGATTCCACGGTCTGCAGGATGAGGCCGTGGAAGTCACGCCCGAGCAGGGAATGGAGTGGGGTTTTATTTTCGTTGGCTCCCCGTGGGAGCTGGGGATTGGTGCCCCCTGAACAAAGCAGCAATACAGCATTGGTGGTCTCTTCCTCGGACTCAGGTTAGTGTGAGGATGTCCGTCTTAGCAAAGTCCAGCCGGAGCTTCCTCCTACCCCCGCCCAGTACTTATAAAGAATTTCTTCTCTAAAAATAAAAACATTATATTTTACCTTCTAAAGGAATTTTCCCATTGTGGTAGTTGGTGAGGCAGATCGTATTTTTGAAAATACCCATAGCAATATTTCTGATCTCATATACTTTTCTAAAACTTGGTAACTTTTCAATCCAAATCTAGCATCTGATTTCTCCTTGAGTATTGGCTGGTAGAAATGACTCATTCTAATAAATAGAACATAGCACAAGAGAGGTTGCATGACTTCTAAGGCTAGGTCATATGAGGTGATATAGTCTCTCTCTCTCTCTCACTCTGTTCCTCTTTCCCTCTTTATTCTCATGATGCAGATGTTTACAGATGTCTACAGATGTTTACCTCTGGAGCCCATCCCCCACACTGTGGGGGAGCCCCGGCCACCGCTGAGACCATATGGAGTTGTTCCAGCTGACAGTCCGAGCTCAGAGCTCACTGCCAGCCAGACAAGTGAGTGGGCAAGACCTCAGATCATCTCAGCTTTACAGCTGGTGCCAAGTGAAGCTAAGAAGAGCTCTCCTTGCCAAAGCCGGCTCAAGTTGCAGATTAATGAATAAAATAACTGTTGCCATTGTTTTCAACTACACGTTTTGTGATAATGTGTTACGCTGCCTTAGGAACTGGAATAACAGGCAAAGCAGATACATGGTAAATTATAAAGTGCCTATGCAACTCAAGGGAGTGTGAAGATTAATTTTATGTGTCAATTTACTAGGCTAACAGATACCCTGACAACCGGTAAAACACTATTTTGGGGTGTGTCTGTGAGGATGTTTCTGAAAGAGATTAGCATTTGAATCAACAGACTAAGTAAAGAAGATCTACCTCATCAGTGCTGTTGGGCGTCATCCAAGTGCTTGAGGGTCTGCATGAAACAGAAAGGCAGAGGGAGTGTGGATTTGCTTTCTTTGCTTGACCGGAGATACCTATCTTCTCTCGCCTTGGGGCATCCATGCTTCTGGTTCTTAGGCCTTTGGACTGAGACTGGACTTCCAACATTGGCTCCCTTGGTTTGCTGGCCTTTGACCTTGGGGCTGGAAGTTACACCATCAACTCCCCTGGTGTCTGGCATTCCAACTCAGACTGGAACTACTCCAGTGGCTTTCTTGGCCCTCCAATTTACAGCATAATCATAGAACTTCTTGGCTTCCATCACTATGTGAACCAATCCTGCAACAAACCTCTTACATATCTTCCTTTATGCCCTATTGATTCTATAGGATATAATAGAATCAGAGATATAGTCAGTAATACTACGTATAGTGATTAAGCCTACTGAGGCTTCAGTAATGATAGAGACATGAAAATTGATGGGTGTCTGTATGTGACTCAACAGGATAGAGTTCAAATTGGAGAATCTGCCATCTCTAGGTTTAAATCCCAGCTCTAACCTTAACTTGTGGGAAAATATGTGCATGTTATTTTTCCTTTCTTTGTATGAGTTTTCTCAAGCAGATTTCAGGGGTAGAGATAGAATATGTCTCCTAGAATTAATGAGGATGAAAGCAGACAGTAGACAGACCAGAGTAAAGCCCTGGTCAGTGTCAGTTACTGTTTTCATTTACTGAACCGACATTTTCTAGTAAATGTCCTTTCTGTGTCAGGGCCCTGAGGAGCCCCTTAGATGCCACAGTGTCTGCCACTTGGAGCTTAGAATCTCCACACAAAAACGCTTTTTTTTTTGCTTGCTTGTTTGTTTGTTTGTATCAATTTAAGCCTATTATTAACTTACAATTTCTTGATTCTGTCTAGTGTTATTAATTAATTTCCGAAATCTTGTTTAACCTTCCCCAATCACTTTTTTGTATTATGTAGTCCCCTTAACAATAATAATTTCAGAAAATAAATCTGAGCATATATTTAAAACAAATCCTTAGTACTGCCCCCCCCATCACCTTCAGTAAACTTCTCTGTGTAATTCTTTCTGATCTTATTCCTACTAGGAAGCCATCAACAAAATGAAAAGACAGCCCACTGAATGGAAAAACATATTTATCAGTGATGCATCTGATAAGGAGTTAATATCCAAAATTTATAAAGAACTAAAACAACTCAACACTAAAAAACAAATAATCCAAAAAAATAGTCAAAAGACCCGAATGGACGCTTCTCCAAAGAGGACATAGAGATTGGCCAGTAGACTTATGAAAAAATGTACTATGTTACTAATCATCAGAGAAATACAAATTAAAACTGATACAGGGTGCAGCCAAGGGGGGGCCCAGAAAAGATTTGGAATGGTGTCCAGAACTCAAAGTGTATAGGAATATTGGAGGAAATATTATTAAGATGTCCTCACTGCCCCCCCCCCCCAGGTGTCAGTTGGGGGAAGGGACGAATGGAGCAGGGCCATTGAGAGCTGTTTTGCATAGCAACAGTTTTGCAGCTAACCTCTGGAATGGTCATTTAACATATCTATAACCTTTAACTGGTTTCATAGATATGTTAAATAGCTGTGGCCAAGTTTTGGGCCAGGGAGAAGTGAGTGGCAGCTACCCAGGATGTAACTGGGGCTAATTCTCTGAAAGAGTGACTGCAGGAGAGCCATGTGGCTTTAGCAGACTGAGGAACCCCCTCTTGGCCAGGTGAGGGGGAGAGCCATGCTGTTTTGGAAAGATGTAGACCCCTGTAGCCATTAGGTGGGAGAGCCACACGGTTTCAGCAGAGTGCAGACCCCCTCTTGGCCAGGTGAAAGGGAAGACCACGCAGCTTTGCCAGAATGGAGATCCCTGCAGCCAGGTGAAGAAGAAAGACGCGNCTTAGAATCTCCACACAAAAACGCTTTTTTTTTTGCTTGCTTGTTTGTTTGTTTGTATCAATTTAAGCCTATTATTAACTTACAATTTCTTGATTCTGTCTAGTGTTATTAATTAATTTCCGAAATCTTGTTTAACCTTCCCCAATCACTTTTTTGTATTATGTAGTCCCCTTAACAATAATAATTTCAGAAAATAAATCTGAGCATATATTTAAAACAAATCCTTAGTACTGCCCCCCCCATCACCTTCAGTAAACTTCTCTGTGTAATTCTTTCTGATCTTATTCCTACTAGGAAGCCATCAACAAAATGAAAAGACAGCCCACTGAATGGAAAAACATATTTATCAGTGATGCATCTGATAAGGAGTTAATATCCAAAATTTATAAAGAACTAAAACAACTCAACACTAAAAAACAAATAATCCAAAAAAATAGTCAAAAGACCCGAATGGACGCTTCTCCAAAGAGGACATAGAGATTGGCCAGTAGACTTATGAAAAAATGTACTATGTTACTAATCATCAGAGAAATACAAATTAAAACTGATACAGGGTGCAGCCAAGGGGGAGCCCAAAAAAGATTTGGAATGGTGTCCAGAACTCAAAGTGTATAGCAATATTGGAGGAAATATTATTAAGATGTCCTCACTGCCCCCCACCCCAGGTGTCAGTTGAGGGAAGGGACAAATGGAGCAGGGCCATTGAGAGCTGTTTTGCAGAGCAACAGTTTTGCAGCTAACCTCTGGAATGGGCATTTAACATATCTATAACCTTTAACTAGTTTCATAGATATGTTAAATAGCTGTGGCCAAGTTTTGGGCCAGGGAGAAGTGAGTGGTGGCTACCCAGACTGGAACTGGGGCTGACTCTCTAAGAGAGTGCCTGCAGGAGAGCCATGTGGCTTTAGCAGAGTGAGGACCCCCTCTTGGCCAGGTGAGGGGGAGAGCCACGCTGTTTTGGAAAGATGTAGACCCCTGTAGCCATTAGGAGGGAGAGCCACACGGTTTCAGCAGAGTGCAGAACCCCTCTTGGCCAGGTGAAAGGGAAGACCATGCAGCTTTGCCAGAATGGAGATCCCTGCGGCTAGGTGAAGAAGAAAGACGCGCACTTTTGGTGGAGTGAGGCTTTGGTAGAAGAGGCCCACGCGGCTTTGGGGTGCTCCCTTTGGCCGAGTGGCCTGGAAAGCAGGAGATACTTTGACTGGAACTTGGTAGAAAGAACTCTTGCCAGTGAAACGTGCCTCATGACTTTGGATTAATTGGAGATCCTGCCTGGACAGGCAGGCGACACAGCTCACAGTGCCAGCTACCTGAAAAACGGACATGTGCTCTTTTCCTGATTTACGGTACCCAGAGTTGGGATAGTGGGAGAAGGGAGTGCTGTGTGTGGGTGTGTGTAGGTGTATACCCTTAAAGACTTTAATATTTTAAGGAAGGCATTAGGCCTGAATAGCATTAAATAAACATTTTATTTCCTTTTCACAAATCTCTGGCCTTGAGAGATGTCTTTCCAATTGGCGGTGGACAGAAGAGCCCAATAGATATTAGTATACCGTCCTTGGGAGGGGCCTCTGTTTTCTGAAGCAGTTTTTGGCATACCTCAGTGGGCCAAGTATTACCCCCCTCCCTCGGACCCTTGTTCGGTAACAAAACCACAATGAGATATTGTGTCACACCTGTTAGAATGGCTTTCATCAATAAATCAACAAAGTGCTGGTGAGGATGTGGAGAAAGGGGAACCTTCTGCATTGTTGGTGGGAATTCAGATTGGCACAGCCACTGTGAAAAAACAGTATGGAAATACCTAAAAATATATAAGCATGGAACTGCCTTACAAGCCAGTAATTCCACATCTGGGGATTTACCCGAATAAAACTGGAATACTAATTTGAAAGAATATGAGCATCCTGTGTTTATTGCAGTGCTATTTACAATTGCCGAGATTTGGAACCTGCCCAAGTGTCCATCAGTAGACGAGTGGATAAAAAAGCTGTGGTATGTCTGCACAGTGGAATACTGCAATACTGGGCTGTAAAAAAGAGGAAGATCTTACCTTTTGTGACAGCATGGATACACCTGAGGGATATTATACTAAGTGAAATAAGCCATTTGGAGAAAGACAAGTACCACATGATCTCACTTATATGTGGAATCTAATGAACAAAATAAACTAATGGACAAATATAGAAACTTAGTCACAGATGCATGGAACGGACTGGCAACTGTCAGAGGGCTGGAGGGGCACTGGATAAAAGACTGTGAAGTGATTAGCCAAAGTACATATATGCTTGTGTGCTGATGGCCTGAGGGAAGTGGGGGGCAACGGCTGGGCAGAGGTAGGCAAAAGGGGGAAATGGGGACATCTGTAATAGAGTCAAAATAAGAATAAAGTTTAAAAACATAAAAAGACTCAGACAACAGACAGTATGTGGTGCATACCAGAGGGAGAGGGGCATGGAATGAGGTAGAAGAGGGCAAAATAAACAGGGCACCAATGATGATGGACAGACACTTGACTTTGGGTGGTGAACACATAGTTCAATATACAGACAATGAATTATAGGATTGTACATGTGAAAACTGCATACTTTCAATAACCAATGTCATCTTAATACATTCAATACAATTTCTTTGACCATAAAAACATCTCTTTACAGTGTTTTCCATCAGTGCATTTGCTAGACATCACTGGCCTGCTGTTGAGCACGGTGGCACTGTGGACATGGTGAAACCACGGTGGGCCAAGGCAGCCCCAGCTCCACAGGCACCTACCCTCTTTCAGACAATAGCAGCGGCTATTATCATTCTCTTATAATAAAGACGACCCGGAGGACAAAGGCGTAAGGGAAACTTAGATCAAGAGGTCAGTGTTTCTGTAGAAAAGACGTTTGTTTTGAGACTTGGATCAGTAGAACCAAGCCGACTTCCTCTACTCACGCTTCCTCTACTCAGGTCTCAGTCCCTTCAGGCTGCTGTAAGAAAATCCCTCCAGCTGGATGGCTTATAATTAAGATATCTATTTCTCATGGTTCTGGAGGACCGAAGTCCAAGGTCCACGTGCCAGCATGGTTGGTAGAGTGCCATCATCTTGCTTCATGGCCAGCAATTTGTCCACTGAGTCCTGACAGGATGGGAGGGGCTACCAATGCCTCTAGGTGGGATATTTGTTTAATTTATTTTTGTGCTCTGGGAACTGAATGTGGAGCACAGACATTTGTCATTAGAAGTTTTTTTTTAATGAATAAATAAATGCTTAATTCTCCAGAATTAAATTTAATGCTGAATAGCCAAATTAAGTTAGTCTTTCTTATCAATGATTCACTCACTCAAGTTCCCTATAGAATGGAACAATTACAGAAGTAACACTTGACAACACTCTTCATAGCACAGAACTCCATTAACTCATGTACTCAGGGGTAATAATTTATAATCTATCTTCTTTTCATAGCAACAATGCTTGGGAATGAAGGATGGTGAAAGTAACTCTAAAGCACACTGATGGCAAACATTTGGTTTTGAAATGAAACATGTATAAAGGAAATTGAGAGGCTGGAAAAACTGGTATTTCATTGATTGTGCTATCAAAATAAGTGACTTTTTTGAAGGGATTGAGAGCAAAGGGAAATCACTTTTCCTTAAGGTGGTCTTGTCAGGATTTTCCATAAGTGTTATGTGTGTTTTACCAGTTTAAGGTGGCAGGGGTGTGGGGAAGGAAAGGTCAAAATCTGCTACATTGTTACAACATTTGATTTGCAACTATTTTTTTTTTAATTTGCCAACTGTTCACATTTTTCTGTGAACTTTTTCATGAAAGAAAAATACAATTTTTCACAGCTGTCGCTGAACAATTTGATTTATTAGTGCCACTGAATAATAAGCAAGTAGATTCACACTGAGCATTCTGCTGTAGTGTTTCACTGAAAATGCCCTGTGTCTCCATCCTGGAGACCCCTCTACTGCTGCCCACTTCGACCTTTTTCAGGTTTAGTTGTGGTTTTATCTCTTCCAAGAGTGTTTTTTAAGACTTTATTTTTTTACCGTGATTTTAGGTTCATGGCAAAACAGGTGAAAGGCGCAGAGATTTTTCACTCACTTCCTGTCCCCACACACGCACAGCCTTCCCCATCATCACCACCTCCATCACAGTCATTCATTTGTTACATTTGAACCCACACCAGCAAACTGTGTCACCCAGAGCCCACAGTTTACATTAGGGTTCACCCTTGGTATTGCACATATTATGAGTTAGCACGCATGCATAATGACATTTATCCACCATTATAACATCACACGAAGTGGTTTCACTGCCTTACAAATCCTCTGCGTTCCACCTGTTCATCCTTGCCCTCTCTCCACAACCCCCGGACACAATTGACCATTTTATTATGTGTATAATTTTGTCTTTTCTAGAATGGCATATAGCTGGAATCACACATTACATAGCCTTTACAAGCCAGCTCTTTTTCAAATAGTCATATGTATTTAAAATTCCTCCATGTCTTTTCATAGCTTGGTATCTCATTTCTGTTTAGTGCTGAATAACAGTCCTCTGTCTGGACTTAACAGAGTTTGTCTTCTCACCTACTGAAGGACATCTTGGTTGTTTCCAGGTTTTGAGACTTGTAAATAAAACTGCTCTAAATATTCATGTACAGATTTTTGCGTGGATAGACGTTTTCAACTCATTTGGGTAAATACCAAAGACTGAATGGTTACTGTGTGCTTAGTTTTGTACAAAGCTGCCAATCTGTCCTCCCAGATATTTGCACCATTTTACATGAACTCCAGCCATGAGTGAGAGTTCCTGTACACATTCTTGCCAGCCTTTGATGTTCCCAGTGTCATGGATTCTGGCCATTCTAATAGATACATAGTGACATCTCATTGTCATTTCAATTTACATTTCCATGGTGAAATTAAAATGATATTGTATACTGGCTTTAAAATTAATGATATAGATAATATAAACTTTGTTTATGGAATTTATGAAAATAAGGTCAAAATTATATAAATACAGCAGACATTGAAGATCTGAATGAATGTTTGTCAACTTAACTGATAAAGTTGACAATAGAATTGTTTATAAAGCACTCTTTTAGCCTGAAGAATCTGAACTTTGAAGAAGCTTTTTAACTTGGCCCATCCATGATCACCATTATTACAGTAACAAAAACAAAATTTAAACACCTCTATACCATATGAAATTTTAGAGGACATGACTTTTTTACAACTTTACTTTACACACACGACATCTAGATTGGTTTTTGACATATTAGTGTAGAGAAAAGATTAGTAAACTCCTCCTGAGCTGAACCACATTAAAAGAACCTAAACTCTTCATACCTGTGAAAACCTGGGCATCTATCTTCTTTTAATACACAAAAACATTTAAACAAAACAATGCATTTCCGGTTCTTTATTGCTTTTATTAGTCTTTCTTTTTGTATCACATTTTGAACTTCAGTACGAATTTGAATAATACTAAGGCTGTAATTGTAAATTTTTGCTCAGTCTAATTTATGGGTTTCTTTTTCTAACCTACCTATTTGTGATTTTTTTCTATAATCCGACTCTGCCCACGTAAGTTTATCAAACAACAATTGTATTAATGCCAACTATATACAGAGTACAAGTTCTTTCCAACAAGTCTGCTTATTTATATAATTTTCTTATATCAATGAATGCTTCCTGGATGAAGAAAAGGAAAAAAACTTATCTAACTGGACCTGCCAGGCATATTTGAATTCACGTCTACCCAGTAGGATGGATTTCATAAATGACATGTGTGTGTGTGTAAGAGAAAGAAACAGAAAGAGATGAAGACAGAGAGACAGGGAGGGACAGAAAGGGAGGAAAATAAATGTTAGATAGACAGATGATAAATAGATGATAGATAGATAGATGAAATACATGGCAGCAACAGAAATAAATGGAACACACATCCCAATCTACTACACTAAACTTAATTAAAATGTCAAATCTCTAAACCAGAAGTTCTCCACGGGGATAATTTTACCTGTCCCTCTCTCATCTGCCTCTTCTAACCCCTACCCCACCAGCCCAGGGACATTAACAATATCTAGAGAAACTTCTAAATTTGTACCTGGAGGAGGGCGATACTGACACCTGGCAGGAAGTGGCCATGTGATACTGCTAAACATATATAAAACACAGGACAGCCCCAAATCAAAGAATTATTCAGCCCCAAATGTCAATACTACCAGGGTTGAATAAGCCTACTCTTAGTAAATTATGGACCTTTTCACACAGCCTTCATGTTTTATATTCCTCAAATATATGTATTGATTATTAATGCATTCTAAGATATAGGTATGGTAACTTTTCTGATGAATTTTGTTGTCTGGAATGAGACAAACACCTCAATAGTTCAGTGCAATTTATTATTTTTATTTTTTATTTTTTTATAATTGTGCAAGTACAGTTGTCTCCATTTTTACCACCCCCGCCCCACACCTCTTCCAAGTTCAGTGTAATGTAGAATGCTGGAAGCAGTAGGTTTATTACTCACTGAAAAAAAATAAGAGAAATATTCAAGGGTCCTAAAGAGTTAAATAGTATTTTTCATTCATTCCTTAAGTCATTAGTTTACAGGAAAACTTCATTAAGGCAATGCAGTTTTATTCTCAATAGCATGATTAAAAGAAAAATGTACTCCATAGCCAAATAAATGTAACATTGTGTGCTAATAGGTATATGCAATAATCTAAACCACCTGCCCTTCCCATCCTCACCCCTCTCACCATCCCAAGTCTTTGTCATTAAAGTTTGGAATGAGCTGTCAGTCTTAAAGCAGAGAACATAAACAAATTTAGGTTTTAGATGAGAGAACATGATTTTTATAAATATATGTTAAAGATTTTCTGTTATTTTCCTCCTTTTTCCTCAGGGTAATACCCTCTCTCTCTTTCTCTGTCCCTCTCTCCCTGCATCCACATCTCTCTGGATCTTACAATACCATTAACATCTATTTACATTGATAATAAAGAAAAGGCATCTGCAGGGATGAAGATGCACTGATACGTTTTCAAACTTCATGACTTTCTCCTACTTGATCTTCATAACGTGCACTATCCGCTATGACCCAATTAATCTTGAACACAATACCAGGCATGTAGACTGTTTGGTTTTCATTTACTAGGTTATAACTAGTGGTATTTTCTCCTTGGGTATTGCTATGCCCCCATAAATTATTTGGTAGCAATGATCTCTTAAAATGCATCCAAATGTGTTTCACTTGTTTCTTGAATTCCAAGTAAGCCTTCGGTTAAAATGGTCCTAAGAACTTATTCTAATATTCTTTTCCTTCTTTCTCTTTGGGGGCTTGCACTTGGTGCAATTTGAGGAGTGCTAGAAGCTATAATAACTCCATCTGTGTGCAATTCCATACCTCATTTCTTTGCAAATTAAAAATAAGGGGTTTATACTCCAAAATTCCCCAATAATGTTGAATTATCAGGTAAGCTGTTAAAATCAGAGTTTAAACAAATCAGAACTGGGGACTGTGGGAAACCTGTCAGGTACTATAAATCTTATATGTGTGGTCCACAGACACTGCTTATGTAAATGGATGAATCTATGAAAGAGTCAATGGACTGAAATAGAAAGAAAAAAAGGAGTTTCATCATCAGCCATTGTTGTCTTTGCCTCTTCAATGTGTCTTTTATAAGCTGCATTAATCTGTAGCCCCTCACTTCTCTAGTCAGGAGGTTCCTCTTTGCTAAAAGGCTACTATTCTTTCCTAGAAAGGTTGTTATGCAGAAGAAAAGTAATGATAATGACTACGATGCAATTTTTCTGAGCTTTTTACCCGACTTATCTCATTTAATATTCACTAACTATTCATGTGTCCAAGAAATGAAGTTAGGAAGAGGTTAAATAATTTTCCTCTAGTCTGCACAGCCATGAAGAAGTAGGGATAGGAAAAAATCCAAGCAATGTGGGTCAGAGACCATGTTCATCCCTATTGTATATATAAGAGACATTACATAGAAGCTACACTTATGGCACAAGGCATGCCCATTTAATCATGTTGAGAAGTATAGTGTGCAGAATATTCAAAATATCCTAACACCCTGAACTACTATTAGTTTAACTTAATCTTTTTTTATCTTGCACATGATGGCCAAATCTACTAAAAAAATATAACCTAGGTCCCCCCGCCCCCCGTCCCTGTACTTACCATTAATTTTAGAATATGCTGACAGCTCAATCTGTGTTAGAATGCATGATGGAAGTGAGCCCTGCTCCAGTTTTCCTCTACACACTGGGCCTTGGAATTACTTCTTTGACATTTGATTTCCTTAATTATCTAAATCAATTGTTTGAATGGTGCCATATCTACACAATAATAGCCCAACTTCACACTTAATTTTAATTAGCTAAGCATAAAGTAGCTGGAGTGGCAATCAAACAGATGGAAAATTGATAGTAGGGAACTCATACTAGCTGGAATGTTGAAGATCGTAACACATAGAAGTTTGATTATTTTTTCTTTCCACTATTGAAAATAAAACAATTTCTCTATGAAATACCTAGCAGACCTTGCTGATCTACTCTTATTTTAAATAGTGCATGAATAATGGGACTTAGGCAAGCTTGTCATAGTATATACAACACCTGTTCACCAGCTTTGTAATTTAACGCGCTTATCGTTGGAAGCAATTTTAGAGCCGTGAGTTTTCAAGTAGGTAATGAGACTTGGAATATTACTATAAATAGTGTAATTTAAAAAGGCAAATTAAAAATACCACAGAAGGTATCATTGGGTGATGGAGAAAATACAATACCCCAAAAAGCTCTACTGGTTAAGTTATAAGTTGGAATCTACTAAAAACAAGGTTTGGGCCCTTCCATTTGCAATCTCGGTAATTTTATATTTTAGCACACCAGTTAATGTTACAGGAAAGAATTACGTTAACCAATCTCATGCATAACATGATTACCTCTAATACATAGTGAAAGATCATTCTTACAGGAAGTGTTACCGAACAAGAGGTCCGAGGGGGGGCAATACTTGGCCCACCGAGGGATGCCAAAAACTGCTACAGAGGCCCCTCCCAAGGATGGTATACTAATATCTACTGGGCTCTTCTGTCCGCCGCCAATTGGAAAGACATCTCTCAATGCCAGAGATTTGTGAAAAGGGAAGGAAAAGTTTATTTAATGCTATTCAGGCCTAATGCCTTCCTTAAAATATCAAAGTCCTTTAGGGTATACCCCCCCCCACACACACACACACAGTGCTCTCTTCTCCCACTGTCCCAACTCCGGTGCCGTAAATCAGGAAAAGAGCACACATCCATTTTTCAGGTCGCTGGCACTGTGAGCTGTATTGCCTGTTCAGGCAGGATCTCCAATTAAGTCATGCGGCACCATCCACTGGCAAGAGTTCTTTGTACCAAGTTCCAGTCAAAGTCTCTCCTGCTTTCCAGGCCACTTGGCCAAAAGAAGCACCCCAAGGCCGCGTGGGCCTCTTCTATCAAAGCTGCAGGGGTCTGCACTCCACCAAAAGCGAGTGTCTTTCTTCTTCACCTGGCTGCAGGGATCTCCATTCTGGCAAAGCTGCGTGGTCTTCCCTTTCACCTGGCCAAGAGGGGGTCTGCCCTCTGCCAAAACCACAAGGCTCTCTCTCCTAATGGCTACAGGGGTCTACATCTTTCCAAAATAGTGTGGCTCTCCCTCTCACCTGGCCAAGAGGGGGGTCCTCACTCTGCTAAAGCCACGTGGCTCTCTCGCAGTCACTCTCTCAGAGAAGCAGCCCCAGTTCCAGCCTGGTTAGCTGCCACTCACTTCTTCCTGGCCCAGAACTTGGCCACAGCTATTTAACATATCGATGAAACCAGTTAAAGGTTATAGATATGTTAAATGACCATTCCAGAGGTTATCTGCAAAACTGTTGCTCTGCAAAACAGCTCTCAATAGCCCTGCTCCATTTGTCCCTTCCCCCAACTGACACCTGAGCGGGGAGAGGGGGGGGTGCAGGGGGGTAGTGAGGACATCTTAATATTTCCTCCAATATTTCTATACACTTTGAGTTCTGGACACCATTCCAAATCTTTTTTTTTGCTCCCCCCCCCCCCAAGCTGCACCCTATATCAGAAGTAGAATATTCTTGCACAGGGTTCGCCAAGCTTTTCTAAAGGCTCAACAGCAAAGGTTTTAGGCTCATTAGGCCATGTCAGCTCTGTTGCAACTATTTAATTTCACTTTTGTAGTAGGAAGACAGTCATAAACAATACATAAATGAAAGAGCAAGGCTGTGTTCCAATAAAACTTTATTTTTAGACACGGAAGTTTGGATTATTTTACTCACAAGTTAACAAAAAAAATCTTTTATTTCTGCTTTCCCAGCATTTAAAAAATTAAAAATGATTCTTAGCTCGTGGAATGTACAAGAAACCGTGATGCAGCCCTTGTTTGCTGACCCCACTCACGTGAAAGTCAACTTGTAATGGGGTGCAGCCAAGAGGGGGGCTCCAAAAAGGGATTTGGAATGGGGTCCAGAACTCAAGGTGTCCAGGAAATATTAGGAAGACATATAAGATGTCCTCACTCCTCGCAGGTGTCAGTTGGGTGGAAGGGACAAATGGAGCAGGGCCATTGAGAGTTGTTTTTCATAGCAACATTTTTCATAGCAACAATGGGGACATTGGATCACTACTTTAAGTCTGTGTACAGCTTTAAATAAACCTTTCCTTTCCTCTTCACAAATCTCTGGCATTAAGAGATGTCCTTTCTCTGGCAGTGGGCAGATGAGTCCAGAAGGTATCAGTACACTGTCCTTGGGAGGGGCCCCTGTTGTTTTGTAGCAATTTTTGGCATCCCTGGGTGGGCCAAATATCCCCCCTTGACTTGGACCTCTGTTCTATAACAAACTGATTCACCTACCGATGGGATGACCATAGAATTCACTGTTTAAATCTGGATGGTATAGAGTGAAAAGATACTCTAAAATAACCAAAATTACATATTAATATATTTTAAAATGTTATCAATCACTGTTTATAGCAATGCTGTTTTAATTACAGTACTACTGTCTTATTACTGTTTTTATAGTTACCACAAACATTTCATTATCATGGTAGTTGATAGACTAGTACCACTCAAAAAAATAGAATCTCCCATTAGAAAAGTCTATGCATAACGAATGGAAAAATAATGAAATAAAAAGCAAACATCATCTCTATTTTGATTGGCAAGTAAAATGTAACATAGACAGTAAATATTCTTGATGTATGTTCATAATGTCAAGTCAATTTCTTAGACATGTATGTCTCAGTTAATAGCTCTCACAGCTTGCTCACAGAGTCAACAAGTGGGGTGGGAAGGTCCAATCAAGTCCCCCCTCCTCCCTCCCAGCTGAAGGGAGAAGCATGTGCTCCCTAAGCCCCAGACCAAGGCCCCTTCTGTCCCCAGCAAGCCCCCTGCATACTGGCCTTGAGAGGTTAATGTTCCCAGTGAAAGGCCACTTTACATCTGTTACAGAGTTGGGAAAAAGAGAGATGGCTGATTGTTATCCCTATTGTTAATATCCAGCTTCCAGCCAAATTAAAGACTGTGCATTGCTCATGAATCTCCTGCTTTCCTAGATGAGGCCAAGGGAGACGCTAGAAGCACGAAGTGGAGATCCGCCAAGCCATTCTGGCTCATTTTTATGCCATCACTATACAGTGAAATATTTCAGATAAATGCTCTAAAGGGGAATGCTTTCCTAGAACAAGATAAATCTGCTCCTTCTGTCTTAACGTGCCTTCTGATTTTTCATTTTATGACTTTCTTCAAGTCATTACTTATACGCGGCACCTTCCATATAAGGCCCGCTGTGACTGCCTCATGGAAAGTTGCAACTTTGTCTGCTCAGTGCCCCTCCCTTCAATTACTCACACCCCTGCTCCGGTTAGTATTGTTTGTTGTGAGTGTGTGTGTTTTAATGGGGATGTCTCCTTCCGACATCCTACTTAATTATTTATTCTTTATGTTTTTGGTTTGTCTAACTTTCCCAAATTGGATGTGAATTTCTCAAGATCAGGAAAGTTTATGTTTTGGTCCTTGATGTATTCAAAGCACTTGGAATATGTCTGAGACATAATAAGCCCTAAATAATAATAATAGATTATATTTTTGAGGCTAGGTTTTCATATCACTGTCTGAAGACTTTTCATAGTTTTCCTTTTTGTTCTTGCCATAATTTCTCGAGGAGAGAGCTGTCATCATTTTCAGTTTTCTGACTAAGAAACCAAAGTAGTAAGAGGTTGAATAACCTGTCACATGTGTGGCAAGTGGCAGAGTAAGATTTGGATCTGACGATATGAATTAAGGCTTCATGTTCTCAAACTTTATGAAATATTTTTATTTGACAATATTTTCATTAATAGGATTTAAAGGAAAAGTCATAAAAATTTCAGCATTCAGAACAAAATTAAGATGCATAATATAAGGGCAAAATTAAGATATAAAAGATAAATCTAGTTTTCAGTAACTAACCATGGGATTTCTTAAAAGAACATAAAAATTCAGAGGGAAGGGCCTAACCAATGATTTTCATGGGATAAATTTGTGAAAGCAGAAGGACCATTTTCTCCTGATGAAGACAGATCTTTCAATAATAAAATGAGTGAAAGGCTTTCATACTTAGACATATAATTGAACTATTTCTTTTTTAATTTATTTAATTATTTTTCAAGTACAGTTTTCTGTCTATTACTCCCATCCCAACTCACCCCCTGTGCTCCCTCCTTCACTCCCATTTCTACCCTTCTTAGTTGTTGTCCATGTGTCCTTTATATTTGTTCCTCTAAATCCCTCCCCTACTTCCCCTGAAATTCCCTCCCCTCTCCCTTATGGTCACTGTCCCCCTGTTCTCTGTTTCAGTGTCTTTGGTTATATTTTGCTTGCTTGTTTGTTTTGTTTAGCTTCCTGTTAAAGGTGAGATCATATGGTATTTGTCCTTCAACACCTGGCTTATTTCACTCAGCATAATGCTTTCCAGTTCCATCCATGCTGTTGCAAAAGGTAGGAGCTCCTTCTTTCTTTCTGTCGCATAGAATTCCATTGTGTATATGTACCATAGTTTTTTGATCCATTCATTTACTGATGGGCACCTAGGTTGCTTCCAATTCTTGGCTATTGTAAATCGTGCTGCCATGAACATTGGTGAACTATTTCAAAACCCAAAGAATCAAGTGCAAAGATGAGCCAAGTTGTTGAGAAGAGAACTCTGTCCAGAGAAATAGGAACTTGACTAACACACACCTAGCAACTGAGAGGTGTTCCACTGCTTGAAACAGCCAAAACTTGAGAAAAACATAGTTCCCACTTGGAATTCTGCACCAAGCAAAATTGTGAACTTCAGTGTGAAGACACAATAAAACCATTGTCAGAGTCACAAGGTCTCAGAAAATTTACTTATGTAAATTTGTAAAATAAGTCACTTGATGATGTACTCTAAGTAAAAAAAAAAAAAAGAAAGAAAGAAAGAAAAAAAGAAAATAGTTAGTTTACTTGAGTCAAGAAAGACTGAAGTTTAGAAAAATGTGGGTCTAATCGAGAACAGAAATGAGGAGAAGACCTCAAGTATCTCTGTTGGGAAAGAGCTAAGAGACCCTGTGTAGACATTTAAGAAGGAAGATAAAGGCTGAGTAGAAAGGCTAGAGAGAGGCTAACCAGAATTATCTCTTGACTTCATACACTTGAACAGAATGGAAGGAGTAAAGAGTAAGGAAATAATGATAGCTATTTAAAAATAAAAAAAAAGAGACAGGATCTGAAGTTGTGGAAAGGAATCCATAGATGATAGAAAATGTAATCATCAGTGATGAGTATTTGCATAGTAAGTTATGTTTATTGATTTGAAAATTAATTTTCACAGAAGGGCATGTAAATGTTACCAGTCTACAAAGTATAAAAAGTACAAACACAGAGGACACATGTTAAAGATTGAAGGTGTTGGGAATGGGGGCACTTGGAGAAAAGAATAAGAATTACTCTTAGCCTAAATTTTTAAAGTGGAAAATTGAGAAGTAATGTCTTTAGTTATTGGAGGAAGAAATAAAGATGTCTAATTTTAACTTTTATTTAAAAATATAATTGTCAGAGATGAGAAAAAAAGTTAATCATATTGAGGGGGAACGGAAGTGGGAGCAGGAACACTACCCTAAACTTTAATATAGCAGTAAGTCCAAGGTCAGTACCTAAAATTGCTAAATTATGCAGTAGTGGTTTAAAATATTATCCAAAGAATATATACAATTAATGTCTTAAATTTTATGTCTAAAATATATCAACACACACTCACACAAACGTAGTGTACGTCAATATTTTATTCTGGCTCTTTTGGTTGTAAAATTAAGAGTGGTTTTCAATTTCTTACATATGCTTTTTTTGTATCTTAGTTTTCTCTAATGAACTCATATAGTGAAAACATTTTAAACAAACAAAAAGTATGATTTAATGATATGGTGGTAACCATGAGAAGAAAGAGGTAAGAATAAAGTCTTAAAATCAGTGGCAATGGCAGTTGAGAAAATAACTCTCTTTTCCTCCTATTTGATATTTTTCAAATCATAGAAACATACTAAATATTTGTAATAACAAGAAAAAGCTGTTATATAATGGGACCAAAACAAGTTACCCAAGTCACGTGTTTAGTGGCATCAGGTTGTGTTTTTCTCTGTCTCACCCCTGAAACTATTGTCTTCAGGACCTCATGACCCACCACTCATCCCTCCCTCCACCCATGCCTGCTCAGCTGGCTTCTTGAGTTCCGTGGGCTCACTGAGCCTGCTCTCGCCCCAAGTACTTTTTACACACTGCTCCCTCTGCCAGTATATTCTGCACCAAGATATCTGCAGGGCTCACTCTCTTACCTTCTTTAGACCTTGTATAAGTCTTACATTCTCAGTGAGGGCTTCCCTGATTAGCTTAATAATGACTCTTTCCCCAAGCTCTACATTGTGGGGGAAACTTTGCCGGCAAGTGCCCCCATCCACCATGGATGAAAATAAAACTATCAAGACGTGATCTGCTTGGGAAGGAGAGGTGGTCAATCTCTCAAAGGAGAAGGACCAAGAGCCCCTTCCTCAATGGCTTTTATTTGGTTCATAATACACAAGAACACAGGTAAAGCTCATCAGTCTATGTCAGGAGGCAAGGATCAAACAGTAGATAACATTTCAATGAAATCTGAGGGCTTAGTCTGAGTCAGTATCTGACAGGTAAGGGGGTTGTAAAAACTTTGGGAGACGTACTCATTTCCTGCTTGGACCCTTATCATATGAATGAAAGCAATCTTAGGAAAGCAGGCTTCACAGGACTTTGTGCCCGATCACACCAGAACCCACTCTAGCCAGCAAAGGGCTGCACCGCCTTCCCTGTCATAGGCTTTTAGACTTAAGTGGATTAGAGCCAGAAAGCACTTCTCCCAGACAAAATGGGGACTCGGACTATGGCAGAATGCGGAGTGGGGAGTGAGGGTCCATCACTCCCTCTTTGTTGCAGCCCCCTGAGTCCTTCCTTGAGGGCCTCCCAAGTGATCGTGTCTGGCTTAGGTTGCTCCCCTCTGAGGAGTCTTACCCATCACTAACTAACTGACCAAGCTTTGGGGGCAGAGATGGATGAAGCAGAAACAGTGCTCCTGCCAGGAATATAAGCTTTGTCTCCTTAGTGGCTCACATTCTGGAGGTTGCTCACTCAGCCTTATCCAGGGGGGTAGTTTACAGTTCCTGAAAACAGGCAGGGTGGTTCCAAACACTACATGTTCTTTTTTATTTTTTTTTGCTTAATTTTTCCATAGTATTCATTGCCATCTAATATGATATATATACAATACACACACATATATACAAAACACATGTGATATATATATATGCATATATATATGTATATCATGCATTTTGTTTATCGTTTACCACCTTTAAGAGTATAAGCAGCAGATGCTGTCCATTGTGTTATTGCTATAGCTGTAACATAGAAATGTGCAATACATATTTGTTGAATGATTAAATCCGAAAGTTTTTGCTAAGGCAGTGAGGTTATGGGTAGTGGGTTGGCAAAGACTCCTCCTTTAGGCAGATTGAAAGGAGCATTGTCAAGATTTGCTGTTACTGAGTATTCATGGACAGCCAAGCCCATTTTGTTTTTCACTGCTGACATCCCCACCAGGTATTTTATACAGTATCTAATCATTTGCTCATTTTATCAAATAATCTCAACAACTTCATAAAATAGATATTATAATACTAATTTAACAGAAGAAAATACACAGGTGATTAGACTGTAAGTAACTTACAGCACTTGGCTAATAAGTGCCAGAACTGATATATTCACTCGGGCCATAGTCAAACTTTACAAGCCTAGGAGACATTTAAAAATTTTCAAATGACTCTGCATTGTGAACGTGTCAGTTAAGTGTTTTTGTCTGCAAGTCACAGCCAACTCAACTCCAACTGGCTTAAGTAAAAGTTATTTATTGTCCCTTGTAATTAAAAAGTATGGTCATGTTCTCCCAATAAGGGTTTATTCCTGAGTTTTATGATGTCTCAGGACTATTGCAGTATTTCTCTATAATTTCTTTAGCTCTTTACTGTTCTATGAGTTTGCTTTATCATCTCCAGTTGATTTTTTTTTTATAGTCAAAAGGTAGGCACCACCAGGTCCCTCGCTTTATCTCTTTCTTATTTACAGTTTTTTTCCCTTGTATTACTCCATTAAATTTCAGGTTATTCCTCTGATTCAAATGCTTGAGAACTGATATGCTGATTAACTAAAAGGAAAAAAAAAACAAGATTTACCTACCAAACTGGAGATGGGGTTGCTCACCCAGACTACCAAGGGCTGGCATGTGGGTGCATATTCTGCAAGCGACCACATTGTCCAATATTCCATATAGCTTGTCCCCCAGTTTTCTATGTTTCATCTAAAAATCTTCCCTGGAAGCCCTATGTATAATGACAACATGCTAGATATAAAATGGAAGAGACCTAAGCCCTGGCTGGTGTAGCTCAGTGGATTGAGCGCGGGCCTGTGAACCAGAGGATCACGGTTCGATTCCCAGTCAGGGCACATGCCTGGGTTGCAGGCTGGTTCCCTGCAGGCCAACTCCCAGCAGGGGATGCACGAAAGGCAACCATACATTGATGTTTCTCTCCCTCTCCTTCCCCTCTAAGGATAAATAAATAAAAATCTTTAAAATAAAAAAAATAAAATGGAAGAGACCTAATTCACAAACACTACTATTTTAATAATTACTTTTAAACCCTAACAACAGGAATTGGAAATGGAAAGAAAGAGACAGAGAGGCACATAAAAGAGAAAACAAGTGAGGAAAGAAGAAGGGGAAAAGAGTAATTAGCTTTTTTAGAGGAGAGGCTCTAAGAAAACTGTAGCAGAAGATGGAAAAATGTCAAGACAAAATCTTTCTTTGGTTACAGCTGTGTTTGGATGCCTATCTTAGTGTGATGTTTTATCCTTTATTTGGCATTGAAACACGGTGTAAAATGTTAACACAAAGGAAATAGAGCATTCTGGTTTTGTCAGATGTAACCAAGTTAAAAATCTGTAGCTATGTCATATTAGCAGGGACACAATAACCATGTTGACATCCACAATCAGAAGTGTGTCTATTGAACGTGACATCTCCACTTATTCAGACAAGTAATCCACACCAGAAAGATTGTTTTTTAAAATGAATTTATCATGACTGAAAGGTAATTGACAGCCCCAGAGATAGAATCCCTCCATTCATTTATGAAACAGCTATATCATAACGTGTGACTCTGACTACAATATTGTATCAAGCAGCTGATGCAACAGTAAGCTATGAAATTTACAGGAAATGACAGGAAATGTCTTCCTTATTCTGGCTGTTTATAATCCAGGAGCACTTTGAAATATACCCATGTATGTTCTCATTCACAACCTGCTGGAAAAAGTGAGGAAACTTGGTATGTGTGTAGGTGAATACAATACTTGTTAAGTTAGTAACTACAGTGTTCGGCCATTTGAATTCTGCCAAAAGTATGGCAACCGCAAAAAAAATTCTGATCTCTGATTGTTTGAAAAAAATAGAAAATCTGTCCTGGCTGGTATAGCTCAGTGGATTGAGTGTGGGCTATGAACCAAAGGGTTGCTGGTTCAATTCCCAGTCAGGGCACATGTCTGGGTTGCAGACTGGGTCCCTAGTGGGGGTCACGTGTGAGACAACTACACATTGATGTTCCGCTCCTTCTCTTCCTCTCTTCCCCTCTGTCTAAAAACACATAAATAAAGCTTTAAAAGAATAGAAAATCTGAGAACAGTGGGCCAACACGCACATATAACAAGCAGACCTGATGTTGTGGCTGTCTCTGTAGATGACTGTGTTCTCTCTCATTTGCCATTCCACTCTGCCTGGAATAGCACCCACCTTCTTCACAAAGTTTACCAATTTATTGCTCCTTATGTAGCCAACACCACCTATTCAAGTAGCAAAAAGAAAGGACAGTCAATAATTGTTAAAGGCGGCAAGGCATTTTGTTCAGACTACGGCAATAGGGAAGAAACTTCGAATAAACTGAACTTAACTCCAGCTAAGACAAAAGTGGTTGAGGATTTTTAAAGAGAGAATAGAGAGGGAACAAAAAAAGGACTACGGAGAATTAAAAATTTCTTTTAGTAGTATTCTGGTATGATGGTATAATTTACGTGTCAACTTAACTGAGCTAAGGGATGCCCAGACAGTTAATGAAACATAATCTCTGGGTGTTTCTGGAAGAAATCAGCATTTGAATTAGCGAACGGAGTAAAGGAGATGGTCCTCTCGAATATGGGCAGGTATCATCCAATTTAAGAGTTCAAATACCATTTAAAAAGCAGAAGAAAGAGAAATCACTCTCTGCTTGAGCTGGGACGTTTATCTCTGTTCTTCAGACATTGGCAGTCCTGGTTCTTGGGCTCTTTTTGGTCTCAGATCAGGATTTATGCCATCATACCTGATTCTCAGGAAACTCACACTGGGCCTGCACAGCTGGCTTTCCTGGTTCTTCAGGTTGCGGACAGCAGGTCATGGGACTTCTCAACCCATAGAACTGAATGGGCCAGTTCCTATAATAAATCTCTTTTCTTCTACATATATACATAGTCTATTACTTTTGTTTTCTTTGGAGCACCTAACACAGTTATTGCTTGAAAACTGTGGGAGTTAGAGATGCCAGCCCCCAACATAGTTTAAAATCTGGGTATAACTTTTGACTCCCCAAAATCTTAACTACAGTTGTTCATTTGTATCCATGGGGGATTGGTTCCAGGACCCCCACAGATACCAAGTTCCACAGGTACACAGAACCCTCATATGAAATGGTGCAGAACAATGTAGAGAGTTAGCTCTCCACAGTCCCACATTCCCAAATGTGGATCAAAAGTACTGTTTTTGACCCATGATTGATTGACTCTGTGGGTATGAAACCTGGGGATACTGAGCATTGACCATACATTTATTGAAAAAATATTTGCACTACAAAAATATTTGCAGTTCAAGCTTGTGTTGTTCATGGGTCAGCTGTACTCTGATGAGTACTTTTTGTTACGTGGAAATTCACAATTCATACCTACAACTCATGCCTTAACATTGAGACACAAAGCAGTAGGCAAGGAGGGGGAAGAAGTAGAGAGGGGGTGGCAGGAACCTGCAGCCTGGTCTGCACATCTTCTATATGAAACTGCTCTTCAAACTCAGTGTGTATATCTACTGGGAGGGGAGGGAAGTTGCCATAGGGTACATAAGGCCCATTGCCCTTGAGTACAAGTTTTACCAAATAAACAAATTGTTTTGAACAACATTAAATAGCTGCTAATCTGTATGCTCCGTAGCAGCACAGGTTTCCTCTGCTTTTCTCGCTCCCCTCATTGCCAAGTCTGCTATCATTTTAGGCTTGCTCATTTCCTCTTCTCCTCCTCCTCTTTCTCTTCCTCTTCCTCTGCCTCCTCACTCTTCTTCTAAACAGTTCTTTGTCATTATAAAGTTGCCAGTCACCAGTTGCCCATAGCTGTGGCCTTCTGGATCCTCCAAGTAGTATCTGTGGAGGAATTTTCAAGTTTAATGGAAAATTTGGTGGAGATTTGTTGCCCTACTCACTCAACCATTGTGGGAGTGATGACCACACAGTACACATGCTCACTCATCTTCCCCCACCCACTGCCTGATATAGCGAAGTTGTCCTTGTTCACACATGCGCATTCCAGTTCACCCTCCTTGGCTACACAGGTACAATGATATTGAGCACACTATTCTTGTTGTATTAGCAATTACTGGGCCTTTTCTGGACAGACTTTATATACACGAGTGTGTGTATCTGTGTGTGTGAGAGGGGGGCAGAGACAGAAACAGAGATAGAGAAAGGTAAGGAGAGACAGATGCGGTGGGAGATAGAGACAGAGAGAGAGAGAGAGAGAGCCTGGAGTCAAAATAGCTCAAAAAGTTATAATTTCTGAATGTAAATTATCCATTTTGTAATTTCCTGTGTGGGCTCAGTCTTTTGCTCTATTTCTTTTCCTTTTGAAAAAAAGGTATTTATGATCTAATTTTAATGAGAGAAATTCAATAATTAAAAAGAGCAGTGCTGAATGTTGTTAACACACAAAAGTCAAGGTGTCAAATGGCCATTTGAGAACATTAAAAACAATTGGGTTCAGTTTAAATCACTTTCTAAGGTGTTTGGTGTAGGCTTTATAATTTATTCAGATTTTTCTGTTCTCCCAAATTTAGCTTGAAAACATGCCAAGAGGGATATAATTTTCCCCCATAACTTTCTGCTCCCTTTTGGAATGCAAATTGCTTCAGAACATCTTACGGGAGATCATTAACCCTCTCGGTTCTGCCAGCTAAATTGCAGAGAATAAGAATGTGAGTCAGTAATATCTGTTAACATTTTCCAATGTTTTGGATGAAGGAGATTGTAAGAGGACCAGTACAAAACAGCAGGACCACAGGAATCATGGTCTGAGTTTCCATTTCTTGGGTTTGCTCGGTGATCTCAGAATTGTAATACTTGCCTTTATTCTTGACGCAGGGGCTGGTTGACTGACAGGCGTGCAGCAGATGCACGTCTTGGAACTCGCAAGCTGTCGCTTCTTTTTTTCTTCCTCAGCAGCACCTTTGGGGACGGATGAGAAAACAAATTCCTCTGAGATTTGAGATTTTTTTAAAAATTCCAAACTGAGGGGGTGAAGGGTTCTTTCTCATAGATACAGCTATTGTTATCATAAAAAATGCCAGTCTTGGTGTGGGGAAGTGTGTGTTTCCTGGGAGAATAGTTGAACGGTCAACATCACAATCTGTCACTGTGCAGTAACCTCAGCCTGTTCATGATTAAAAATCAGAAAGATGCTGAAGGAGGAAGGTGGAAGCGTAGGAAGATCCTAAACTCATCTCCTCCCACAGACACACCGAATTTACAGCTACATATGTATCATTTGTCTCTAAAAATGATCTGAAAACTAGAGGAACTGCTGTCTACAAGAAGAGATGACGGAGCCGCAGGCAGACGGGAAGAAGAGGGAAAGACCTTATCCGCAGAGCCGTGATCCATAACAGGGAAGGATCTCACCAGGGAGGAGCTTCTTCCTAAGGATGGAGGGTTTGGTGTCCCCCCTCTGCCACCAGACCCCTGGGAGCTACAGAAAAGAGATGAGCCCCCCAAATATATCATTGAGAACGGCAGTGGGGTTGGCATCTGTGGGACTCAACGTGCTATAGGGAACAGAGCCTCCCTTAAAGGGACCATGTGGGGTCTCACCCCAGACCCAACAACAACAAAACAAACAAAAGAACAGCAGTTTGAAAAAAAAAACTATACTACATGAAAGAGATTTATTTGCTAACCTAAAGTATGGGCTGCAAAGGCAGAGGATCATTGAGACGCTCTCCAGAAACTGAGGAGCTAGAGGAGACTGTTATTATACTCTCCACCTAACCTGCTATTTGAGGGGAGTGGGCTTGGACACAGCACCCTCCCGCTGCCCCGCTATGCCATGCAGGGGTAGCAGTCAAGGCCCTATCCCCCTGCCTTGCTGAAACCACACAGCATAGGCCATTGCAACACTCCCCTGCTTTCTGGATGGGGCTGAGAGCATGAATGGTCAGGGCACTCTCCCATTCCCCAGCTCAAGTTGTGAAACCACATCCCCTATCCGCTGGGTGGGGCTGGCAAGCTTGAGGGGTCAGGGCATTCTCCTGCCCCCAGCCTAAAGCTGGCCTGGGCACATGGGCAAGCCTCTCTCTCACTGCAGTGCTGAAGCTCGGAAGAAATTTGTTGATGCCTTCCTGAAACCAGTGGTCGAGCCTCACTCCCTACACTCTACAGCTGCCTTGCACAAGCCAGCAGAGGAGCACAATCCACACAAGAGACTCTTTAATCGACTCACCCTGCTGGACAAGGACTGGTACCACTGGGCTCCATAGAACTGTAACAAACAGTTTCATAAAATTATAACACGTTGAAAGAGTTTTGTCAGGTCGCTGCTCCTGGGCTCTGCACAAACAGCAGACTGAAATAGAACCCCATCTTCCTGTGCAAAAGGACACGTACGTAAACTTAGCCTGGTGCTTCAGCCTGGGGAAGGGGCTTCAGGTTTCTCACACACCTAGAGGCCCAGGAGGTTCACCCAAGGAACAAAGGCAGGGAAACACCATCCTTCTGCACCCATGTAGCCTCACCGCAGCAGGACGAGAATGAGATTTCCAGATTAAAATTTGTCTCGAATCCAGATCTTGGCAAATATCACACAGAAGACACCTCCATATCTTATGGCCAAGAGACTGGCAGGAATAACAATCACAGGCCCCCAGAACTATGCAAATTTACATTCTGTAAAATATGCTGCCCAAGGATCTAGCTTCTATCAGCCTGAACTAGGTACTAAATGATCCCTCTCATCAGGACGCTAATAAGCCTTGTTGTACCCTCATTAATGGGAGCATACCAAGAATGACTTCGGTGGACGAGACAATAACAAAAGCTCAAGACATAACCAGCAGTTAGGGCAAGCGTGTGTAGGATGATCACATCCACCAGGCTACTCCTTCAGTAAGAGAAAGGTAGATGTTTTGTCTAAATTATAGAAAGGAACTCAGAGTCAAGTAAAATGAGAAGACAGAAGAATGTGGTCACAATGAGAGAACAAGACAAAAGACTATGGGGGAAGAAAAACCCATAAGGATACAGGATAAGTAATCTACCTGATAAATAATTTAAATAAATAATCTAACTTTATACCTACGGGAATTAGAAAAATAAAAACAAATGAAGCCCAAAGACAGAAGGAAAAAGAAACTAATAAAAATTGAAGCAGAAATAAATGAAATAACCCTGACTGATGTGGTTCAGTGGATTAAGCACCATCCTGTGGACCCCAGGATCTCAGGTTTGCTTCCCAGATCAGGGCATGTGCCTCAGTTGCAGGCCAGGTCCCCAGTAGGGGGTGTATGAGAGACAACTACACGTAGATGTTTCACTTTTTCTTTCTCCCTTCCCCTCGACCTAAAAATAAATAAAATATGTTTTAAAAAGAAATAAATGAAATAGAGACAAAAGGACAATAGAAAAGATGAATGAAACTAAGAGCTACTTCTTTGAAAAGACAAACAAGTGGACAAACATTTAGCTATACATACTAAGAATAAAAGAAAGGACTCAAATAAGTAAGTCAGAAATGAGAGGAGAAGTCAAAATTGGTACCACAGAAATACAAAGGATCATAAGAGAATACAGTGAACAATTATATGCCAACAAACTGAACAACCTAGAAGAAAGGCATAAATTCTTAGAAACATACAATCTTGCAAGATTTATTCATGATGAAACAAAATCTGAATTACATATTGCTAATAAGGGGATCGAATCAGTAATCAAAAATTAAGAAGGAAGGAAGGAAGGAACGAGAGAAAGAAAGAAAGTGTTGGCAAGGATGTTGAGAAAAGGGAACACTCACGCAATATTGGTGAAACAGTAAATATAGAACCGCCACTATAGAAAAACGATGTGGAGTTTCATCAGAAACTCCATGATGATCTAGCTATTCTATTCTACCATATGACCTAGCTATTCTATTTCTGGATAATTCTGCAAAGGATTAAAAAAAACACTAATTAGAAAAAATATTCATACCCTTATTTTGTTGTAGCATTATTTATAATAGCCAAAATGTGGAAACAGCTTAAGTGTCCATCACTGGATAAATGGATAAAGAAGATGTGGTACATGTATACTATGGAGTGCTACTCAGACATAAAGGAAGATTGAGATCTTACCACTTGCACCAACATGGATGGACCTGGAGGGTATAATGCTAAGTTAAATATGTTAGACAAAAAAAAAGAGATAAATACCATATGATTTTACTTTCATGTGGAATCTTAAAAAAGCAAAAACAGAAAATAAAAATCAAACAAACAAAATTTTAAAAAAACCCTCATATGTACAAATAATGGATTGGGGTTTACCAGAGGGTGAAGGGGTCTGTGCTGGAAATATGGGTGGAGAGAGTCTACTGTGGGGTTACAAGCAGTAACTAGGTTTTTGGGTGTGATCACTTTGTAGTGTATGCAGATGTGAAATTATTATTATTATTTTTTTAAAGATTGCATTTATTTATCTTTAGAGGGGAAGGGAAGGAGAGAGGGAGATAAATATCAATGTATGGTTGCTTCTGGTGTGTCCTCTGCCAGGAACTGGACTGCAACCCAGGCATGTGCCCTAACTGGGAATCGAACCGTGATCATCCGGTTCGCAGGCCCACGCTCGATCCACTGAGCTACACCAGCCCGGGCCTGAAATTATAATGTTATACACCAGAGACTTGCCTAATAAAACTAGATAAATAAAATAATTGTTCTATTGTTTGAAAAAAATTCCGAAAGAAAAATTGGTTTTCTGGCTTTTACATTGCTTCACTTGAGCCCTCCCTGCATACCTTTCAGCTCTTTCTGGTGGGATAAACTTTTTACTCTCCATTTACCTAGTGCTTTGTGATCCTAAGAATAGAAGATACTGGTATAAGAGCAGCACTTATTAAGACCATTGCTTTTTAATAGATTTTTAAATTTTATTTTAACTGTTGTTCAAGTACAGTTTTCTGTCTTTTACTCCCACTCCGGCCCACCCCCCGAACCCTCCTCACCTTCCTCCCATTTCCACCCCCCTAGTTTTTGTCCATGTGTCCTTTATACTTGTTCCTTAAACAATAGTGGTTAGTTAAAAAGATTACTTTCACTTCAAATTTATAGAGGAAAGTAAGGCAAACTGTGTTCTTAACGATAAACCCTTATGGAACACCAAATACGTGTCAACTTATGATGCTAAAGTTGGAGAACGTGTAGATAGTAGATCTCATCTTCTGTTCTCAGAGGGTTGCGGGGTGGGGTACTAAGTAGAAGATACAAACATGAGGATAATAACTAAATAACAGGCACACAATAAAAAGTGTACAGATGAAGATGAATGGAGACACAGATGAGAGGGGAGCTCATCCTTTCTCAGGACTGTGTTGAGGAAATCAGGGGCAACAAAGTAAATAGATGGTTTGGCCTTGTAAGGTTTGTAGGAGTTCACTGGATTCTCAATAGACCAAGAGGATAATGGGGAAAAGGAAGGAGACAGTGATATGGTGGATAGTTGTCCTAATAGCCTCGCCCAAGGCCTAAGCAAGCATAGCTTGCCATTCCAGGGTACGTAAGGAGAGGTGTTGAGAAATAAGACTAGAAAGGACACTTTTCCAAGGGGGCATGTCCTAAAGGTCCAGGGAGAGCAGAGTCTGGGGACATAGAAGGTGGGAAGGCTGTGTGTAGGAAAGGTATTTTTGTCTTAGAATAAAAAGACACAGCAGGCTGGATTCGGACAGAACCCTTACTAAGAACAGCATAGAGGGAAAAGATCAGAATGTGTCAAATGCTCTGATTAAAGAGCCTGAGCGTTATCTTGCTGAGAGCACCAGAGGGGTCAATTGCAGGCATTAAACTGGAGGAAGTGCATGTGCAAAGCCCTCTTGCAGGAAGATTAATCTGACAGAGTGTGACAGTTTGGAGGGATAAGTGGGAATAGGCCAGTGGCTGGGAATAAGTTATTAGTTCCAATTTAGAATGATAAAGGCTGCAATGAGGGTGCTGTCAGGGAAAATGAAATCACACTACGTCCAGAAGAATGCCCTTAGATGTGTCATGTGACTTCTTATTTTTCGGCTCTTCTGCTAACCCAAGCTGTTCTCTCCAGCTGCGTGGGTGCCACGCCAGGATGGCCCTCAGGCAGGGTCTGCCATTCTTTTACGGATGAGCACCATTCTATTTGCAGTTCCTTTTTCCAGCAGATTTCCACCCCATCTTCTGTCTTTGGAGAATGAAATACAAGAGACCGGGGGACGGCTTGTTCAACCTACCATGGTTATAAAGAAGATGGTGAACATTTTCATGCTCATTTACTCTGGCAGTGGGAACACATCCTCCCTTTCATCTGCTTCATGCTTGGAGCATGAAGTCTGGAGAGAGCAGATGAGCAGAATGAGCCACAAAGCCTTTGTTTTTTTTACTGGAGGCATTGAAGGCCGGCCCTCCCTTCATGACACTCTGCCCTAGAAAAATGGAATCCTTCTGCATGGCCTCAGCTCTCTCTGTTCTCTGCTGCTGTACTAAGGAGGAGCAAAGCACCAGGGGGTGAAGGGGAAAAGCAGAGCCGATATCCTGAGCACGATGGGGGAGAGTACTGTTGAATAATTCACCGATGATTCAAACAGGCTCCAACTGGCAAACAATTCTCTTTCATCCAAATGATTTATCTGAAAATTAAAAAGCCTAACTAAAATCAAAATAGCAGTATTAATTTACAGAACTCAGAGTGTAAATTAGAGAAAAATATTTAATATGTATACCAGAAAAGCATTGTGGAAATGGAACTAAAATGGTATGATTTTAACTTTTTCTACAAATCTGTAGGCAACTGCCATTTACATTCAGTTCAAACTGGAAATTAGACTGCAGTGATAGAGAGACGCTATTAAGGTGTAGATGGTAGGGCTATCTTCTGGTCCCCAAGTGCAGCAGCGAATTGAATTGTTTTGATGATAATAGATCAGCGTTGAATATCTCTGTGCAGAAAGAAGAAAACGGATTTCCTTTGATCCATTTTATACTCAACTCATAGGCAAAGCCAGCTAAGGACACTCAGCATTTATGCAGCCTCTTTGAGGCTGCATTTCAGCCACTTTTCTAAATGATGACAAATACATGAGGCTAAGATATCCAAAGGATGGAATTATTTTATCAAAGTTAATTCCTCCATAGAATCACCACTTTAAAGTTTTCTGTCAAATGACAGCAGCCAAGGTGGAATTGAATTACGTTTCTTTGGCAGGAGCGGGAAGAGAGAAGGTCATGTGTGGAAGATTTGATGCTATCTCTAACAGGCTTTTTCCTTTCCTTCACAGCTGGTTTATCTGTTTCCCAGAAGTCAGCTACAGGGGTGTCTGTGTAAGAGAGAGAAAGCTCACACACATGTAGCACGTGCATAACATACCTAAAATCACGTAAGATGTTTTAATTTGGATAATAAAGTTTCTATAAAGGCTTGTTGCCTTGGTTGATACCACAGGGCAGAGAAAAATAAGTGAATATGTATTACAAAAAGGTAATGCAAATTTATAGGATCTGTGTGTAGCAAGGAAATAAATTCAAAAGGCTTAGAGGTTTCATTTGAACGCCCCTATGAAAATTCAACAGCTTTCCTGAAACCTCTCCTATCCATTTCTGCATGCAAATTTGCTTCTAGAATTCTCCTGGGAAGAAGTCTCCCATATGATACTCTTGGAATTTACACATTTAGCACCTAATGGAATCCAAAAAGGAGATAGCACACGAAAATGAGAAAGCATGGTGCAATAGCTTCAAATAATGGCCACGGAAATGAAAATTGCAGAAGCTGAGCATTATGCTGAGGTTAGGGGTTGGGCAAAGTAGTTCTCTACTTTATAGAAAAGTGCTATAATTTTTCTGATAAAATCATTCTTCTTTCCTCTTCCCTTTTTACCTTGTATCATCAGAAAAATCACATTACCCTGTGGGGTTAGCGGTAGACCCCTGTGTCACTGGTCTACTATACACAGTGCAGTCTGTGTAGCACTGAAATAGCCTGTGGATCTGCCTCCCCCAACTATCTACATAACTCGAACCCCTTTATTGAAGGACCATCCCTTCCCTCAAGTGTCCCTTTGTAGTCTTTGCCCGCTGTCACTGCTGCCACGCGTTGGCCAGACCACATCGCCCGGTTTATTTTCCCTCTACCGTTGTCTAATATTTCTTTACTCATAATTTCCTACTTATTCTCAGGTATCTCTCACCCACATCAAGTATAATCTATAAGAGGTGGTATTTAGCATGGTTTCTTGCACATAGCAGATACAAAATTAATATTTGTCACATGAACTATTTTTCTTAGAAGTAAATGATCCAGAAAAATTTCATAATCTTTGTCAGTGATAGGCAAAATGTCAGCTCTGTCAACAAATTTGGAACCTGGGAATTAAGTACAACATAAGCGATGAGGGAGGAATAAAAAGCTGAATTTTCTTACTTTCGGAAGTCTTCAGTTTTAATGAAGAAGTGAAAACTGTATAATTCACTACAATCTAAAATCTGAGAGATCCTATCAACTTTGATACAATCAATTATCTTCATTTTTAATGAAGACTATTTTATGGGTATATTTCAAAGCTTGCATAAGAAACTTATGCAAATGAATTAATAGGGGTTTCTAAATATTGTTTTTACTTGAATCTGACGTTGAAAGAAGCAAATATGGGAAGTCGCAATGTGTGTAGTGTCCTCATTTTGAGTTATGACTGCAGATGAAGACTTTAATAGACTAGGACAAAGCACTCCTGGCCGGGGAGAAGGGATTGCAATATTTTAACATTGTTTATGGCCAAGGAATACTAACATTGAAATGATAAGGCACTGACATATTTTCTCTCTCTTTCTGAAAGTGTGTGCATACATATATGTGCACTCATGCATACATATACCTGAAAAAGCTCATCAATGAGCAATCGGGGTGGTAAATATATAGGTAAAAATTGAAAGGTAATATGTGAATTAAAGGAACTTTAACTGTTCCGCAACATTTTCGTGATTAGCAACATTTTGATGATTAGCAACATTTTCAACATGTTTCACTCATTCAATGTACATATGTACTTATTCGTCCACTGCCAGTGAGCTATATACTGAATGATGTAAGTAAAAAATGCACCAGACAGACACATTCTCTGTGCTCATAAAGACTACATTCTGGTGGAAAGCAGTAGGAACAAATGGACTGGATTAGGATGGCTGTATAACATTATGGGGGAAAGGAGTTTAGCTTAATTGAGAAATGTGATCTTGAAAAATGAAGTATATTTCTTATGAAGTACTGAATTCTTTATCACTAGAAATATTTGAGTAGAAGCTCTTCAGTGACTTTAAAGGGATTCTCCAGCAAAGCTTAGCATATCAGAGGGAGCATGTATTGGACAACTCCTAAGGTACTTTCCAAATCATAAATTCAATGATTCAGTGTTCAAAGGGGCTCAATACCCATAATAGGAGTATTCAGTTTATTAAGTATGATATGTAGCAGTGGGAGAAATTCACAATAAAATTAACTGCCTAACTAGCACCTAGAAACTGCAGCCCAGGCCCTCTCCCGTTATTACAACAGGATGTATAATATCGTTGGCAAACTGGAACGTCTGGTTTTTGATTGGCTTTGTGGCAGTTTAATCAACAGTCTCTCTCTATCACAATTGTTTAGCATGATTGTAAATGTCCTCCCCTTTGTACTTGTCTTTTTTTTTTCAGCAAGAAAGCTTTTCATTGGCTTCTTAAAACTATTAGAATTAAGTGTTTGTGAAAATTATTCAGGGCTATGGCTTTGGAGTGTTCCTTAATTATTTTTCATAGTGCAGCATTATTATTGGATTCTTAGTGACAGTATCTCTGATTTGTATAAAGCTTGTGAATCTGCTTACTTGAGGCCCCTGACAAATGGCACCCAGCTCTATTTGTGACAACCGACAGAGGGGTAGTCTGCGTGGTGCATTTTGATAACTCTTAATAAGTGATGAATGTGGCATTAAGTGGAGTTTACATAGCACACCTGGGCCTGCAAACCCACGCAGCTGTTAACAGGAGCAAACACTCGTTTACCAGCGTTGCAGCCGGTTTGCTCACTGGCGTCAGCTTCCCAGGTTTGCTACTGCGGCTAAATGAGTCCAACTTATCTTAATAGCTGGGTTGGCAGCCTCTGTGCTTTCCCGCGCTGCTTGAACTAAGGGAATCATCGAGATTGAAAAGTGACTTTCTCGCAGTTCCTCCTGCGTTGACCTTCTCAGGACTGGGGGCTTGATTTCCCAGGCCCATGTCTATTTACTCTGGGGTTCCTGCCAAAGAGAGTCTGCCATCCCAACCATGCATTTATAGTGATCAGACCTTGCTGGAGGGAAAGAGTTATGAATTGGAAAACTGCCTGAACTTATCCAAGAAGAAAATTCAGAGAAGATAAACGAAGGGGACTCTTTTTTTTTTCCCCCAGAGCATTTTAAAGCATTTTAGGCATTAGATTCATCTGACAAGTTTCAAAATGGATGATCTCTCCCAGGTTAAGTGTTTTCTTTGCAACAAGTCCACCGCTATACCCTGGAGGGTCAGGGTTTTATGTTGGTTATGAGAGTTAAACTTTACCTAAGCTTTTAGGGGAAAAATATACTCAGAGTACTTTTGATACTAATTCTTTTTTTTTCATCCTCAGCTGAGGACATTTCTTTTTATTTTTTTAAATATATTTTATTGATTATGCCATCACAGTTGTCCCATTTCCTCTCCTTCATTCCCCTCCACCCTGCACACCCCCTTACACCCACATTCCCCCCTTTAGTTCATGTCCATGTGTCGTAAGTTCTTTAGCTTCTACATTTCCCACACTATTCTTGCCCTTGCCCTGTCTATTTTCTCCCCACCCGTCTATGCTACTTTTTCTCTGTACCTTCTCCCCCCCCCGCCACTCTCCCCTGTTGCTAACCCTCCATGTGATCTCCATTTCTGTGGCTCTGCTGCTGTTTCAGCTGTCTGCTTAGTTTGCTTTTGTTTTAGGTGTGGTTGTTAATAACTGTGAGTTGGCTGGCCTTTCACTGTTTGTATTTTTATCTTCTTTTTTCTTAGATAAGTCCCTTTCACATTTCATATAATAAGGGCTTGGTGATGATGAACTCCTTGAATTTGACCTTATCTGAGAAGCACTTTATCTGGCCTTCCATTCTAAATGAATGCTTTGCTGGATAGAGCAATCTTGGATGTAGGTCCTTGCATTGCATGACTTGGAATACTTCTTTCCAGCCCCTTCTTGCCTTGTAGCTGTACTATAAATGTTGTAGGCATCGGGGCAACTCGACAGTGTTAGGGTTCTCTTGGACAACTGACATAACCAGAGCATGATTCTCTGCCACTGCTGAGGAGCATTTCCCAGACTCGAATGCGAAGTGTAGTAGCTAAAGATTTTAATGTGCAAAGATGCAATGCTGAAGCAAAACCAGTTTGGCCTCCGCTGGGAGGAGGGGAATTCTGAACCTCAGCAGGTTCCGATGGAATTCAGCTTAGGACATGGTGAGGGACGAAGGGATAAGGAAGTAGTGGGGGGTGGGGATACGGCACATCCCGTGAAGGCAAGATGAAGAAGTAAAACGCAGTGCAGAGTGAGACACACGACTGGGAACAGGGCCTCTGCACGTGACGGTCTTCAGTACATCGAATCAGGTGGGTTCCCCCGAGAGCAAAATAACCTTTCTTTGTGCCAAGGGAAAAACAATTAGAGAACAATTTTATTCATATTGTTAAGGACAATTGTTATGAATAATTAAATCGGGCAATGATTTGGCACGCCAGAGATGCTGTTTATTGCAAAAAGCCCCAAAAGGCTGAACACATTAGGAGGAAGGCCCTGATGTGGAAACCAATTTCCTAACCAAATGTAATCTTATTATCTTTGGGCCAATACTTTCTTAACAGTATTTACGAATGCTCTATGCAGCGTCATTTTCCAGTTATTACAGCCACCGTAAATAATTAAGGAAATCAAAGGTTGGAACTGACTTTTGAAGACCAGTCATTGGCTTTTGTCCCCAAACCAAATTTAGCCTCCTTTCATATTCTTCATAATTAATATCTTGACTGAGATTATAGCCTCGCCTTCCCTGAATGTGTCAGATGCTGGTGTTACGGTGGAGAGACAGGCAAGCCTCCGCCTGTGGGATGGCAGGGTTCTAGGAAAGAGGCAACACTGAAGGCTGACTCTTTTTTTCTTTTTCAGTGTATGTGCTGCTGAAGCAAGCACTAAGGCTGAGCCTTTTTTTAAAAAGATTTTATTTATTTATTTTTAGAGAGAGGAGAAGGGAAGGAGAAAGAGAGGAAGAGAAACATCAATGTGTGGTTGTCCCCATGTGTCCCTAACTAGGGACCTGGCCCACAACCCAGGCACGTGCCCTGACTGGGAATTGAACCAGCAACCCTTCGGTTTGCAGGCCCATGCTCAATGTACTGAGCTACATCAGCCAGGGCTTAGGCTGACTCTTTTCATTATACAATTCCTTAACAAATTATTTCTTCTTCCTCTTTCAGTGAATATTGGAGAGTATAAACAAAGCTTACCTATTACCGTGTCGGCAGAGCTCCCTTTTACCTCCTGGAAATGACTGCTGCCGTCTCAGCAACAGTCAAGCAATTACTGACATCCTGGTGTGGCTTTTCCAGGCACTAATTAGCCCCCGTTGCAAGGTAATGGTAGAAAGGTCCCAGGGTTATGTGTTGAGATTTTGTTGAACCGAGCACCTGAAAATCAGATGGGCTTGTAGAAATACAGAACTTTTAAACCATTAAGGTCTGGTGTCAGTTGTCTCAATGTGTAAACACACACGTTCCTGAATCTTCCAATGAACTGTTTCTTCCTTCCATGGTATTAAGGGAGGAAGAATAATGGTGGAATGGAAGCATGTTTCTTTAGCTTAATCTACAATTTAGGGGCCAAAAATATAGGGTGCACATGAATGCATTAGAGAAAAGCTTTTGATGTGAAAGAGAATAATTTCCACGGGTTTCCTCCAGTTTCAGAAGAAAAAGATCATTTGTATCTAAACACAGAGTTCGATAAGATTTTATCTACCAAGAGACTGAGAAGGGAGCATCCTTAGGACATTTACTTTTCCATAAGAGTTCGCTCAGTATAATTGCCATCACTACCACATGCTTGTCCTTTCCTGCTTTGGTTTAGACAATAGCCCAGTTATCTGTGCTTAGTTCCTTTTAAATCATCTGAGAAAAAACAACACAATTTCAGGAAAAGCAATGTCTTGCCATTTCATGAGTTTTCCCGTCTCCCAAGCTCCATATTTATTATACTTGGCTGTACTAACCATTTTAGTCCCAGCCACAAACGGAGCACAAGCCGTCCTGGTGTAGGGGTACATCTGCTCCCACCCTTCTGAATCAGTTCCCAGCTGAGGAAGAGGTCTCACCCATATTGTATTGGGAATAGAGAAAAGGAATTCATCTTCTCTTGAGTGGGACTGCCTAGCCCTTAAACAAAAAGAGAAAAGTAACTTCATTAAAGAACACAACTTCAACCATAAAATAATCATAAAGGTTTTATGCAAATGTGCTAAAATAGTATCACACAAGCTAACATTTAACCAATTCCAACTCACTGTGAAGAGAACATGAGATCACACTGTGGGGAGGTAAACATGAGGGAAGGCTTTTGGAAATAACATGAAAGATCTCAACTAATTACCCAATCTATGGCTGCATTAAGTAAACACAATTCTAGCCAACCTGAAATTAGATCATTCTGGGAGAACTTTGCTGAATCGTCTTGTAGGTAATGAACAAACTATTTTGAATATGTGTACCTTTCATCTACAAATGCCATTCTTATTTATTAAGTAGTTATTACATGTCAGACAAAATTCCATTTATTTGTGTGTATTATCCTAATATTATTCACATAATAACCAGATGGGATGGATCTTATTATTATTCCCATTCAATAAATCAAGGAGCAATTACAAAAAAAAGGTTAGGTAATACATCCCGGGTAACAAAGCTGTTAAGAGTACATATTTTAATCCCTGTGCTATAAAATGGAGGGATTTACAGAATATCAAGGCTAGGAGAGATTTCAGACATTATTTTTCCATAGTACATAAACTTCTATAAATTACACAAAACTGAGTTTGGCATGTTAATGACTTGCCTATGGTAATGTAAACAGCTATAACTCCTGGCTCCTGGCCCAAAGTAACAGCTTTAGCAACATGATTCACTGATTTACCTAACCACATGGGTCGGCACTGGGATATGCTGTAGTTCTTTTATCCCTTGTTGAAACACATTCACTCTCCCTGCTGTCAAAGTTTCTAATGGTTTTTCCCATGCATATTTTTAGAAAAGACACATCTATGCTAATAATCTTTTTCTTTCTAGTTTGAACAAAGGAATCTCATTATGAGTGACTCGTATCTTGCAGATACTAACACTACTTGAAACTGAGTAGAGCTCTGAGTCCTGTCTGTCTTGAAATTTGTAAAAAGAGTGAGACTTTACTTACAGCATGTATCGGCCTGGTTCTTCTCCCCATGCCACCCCTGTCTCCACAACAAGTCTCTGGTGTGTAATCTTTCCTCTCCCAAAGGTTTGTGGGTCTTTTACCAGGTTGCTTTGGAGGTAGCTTATGATCATATGGAGTAAAATCATTATTATTAACTGAAGAATATCATATTATCTTGTTTCCCCTAAAGGTAAAAATGTTCAATAACATTTACCCTCTGAGATTAAAAGGAAGAAAAACAACGCTCGAGCAAATATTCTTCAAATTTCATATTGATATTATTTGACTGCATCTCATTTTTTCTTTTACTATATTCTTCTACTAAGGTACCTCAGAACTTTAAAATACATGTTCATGTTATGTATTATCTCATCTAATGACAAGCATGAGAATTGTGGATCTTTTTTAATATCATATATACTCAGAACCAATGAAATCAGTCATGTACTCACTTAATAACTAAAGTCATTTCTTTCTCACAAAACACTGTGTTAGTCAGGAAAGACTGGATTTTGCCAAAGTAACAAATTAACATCCAAATCTCATTATATTCTTCCCACAACTCTAAAGCACACTTTGGGAATGGAGGGTGGCTCTGCTTCACACAGACACCCAGCAACTTAGGCACCTAGAGGCCCTACCACCTTAGGGCACAGCCAACATGTGGCTTCCAGTGTTGCTGTAGCAGGAGAAAAGAAAAGGAGAAACATACATACCCACCATGAATTACTCAGACTGAAAGTCATGTATGGCAATTCTGCTCACAGCTTGTGGCTAGAATGACTTACATGGTCTCAAGCTAACTCCAAGGAAGACTGAAGACTGGAGGGAAGCACATGTCATTTTTGGTACACAATTAAGTCATCTCCGATGATGACGGAATAATGGCTAAACATATGGTTTTGGAGCCTGACAGGTTTAGTTAGATTGATATCAGAGCTCTGTTATTTACCTAAGTGTATAAATTTCATAATCTCTGTTTCATCTTCTACGAATGGAGATAAAATAATTATATGTACTTCATAGGGTTTTGTGAGTTTTAAGGGAATGATACTTGTGAAAGTGGTTAGCACAGGGTCTGTTACATCGTAAGAGCTCAGGGATATTAACTAATTAAAATATCATTTGACAAATATTTATGACCACCTACTAGAGAGCTAGGACTAAGGGAGACAAAGGAAATAAAACACCTGCTTTCACGAAAGTCTTGGTATATCAGAAAAATGATATTTCATCATTTAAAACTTTTATTTGAATGTTCATTTTACTCCAATAACTTCTGAGGGTTTCCTAACAAAAGAATAAAAATAAGTGCTAACTTGCTCCAAAGAGGGAAAATAACAAAATATAAAAAGCTCTTTCAGCATGTTGAAGAGAGCAATAAGCTCTGAAACAAGGATTCCTGTTATCAGATAGAAATTACAAGTAAAATTTATAAAATTGAAGATACGAAAGGGTACTCTCTTTCTGGAATAGGTTTTTGTAGGGAATGTGAGAGTTCAGTGACATTCATTGGTATGCTTGATGAAAGAAGAGTTATTACATTTGCAAAAATGTTGTTTAGTAACTATAAAATTTACTGCTGGAGATGTGCTTATAATGATGGTGGCTTTTTTGTTTTCAGCATAATTCAGGGCTGGGTTATTGACCCTGATCTAAACTACCCCATCCTCGAAAGCAAAGCAAAGCAAACAAAAACGTAACAATAATGAGTGAAAACTGAGTGAGAAAGACTAAGATCTTTGAAACTGTGATGTTTTCTAAGGCTGTCTATTGAGGTACACAAATTTTAAAATTAGTCCTTAGAAGAAAACCCAGGTTAAAATTTAGTCAATTAACCTCTTGAGTGTGTCATTCATCAAAACCTGCTTAAAGTGATTATCTTACTCTAAGCACAATGAAATGTGAAATATGCTGCTTATAAATCCCCACTGTCATAGTACTAGGCTTTGTTTGTTTCTGTCTTTATTTCTACTCATATGGTTGGTTTTAGTTTTGTTTATCTTTTTGTTTATCTTTCAAGATGTTTACAGGGAAAGAATTACCTGCCCATTTCATGGTGTGTACTTTTCATTTACTAGCCCGTGACTTTAAGAAATGTGAGATACATACAAAAAGTGAGGTTAGTTTAAATTTAAAATGTGTAAGTCATGGAAGACAAGCAGCTCAGAGATTGTATCAATGCTATTACGGTCACCGACAGATTTGGAGAAAGGAAAAAAAAAAGAGATCAGAACAGTTGAAATCTTCTGTCTTCCGTCCTTTCCTACATATATTTAGTTAGATGTGAAAGAAACAATAATTGCAGCTCTTTCTCAATCTGTTCATCACTTTATTCAACAGTAGCCACAAGGATTAAAATGACACATCTATAGGTCATAATAATTTTAAGGGAAAATGTGTTTTGGTGCATTGTGGGTAAAATATGCAAATTATCAAGACTGCAGAGGTCATTAAATTTTCTCACATCAGAATAAAATGACCTTCTCTGATTGAACCCCCTTTTGGGGGAGACAAGACTTCACTCCATTTATTGTTATAAGATAATGAAGTCGAGATTAAGAAGCCTGAGGATTTATAATAAAAAAAGAAATTGAGGAAAAGAAGATGTTAGATTCACTCTGTATGTCACATTTTCTTCTGTGTCATTTCAGTTATTTTGTTAATTCATAGATGCTGCTAATTACATCTAGCTGATGGTAGTATAAAAGTAAGTGAAGTTAGGTCAGAAGAAGTAATACTTAACTGTGTTATCAGAGATAGAACTGTGGTAATATTTATAATTTTAATAAAAATAGTTGTATAACTCTGGGGGGAGGTTGCATTGCCACTGTGATCTGACACCCAGTAAAATGTTTGGGAATTCAGAAAGACAAAATGAATATTTGTAGAATCAATGACTAAGTAAAAGGATGTCATTATACTATATCAGTGCTATTTCTCATTCCAGACGTTTTGCAAATGTCTATATAATACTACTACCAAACTCATGTCACCAGAATTGTTCTTTCTCTTTAAACTAGATACATTAGTCTGTGGATTAGAAGGCTTGGTTGGATTAAAATGAAGATTTGAAATTTACTTAAAATAACACATTCATACTAAATATTTCAAAACCAGTCATCTGTCTACCTTGTCTATTGCACCGATTCCCTTTAAGTTATAACTAGAAGTGGTGTGTTTGCACACATGTGACACACAGATGTATGTGTGCATCACATGTGTGCATGAATTCATGGTTTTCTTGACTGGACATTTTTTGAGTTGGCAAAGCTTGTTCCCACTGCTGACCCAGCCTACCTGCCCTGTAATGAGGAGATTAACGTGGCTTTTAGTGTCGGCAACATGACTGTGCAATAAGCTTTCAGTTGTAAATTGGTGTTCATATTAAATTACCAAATAAAAGATCTGTGGCTTTGAGACAGTGATTTTTTTGCCTCAGAGTTTTGTTATTCTTGACAAAATATGGAAATACTCTATACTTACTCGTTACTGTTTACAGCTCTTCTGAGATGCAAAGGAATTTTAGGCTCTAAAGAGCTATGTATATGAAGTTCTTCTCATTAGTCTTTAAGATTTCAATGAGCTTATTTGCAGAACAATTCTTCTGCCTGGAAGAATAGATCTAGTTCCCTATCCAGCAATTTTGAATGAAAATGTTGAGGGCAAGGGAGTGTAGTGGCTACTGTACACATCGGATCTCCCTGTCGCCATTTTCTGAGAGCCACAACCTTCCCCCCCCCTTTTTTTATAGCCACCTCTTCCCAAAGGTGTATATTCTAGGGCTTTTACTAAGTTTAAAATCTCTCTCTCTCTCTTTCCCTCTCCATATATATGTATAAAATAATGCCTGCCCCATGATGAAAACACCCAAACAAGTGAATGATCATTGCTCTACAGTGGTAGATATTAAGATAACTCAGGGTAAAATCAATGATTGGAAATTCATGCTGAACTGGAGGTCAGACCATGTATTTCTTATCGACAGACTCGATGTGATGAATCCAATTGTGTCCCAATCCCATCCCAAATCTATATGCTGATGTTCTAATTCCCAGTGTCCCTGACTGTGATCTTCTTTGAAGGTAGGATCTTCACAGAGAGGTCATCAAGTTATAATGAGATCACTGAGGAGGACCCCAATCTAGTATGGCTGGTGTCCTTATAAAAGGGGGAAATTTGGAGACAGACACACCATGGGAACACGAAGATGCCACCTACAAGCCAAGGAGAAAGGCCTAGAACAGATCCTTCCCTCACAGCCCTCCGAAGGAACCAACCCTGCCAACATCGTGATCTCAAACGTAGGTTTCAGAACTACCAGACGATGCATTTCCATTGTATACGTCACCCAACTCGTGACACTTTGTTGAAGCAGCTTTATTTTTGAAGTTACACACTCACTATTTAAAAGACTGAGAAATAGAGGTATAATATAGAATATCTGAAAGCAGTGGGGAATTAATTGCTGACAGAACAATCTACCTTCTGTCATTCCCAGCACCGATGAAAAACTGACATCTCTGAAGGGCATTGCAGGCAGACAGTGGACCCCAGCGTCATACAACCTCCCTGATACCCAGAGGGGAAGAGGTTACAAATAAACGTTGGTCTCACTAACCTTCTACATCCTTCTGAGGATAACAACTGTAATATTACTATGGCAACTATCCCTTGTGCCCTTACCATGGTAGAAAACTTGATATCCTGAAGAGGTCAGTAAGGCATCACAAATCACAGACATTTTGGAAAAATCAAGTGTATATTTCATTGGGGGAAAATATTAGCTCCTCAAAGTTTTTGCTTTGTGGAATCAGGGACAGAACTTTGGAGAAGTACTTGATGAGGTTGCAAAGTTAAAACATTGTTTTCTGGGTTTTTTTGAGGGGGCATATTTTATTTATGTATTCATTTTTTAAGTTTTTGTTTATGGCATTAACACTGGAAATGTCATTTGTAGACTACAGCTATGTTCATTCTTGACAAAAAGCAGTGGCTTTCTCTCAGTGGCTATACAGTGGCTATTGTATACCCTTAACAACCAGGAGAGGGACATATATAATGTAAATTAAAGTAGCAAAAACTAGGATTTAGGAAGCCAGACCAGTCATAATCAATTACCTCTTTCCTAGATTTAGCACCCTTCAAATTAGTTTAAATATATTTATCTGTTAGATTGATTTACTTCTGAAGCAAAAGACTGTTTTGTATATTTTATTTTTTAAACAAACTTTACCTTATTTTTAGTATACGTTCCTAAATATATAGTATTAAGCAGCTGTGTAGACCCCAAAGTAATAAACAATATGAATAATCCTACAAACTGTGAATCTGACTTTTCAGCACTCAAAATTGCCTTATATTTTTTGAGGAATAGTTTTGAGTGGGTTTTTATCAGGGTTCTTCAGAGAAGTGGAACCAACAGGATCAACAAGGTGCGTGTATTGGTATTTTTGTGTATAGAAAAATTTAATACAAGAAATTGGCTTACATGATTATGGAGACTGTCGAGTCCAGATCTGCCGTGAGGGCTGGCAGGCTGAAGATCCAGGGGAATGAATGGTGCAGCTGAAGTCTAAATACTATCTATGAGTAAATCCCCTCTTGCTCTGGGATTCCATGTTTTTGTTCTAATCAGACCTTTAACTAATTAATGAAGCTTATTCATATTACCAAAGGCGATCTTCTCACCCAAAGTCCACTTATTTAAATGTTAATCTCACCCCCTTCAAGTTAACATGTGCAAGTAACTGGCCATCAAAAAGCGTGAGCACCATGGTACTTTCTGCTTGAAACATTCAAGCAGAAACATTCATGGCTAGCCTTGTTCACAACTTTGCCATTATTTCTGTTTATAGGTACGAGTCTTTGCCTTCATCTCAGGGCTTTAAAATCCATCTTAATACCCCAGAATCTAAGGTAGCAGCAGTGTACATGCATTAAAAAATCATCTGCACTGATCAGGCCTGCAGGAGGTACCCTAACACTCATAGTTGTACTGTATTTTTATTTCTATCACCAGAAGTTCCTCTCTTCAACGTGTCTGGGAGTGGCGTCCAGATCTAACTTTCATTCCTGTTGCCAAGTTTCTTATATTAAAACTCACTGAATGCCTCAGTGGTTTTTTGAGAATTAACATTTTAGTGTATGTTCTTCCATAGAAATGATGCCACAGGGTTCAACTTAGCTCTGTGACAATGCCCTGTCAACCCAATGTCAGGCTTGCCATATAAATGCTTTCTGCCTGTTTTCTAAATATTGCCAATGTGTTTCTCTGCCTACCTGCTGGGAAAAAATAATCTAGTGTTTGGGAAGCTATTACCAAATGATTACCTAGATTTCCTCAGTGTGCACCTAAAACTTCCCCAAACCCAAGAATTACCCACAGAGCACAATGGATAGGTCCACAGATGATCAGAACATCTGCTTCTTCTGCTCATCTTGCACACAGAAAACAGAAAATCAGATCACATAAATAAGTAGTCTTCTATTCTTTATCCAATATACCAACATAGCTCCTTCCATTTACCTCCTACTATCTTTATACACTAACTCATTATTGCATCATTTAGCATTCCTATCTCCTTGTGTTAACCTGACATTCTCATGTCTCATATGTACACACTCGATTGTGAATTCCCTGGGGGACGGACATCTTTGTGCTGTCACTGTGGGAGATCCCAGAATTGTTTTCACATGGATCTGAGCACAGTCCCATAATCTTTCTCAAAACTATCAGGGTTGTGTTTACCACACCTTTGAAGATGAGAACATTGACCCTCAACATCAAACTACTTTGTGGACAGTAACATACGAAAGAGTAAAGTGACCCAACCTGCGCTTCTCCTCAGTGGTCTGGCTTTGGGAATCTTGTAATTCACATCTTAGTTCATTGAATACCTCTGTGCCAGCTTAGACATTTACAAACTCTTAAAGCTCCTACTGTAATCAGTTAATGTTTAAAGCAAATTAATTGATGAAAAATTGCCCAGCTTTCATAAGTAGCAAGTAGGAGATAGAGCAAAAGGAAGACTGTCATTGATTTTAAATGGGTTAGGGGAAGAAATAAGGTTTACTCCAAAGGCTGGAACTTGCATCATATGCCTCCTAATTTTTCCAATAATAAATTGAAAACCATACCTATTGCTTGGCTATTTACAGAAAAATCTTCAATAAGAATACACAGTTCGGCCAAGATGAAATCTGTATAATGACATTGCATCGTTAGCAGTGATAGCCTTCTGTAGCAAGAATGCTCAGCTGAGAGAGTTTCCTGTCTTAGAAATAAAGTGGAAGTTGAAGAAATAAGACCTGAAAAGATTACTACATCCTTCTCCAACACTGCACTCATTTCTTTATAGAGCTTGCTATTATGAGGGCTCAATTTAATTAGGCCATGTAAAAGGAATAAGGAGAGTGTGGAGTTACTTCATGACCATTGCTTTTCAAAAAATTTTTACTTGAGTACACAAAAGTGCCTAAATCATGCATGCACAGCTCAATGAGTTTTCAAAAACTAAACTCATCTGTGAAATCTACATCAAGAAAAAGAACAATGGAAGTATTCTACATGTTTCTTTTCTTCCCTCTTCAATTATTTTTCCTGCAAGAATATCTCATGTCTTGACTTCTGACAAAATAGATTTACTTTGCCTCCTTGTGGATTTTACATATACATTGCAAATACGGTGAATTATATAAATTGATCACACCTAACATTAATAATTTATACATCTTTAGTGCCTTAATTATTTTGTGCAACCATTAAGTTTAGAAAACTGTTGCATGTGTTTGTAGATTGTTCAGTCCCATTATGTGTGGTGTTTCCCTATAAAAACAAATTATAATTTATTGATGTATTCTAATGTTGATGGGTGTTTGAATAGTTTTCAGCTTGGAGTTATTACAAATAATAATGCTGCTATAAATATTATAGTCTATTATTTGAGGGAACAGTTTAAGAATTTCTGAAAACAGATTGGATTTCCTATTATTTCAATTATTCTAGGTAATTCAAAGAAATTTTCAAGCATCTAAAATAAGGATACGCCCTGGCTGATGTGGCTCAATGGTTGAGTGCCAGCCTGTGAATCAAAGGGTTGTCGGTTCGATTCCTAGTTTAAGCCACATGCCTGGATGCTGGGTTGCTGGCCAGATCCCCACTGGAGGGTGCACTAGATGCAACTACACATTGATGTTGCTCTCCATCTCTTTCTCTCTCCTTTCCCCTCTCTATAAAATAAATAAAATCTTTAACAAAAAATTTAAAAAATAAAATAAAGTACCCATCTTTAGTACACATTTTCCTTATGGCTGTACCTCATTCCTCTACATTGATTACAGAAAATATCCTAAGAGAGTTATTTATACTCTTTCATTCTTTTCTTGAACCCTCTCCCAGCTAAAGAAATGGTCAGATTGTCAAATATGACTCAGAGAGATCTTTCACGGTATCAAGCTTCACCAATAATTTCAAACATACACACAATCACATGGCACAGGGGAAGCAGAGGGTCTCCCCATGTCCTTCCTTGCAGTATTGGGTGTACTCTCCGGGCCAGGACCAAAGAAGTGGTCACTAATTGAACATGGACAGTTATCTCACACAGTAGGGAAGATTCAGGTCACGAAACACCTTCGTTCCGTACTCAGATGGTTCCATAGTTTATGTAACATTTTCCAGGAACCCAGGCTTCATAAATGCATTTAAACCAAGCTGGGCCAGTATTTGGGGCAGTGACTTTCTCTTGAGGCCAGGGAAGAGGGTAAGAATGCTAGAGCTCTGGAGGGTTTCCACCCACCTGCAGGCATGGCCTGGGCAAGAGCTGCAGAGAAAGCTGTGCAACAGGAAGTTCTATTTCTACGTTGTGAAAAGCAGAAGACAAAATTTGTTCAAGCAAGCTTGCACAGAACAAGTTATGATATTTTTTAATGAGATAATTATTTTTTATTCTCTCAACTGTATAATTGCTATATAAAGAGGGGATCAAGGAAAAGACTTCTAGAAATATGGGGAAGAAGTAGCATAGTGGCATATATGACAAATACTGATACTAATAATAATAAAAATAATTTATGTATTAAGAGACTTTTATTAATTCCTATCTTGTCAGCTATGTAATGTCTTTACCTCTTCTTAATAAATATTTACTTTCTTATCTGACTTCATAATAATGATTTTGTATCTTATAATGGGGACCTACAAAACCCATGTCTGCTCCTGTTCAGTGCTTTTGCCATATTCCTGTGTCCATCAGCCTCTAACGGAGATTAACTCAGGAGCTTCTGAGCTTCCTTGATTGGCCCTGGCCTGCTCGCCAGTTAATTCTCCAAAGAGCAGTCAGAGAAATCATTTTACACTGTAACTCAGGCCATGCCTCTCTTCTGCTCACAACCTGCCAATCATTTCCTGTCTCACTCAGAGTCAGGGCCAAGTTCTACACTTTACTAGCTCATGCCCTACTTAACTCTCTGATGCTAGCTGCCCTCCTTTTCCTCTTGATCATCAGCTACAATCAGGTTGTTTTCTTGACTGCTCTGGGAATGTGACAAGCAGGCTCCCATCTTGAGAACTTATTACAGGAAGCCCTTTTCCATGAAGGTGCTTCCTAAAATATCAACGCAGCCTTTTTCCTGATCCCCTTGGGCTGAGTGTAAACATCAGTGTCTTAGTGGGAACTCCCTGATTAGCCTATTCAGAATTAATTCTTTACTACCCCCAACACACACAGGGACATCTTTTCTGCTTCACTTTTTTCTGCATATCATTATCATCTTCTGAAACGTGATTAAGTCCACTTGCTTACCTGCCCCTTGCATTCCTCCCCTCACTGCTCCACAAAGGCAGGAATTTTTATCTGTTAGGTTCATTTACTTTTTCCCACTCTTCTCTTTTCTAATATCTAAACAATGCCTGGCCCTGGATAAGTGGTTAATGCAGTCATAAATGAAACAATGATTGAGTGAATAATTTATATTTCTTGCATTCTTGCAGCTCAGAGTCTAAAGACAAAAATATAAGTCCTCAATTATTGCATTGATCCTAAGGATATTAGAAAGTTGTTAAAGATTTGTGACAGGTTGAGTAACACCACAGAATCTCTGTTAGTGGAAGATGGTTATAAAACCATTGCGGAAGATGGCATGCTTGGAGCAGGACTAGAGACAAGGAGACCAGTCACATTATTTGGAGTAATGTGATAATGGTCCGTGGTAGTGCTAGCTACACTGACCCTGAAAATTTCATGAAGGATTTTCTAAGCTGCTTTATTTATTTGTTTGTTTGTTTGTTTATTTATCTTTTCTATTTTCATCCAAATAGTTGACCTTGGGTCAGAAAATCCTGAAATGAAAATTAATAACTCATTAAATTAATAGAATTAATCACTGGATACCCAGAAGATTAAAATGCGGTAATACGCTTTTAGAATTTGTTTACAGAAACCAAAAGTTAAATAAATAAATACCCACTTGTTACCAGCATTTTAACCTTTGACAAGTATCTGAGGTGAATACTACCTTAACATTCATCAAAGACAAATTGACCCAATCTGTTGATCCATCTATCTCTGAAGTAACAGGGCATCTTATTACAAGAGAAAGAACAGAGTGGCCATGGAAAAGTAGGTGTTTCTTCATCCTGGCTTTCAGAAGTTAATGGGCAACCCCTCCCACAAAACTGAAGATAGAAAATGGCTCTTCACACATCAAAACTCAAAGCAGAGTCTGGAGAAGAGAAAGCCAGATGGAAAAGTAGGAGGAGGGGGTGGAAAGAAATGGAAGGGAAGCGGCTGACACCTGTTTTCCAGCACAATGATCATTAAAGTTATCATATGTTATGCCAGAAGCTTTATTTTAAATACTCTGTCTGCTACCTCTGGAGTAAATAAATAGTTTTGAATATGCATCTCATTCAAATTGCTTTGCATCACAGTGACTGGGTTAAAATGACTAATTAGCTCTGAGTCCTTCCAGCGGAAACAAGGAAGAAGTACAGGGAATGCTATCCCTTTTCATTCATTGAGGGGCACTACTTGTTTCTAGATATGAAGTAGTTACATTTTGTGCTCAATATATATAAAGGGCCAACTATTAGTATTAGTATAATAATAATAATAATTATTATTATTATAAGCATTACAGAAGAAAATGATTAAAAGTTTAGAATAGACAATGCTCTTATAGGTTAATACTGGCACAAAAGGAATTTCTCACCATTAAGCAATTATGTTCAAATGGAAATTTATGGACATAGATGCTATACTTACACCAACTTGGTTTCTCACAAACAAAAAGGTTCATCTCTTGGCTTTATTCAATTACGTTTAGAAATACATATCAGTGCTGGTAATTATGAATCACATCTAAGATATAAAATAAAATTTAAGGTTAACTTTGATTGATTAGTAAATATTTATATGCTTTACTGTTATTACAAATACATATGGTTGCTGTGCAACTGTTGGATTCTACTTTCTCTTGATATTTAATGCTCACTGCAATGAACATAGTGATGATCTAAAAGTTCTTACTATGCTAATGTAACAAGATAGGTCTGGTCACAAGCCGCTGGAAGGTGGGGGAGACCCCAGGGTCCACGGAGCCATTCCCTCCCCACCAGAAGAGAAGGAGTTGCAGACAGTGTTGGCTGTGGGAAGCTCCGAGGCCACCTGAATTGAAATTGCAACTGAAATCATGAGACAGCCTTCTTATACCCTGGAGCCTATCCATAAACAAAGACCACATGGTTGTGCAAACATGCCAGCAGCTAAGCCACTGGTGATATAGCTGTGGTGGGGAGGTCATACAGCACCTGCATGGGCTGTCAGGGCCAGATACCCCTCCCTTGCAAACGGATCTGCACGCCTGTGTGCAGCTGGGAAACTTCTGCCTCTTTGCATAAATGGCAGCCAGAAGAGGGTCAAAGACAGTGGGGAGCTGACAAAAATGGTGGGCACTGACACACCTTGGGAAAAGTTTGATGCCCTCTAGCGTTGGGGATTCTGAGAGAATCCCCAATACATTTTAAAATACATTTTAAAGTCTCAATACATTTTAAACTATTAAAGTCACAGAGAACATATTTTCTGACCCAAATTAATTTAATTAAATATTAATAACCAAAAGATACTAGAAAATTCTAAATATTTAGAAAGTAAATAATGCATTTCTAAATGTGTAATAATTTAAAGAAGCAATTGGTAAGAAACTGAGTTACATGATAATGGAAAACTCAACAGGTAAAAATGAGTAGAGTGAAAAAGCAATGCGGAAAAAAGACTTTGTATTTTAAAGTAATTTATTTTTTAAAAGGGCAAATCTAAAATAAATGTTTAGGGGCCCTGGCTGGCATAGCTCAGTGGATTGAGCGCGGGCCTGCGAACCAGCCGATCGCGGTTCGATTCCCAGTCAGGGCACATGNAAGTCTCAATACATTTTAAACTATTAAAGTCACAGAGAACATATTTTCTGACCCAAATTAATTTAATTAAATATTAATAACCAAAAGATACTAGAAAATTCTAAATATTTAGAAAGTAAATAATGCATTTCTAAATGTGTAATAATTTAAAGAAGCAATTGGTAAGAAACTGAGTTACATGGTAATGGAAAACTCAACAGATAAAAATGAGTAGTGAAAAAGCAATGCGGAAAAAAGACTTTGTATTTTAAAGTAATTTATTTTTTAAAAGGGAAAATCTAAAATAAATGTTTAGGGATAACACTTTAAGACTTACAAAAAGAGTAACAATTAAACTCAAAGTAAGTAGGGTGTAGGAGATAATATAAAGAAAAACAAACAGCAATAAAATGTAAAACAGAAGAATCAAATAGGCAATAAACTGCTGAATTAGGAATGAAACATGTGCTTTTATTCTCAAGCTAAAATCCTTTTTACTCATTGTGCCTTTTTTCTTAAAAGTATATTAGACTCAAATGCTAAGCATGTACATAAGTGCAAACATTTCATTAAAGCCTAGTCATAGAGGTTTTGTTTATGCTTAATTTTATGCCATAATGATTTACAAATGGCCTGATAGAGTATTTTCCATATCTTCTTCAAATTTTATGGATTATAGTACAGTTTATTCAATAACACTAATAAAACATGATACAAACCAAATTTCTTCTTGACTTTAGTACTAAAATAAACTTGGTGATCAGAAAAATATGTGTTTAATTTTAATCTGGGAATTAAATAATATTTATAGGCATTATTTGGCCATTTGAAAGCACATATGTAGACATGTACAAAATTTTAATGTATTTTAATTGTTATTTTTGTCATTTTACCCCATGTGTTTTTCTATTTTTAACTTGACTGCCAGGAAGTTTAAAACAGATACTATCAGTTTTAATAACTATTTAGTCCTAATTTAATGACAATTCTTCCACATTACCTATTTTATAGGCATTTAATATTCATCTTATATGTGATTTAATATTTTATGCCAATGTCAGTGCTTTTGAGGCAAGTAAGCCACAAATAATAGTAAAGATAATAAAAATAATTTATAATAAGGTTTTTTGTTGTTGTTTATAATTACCGACTTTTGTTCTCAAAAATCAGCATTTATTTCATTAGGCTAATATCCCAAATGAGTCATCTGGCAGCATTGCTTTTCATAACATTTTATTATAAACTGTAATGGTTGATAAAAACAACAGTATACATTGGCAGGCTTCTATGATATTGAGCTGTAAAAAATGTATATCTTTGTACACATACACATCCAATTTTGCCCATGCACACATTTGCTGTAAGCACGCAATTTTATCAGGTGCATCTTTGAAGGTGAAAAACATACTTAACGTATGTATATTATATGAGTAACACATAAATCTCTTCCCTGAAATGTAAAGGAAAAAAAAAACTTCAAATTTTTTTTGACTTGAAGAACTACAACTGTTCTTTGGTCACATTGTGACTCCGTGACATTAGTTTCTAAGTAAAATATTCAGAGAAATGCATGAGATTGTTCTGTATATGATAAAGTCTGGAAATTAAGGTACAAATATCAATCTCATGATACAGAATAATTTTCTTTAAAAGAGAATTACAAATATATATATGTAATGTACACATACCATGCGTATCACATCATATCATACACATAGGATGATGTACATGGAGATTATTTCAAATTTAATTGGTAGTCAGGAACTAATCTGGACAGATGACGGGTTGATGGAGTGTTTGATCTTTTCTTTTGTGGCTTGTCCTAGTGTGCTTCTGACCTTCTCAGAGAAATGTTTTGTCATTGTGCAAGTTATTAATTCATCCCATTACATACACACTATAGTTTAAAAGCTACTGCTTGATGTGAATATTGCTTTTTGAGTTCCCTGGTTGGTCATTTGGTTGTCAAGTCTCTGCATCCTGAGTTCTTATATCAGATACACATCTTTGAATGTAGACTGTTACTGCTGTGGTCTCCCTGTGTCCCTGAAAAATTCCCATGTTGAATCCTAATCCCCAAAAGGTGATGGCAGTAGGAGGTAGAGCCTTTGGCAAGTGCTTAGGTCATGAGGGGCGAACGCTCATGGATGGGATTAGTGCCTTTTTAAAAGAGACCCCAGAGAAATACCTTTCTCTCCCACCCTGGGAGGACCCAGCTAGGAGTCCGTGACCTGGAAGACGGCACTCACCAACCACGCTGGCTTCCTAATCTCAGACTTCCAGCCTCCAGAACTGTCAAAAGTATATGTCTGTTGTTTATTAGCTTCCCAGTCTATGGGGTTTTATTATAGCAGCCCGAGTGGACGAAGGGCTGTCATTATCTTGACCAATTTGAATTGATGGGAGTTGGGAGACCAAATTACCAGTATATACTAAAATCTTCATGGGAGGATTTGAGTTTCTAAAAAATTACCTTGCTCTCTCCGGGGTCAGGGTCTGAGGGTTAACGGTAGAACAACAATGTCTCATCTTCTCTAAAGCTCATGAGCAAGTTTTCCCGTCTTCACAATCAGAAGGTGTGAGACTGAAAAAGGCCAGGTCTCTTGGACAAATAGCTTAATCCCCTGGCTGGAGTCATTACAAGGGGTCTGTTGTTGGAGTCCAAGTGAGGCTGGGAAAGATCGCTGTTGCCAGGCCCTGCTCTCTAGGAAGCCCAACTAAGACCATGGGAAAACAGAACCATTTCCAAAGATCACAGGCTTTGAATTAAGGGAACCCAAAGAAAAACAGAGAGTGGTGTGAAAGTTATGAACCGAGATGGCTCCACGGGCTTCATCTGGGTAGTGTGAGCTGGTCTGACTGGCGCATTTCACCCACACAGGCCAGACCCCTGTTTCCCCATTAACAAGTCCAGTCATTCGGGTTTCTAACACACTTGGCTTTTTCAGTTATGTGTTAACCGCTCTTTAACTAGGGTGGAGAAAAACTTTGAGGGTGCGAAATTCTCAGAAGATGTTAACTTTTAAAACACAATTAATGACACTAATTGTAAGTCAAACTGGTGTTTAATTAGTGATGTTGCTGCGAGCCTGACCCTACAGATTTCAGTCCCTCTGTAAACACATTCCTCTGGATTTGACCGCAGAATCCCTGTGGGCTAGAAACTACGAGATGGAATTTCTAATTAAAAAAAATAGAAAGGGCTCCGGGCACTGTAACCCCAAGTTCCCTAGTCAAACATTTACCTTCACACTCCCTCTTAAAAGTGTCCCCGTAGTCTCTTATTCATATTGACAACTCGTACTTGACAGCGCTCATGAAAGAACTGACAACTTTCCTCCAAAAGCAACGCCCTCCATACTAGAGTTGCTTCAACACCTTGAGATTTACCTTTCAGACTGAAAGGTTTCATACGGGGTGATTAACACAACCCACAAAGGATCTATTTATAGAAGGATTCCTGGTGCACTTGGGTGATAGTTGCTAACATAATTTTCTTTTGCTTTGGGTCAAGGCTGAAGAGAATTGTGACTTCGCAGAACCCTGGTGTATTGACACAGGTGTGGAGCCGGTACATATTTTGTATGCATTTGTTTGCCTCTCTGTGGTTTCCCTTTGTCTCTCCTGCTCTCCTGCAATGTGTCTCTGGCTGTATCCCCCTTTTGCCTTCTAGCTCTCTCTTTATTAAGAAAATGAGTTATTTTAATGTTGATGAAAGTTCTGGAAGCACACATGGGAAACTACACTATTATCTTCAGTAAATTTTCTGATTCTAGTTTCCTCTTGCCAAGTGACTGACATTAAAATGTCTGTTGACAAGTCAGTCCACCAAGGCTTTTTCTGACTTGTCTAGAATGTCTCATAGGTAGGTAACAAGAGGAAGATAGAATTTATCTGTTAATGTCACCTTTACAGTTGCTTTTGGGTCTTGACAGAGTCAAAAGAATATTTGATATTTAAATCACATCTCTCTGCATTGTATTGTAGAATTCCATTTTTTTCTTTGCTCTGATTTCCAGTAATAAATGTATTCATAAAATAATTAAGAGAATAAGTGTTAGATACTTGGAGGGCTTGGCTTAATAAGTAAAATGTTACTATTTGCATTGACTTTGAATTCACCATAGGACACTAGGTCACTGATCATTTTGTTGTATTTTTGTTTCCATTTTTGTTAACTAATTAAGTAAAATTCACTTCAAATAAAACTCAAAAGCAACATCTACTTTTGTTCTATACCAAGATATTTTCTTCAAATTCAAGACTAAGGAAATATCTTTTGTGTAGTTGTGCTAATGATCTGATGCAATAGAGATAGGGAGTTAAGAAAATGTGGGCATGTTGTATCATGATACGTGGAGGCATAAAAATAAATTGAAAGCATTGTAATCATTCCTGAGGGGTAGGGGAACTTAAAGAAGCTGTATTACAGCGGTAATATGTATACTAAGGAAGGCTTTTCATTCTTTTAGATGGATCTGGTTTCTCCTTAGTTTCTTTCTACTGCTCTTAAAGTAATTCCTGTTCCCACCTGTTCTTTCTGCCAGAGGGCTTTTAGACACTGAACTCAGAAAAAAGACTGGGCCAATTAGCAGCTACTCGGCGCAGGCTATTTTATTGCCAGAGAATCCCAATGACTATGTTTGTCTTTTGTTCTGTTTACTTATTATTGAAAATTACATTAAGAATTTACACTTTGTACATTTCAAATATGCACTAATAACTAAACATTCTGATGCACTAAACATTGGTTTTTCTCAATAAACTCATAAACTCTTTTTCTTAGGTTAAGAAACTCGGTCACAATTTAAAAAGGAGCTGAATAATGTCTCAATCACAGGTAAAAAGATTCTCAAACAGAAGTTTACAATTATAGGTTCCTTTCATTATTTTTGAATAGAAGCCTAGATATTTGGGAGTGTTGATTACTGATGATTTAAAAATAAAGCAGCAGAGAGGGGCCTGATTACTACACAAAGCAAAGTGGGGCTGTTCGACTTTCTCAGGGATACAGCCTAATAAAATCACCAGGGCTTTAAGGGGCATCTAACTTATAAATTCACCAGCCATATACACACTGGAAATGTAATTTCTTGATCTTTTGTGTTTGGTATCTTGTATATTGCTGGACTAATTTGAATAAATTTGTCTTTATGTTTTTTGCCTGCAAGAATCTTCCTTCAAAAAAGAAAAAAAAATTCCTTGGTACCTTGTATGACCCTGGCTTTTTCCAATGTATATTTATTTACCTGTAGCAGCTGAGAGATGGATAAAGGGACTATTGCTAAATTTTAATTAATAATTAGATATTATGAAATGCAACCATTAATTATAGAAAATTGTTGACAGAGAAAAATATCTTAGGTTTTTTTAACTTATGTATAGTGATGTATCTCAGTATAATCTATTTCATTTGTTGTTTCCATTGCAGGCCAATGTGAGAAATGTCCTCTTTTTTCTGTATTATTTAGTTCCGAGGGATTGTTACAAATATAGAATTATCAGTGCAGATTTCAAAGTGCTACAATGTTGAGGAATTTTCATCATATTTGATATTGAATGTTATGGCAGAAATTGGGAAACTGTGTCCTTGAAGGCTTACCTAGACCCAGGAGGTACACACACTTAAAGCAAAGAGTTGGAGAAGCACCTACATATTTGACCCTGAAACTGATTTTTTAAGCGTAATCAGCATAACCTGTGAGAATCAGTTCATTCTCTGCCTAGAAAATTCCCAAATCCAAGAAAGGTGTCCAGACACACAACGTTTTAGGCTCATTAAAGTAATATTCATCCCAAGCAACTCCAAGTACTAAATAGAAAGGTATAGACTGGCCTATATCGTTTATTGAATCACTAGATATATATTTGGATTCTGACCTACCCTCTTGCATCTTTTTAAGCCACAGTTTTCCATGCCTAAAAATAAGGACAATTGTAGTCACTCCATAAAAATGTAAATAAGGGATAAATGAGATTATGTTTTGAAAGTACTTTGCAAAATGCCAAATGATTGGCAGTATTCACTAAAGTAGGTATTCTTTTCTTTCCCTTCTCCTTCTTAAACATGTGTTGAGAATCTACTATGTATATGACTCTCTCTGAAAGATATAGACTTATATAAATGGCTCATAAAATAAAAACTATTAGACAAGAATATGAAAAATATGAATTGTGGTTTGTGGTCAGAAAGTGAGGGCTGCTCTAACTGGATGGTACACAATACAAATATGTGGAAAAAAAGAACATAAGTTGGGGTGAGTACCCCTTGGATAATATTAAATGCTATATTAAGGATATTATATCATATTTTTAGATGATGGGGACCCACTAAATACTTCTGACCAAAGGGAAGGGCACAGTTAAAAATTATTTCAACTGATTGCATTGAATTCTGTTAATATAGCAGATTAGATACTATACCATCTATTATCTATATATTGTAGTATAATATAGTATATTATAGCAGACTACATCAGAGACCTGAACTAAAGAAAAGGTAAAAAGATAAAAATAAGGGTTTAAATATAAAAAGAATTTAAAGGCAGAATCAGAGACACTTAAATAAATAACAAACTGACAGTAAGCAGAGGGGAGGTGGGAGGGAATAACAGGGGATAAAGAGGGAAGGGTCATCAAGGAATATGTACAAAGGACCCATGGAAGAAGCCAAAGGGGGGTAGGATAAAGGCTGGAAGGTGTGGATGGCTGGGGTGGAGGGGAGTGGTGGGGGGAAAATGGAGACAACCGTACTTGAACAACAACAACAATAGAGAGAGAAAAAAAAAGGAAAGAATTTAAAGGCAGAATCAATAGAGCTGACAGAGTGATTAACTGGAAAATGGTGTATACAGTAGTACACCACACCAGACTAGATAGAAGGCCTAAACTAAAGAAATGGGAAAAAAATAAAAATTCCAAAGGCAGCATTAATAGAGCTCACAGGGCAATTACATAGGGAGTGATGAGGAATTTAAAATTATTTGGAAATTATTGTGTGTGTAGAAGGGCAAGGCAAGCTGGCTTTGCAGGGAGAATATGAATTCTGATTCTGACATCATAGATGGTTATAGTTGCTTTTCAAAACATAATATTGAAATGGAAGTGTTTAGTTACCAGTGGTAAAAGCAACACTGGAACCGTAAAATGAAGTTAAATATAGAAGTAGAAGACTGAGCACCACTGACATATGGTAAACCATGTTATATAATTGCTGAGAGGGATGACCATGGCAAAGCTTGGTGATCAAGCTTGGCCAAATAACTTGCTTCACCAACGCCATACATGCCAGCTCTGGGGTATGTTTTGAAAGCCTCGTCACTGTCTCTTTTGCCTTTTGCATCACCTAGCAACATTCCCCCTCCTGTAGTCCTGACTCCGAGAGCCCGGGCAATCACAATGAAGAGAGCCCACCATCTGTCTCCCTGCTCTATCCGTGTCTCTCCAATGACCACAATAACCACTACTGTAGATTCTCATTGGACAGGTTCTGCAAGGGAAATGAGGCTTCATTGGCAAGGACCACTACCATTTTGGGTTGCTTATTTCCATAGCACAACTTGGTGTATTTTGAGTGAGAGATAAAAGTGACCAAGTAACTTGGGCGGGATACTTCTTCTTTTTGGAGTTAGGCAGGGTATACATTTTTTTTTTTTAGAAATGAAACTGTAGAATATTAGCACTGTATGAGATCTTAGGGATAATTAAAATAACCCCTTAATAAACAGATAAGGAAATTAGGAAAGAAGAGTTAAGGATTTTGCATGGAGAAACAGGGGCAACAATGCCAGAAGTGTCTCTAAAGGCCAAAGCACTTCAGTTAGGAGTTTAGTACACTCATTTTGTCCACTACTGTCAATAACTATACAAAAGTCTGGAGTAATGATACAAAAAGTAAAACCAGAAGGGAGAGGGGAGGGAAGGTCAGGGGAAAAGGGGAAGGGTTTACAGGAACGAATATAAAGGACACATGGACAAAAACTAGGTGGGGTGGAAATGGGAGGGAGGTTGGGAGGGCTTGGGGAATGGGCTGGGGTGGGAGTAAAAGACAGAAAACTGTACTTGAACAACAATTAAAATTTAAAAAAAGGATACACAAAATAAAATAAAATAAAATAAAAATAGTTATTCTCAATTTCAAAAAAAGTAACACAGATATCTTTACCTGGTGGTTAATTATTTTGAACAAATGTCCATCAACCACCTACACTGTACCAGGCAATTTACATATACTACCTCCATTGCAAGCTAAGTCTCATACCCTCTATTTTATGTCTAAGGAAAATGGAGGCAGCAATTGCGAGTGGAATTCATAACTGAAAAGGAGATGGGATTGAAATCTGGATGATCTGTTTCCAGATCCAGTCTCTGTCATTGTCTAACTAAAGTAGACACACACAAACAAAAGTTGCTCCTATTTCCCTGTCCAGAAACAGCATTTAATCTTTGTTGGGGAGCAAGCAAGGCATCTGGAAATGTAATAATGGTAAGAAAATGAAAATAAAATATAAATGTAGAGTCTGCCATTTAATGATTATTGGTGAAAAACCTAGAGAGTCATCAATTATTTATCCATTAATATGTTCCTGGTGCTCTTCTACGATGGCCGTGAAATGGAGATATTTAATCCTACTGCAGACAGCTGACAATGAAAGCTTTGAACCCAACTGGGTATCTTATTCTACTAAGAAATCTTGGGCTTTTTGCCAATTGAGCACAAATTAAAAGTTGGTTGAACTTCAAAAGGCGAGGGTGGGGAAAGGCTGTCTGGATTTCAGGTGGGAAGTATGCGGAGAAACAACAAAGAAAAGAATGGTAAGTTGAATTCTTGTGATGAAAAGCTATAGACCATGGACTTTATTCTTGATTTATCAGGCAAGATCAAGGCATGGAAGATTTTAGAACCCTATCAAAAGTAGACATAAGGAAGATTAATCAGACAGTGATAAACACAAAATGCATTAGCTTAAGGAGGAATTGGACATAGGGAGGTAAGTCAGATGTGTTTTTCAACATTTTAAGTAGTAGGCCCTGGCTGGTGTAGCTCAGTGGATTGAGTGCGGGCCTGCGAAGCACAGGTTCGCAGTTCGATTCCCAGTCAGGGCACATGCCTGGGTTGCAGGCCAGTTCCCCGCAGTGGACGCATGAGAGGCAACCATACATTGATCTCTCTCTCTCTCTCTCTCTCTCTCTCTCCTCCTCCTCTTCCCCTCTAAGATAAATAAATAAAATCTTTAAAAAACCATTTTAAGTGGTAGTAGTAGTTGATAAGAATGATAATAATAATTATACCCAAATTGAAGGACTAGCATGAAGATAGAAGAAAGTGAACATATATCTGCTGTATAGGCGTCAGTGCACCTGAGACAGAATTCAAACCACAGTATTGCTAAACACATGCTATCCCTCTGTGCCTTTTAATATTTTTTCTGTATCCAAGGGCTGAATATACTCATTCAGAAAATAGTAATGGTAACATTTATGTGTTTCCTGTCATCACATAACTGTTGATAAGTAATGGTATGCTAAACACATGGATAGTTAAGTTATTTTTTGCCAGAACCTGTGAACCACATGAAAAAGTTTCAAAACACATTTGAAAGTGCCCTGTGGATTCTTTTGGAACTCTGTGTGCATTCATTACAAAGACAATGGCTGCTATGACACAGAAGTCAACCAACGTGTGTTTAAGAGTTTGGTCACCTTACTGTTGATTACTTTTCCCATAACATGCTTTTTAGTATTGAGCATGCTTTGCCTAAATATTCCTTGTTCTGTTTATCTACTCGACAGTGTTTATCTGCATTACTGTCCTGCCTTGTGTGCTTGTGATGGCTGTACTGTTTGAAAGTTAAGGAATCTTGCAAATAAAAAAGGGTCGGGAGTTTCTGAAGGTGTCCAGAAACTGCAGCATAACTTCAATGATACTCTGATCTTTCCTTTCCTCTTCTAATATGTAACTGTTTCTTAAATAGAGATTAAAGAAACAAATGTCTTTTTTTCTTATATCCTTGCATTACATTAACTCTCTTAACATTTGATGGTTCTGTCTGCTTTGGAGCGGCACTTTGCTAGAATTTTCTGTGCCACATTTGAATGGACTGCTATGTACACACATACCTTAGATATCCCTCAATACTATAATTTTATTCCCCTTTTAATCATAGAGTTGAAAGTGAAGAGACAACAGTTGGGGTTTTATTATGCCAATTCCAAGATCTTTTAATAACAGACCATGTGGCAGAGAAGGGGTACAGAATGCAGGCATGCGGGGAAGGAGGCACAGATATTCCTTGACTTAAAAGCAAAAAGAAAAGAACAAATAAGTCACTCAGTAGCCATCAACTATATATATTTATTACCTTTTAAAAAAGGCCAGAGGTTCTAAAATATAAATAGAAGGGGCTGTTTGGTAGTCTGACACTATTCCTTTCCTTCTGAGCCATGCAGAAATGCACTCACTCTGAAAACAGTGAATGCTTTTCTTTTAATCTTGTTTTCGTTAAGTTAAACAAGAAAAACATGTTTGCTTAACAAATTCCAACAATATATAAGTGCATACAGTAAGAAAGTGTAAGCCCTTCCCTGCCTTCTTTGCTGTTAATAGTGCTATGTTTATTTCCTTGGAGAATATTTCTGTGCACATAAATATGCATCTTACACGTACAACTATAATTTTGTTTTGGTATTTTATAAATTGGGAACAGATCCTTGATTTTGTTCTGTACCTTGCCGTTTTATTTAACAATATAGAGTGACTATTTTAAAGTAAAAATTTATTTCAATTATTTTAACGGCTGCCCAGTTTTGCATTTATAGATACAGTGTAATTTTCTTTCTCTCTCTATTTTACTTTTCTTCTCCCCCGCCCCAATCCTAGTGATGTTCCCATGAATTTACTTGTATGTACCATTGGCCCTCTCCATATCTAAAGTTTCTGGATGCACAGATCCAATCTACTCAGGTTGAACATTTTGCAAAAAAAAAAAGTTACATTGTTGCTGATGAGTAGTTAGGCCTTCCATGGATGATGGCTGCATCTATATTGAATATGCAAGACATTTTTCTTGTCATTGTTCCATAAATATTACTGTATAATAGTTATTAAATTGTGTTAAGTGTTATAATAAATTAAAGATGATTTAAAACATAAAGGAGGATCTGGGTAGGTTATACGCAAAATACTGTGCCATTTTACATAAGGAATTTGAACACTCATGGATTTGGGTATTCATAGGTCTGGGAACAGATCCCCTGTGAGTACCCAGGGAGGACTATGTATATGTGTGCTTATGATCAAGTATGTGGTAGAAAATAAATCCCTATATATTGTTTACAACTTTAGACATGATTTTTCTCCTTCATATAATGAAGGATTGACTCATTGACACATGCACATACACACCTCTAAACACACACATTTGCCTGTGTCCTCATGAGCTCTATAGACTAGAAGGGACACTTTAGGTAAATGCTTGTAAATTTTATAACTAGAGTGTTAAATACCATGAAGTATAATTCTCACTAATGAAACACTTCTGTACTTTATCCTACCCCCCAATCCTCATGGCTCTAAATATTCATTAAAATATTCAAATATTCTCTTCCTCTTTTGTACCTGCACCCACAGTCATGTCTCTTTTATGGTCCAACAGTTTGAAATTCATCAACAGGCTGGTGATGCTATTTTATTTTTCTCATTTCTTCCAGTAATTTTTAGTATCAGCCTCTCTCTGCAGTAGAGAACAAAGCTACTGTGGAAATGACAGCTTCCCCAGCAGCCCCCTAAGTACTTTCCTACGCTCTGGGTTTGTTTGTTCTTTTTAGAAGATCAGAGGACACCAAACATGGGCTACCTCTGATGAGATGCTGGGTTGAACTCATTTTTAGCAGATACCATGCTGTGCCTGACAGTCCTGCAGCCAGAAGTGTGATTTAGGACAATGGAAGGGAGAATGGGACACTATTGTAGCATCTAATGTTTTTCTTTACAACTTCACCGGTTTTTTAAAAGAAATGTTTTGTGATATAACGAGAACTATTGTCATTTTTCAGTGACAAAAAGGCCACAGAACTGAATTAATTTAGTAGTAAATAGTGGAAAGCTTATTTGCGTCTAGAATTATGGATAGACTTAGACATTGGTATAGAAATCAGACAAATAAAGGAAACGGCATTTTTACTGAGTTATTGTAAAATAAGTCCTGGAATGGGCATAGCTAGATAGAAAGAGAAGATGTGTCCAAAACTGTTGTGAGAACTAGGAAAGTCGGTCTCTCAAGCCACTCTTTTTTAAAAGAAGCATTTATTTTTATGGAGGAGACTACTTGGGATTTATAGCATGCATTTATTCTGAAGATGTGTGTAAACAGAGAGATCCCCTGCTTCTGCCTATATGACAGCTCAGGAAACATAGCTGGTGAAATGTAGGTTATAGGCACAGCCTCAGGCTGTCTTTCCATCAGCAAATAGAAGTGATAAGTCTATTTATACTGGAAAGAAGTCACGAGAGAGAAAAATTAACGGTGGAATCAAATCAAATGTCTTAATATGCAAGAAACAAGCTATTCCAAACGAAAACTGCATTAATTTCAGTTGACTGGCACCAGTTGAAAATCAATTGGATGGGACCATTTGGTGTTCCATGTTCTGCATCATCTTATTATTTGGTTGTTACCTTGTAGCAGCCACAGAGGAAACCTAAGCAGAGAAAGGAAGGCCTAATTTATGCAGCCTACATAAATACTTTGGGGCTATAACCATTTAAAACTACCTTAGTCTGGGAATTCTAAAACTTGGGAGTCAAACAGTACATTGCTTGTAGTCTGATACTGAACAGTAACAAAGAGGGATGTCAGAATAGCAGGATATTTTTTCTTCCCTTATATTTGCATAATCTCACTATATCCCCCATGAGCTGGATTAAAATTGACTGTGCTCATCTCTGATACACAGGTAGTATAAAGTAGATGGCAAAGAGAGCGCTCTCTATATTGAAATTAGGCCCATCTGAACACAATTCTGCCTTTAACTTCTCAATAACTTGAATAGCTTTGCAAAAGGGACAGTTTACCTAAAATACTTGAGCATCTGGAAGGATGTCATTTATTTAGAATTTGTCTACCAGACAAGTCATTAAGACATTCCAGAAAACACTAGCTATGTTTTCAAGATAGGAGGTCCAAATTAAACCATGATTCAAAAAAGCCTTTTGGCTGAAGTGAAATTTCATCCAATTAAATCCACACTGTAAATATATTGTCAAATTATTTAGACTGCTCAATAGTTTTGGGAATGCGGCCAACATAACTAAGATGGAAGGAAATTCTACTTTTTGAAAGTAGACTGTTTCTTCCACTACAGAATTTAGACATCATGGTTCTGGAATGCTTTATTGTGCTCTAGATCCAGGGCTAATGGAGCTTAATGATGCCCTCTTTAAATTTTGGGTTACTATTTAACACAAAGACACATTTATCTTAAGTCATCCATTTTAAGTCCACTTAAGAATATAGGTCTTTAATAAAACCCAAACATCGATTTCATTTTATATATTTTTTCAAGGCCACTACTTGCCCAGTTGGCACTTTTGTGTAAATTATATAAAGGTACTCCTTGGAATGGACTCAGCCTGTGTCAGCAGCCCCCAGCCTCCTCTCTGCCCCTCATCTGGGTAACATTTTACAGCTGCAACCCACTCAACTGTAGATCATAGTCCTGCATCTTTAAATGACCTCTGACTGGCTGTTTGTCACCTTATTTCTTCTACATTCTTTGAACTCTTCTACTGATCTCAACCCTTCAACTACCCAGGCCCTCTGATTCTTTGCCAAAATTTTGCTTTATGTTTTAATAAAATATATTACTTAAAGGTGTCTGTTTCTTTTACAAACTCTGTTTACTCCAAATGACTATATGTTGATCCTCTTCTTGTCTCAGAGTAAGAAATACCCATCCTCTTATCTGGGATTAGCATGTTTTCTCTCCCATAAGTGGAGGGGCTTACTCCTGTCTTTCTCCATGTGGTTTTGCATGTTCAGGCATGTTGTTTATATTTCATTCTCTTGAGATTGTATTTTATTGAGCAGAAGTATTTAATTCTAATTAAGTCTAGCTTGTCGATTCTTTCTTTCAAGGATCATGACGTTGGTTTGTACCTACAAAGTCATTGCCAGACCCAAGGTCATCTAGATAATCCTCCTGTTATTTTCTAGGGCTTTGTATTTTGCATTTTTATATTTATGTTTATGATTCATTAAAATATTTTATTATAATTTTTGAATTATATTTTACTGGTTAATCTAGGCTTTATTATATATATCCTAACTTTGCCTTCTTTTTAAAAGACAGCTTTGATAGATACTGGATTCTTGAGATTTTTTCATCATTTAGAATATGTTATCCCATATAACTCTTCTTGTTCTTACCATATTTTCATAGATTTTTATGAATGGAGATTTATTCACATAGTATTTCCCTTTTGGTCATTTCAGAAAGCTGTGTTTTTGTTGTTTTTAAAATAATTTTTTCCTAGTTTTACTCAGGAGAGTTTCAGAAAAACTCCTTATGTTATCATGCTAATCAATCTCCTTCTGTGATTTTACATACAGGAGACTTGGTTGTCAGGTGTTTTCAATTCTATATGAAGGGGTTGCTCCTAGAGTTTTATCATGAGATGCAGTAATCACTTGGAAAGTCCAGAGTAATTCTCTCCAGGCACTGGCAAAATATAATATACCTCTTAAACAGAATAAAATAATTGTTTCGTCTTTTTCTAAGGACTTTAGATCCCTTCAAAGGAAAGATAGTCATCAAGAGAATAAATTGCTACTGAACTTACCCAAACATAAGAATATGTATATGTGTGTTTAAATGTGTGTGAATTATATATATGTATATAAATATGTACATATGTATATGTGAATTGTATGTGTGTATATACACACAGAAAGTTCTATTTAGTAAGTATCAGGCCATGTAATATGAACAATAGAGGCCTTTATTGAAGAAAATACAAGAAACATTGTGCATAGGGCAATGACGCCTCAGTCCCCTTCAAAATATCAAAGTAGGCACCTTGGAACCTCACACAGTTCTCCCTACATCTGTTCCACTGTTCAAAAAACACTCTGCAAAATCCTTAGTTGGAATTATCCATCAGCTGCCCCATTGTATTTTCCTGAATCTCACTGATGGTCTGAAATGTCTTCCTTTTCAAAGGTAATTTAGTTTTGGAAAAATCTAGAAATTGCAAGGTGCCAAATCTGTGCTGTAGCAGGGCTGAGGCACCTGGGTGATCTGATGTTCTACCAAAAATCTCTGCACGAGATGTGATGTATGAACAGGAATATTGTCATAACGAAGCTGCAATCATCAGTTGCCCATAGCTGCAAACTTCTGAATCATTTGAATCAGTTTCTGTGGAGGAATGTTCAAGCTTAATGCAAAATTTCATGCGGATTTGTTGCTCTGCTTGCTCAGCTATTGCGAATGGGATGCTTACTCAACAGCGTCTATCGCCCCCACTGACTAGTACAGTGAAGTCATCATTGTTCAAGCATGCACATTCCAATCCACTCTCCTTCGCTGCCAGGTTACATCAAGGTCATGTAAATCATTCTCCTTATACTAACAATGGCTGAGCTTTTTGTGGACAGACATCTCTCTCTTTCTCTCTCTCTCTCTCTCTATATATATATCCATATATACCCACATATAAAGATATACATACGTGTATATGTATATGTATATATGTATTTTTGCATTAAGCTTGAACACTCCTCTACAGAAACTATTTGGATGACTCAGAAAGCCACAGCAATGGGCAACTGATGAACTGGTGATTGGCAGCTTTATTGCCAATTCATTAAAAATGAATTTTTCATGGATTCTATATGTATTTACTGAGCAGCCACTTGAAAAGACGAATGGAGTTCAGCAGAGAAAGATCAATGCCTCATGGAGTTTATCTCCAATAGTGGAGACACCAAACAAACAAATAAATATTTAGGTGTGAATTAATTATACATTGACATTAGAAAATATATTCTAAAATTCCACCTCAAGATTTATTTTAAGCTGAAATGACAGTGAAAATTCAAATTAACACATGTCTATAATAATGTTTTTCTTCACCTTCAAGAAATGCATACAGAAGGAGGTGCTTACTTAGAAATGCATATCTAAATATTACACTATTCACAAGGTCATAATTTGATTGGACCACTTTTAATTATGTTATTATGATGAAATAACATATTATTTTATAGACAATTTTAGCCTGCCACTTGCAAATATTTATTACATTCCAACCATGCTAAAATCTTGCTTGTCCTAAGTGTCATGATTTCAGAGCCTGCCTGGGGGAAGCCCTGCCCCCCCGTGATGACTGATGAGATATTAAACATCTTCTGTAGCAGGACTCTGATGGAATTACACAATGGAATATAATGGATGATAACCCTTCCTGTAAGAAGGTTTTCATAGAAGAGATGATGGAGGGAAGCTCAAAGATGGCACACATTTACACAGGCAGAGCTACAGGATGAATATAAGGAAGGGAACCTCTAAGGATATCTACAGTATCATGGAGGTCAATCCTTATTCAATAAAAATATTGAGCTTTTACTATGTGTCCATCACTCTACTTGAGCTGATGATTCAAGAGAAATTGAACATGGGCTGTGCCCGCAAGTTGCCTGCAGTCAATTAGGAAGAGAACCATGGAAATAAATCAGTATTTCATGTGCCTTTACTACTTGACAGTAGCTAGAGCATTATAGTATCTTGACAGCAAGAAGTCCCCCCCAAAAAGCTAGTCCCTTACAGTAGACCAGGAAAGACTATACAAAAGTAAAGAATTTTGAGCTGACTTTTGAAAGAGGAGATGTTCCCCTGACAGATATGGTGGGCTACGTGATTGTGATGGTGGTAGGAGGGTCTGCAGGATGTTTTCCAGATGGACAGCAGCATCAAGCAGTTTCAGCGCCATGGGCACACATGCATTCATGCGGAGGAATTCGAGAAATGCTTTTACTTGTAGGTTTGCAAACAGTCCATGAGAATGTTGTTATTATGCTACTCTACAAAATACAGGGGTGGGCCAAAGCTAAGTTTGCAGTTTTGAGTATGCGAAACAGTTTATTCTTGTATTATTCTATATTATCACATTACATATTTTTCATAAGGACAACTGTAAACCTACTTTGGCCCACCCCTGCATTGTAATTATTATTCTGTCATATTGATTGTTTAATTCTCCTCAGCCTACAGATACAGAAGAGTATAATTTTATGTATCTTTATATAGGTATGCCAAATAAGCTATACAAAGGATTTTTTAAAAGAGGGGACATCTGTAATAGTGTAAACAAGAAAAAAAGACTCTAAATGTTTTAAAAGTTCAAATGGAAAATGTATACACCTGCAAACACTATTCACATCACCCAAAGAATTATGGCAAAATAACTCAAGCCAATCTAGCCAAGATATTGGAAATTATCTGAAACTGCAGTTTTCCCCAACCTTAGGTTGTTTTGTATTATACAATACTAAAATATTATTAAAAGCTATCATAAGTTAGCATTGGAGAAAAATACATGTAACATAAATTCTGACATTAGGGATTTTTTTTGTGGACTACAAGTGGAAAAATCACTAAAGAAAATGTAGAAAGATGTACAGCCTGTGGAGAATATTTTACTGTTATAATTCAAGCCACTATCCCATAAGCTCCAACATATTCTCCAACAAGTCTCAAGTATATGTTTCTGAAGTACATATAAACCTTGACAGTACTTAATTCTCACTATTAAAAGAGAGAAACTACCTTTGCCCACTTAACATCAAGCTGCTATTTTTATCGCCAGCTAGTTCAGCAGAGATGGAAGAGCCCTATATGCATCATGGATCTTTCTGTTGGTAAAAAGATCGGTGTTTTCTTCTGAATTAGCCAAATAAAACTTGCCAAGCTTGCAAAATATCCTGCTATGAAAGTATGAGTGCATGGTTGTGAGACTTTAGGCCAGTTCTTTCCTAAATATAATTTTAAAAAAGTAATCTTCCATATGTAAGAAATTGGATCTGAAATAAAATTTATTCTCCATTCACAATTTGCTCACCTACCAGAAAGGTATGCATTTCTCCATTAAGAAAAAATTCAGCCACACAAATTAAGCACAGCCCACTTCCCCATTCCAAAGGCATAGCGCAGGGCAGGAAGGAACTGTGGAAAATCAAAGGGACTCCAAACATTCATGCCCAAAGACGTTTTCAATCACACTTTAAAATTAAGTGTCTCAAATCAGGATTTAATTTACAGTTTAAGATTTAATAACACAGTCATTGCATGCTAATTAAACAGCAATGGATCATTTACCAACCTGTTTAATGAGGTGTAACAACTATTGCATATAAAACATACCGACATTATTATTACATTGCCATTAAACTCAATAAATCTGTTTGAATAATTACTGGTATTTAAGTACTATAAAATTGCTAACATAACTAGGTATACCTATGTATATTTAATAAAACAAGAATTTCATTGTAGAAATAATTAAATTCCCAGAACCACATTCCAACGTTTATATGACAGAAAATTTCTATTGGCAACAGCGAAAGTCACAGCTTTGGTAAATGACAAATACAAGAGGGAAGAATTGAGCCCCCATGCAATGAACTATCCTCATTGTTACTATTTGAATCTCACCTTTCTCTAGGGTCCAGCCACACCTTTAATTTGATTAATGAATATAATTGTAAGGACAGCCCCACCATTATTCCTTGGACCTGCGGATTGTAAATCCTTTTGCTCCCTCCCTTTTGCTCATAGGGGATAAATTAGAGACGACCGTCTATAAATGTGACCTCACCTACGGTGAAGAAAGCAGTCAATTTTCTGTTGGGAGGTTTGTTACGCTAACATGGGGCAAAGGGCTCTGCTGACTGAAATGAACATAGGCCATCAAACATGTCTGTTGTACGTGTTGCTAGGCTGCCCGCAGATGAGGAAGGTGTGATATCATCAGGAACTGATCTACTCCGAATGATAAATACGATGTTGTGAAGTCAAAACCATTCTCTTGGTGGAAAGAGTGAAAAAAATGGATTTAGTAAGACTGTGAGAATATGGAACTCCATGTAGGATAATCATTAGTATCAAAGACTTCAGTAGTGTGTATGGGTAACTTCTAATTCTGGATGCTAATTTATAAATGTAACTATCTTCCCCCTTTATCCAGAATTTTTATTAAAAATTTGCCGTGATACTATAGAGAGTAAATAGATTATCATGGTATCCAGTTTGAGGGAAACATTTGTACAGAAAGCAGGTAGTATTTATTGGAGACAGAGATGGGCATTCAGCTGAAGCAAGGTATTGGAGCTACGTACCCTAAGGGTAGAAGTAAACACCCAAGGAACACTAGCAATTGTGTATTGATTGTTCAACTCCTCTCATGTAAATTTTAAGGTCAAATGGCTTTGTGAGGCCTGAAGACCTGTGGAATCCTGGCAGCAGGCACTCAATATGTAAATATAGAACACACACATTTGTCAATCCTAGCAGAGATCAGCAAGGGTCAGATAAACTCTATCATCAAATTTGCATAATACAAAGAAAACAATAGAAAAGGGGGAAAATGGTCAGAGTTAGTATAAAGACCAATGGATACAAAAGGTGTGAAGAGGGTGGGATGAAACAATAGAATACAGCCCTGGCTGGTGTAGCTCAGTGGGTTGAGTGGGGGCCTGAGAACCCGAGGATTGTGATTTGATTCCCAGTCGGGGCACATGCCTGGGTTGCAGGGCAGGTCTCAGCAGTGGACCCACGAGAGGCAACCATAGATTGATGTTTCTCTCCCTTTCTCCTTCCCTTCTCCTCTAAAGATAAATAAATAAAATCTTTAAAAAATAAGAAGAATATAGAGGGATTTTGGAGGAAATGAAAATACTCTGTATGATTCTATAATGCTGAATACACATTTTTATACATTTGTCCCAACCTATAGAACATGTGCCATCAAGAATGAACCTTAATGTAAACTATGGACTTGGGGCAATTATGATATATCATTGTAGGTTCACCATTTGTAATAAATGTGCTCTTGGAGAACACATTGATAATAGAACAAGCTGGGTATATGGGGGGGAGGTGGTATATGGAACATATCTGTACCTGCCACTCAATNGATTCTATAATGCTGAATACACATTTTTATACATTTGTCCCAACCTATAGAACATGTGCCATCAAGAATGAACCTTAATGTAAACTATGGACTTGGGGTAATTATGATGTATCATTGTAGGTTCGCCATTTGTAATAAATGTGCTCTTGGAGAACACATTGATAATAGAAAAAGCTGGGTATATGGGGGGGAGGTGGTATATGGAACATATCTGTACCTGCCACTCAATTTTGCTGTGAACCTAAAACTCCTCTAAAAATAGTCTATTAAAAATCAGAGTCTATGTAAGTGCTAATTATATGCACTGAAGACTAAGAAGGCTTTGTAGAATGGAAATGTGAGTTATGCCAGAACAAGCAAAAGGTGAAGAAGGAGAGGTGGACAGACCAAGACATTTCAAGATGGACATAGAAATTGAAAAAGGGTAAGATGACATGTGAAAACATGTCTTAGGATAATAAAAAATTATAACAACTAGAAATATGATTTTTGTGCCTGGCAGGATAGCTCAGTCAATTAGAGCATCATTCCCATATGCCAAGGTTGTAAATTTGACCCCTGGTCAAGGCACATACAATAATCAATCAATGAATGCCTAAATAAGTGGAACAACAAATCTGTCTCTCTCACTCTCTCTCTCAAATCAACAAATGCAAAAATACATACAATTTTTAATAAAAAAGATAAAAATTCTAGTGTTTTTATTAGGGTAGATACAATGGGGTATTATTAAGTGTCATATTGAACAAAAAGGGGTCAGACCCCCTACTAAAACATATCTTGGGCCACTGGTGGATTTCGATACAAAAAAAGCCATGCCAACGAATTAGCTCCTGTTCATTTCAAAGTCTGGGTTATGATTATGGAGACTCCAGCAGCAATTTGAGTAAATTATTCTACCATCTTCTCTTCCATGAATGTCTCATTACTCTCTGCTGACAGGCCAATACATGTCTTACTTCTAATGTGCTTATACAGATTCCTTCTGATAGCATGTCCTTGCCACTTTGCAGACCTCATAATAACTTGCTTGTCATCAAAAGCATACGTGTGGCTTTCTTTGGGAAACTTTTGATGATTTACCAGGTACTTGGTGGACTTGGTAGAATGCAGCAGCCTCTGCTTTAAGCTCCCCATAATCCTGCACTTACTATTCTCACGGTGCCTGCAAATGATACTACACACCACAAGTTACTTTTTATTTCTCTGTTTAAGCTTAAGACATTTAATAATATATCCATATTTTACTAATCTATTATTACATATTTTTTGTGTTCCAGCTTTTCTGAGATGTGTTATAATTGGCACACAACATTGCATAAGTTCAAGATGTATAACATATTGATTCGGTATACTTCATATATTGCAAAATGGTTACTACTATAGTGTTAGCTAACGCCAGTATCAAATCACATAATTCTCATTTATTTTTTGTGATGAGAACATGTAAGATGAACCTGTTATTTCACTTATCTTATAATTGGAACATGGACATATGGACAACGTCAAAGGGGGTAGGATCAAGGGTGGGAGGTGGGAATGGGTAGGGTGGGGGAAGTGGTGAGGGATAAATGGAGACAACTGTACTTGAATGACAATAAAAAAAATAGTGGAGTTTGTGCTGTTTGACCAACATCATCCCATTTCTCCAAACCCCGTGCCCAGGTAATCATCATTCTAGCCTTTGTTTCTATGCATTTGGCTTTTTAAGATTTGACATTTAAGTGATATCATGCAGTCTTGTTTTTATGATTTATTTCATTTTAACATAATGCTCTCAATATTGATCCATGTTGTTGCAAATGACAGAGATTTTCTTTTCCACAATTATTGCAAATAGCTGGAGACCCTCTTCCTCATGGCCAAATGATATTCCAGCATATACATCATGTTTACTTTATCCACTCACACTTGGTGTACACTCACCTTGTGTTCACATTGTGGCTTTTGTGACTAATGCTGCAGCGAGCAACATGGAGGACAGATACCACCTCACACCACGTACCTATTAGGATGACTATCAGGAAAAGATGAGCTAACAAGAGTCACTAAGGACGTGGAGAAAAGGGCACCCTCTAGCACTGCTGGAAGGAAATGCAAATTGGTGCAGCTACTGGGGAAACAGCATGGAACTTCTCAAAACTTAAAACAAAAATACTACTGTAGAATCCAGCAATCCAACTTTGGAGTATCTACCTTTGGAATATCCAAAAGGCAATACACAGGATACTGTGATATTTTAGCCAGATCTTTAGATGCACAAAATGTTATTCATGACAATCCTTGCTTTGTGATACCTTTTCAGAATCTTTGTCATCTTTCTCTCCTGAGCCTTTAACAAAGAAGTGGGTTATTATCCATAGGAAGTGTATGTATCCTCTCTGAATGAATGTATACTGTGTCAAGTAAAAATTTTAAGTGACCCCCATGGTCTTTGCCCCTGGTGTTGCTTCCATAATGATTTTGAGTCGGATTCCAAAGGGAACGTTATGGTAGACCTAATCCAATTACAAAGAAGCAGCGTTTTCTCCTACTGTGGCAGAAGAGGAAGTCAGAGAAAGTCCAAGAGGGAAAAGGGCTTGGAAACTCTGCTTCTGGTTTAAAGGTGAAAGAAGCCATGTAAGGAGTAAGTTTGCTCTTTCAAAGAAGAGCAAGGTCCACAGTGGGCAGCCAGAGGGCCATGGGGACCTCATCTCAAATCATCTAAAACCTGAGCAAGCTTGAAGTAAATTCTTCATCACAGATTTTCAGTTAGAGCCCAACCTAGAGGGCATCTCAATTTTAGTTGTCTAAGAACCTCAGCCTAGGATTCTGACCTACCAGACTGAGAGAGACATAATGGGTATGATTTAAAATTGCTGTGTGTGTGAAAAAACTTGCAACACAACAACAAAAAAATATGCACTTAAAATCACCTCTCCCATGTATTTTTACCATTCTGTTAGAACAATATCATGGGTTTATTAATAAATTTGATACCAATAAACAAGATAGCATAGTTAATAGTTAATATGGCCCATGAAGAGCAGGGTTTTCCATGACGGCAGGAATTAATTTCTAACTTATGGAAAGTGTCAAAGGTTAAACTATTTATGCTCTTATTTCAGAGGTGGTATTAGTGGAGTACAGTGTTTTTCTGGTTCAGGCTGGACCATTGCTATCAATCTGAGAGAGGAGATAATTTTTTCTTAACACGGAGCAGTATTTTCAGCATTGACGTGTGACTGGCCAGAGGAGCAAGCCAGGACAGATGCTCTTGTATAGCAGATATTAAAATTCATATCATATATAAAACATCAAAAGCAAGGGCAATGAATTATGACAACAACAGTAGGAAGCTGGCAGAAATTGGCCAAAGCTAAACGGTTTATAAGAACTAAAAAAAGTGTGAGGTCTAAAGAGAACACCCATTCTCCACAGATTTAAAGAAAATCTTTGATCTACCTTTTTCACATATTCTCTAGAAGGCATGCATTGAGGTTGCATTAAATTCAATGTTTGTATTAAGCCTAGTCAGAACAGACAATTAAAACAATACTTGTTATTCCATACAGAATATCCTCAATAACACTATAGTATCTATTTGTTGTGTCTGATGGGTCTGGACTTATTGGAGTAATCACTTTTTAGTGTATGTAAGTGTCTAGTCACTATTTTGTATATCTAAAACAAATAGTATATTATAAGTCAATTGAAATTGGAAAATGAATTTATAAAAGAAATAACATCTGTTCAGAGTTTGGGAACATGGAAATCATAGTAGTTCCAAACAACAAGTGCTGGAGAGGTTGTGGAGAAGAGGGGACCCCAATCCATTGTTGGTGGGATTGCAGACTGGTACAACCACTATGGAAAACAGTATGGAATTTTCTCAGAAAACTAAAAATGCACCTGCCTTTTGACCCAGCAATTCTACTGCTAGTATTATATCCCAAGAACCCTAAAACCCCAATCCAAAAGAACCTATGCACTCCAATGTTCATGGCAGCACAATTTACAATAGCCAAAGAGCTGGAAGCAACCTAGGTGCCCATTAGTAAATGAATGGATCAAAAAATTATAGTACATATACGTAATGAAATTTTATGCAACAGAAAGAAAGAAGGAGCTCCTACCCTTTGCAACAGCATGGATGGAAATGAAAAACATTATGCTGAGTGAAATAAGCCAAGCATTGAAAGACAAATACCATATGATATCACCTTTAATAGGAAGCTAAATGGCAAAAAAAACAAGTAAGCAAAATATAGCCAAAGACACTGAAATAGAGAACAAGCTGACAGTGACCAGAGGAAAGAGGGGAGAGAATTTCAGGGGAAAAAGAGGAAGGATTTACAGGAACTAGTGTAAAGGACACATGGACAACAACTAAGGGGGGTGGAAATGGGAGGGAGGTGGGGAGCACTGTGGGGGTGAGCTGGGATGGGAGTAAAAGATGGAAAACTGTACTTGAACAACAATTAAATAAATTTTAAAAAATAAATGAAAAAAACAGAGGAATTGTAGAGATGTGACTTAGTACAAGAGAGAGCCGTGGGAAAGATGAATATCCAGATTATTTAGCGTAGGTTCCTTACCTGCTTTGAAAAGATATGGACCACCACCCCCAGAGGGCAAAACACGTGGAGCCATCAAATACCCTGTGTCATCTGCCTCAATTGGGTCAGTCAAAGACATTCTCAGATAATATGGGGCCTGTAATGAAAGTAAGCCCTGAAGGAGGGGAATCTTCCCTCAGACACAAGAATGTCAGTATTGTTTTTCCTTCGCACAGTGAGTAGGGTTGGGTGGAGAAAGAGAGGGAGACACAGGCATGCTAATTAGAGCAATAAATTTTCATCATTTAAGAAGTTTGTGTTTTCTTTGGAAGAAAATGAATGCTTACTGCACAAAGGTGTTGGCCTAATTGACTTAGAAGGGAAAAGGCTGGGTTATGGTTGGTGTATAAAATTAACTGGATTTTCAGATGTATTTCTTATTTTAAAGGGACAGAATCCAACTTTTTCCCAAGCAAAATTAGTAGTCCCCTTGGCAAAACAAAACAAAAACACAACTACCAGCACCTGTCTAAAGCAAAGAGAGATAAATGTACAAACTATAAAAAGTGTAATAACGTCAAGACTCCTTCTCATGTGGGATCAATTGATGTTTCACAAAGGAGGAGGAGGAGGAGATCAAATCAGTGAGGGTGGGAGCATTGCTTTAAAAGAATGAGGGAATTAAAATCTCATTCACTATGAATGCAGCAAGTATGTGCTTTGAAGAGTTATGCTGCTCTAACGATTGAATGGCAGGTAGCATTTACAACGGGAAAACTGAACCACCAAATCTAGGCTCAAAAAGATTTGTATTTTGAAGGACAAAATAAACGGAAAGAGATTGATGGGGCTGTGGGGAGTGTCAATTGAGAGCATAGTCCTTGAGGAGTAACTGCAATGAAAAAGGTTGAAAGGAGGTAGAAAGTAGGTTCCACTAAGCTGTATAGGAACATTGTGCAAATTAGAAAAAAGTTTCTTCCCTTAAATGTAGGGTTGGCTGGTGGATAATTGATAGGTAGTGCCTTTTACAAGGGAACACATTAAAAGCATCTTCTCTGTGTAGTTACAAGGCTTAAGGTGTTTGCTTTAAGCACAAAACATATGATCATTCAGAGCATTCACAGCGGCCCCGCCTGGGGGTAAAATGCACCACCAAACCTGTCTTGGGGTTCAAATTTATGTGGGAGCACAGGCTCAATGAGTAGAAGACAAAAGACAAAACATGTTAATGAGGATCTGAGGCAAAGCTGCCTGCTGCCTTTGTCCTGGTACTTCAATATTTCCAATGTCAGCGCAGAGGCAGCAGCCGCAACCTGTTATTGTAAGACTTAGTTCTACACAGAATACCCAGGGGCAAGGTTCAGACAACCGCAAAATCACTAGAGCAGTAAACCAGAATGCGAAAGATAATTGAAAGTGAAACCAATAAGCTTTCTATAAAAATGAATAAAACCTTATTGGTAAATTTAAGACATTATTGACTGTAAAAAAAGAAAATAAAGACTATTATGTGTAGTTTAAAATAAAAGTAAATTTAAAATTCAGGACAGGAATACCACACTTGTGTAGAAGGTGTGATCAATAGGTAGTTGATATTTGTTAAGTTCCTTATAGGCTTAAAATTTCAGGACAGCCACTGAAAGTGTTATAAATGTAATTGGAATATTCTCAGCCAACATAAATGGGGTAATAAAAACCAAAATGAAGGATGCAAAGGATGGGAAGATAGCGAATCATAGGATCATTGTTTCATTCATATTACAAGAAGGATTTGCTTGGCTAAGATAGCACCCCCAAATCTCAGTCCTTTATGCGATTGAAAGCATGTTTTCTGTTCTCACTAAGTGTCTACTGTGGGCTGACCTTGGCCTGGCTACATATAACCCTCACTCTGGGATGAAAGTTGATGGAGGAGCTTCTACCTGGACATCTCTAGTTTCGTGACAGTGAAGGAAGAGATTATAACACATAACTCTCTGGCCCGTAATACTTTGGCTCAGAGATGACAAATGTTCTTTTACTAAAATTTCATCAGGCAAATCAAGTCACTTAAGTGACATTAGCGATACTAGAAAGTGTATGTTGCAGGTAGTGGTGCCATTGCAAAGTGCATTGAGGAACAAGTACCCAGAGACACATCTGAGAGAATGTTCATTTTATATTATTTGAGACAAAAAAATTCCCCACAAAGAGAATGTCTACTAACTGAAGAATTCATAAATATTATGAAATGCTCATGAATTTTAACTCTAATCAGTAGTTGAAATTAATGAACTAGAGTTGCATGATTAAATTCATAAAATTATCAAACAGTGTGCAGTGAAAATAAGCAAGTTGTGGAATGATAACCACTATAGCATGGAAACATTTATAAGATGTATAAACACGCAGGTCATATTGTTGATTGTATATAAGCAGGCATGGATTAAAACACAACAAATTAAGACTAGCAGTTACATTTTCCAGGACTAAGCTGGAGATTGTATTCAGAGGTTTGCAATTGTAAGATTTTAAGAATTAAGATCTTATTTCTTAAAAACTAAACTAAAATAAAAACGTTTGAAGTGCATATAGCAACATACTAAGATTTATTAACCTAGATAGAGGGTACATAGCTGTTTTTCATCTGAGGCTCCTGGACCTTCGGCAGGAGTGAAATATTTTACTAACAAAGTAAAGAGAATAGGCTAAAGAGGCAGAGACAAGGCTGAACTAGGAGGCCACAGCCCTGCTGCCCCTTATGTGGTTCGACCAAGTTTCCACAACTCTGTTCTTTATCTTGTCATGGTTGAACTGAACTTCAGTTATCTCCTCTCCTCCCCCAGGTTCCCTGAGCTTTAGCTCCCTGCTAAGTTTGAACAAACACTGCAAAGCAGAACAACCTCCTTAAGCTCATCCCGAGAACCAGCTGACCACAGAATGAAAGATTTTGTATTAGACCACCTGTCTGCTTAGCCCCCATCCTGCCTAGTTTCACCTTAAAAGTCTTGGTAGCCCTGCTTACCCCTCCCTTTGAAAGCCTTTTTTTTTTCTGTTTGATTTTAAGATGCGTGCAGATCCTGAGACTAGAGTTATTACCATGGCACTAGGTTTTGAATAAATGCTTATCTAAGCCTGGATTTGTTTTTAGTTGACATTTTTAAGGGAATGGGGAAATTGGATATGGTCACTGGCCACAAGCCCTAGTACATGTACTTGTCTCTGCTTTCAGTACAGTTACCACTTGAATTGTAATTAGGGTTAGGCTTGTAGGAGAAAAGTTCAATCATTTCTTTAAACTATCTGATCTGAATGGACTACAAACATACAAAGTTTTATTTTCCTTTTTTCCTCCAAGAAAACATGGCTCTACATTCTGGTGTGCCTGGAACAGCTTATGCTATAATAGTTTATACTTAATGTAGATTGGTAAAGAGCTATTAATAACGTTTAGCAATCTCTCACTCTTTCAAAGAAGTCACATTTTAAATGACAAATAATATAGTCAGCTTAAAGATATTTAGATGTTTAGATCTGAGTAGATTCTACAACCTTTGGGATAAATTTAAACAAGGGGAAAAAGCCCCCCACCCAAATGGAAAAAATAACAAGCTCATAAATACAGAGATCAGATTATTGATTACTAGATCACCAATGGGCAATATAGGTGAAGCTAGTCAAAAGGTACAAAATAAATAAGCCAGGCTAACTGCAGTTAATAATGCCATACGGCATAATTGACAGTGGCTCAGAGAGTAAGATGGATGATAACTTAATGAGCAACGACTGAACCGTTTTCATTCTTTGAGTCACATCATGTATGACCTTTCAGTTTACAACTTTCCACTGGCCTTTTCAACTGCAGAAGCTTATATATAACGAGCTTCTTAGCAGCTTCAAAGACAGGCACTCTCACAGGAATAAGAATGGGTAGTAGCAGGCGCTTTGTCATTCAAGGTGGTAGTCTTGCTACAGCGAACCACAAGTAACTGAGCAAAGCCTGCTTGTTCTTCATAATATATGCAAATCCTACAGTAGGTCTAATGTCTTATAAATTGGCTGTTCTGAAAATAATAATATTTATTTTTCATTGCTGGTATAAAAAGCTTCTACTCAAAAGTGCCAAGTGTGCTATGAACTCTCTGAAAGTAACCCACCTTATTTTGATTAATATATTGAAGGGTTTTAAAACAAATATTTTAACCAAGAGTACCTGAAGAAAATGTTGGGGTGTGTGCCGACTTGAGATATTTATCAAATTTTGAGCAATTCAATTGTTTATTTATTGATAAACTTACTGATTTTTCATCTAATCTTTACATTCTATTTCTGTATATATTATATATATTAAAGTGTTTGACCTAGTGAATAATTTTCACCTTCATATTTTAGCCCAGTAGAAAAGACTCAAGTATTCCCTAGTTGTTTTTGTTTTTCTTTTTTTGACAGAGGGGAAGGCAGGGAGAAAGAGAGGGAGAGAAACATCAATGTGTGGTTGCTTCTTGCACATCCCCCCGCTAGTAGGGACCAGGCCCACCACTCAGGCATGTGCCCTGACTAGGAATCAAACCTGTGACCCTTTGGTTCGCAGGACAGAGCTCAATCTACTGAGCCACACCGGCCAGGGCAAGGTGAAGTATTCTTATCTTCACCCTCTGAAAAACTAATCAACTTAAAAAAATATAACCATTCTACTTTATGTTGCAAAGTTATACATTGAAAAATAGTACAAAAACAGAATTATAGACTTTAGTTGGTAATTTTAAGCAAGCCTATTGCACTATAAAAAACTATTATATTATTTGTAAGCTAAACTTGAAACTTAGCATATTCTAGCTTCTTAGTAAGTGCCTACAAAAATGTGTAAAAAACTTTCTTGATAATTAATATTTTCTTACTTTGGATAAACAATTATTACAGAAACCACCTTCCTTTATACCATGTTTATTTTTCTCCTCAACAAGGAGGAATTCACCTTGTGTTGGAATGAAGAGCCTGTGGTTACCAAACATGAAAACACTAGCAACACTCCAAATCCTTTGCAGACAAGGAGAATGGCTACAAGCCTTCTCTGGGGTGCTCAGCAATGGCAGACGCTTTTTGAATGCTGTAGGGAGAAAACATACTTTAGGATGATTTTGCCTGTCTATTTTGGATATGTTTTCAGACACAAAATTCTGCAATTTTAACACTAGTAGGGCACATGTAATTTTGTTAAATAAACCATTGCAGAAAAATCAGAGTTGCTGAATTTTAATATATATATATATATATATATATTCATACACACGCTAGTTAAATAACTCAGAAGAAGTGATAAAAATATCATTTGGTATAGGATGAGAGCTCCTAAATTGTCCATATTGCCTGTCTAAACTGATTAAATTCCCTTAAACAAAAGAGATAGATAGATAGATAGATAGATAGATAGATAGATAGTCTGGCAGAAGTTATGCCTGCCTGTTGAGTGTGGTTGGTAGGGTGCATGAATGCCTCTCACGAGATGGAGAGAAACTTACACATTTCACCTAAAATGTCATATGATATGGTTGAGTGTGACATTGTTATGTTACAGAATTACATGCTTATGATTTTATAATGAGAAATTTTATTTTAAAAAATGGCATTATTTGTGCTGGACCACACAGAGGTTGTGTGTTGTATGTTTACTGCTCTGTGTCTCCCAACAGAGAATTTGCCAATCTCTCTTCACTCCATTGAGCCATTTTGTCTCCCATTAAGGTACTGAGAGATCAGGCAGTAAATTTCCAGTTAAAAAGGATCAGCATTTCAAATTCATTACTCTATTAGGAATATCCATTGACTTTAATGATGAGGGTCTAAATTTGAGACACATAAGAGCATTTGTACTTCCTGCTCTTTAAGTGAACTTCAAAAATTTTTTTAAATAAAAAACNAAAAATCAGAGTTGCTGAATTTTAATATATATATATATATATATATATATATATATATATTATATATATATATTCATACACTTGCTAGTTAAATAACTCAGAAGAAGTGATAAAAATATCATTTGGTATAGGATGAGAGCTCCTAAATTGTCCATATTGCCTGTCTAAACTGATTAAATTCCCTTAAACAAAAGAGATAGATAGATAGATAGATAGATAGATAGATAGATAGATAGATGATAGATAGATAGATAGTCTGGCACAAGTAATGCCTGTCTGTTGAGTGTGGTTGGTAGGGTGCATGAATGCCTCTCACGAGATGGACAGAAACTTAAACATTTCACCTAAAATGTCATATGATATGGTTGACTGTGACATTGTTATGTTACAGAATTACATGCTTATGATTTTATAATGAGAAATTTTATTTTTAAAAATGGCATTATTTGTGCCGGACCACACAGAGGTTGTGTGTTGTATGTTCACTGCTCTGTGTCTCCCAACAGAGAATTTGCCAATCTCTCTTCACTCCATTGCGCCATTTTGTCTCCCATTAAGGTACTGAGAGATCAGGCAGTAAATTTCCAGTTAAAAAGGATCAGTGTTTCAAATTTATTACTCTATTATGAATATCCATTGACTTTAATGATAAGGGTCTAAATTTGAGACACACAAGAACATTTGTACTTCCTGCTCTTTAAGTGAACTTCAAAAATTTTTTTAAATAAAAAAACCTATGAAAGTCATAAATTAACTCATACTTTATAAACTTATACTCCACAACCAGATGAAATAGAAAAGAATCCCTGAGCCTTTGTGTTGTAAGACATTCATTTAGCAACCGAGCCTCTTCGCTGTACCGACTAAAAAAGGCGCATGCCATTTCCCAGCACTGTCACTGGACACTTTCATCAACAGTGTATTCGCTGATGAAGACAAATGCGAGAAATGTAATATAGAAATTCTTCTATATCTCTTATTTTCTTTTCAGCAGAACCTGTCACATATGGTGGTATATTGACATAGAAGGAAATGTGTTGCGCACACACACACACACACACACACTGGCACCCAACTATCTGTCAGTATTATTCTTTTTATCTCAAACTATGCTTGTTGCAACAAAATCTGTGACAATAAGCATGGGCATATTAATAGCACCGACAATTATATAACAATATATTAAGTTTATAGCCTTGAAAATAGCTTTTTTATTAAACCTGATGAACATCAATATGAATATATATTTGGATGGATACATAAATCCAGTCAAGGGTGTTAGGATGGGAGGGGGACAGGAAAAGAGAAGCTGACTAAAATTACTTTGACCTGAAAAAAGTGCATGGCAATACATTAGGTGGATTTGGGGTTTATAGTGAGCAGCGTGAAGCCAGTAATGAATTACCCACAGATTTTGACAATCCATGAATAATATACGATGCTGCAGTAATGGAAACTCCTACAGGTAGACCAGATGTCACAGCACTGGAAAGACTAGTTTACAGCAACATCATTGTCTACGGCAGCTCAGTGTCACGGGGCATACGCATTCCAGATTGATTTCGAGGGGAAAGTTTTTAGGGCAATCTCTCTTACTAATTATTTCTTTAAATGCAGATAAGCCTAGAGAAGTTCTTGCGAATAAAGAGGAATTCAACTTGGTTTTAAGATGCAGGAAAGGTCATCCTGAAGACATTCAAAATTATTAAAAGAACACTGTATAGTATAAGGAAATTTCTTTTAGAGAATTATAGGCAAATAAAAGGTGTTTCATTGTTAGGTTGGGAGTTCCTCCAGAAAACAATTCCAAACAAGCAAAATGTACTTACACTGGACCTGTTATTAGTCTCTGAGGAATTTGTGCAGAAAGTGTTTTATCTTCAGGGCTCTTTCGGAAGTGGAGGCAATCCAGGTCCTTAAGGTTGTCCTCACAGCTTTAGTTTCCTGAGTTTCCTAGACACTGAATGCCATCCGCACTGGCTCTCTGAGACCCTTTCCACATCCAGAGTTGCGTGTCTGTGATGAACGATGGTTCCGATGCTTTTCTGTCTCCAAGTAAACGGAGAGTTGTTGCCTAATTAATGTGAGACTGATAGCACTAGAGATTCAAGTTGTTTCTGAAAGCAGGATAATACAGCACATAGTTCAGATTTCCGTGTCAAATATGGTATTGGCAGTTAGAGCTTTGTGAGATGGAAGACAAGGTGAAATGTGATAACTGACACCGAGGAATTCCTAGGGCACATAAAATAGTCTCTACGCATACACACACACCACAACATACACCCACATATCTGGTGTGTAGGCACATAAATGGAGCTCCTTAACATATCTTAGCATCTAGTTTGTCATTTAGATATAACCTATGAGTTGAAACTGAGGAAAAGGCCTCCAGATAGTGAAAATCACAGCAATAATAACAGTTATAAATAACAGCAATAGTAGTACCACTAAGATGTTAATAATTGGTATTATTTTTATAAGAACATGCCTTCATATAGCATTAACTGCATTCTGAGAACTGTTGTACATAATATATGTTTACCCATTTTGATCCTTATAACTTCTCTATGTTATAGGGATTATCATTATTATTGTTGTTAATGCTCACACAAGGATACATTTGCTGATTTCTAGGGAGAAAGGGGGAGGCGAGAGAAAGACACAGCAATGAGAGAGAAAAAAAGCATGGGCTTCCTGCATGCATCCAGACTGGGGACCAAACCCAAAACCCAGGCATGTGTCCTGTCTTGGGATTGAACTGGCAGCCCTTTGGTGCACTGGACAATGCTCCAACCAGCTGAGCCGCTTGGCCAATATGGTACCATGAGGATGTTCCCCACCAACCTGGCTTGGGGGACGGAGGAAGTTGTGGATGATGATTGAGAGGTACTTTGCCTATCTATGGCAACTCGACTGGCTTAACAGTCATGTTCAAAAGCGGTGCTCCTTGCTCAGAGGCAGGGGCGTAGGCATGACTTTGACTCCTGATGTAGCTGTGATGTAGCGGGGACGTGTACGGTGCCTGTGTGGAAGGGGTTCCCCTGTTGCAGCGCCGGCACTAGAGGCAGGAAGGCGGTTCGTCCTGNGAGAACATCTTGCCCTCTTGATAGCCTTCGGGAATGTACAAACTTTTGTAAAACAGCATTGTTCTCGGGCCACTGTAGTTCTGCATATAAGCCAGCAGTTTCTTGAATAAACTTGCCATTTGCCGCCAGGAGCACATGGACCTCTCCATTATTTTAATTAAGTTAAGTCCATCGCCTCACTTCGCGACCACCTTGCTGCCGCCGGCGGCGGCAGCTGTGATGTAGCGGGGACGTGTACGGTGCCTGTGTGGAAGGGGTTCCCCTGTTGCAGCGCCGGCACTAGAGGCAGGAAGGTGGTTCGTCCTGCGGCACTGGGCCACAACTGCTCAGGACAATGATGGCCGCTGGTAGAATGTAAACTGTACAAAGAACAGGCCGATGTAACCCATTAAGGGAAGAGTCAGAAATGGGGTTGAACAGGAAGCTCTGGGCCAGGATTTAAACCAGGCCTGGCAGCCATGAGGCTCTCTCTGTCTCTCTGCCATGAGATTTGAAAGGGTGCAGAAGGGCCCCATCAACCCTCCATGAGGTTTAGTGGGTAAGGAGGTGCCACACGATTTTAGATTAAGGGCTGGAGAACGTGGGGACAGGACCGATGGTCCCAGGAATTGTGGAACCCGCCCAGCTGAGCAGGGATTGCTGGCAAAAGCTGGAAATGCTAACTTGTGACCGGAAGTGCTGAGCTTATGACTTCTGTGTTTCGAGGAGACGGTACCTCTGGATGGCATATTCTGAAGCTGGACTGGTTTGGCAAAGAGAGGAAGGCCTGTGTGTTTGTGGGTATTTTAAAGGGAGTGGGACTTAATGGCCGAATTCCACCATTATTTGAAATCTGTATAACCTTTAAACAAAGAATTCCTTTCATTTTCACCAAACTCTGACTTGAGAGTCATGCTTCTTGGTGTCAGGCAATTGGATCCCTCACAGTTGTTTCAGAACTGCATAGGTTTAGGGTTCTGTAACAACATTATTATTATTTATATCTTTTTTAGAAAGACTAACACATAAACATAGGAAAATGATGCTTACCATTGTTCACAGTTTTACCTATGTTAAACCTTTTAAATATTCCATATTCTTTTCAATCTCCACACCAACCCCGATTGGCATGCAACACATTTTCTACTTCATGGAGGAGGAAACCGAGACTTGAATAATCTGAATGACTTGCCCAAGTGCTATGGCAATTTAATAAAAAGAAGGTATTTACATAAGATCTATTTGACTTCATAATAGAAGTCAATAGAAAATAGAACTCTTAACCATAATGCCTGGGACTTCCAAAGGTTATTTCTTTTCGATAGGCTGAGTAGATGAAATTAACTGGTTAGGAAGTATATTTCACAGTGTTAATCACAATTCAAACTTCTTCAGATGCTGATGAAACCACTGCACTTTCTAAAGGTAAGATTTGCATGCGATCTAAGGCTGATGGCCATTGTTACACAGAGATACTGGGTAGAACCATGCGCAAGTTCTGATACATCACCATTTCTGTCCTGTAAAAACAGCAACTTCATCATTCAATGTAATGCAGGGTCCCTCTAGAAAACTTTGAGCAATAATTTGCAAATTCAATTAAATATTCGTTGTTTGATTGACAAAGAAGAAGCCTCTTTGCAGCTAATTTGTAATGTATACTATGATTATATTAGAATTCAGATCTCCTTGGCATTATATTACATTTAATGATTCATTATTTTAAAAGCAGATTTTGCTTCTTTGTTTAGTATTCTTTACATGAATGGTTCTAAATTTTCAAGTGCCAGGGGCCCCAGAATTTAATAATTTTGCTTCCTTGTGTTACCAGACTCTGCATATTCAATATTCCTATTGTTACTCAGACAACAAAGCAGTCCCACATATAAAACAAAAAGAAAAGAAAACAGAAACAAAACAAAAAAATATGAGACACATACCCAGTATAGTCCCAATCAGTTGCTGACACTACAATCTCTGATGAAGTAAACTGTTACAATATTCCCACCCCCCCCCCCCCCATGCTGTTTGTTAAGCATTTGTCTTTCACCACAAACCCTCCCTTCTATCCTCAGCTCCATGGTGCCAGCGCTGAGATCCTGCAAACTATATATTTTTTCCTGTAGCCTTACTTCTCCTTAGCTGTTGTGAAAGGGGTTCTGGATGACAATGGAGAGCAGTAGGATGGAGAGGAGAGGTGGATCTTTCTAGTTTGTTTGCTGTATGGAAGACCTGTCAGAGCTTCACCGATTAGTACCAATAAAAATTGGCTCCGGTTGCTAGTTTCTTCTGCCCATCCCAGGACCATCCTCAGAAGAAGCTGCATCCCTTGTGCGTTCCCCCTTTGTCAGATTCCGCTTTCTTCCCCTGTGTGTGTAGTTTCATGGGGTTGCTCCTCTCATCTTCTAAGCACTAAAAACTCAAATTCTTCCCTCTTTTTAACTTCAGTGCTAGAGGTTCTGCTACCATCTCTATCTCCAGGATCCCTTTTTGATTTTCAGTGATTGTTAAACCAATGGTAGTCTGTCTGTTGTACTCTCTGTGCTCCTGCCTGACTCCCCGCGATGTTCTGATTGATGTTGTTCACAAGCTGCTTCTTTAGTTTGGGGTTGTTCGTGAGCATAGTATCTAGGAGTTGAACACAGATTTGCTAGACAGATACCTGGTTAGAAAATTATTGGTAAATATTTGACAATTCTAATATGTAGTATCCAATTTGAGTCAAAAATTAGAAAAAAGGAAACTAAACATACTTTAATTAAACACACCAGTTAAAGGCATACTCCACATTCACTTGTGAAAAGTAAACTTCCCTCACTTAGGAAGACTCTTGAGGCTGATTAACAGATACTATATGGATAGAGGAAAGCTATTGGTTTGTGTGAAAACATAAGTTCTATACACCCACATTTGCGTTTGTCTTTAGTTACTTTTTTTATTTTAAAGGAGTTACTATCACAAACTACTCCGGCTGATGAACCTCGTTCCCATTTCAATTGTTCACTGAAGTCCAGATGTTTTATATAATTTAAAACTGCCAGAAGCCAAAGCTTTGTTTGAGTCAGAGACTGGCTGCCCCTTTTCCCACTTACCTTTCACGTCCCAGGCATTGCAGAGGGCCCTTTCCCTCCAGAAGCACTGATCTGTCTTTTTGAGAGGCCGTGGAAACCTGACTGGTCTCACGGCTGCTTTCTCAGGGGTTTCTTCATGCGTGAGCTGAGGTCAGTAGCAGTTTGTTCACCAGAGGTGCGGGGCTCTAATCTACACTATCAGGATGCTCACCTTCCACACACTCTCATCAGTGTGAGTCTTGTCACTTTCACTCCTGGGCATTTCTTCCGCTTCCCTCATCTCTAGTGATGTGGAAAGAGACATCAATAATTATTGGGGGGGATTATTTATTTCAACAGCTTAAAATTTTCCTAGATTCATGAGTGACTATATTATTGCCATTCCCTTGCTTGCATCTGTAAACAAATCCCTACAGATAAGAAGTTAAACCGTGATAAAGAAATTCTTTTACGGTATGTGCCACTCTCAGCTAGCTCAGCTCACACCTGATACTGACACACAGACACTATGAACGATTCCTAGAACAGTTCTTATTTTCCTTTACCTCCAGTTCTTTGCAAATGTTGCTGCTTCTTTCTAGAATATCACCACAGCTTGTCCCCTCTGCGTCCCATCAATAACCACTCTCCAGCCACCCTCCCATACGAAGAGAATCAGTCCATGTATGATTGTTGGGGTCCCTCCTTGGGCTTGTTCCCACCATGCCTTGAGTTTTCCTCTGTCCTAGATCTTAGTTCAGTCTGTTGCACATAATTTTTGTGGCATTCTTCTATTTAAAAATCAAGGCTTACAAAGGAGTGGATGTTTTGTAAATATATATATTTCATAAACACAATTTTAAAAGAAAGTACTATCCAAACAGAGAAAAATATTAGCAAAACTTTGCATCTAGGTATGTGTTTTCACTTATCACATTCCTCTAGCTCAATTCTCGCAGCTGTTCATGACCTTAAATTTTCTTTTGTGTTTTTTGCTTTATTTAAAATATTTAGAATACTTAATCACATACTTAAGTATTCTAAACATGATTTTAGTGTTGCTTAAAAACAGTATGGCAATGGAAAGATGCAATAAAGATTAACTAAAAATAAATACTTTTGAGTTTATCAAAAACTGATATACTAACACACATCTACATACACACATAACATGTGCATTCATACTATAGAATATATAGTGTGCTCTGCAACTTGCTTTCTTATTCAACATTGCAAGGATTGACATTTTTTTACATGTAGCCCTAGTATATTTTCTGCTACTAAATAACATTTTGTTGTGGAAATATACTAACATCGGTAGCCATTCTTCTTCAAATGGACATTTCAATTATTTCCATTTATATATGTGTCATTATAAACTGTGCTGTGCTAAAGATTCTGGCAAGTATGTTGACCATTTTCTTTAGGGTATATAACTGGAAGTGGAACTCTGGTGTCAGAGGGCATGCAGATATTTACTTTTCCAAGACAATATAAAATTGTTCTATAAAAAATAGTTTCAGAAGAGTGCATGAGCATTTCCCTGATAGATGTCCTCCTCACCATGTGCTGTCACACTTTGTGTTTGGCGATTTGGTGGCTATGGAATGGTAAGTTTCTATTCAGTTACGGGTAGGCAACTATTCACATAATTATTCTCATTTGGATGTTGTCTTTCCTTTCAAACCTTTTTGCTCATTTAGAAAAAATGGATTTTTTTTGTATTTTAGCATTGTTAAAGATTTAAATTTCATTGTAAGTTTCCTTAATATATGACATATCTATGGGTATACATATATATGTATACCCATATATATGTCTATTAATTTCCTTTTGAGTAATTTCTTATAGTATGTTGCTTATACTTTTCTTATTTTACAATGCTTTTTTTAGAGAGACCAAGTTGTTAGTTTTAAGATTATCAAATATATCTACTTTGTACTATATTATCATTAATACTTTAGTAATGTTACTATAGAACTTGTCCCAGTGCAAGAGAGAAAAATACACATTATTATTTCCCCTAAAGATTTAAAGATTTCTAATACATTTTTTATGCTTTTTGATTGTCCGGAATTTATTTCTGTGTGTCGTGTTGTCACCAGCCAAGCACTGTCTGGAGAGGGTCTGCTCATCAGGCTAGTCTGTAGTGCGCGGGTTCCTGACTTTGCATGGGAAAGACTTGCCAACACAAGTCCAGGCGATTTTGAGAATATGTTCATTAAGGCTGGGGACAGTGAAACAAAGGAAGGACTTAGGGTAGAAGTAGTAACAGGAGAGAGCCTGGATGGGGCTGTTTTGGCTCCCTAGAAGAGTTATAGGAAAGGAGCGAGCCAACGGAGAGCTGCTGTTAGCTCAGCTGGAAGTCAGATAAAAAGGGGGGTCCTGGAGATCAAGGGGTAAGCCAGGGTCGAGCTACCACTGCCCACTGCTCCCCTGGCCACGTGTCCTTGAGACCCTTAGAGATAAGGGAGAAATAGAAGTTCATGCCTGAGAAGGGGCATGATCTTTGTTCTGAGGGCTTTTTATCTTTTTTTTTTCCTGCAGGTGAGAATCCTATGGGAGGGTTTTAGCAGAATATTCATCACCTTTTCAGGTGCATTTTTAATATGTTGATGTGTCAAAATGAGCACATAGTGGGCTTGGGAGATATTATTTGGTCCGCTATTCTGTTTTACTTTTATCTTGAGTCTGTCTGGCTTTTAGTGGGGTTTTTGTTATTTGTTACTCTGATTTATCTGTCCTTGGGTTTAGCTGGCATTAATGACATTAAGTGGGTCTCTATTCACTATTTCCCAGACCAGGGAAATTTAAGCTATGTAGAGGGAAGAAATGCGAACTATTCTCTCTAAAGTGTCCTTGGTTAGGGGAGATAAGTTCTTGTAATTCACCAGCTGGCTGTAAGTTACTCAAGCTGTTTGGCTTTGTTTTATTTTCCTGTCTTAATATCCCCGTTCCACTTGCCCAGGAATTTTCCTCTATTTTTACTATCCTGCCTTAGTGTGAGAAAAAGATTCAATTTTCTTTTTTTTTCTATGTGTCCTTATGCTATTTTTTCAATGATCCCGTCTTCCCTCTGTGATTTGTAATGCCTTATTAGGACTTTGAAAATGTGTCTGTCTGTATCAGAGGTCTTAATTCTAATTCTATTCTATTTCAATTTGCTTACGTTGTACCAATACCATGTTCCCTTTTTTTTTTTTTTTGGTATTTTGTAGTGCCACTATGAATTGGTCTGGACCAGAATTTCTTTTGTTTATTTGGCTTGATATTTTGAGTCTGTGGATTCATGTCTTTTATCAATTTAAAAAAAAGTCTTAATTGTGATCTCTTCTAAAAAAGTTTTATGTTCATTTTAGCTATTTTATACTATTCTTTCAGGGTTTTTTTTTTTTGACCCTGGATAAATTACAGGGAGGTCTTAAATTACTCTTAGATGTAAAACTGTTTTCCTCCACTTTTCAAAAAAATGTAGCCACCTACCAATTAATAATCATATAATATCCAGTCAAATATAATCACTCAGCTCAGAATTCTTATCGAAGTTAAACATTTCCCTTCCCAGGAGACCAACAAAATGATCTTTCTTCTCCTAGACTGAGGAACATACCTGAGTGAGCAGAGGCAGCCTCTTAATTTTATCAATAAAATAAATAAAATAAAAGCCTTTGTGGAATCTTTTGACAGTAGTAGGTATTAATAATTCCAGAAGTTCAGGGAAGTAGGGAAAATGTAATATTTTTATTATAGTTAAATGTGATTCCTTAATCTGGCAGGATGGTAATTCTTTTTATTCTTTTCATTCTTTGGACTTTGGAAATGTCCGAGGCAACTGATCCAGAAAAAAACTGTGAGATGATCCTCTGATCATGGTCTATGTAGCAACGGTCGAGAGTCCCACTGTCTCATCTTTCAAGAGTCCTAGAAATCTGAGTGAGCTTTAGATATTTATTGATCCTGTCACTATGTGCTAGATACTTTAACAAAGACGGTGATTCTCAGGGATAGTTCATTTATATCCATTAGTTCAGTTCACTCCTTGCTTTAAAGTTAAGTTAGACTATGGGACAGAATTCAGCCAAAGGGCTGTAAGCAAAATAGACATGTATTACTTTGGGCGAAAGCATAGGAGAGGTGTTAACCCGTAATGTGCTCCTTCTCCTTGCCCCAGTAAACATGAAGTGACATAGGAAGGAAGAGGAACCTCAAGTGGTTTGAGTTTCTGAGTATCTGTGGGAAGTAAGAATGCACAATATGTACAGTGAATTAATCATAAATGTTTGCTGTGATAGGAAACTGAGATTGATGAATTGCTTGTTACTTCAGCTTACCCCAGCCTGATATGTCTCCTGTATTATCTGTTTTTCTGGCTATGAGCCTATTTTTCTGTGGTCCATTGATCTTATTTTATCATTTAGATATTGCTCTTAAGTTTTTAAGAGCAATAATTTCTAATCGGTAATTTCTCATGGAACTCTACTATTTGTGGAGTCCACAGTCCTTGAAACATCACCCAGGCTTGGATATGCTTAATTCTTCCTCTCTCTCTAAGTAAATCGTATCACTGCCTTCCCCTAAAGCTAGTGTGAGTAGTACTGATGCTGTGGTTTGGGTGAGAAAGTATTTGATGGAGGCTTCTGTTGATCAAGGCTTATGTTTTGTTTTGTTCTGTTTTTTTTTTTTTTAATCAATACTGGGATCATGGTACTCATACCTTATGACCTTCATTGGCCTTTGCCTTTTGAAAAACTGTGGAAGATAAATTATCTTCTCACAACTTCTCCTAAGCTTCAGGAACACATAGGCCCTGAATCTATTGAATTGTGGAGAAGGAAGCCAAAATGATTTGGCTTTTGAGTAGAAAGCCAAATGGCTTTTTTGAGTAGAAAGAGTGAAAACTTTTTAGTCCCAAACCTATGGAGAGCATTAAGGAGTCATTGTTCTGATTCTTTTATAACAATGAAAGTAAAACATACATTTGTATAATAGCAAATGGTATTGCCATATTTCTAGAATTGGTAATGAACTGACCTTGAATCTTGACATCTCATAGGTTACATTTGGCCTTAAGCATTAAGCTTGATTGCATGAAATGATAGTGTACAGCCTTAGAAAGGATTATCTTACTCTATTAAACATCCTGTCTAGCTCAACATCAAATTTTTGAAAACTGGACATTCTTGAGCAGGGTGTAAAATATATCTGTGACCTACTATCAGAGTATATCTCCTCACAGCAGAGTTTTCACTGCTGTCAAATTTTTTCTACCTTTCTTCCTGTTGTACCTCTTTCCTTCGAAGGACTCTTCTCAGTTTTGCTTAAATTTGCCCACTTGCCTCCCGTGTCCAAAGCTGGTTACTAAAATATATACCTCCTTCCCACCCAGGTAATTTAGCTATCCTTTAAGGGTATTCTTATTATTGTTATTATTATTACTCTTTTAAAGGCCAGGAGCCTGCACCACAATTTTCTTTTTGTTTTTATAATTGGAGAAATGTAAGATTTTTATTTTGTGATGACTCTTAACCTTCCTGAATGAGAGAGGGTAATTATCTTTGCTATCAGCTGTGTGGTTTACATAATATAGACAAGTAGGTTGTTGTCATTCTTGGAGTATCTCCAAGGACTCCCCACTCCAACAAATTCTTCCCACTTCAGGCTAGACTCTTTTTGACTCTGATACGGTTCCTTGANGGGTATTCTTATTATTGTTATTATTATTACTCTTTTAAAGGCCAGGAGCCTGCACCACAATTTTCTTTTTGTTTTTATAATTGGAGAAATGTAAGATTTTTATTTTGTGATGACTCTTAACCTTCCTGAATGAGAGAGGGTAATTATCTTTGCTATCAGCTGTGTGGTTTACATAATATAGACAAGTAGGTTGTTGTCATTCGTGGAGTATCTCCAAGGACTCCCCACTCCAACAAATTCTTCCCACTTCAGGCTAGACTCTTTTTGACTCTGATATGGTTCCTTGAATGCATTAGCTATCATTAGAATCAGGCCTGGGCAATGAGGAAAACTGTATATTAAAGAGCCTTTTCATTCAGATCCCCATTTTTAAGCCTCCCTTTTCCTTATATTTAAAAGATTTATTTTCTATTCACGGGTCCAGATTTTTAGTAAACAAGTCAATTGTGAAAAAATTGCACAAAGGAGTCATGATTAATGTGTTACAGTTTTCTGTACTTTTGCATAATTTCTTAGAATTTACAAAATAATTACGATGAGGACATAGTAATGATTAAGAATAAAATATTACTGTTAACCATGTAGGGAATTTCTTTAGCTGGGACATATTGTGGATCACATATGGGATTACTTTTACTGCTCATTTAAATTGATTTCTAGAAGTAAGAAGGGTAACCATTTAGATTTTATCAAAAAAGATAGGAATTAGAACATCCTATGGTAATTAGATACTAGGTATTAGAAACAGGATATAAGTTAAACATGTATATAATATTTATTCACCTCCATATGGTCATGTTCTGTTTTTAAACAACTGGCTTTGATCAGGGAATGTACGCCATTTGTACAAAACAAACTTCTGTTCAAGAGTGCTGGGTTGAATTTTGCTGACTTCAGTACTGCCTTTTCAACTGAGATATGATAAATCACTTAAATGTATTTAAATGAGTATCATTGCCTGGTATTAATGTTTGGGTGGAAAATAATCCTCAAGTGATTATTTTTGTTCACTTTCTCTTTTATTTTTAGAGTCAGTTGTCTTCATTTCTCTAATGTTACTCAAATTCGGCACTTTCCATCTACCCTTTTTCCTACATTTGAGGTTTTTTTCATACATATCTGCTATTTAGATTGTACAGTCTGCCTTTGTGACATATTTGTCTGACTGAGAAGTGATATTTCAGCACCGTGAGCCCAAATCCCGTGAGACAGTGTCTGTGTCTGTGATGTTCACTGCTGTGTTCTTAGAGCCTAGAATACTTCCTGAAACAAAATGTAATTTTAATTTGCATTTTTGACAGACAAGATCTAGTTTTTCAAATTTCAAGTCGCCATAATATGATTTCCTTCACGTCTCTCCAAACACGCAGCTCTGGCCTTAAAGGAGAAGCACACAGGTCTTGAGTCACTTTGGTTCCATGTACTTCCTCCATCCTTTGCAGATGTTACTTCTGAGCCACTCAGCATCTGTGGCAGTATCCAAAAGGTGGGTATAATCGGACTGTGGTTCTCTTTTTGCTGTTAACCAGATCTTTTCCACTCTCCAACTTCTAGGATCGAGGTAGAATTATACGTCTATCTTGCCCCCTTGTTATTCCATGAGGCCTTGACACTAGTTCTGGGCAATGGATTTTGAAAGAAACGATGAGTGTAATGTCAGAACAAAACATGTAACTCTCCGTGTGAGCTGCTCTTTGTCCTCCTTACACTGGCCACTGGTTAAAATCATGATGATGGCTGCTTTACCTCTCTGGGGCCCTAAGTGCCCATGACAAGGAGAGAACCTAACAGACTCTCAGTAGTCGTGAGTGGGAATTTGTTCTTCACTGTGTGAAGTCACTGGAGTTTCAGAGCTTATGGCTGCGGCATAGTTCAAAGTATCCTAACTGATATAGATAATTTACCAAGGTGTTCTAGTTTTTAACAGAGTTGGTTCGAAACTTCGACGCGCCCGTTTTTATTATCTGGGTGTTTGTCCTCGCCACGTTAAATGCTTTTGCAAATGCCACAATTTTCCTTACCAATACTAGTTACATTTTACATACTTTTGAGGAGGCAAATAAATATTTGTTAAAACTAAAACTCCTTTAAAATTGCTTCAGGTGTTCTGCACCCTGAAATAGGTTTGTCCCACAGTGGGCGGCAGCCTCTACCCATGGAAGGAGAGCAGCGTTCTCTGCTTTGACGATAATGCGCAAACTCTTTCGGCTCACTGTGAATTTGGCAGCCAGCGCTCACATGGGTCTGCGTGGACAGCCTACATTTCATCACAAACAGCCAGAGAGACTCTAGGGTACTGGCCACTTTTTATGTCATTTTATTTTATTATTTTATTCTATTTTATTGTTTTCACTCCTAACCTGGGGGTAAATTTATTGATTTTGAGAGAGATGAAAGAGAAATATTGGTTGCTTATCCACTTATTTTAGAACATGAGCAAAAGCGTTCTTTTGAGACATGATAATGAAATCATTTTGGGTACGATAAAATTAGTTCAGAGGTTTGATTAACACATTTTTTTTTATCCAGGCAACCTTTAAATTTTTAAATTGATTAGATCTATATCCTTAAATTTCTCAGCACAGAGCACATGCAGCCTCAAAGCCACTGAATGCAAGCTTCGGAGACCATCCCTTTTAGAATTTTATGACCATTTTTCAGAGTCATGTTTGATCTTTTTAAACCACAGGGGAATTCTGACAGATCCACTTTACACAGGCTTTTGAGGATCTTTGTATTTTTCCAGTCAGCGAATTATACAACAGAAGTTCGCCATTGCCTTACTTTTTACTATAAAAACATATGTCCCAAATCTGTAAAATGAATTGTAATGAGAAGAAGATGGGAAGTTGGGGAGAAAGATTTTGAACCACACCAGCCCACTTCAATGATCAATATTTCTTTAACATGTTTCATGTGTTTGTATTGATATTTCCGATCTCTTTACACTATGATTACAAATTTTTGGAAGAAACAGAAAATCCATCTTCTGATGGACTGTGTCTCCTTATTCTACATAGTAGTAAGGTTGTCATATAAAATAAAGGAGTCTCAGGTAAATTTAAACTTCAGACAGATACTGAACATAAGTTTTAGTATGTCTCATGAAGTATTTGGCATATTTGTACCAGAAGGCACTTGCTTAATTAAAATTTAACTGGATTTTCACTTGCTAAATCCAGCAAGCCTATGTAGTAGGCACTCAAAATAATCTAACTCTTCTTACCAGTAATAGAAGCTCTAGAGCTGGAATTAGACCCATGGTTTTCCAGTTCCCTGACCAGAAATCTATTCTCTGCATCACCTGTCTGCCATGAGAGATATATAGGTTCAGTGTAACACTTCTGGAGAAAAACTGCCTTTTCAGCTATTGGATTTACTGAGTAGTAGTGGGATTTTGGATAATTTATTTATCTTTTCTGTTCTTCAATTCTCTCATCAATGCAATATGGATGAGAACAGCATTATGAAGATATGCAAAACAAAGCATGTAAGTTGGCTATTATATCAGAGAAATAGAAATTATAATAAGCAAGTACTATTTTCTCTTTTGTGTCCAAAGTCCCTTCTGAAGGTCTGATGAAATCTGAACAGTCCTTAAAAAGAAATCTTATATTCACAAATTACTTTCTTAATAATTCAGAAGGTCACAGACTCTATGAAGCTCAAGTTCCATGAAGATAAAATAAATTTAGTATCAGTTTTATGTACATTTTAGACCTCTTTATATTCAAAAGATACTTTGTCAAATGAGGTAGCCCCATAAACCCAATAGATCTGCACTTTTCACCAAAGTAGAGCTATCATTTATTAACCTTGAGATCCCCTACAACTTTTTCTTATAAAGAGCTGGAATGCTAAACTTGATCTGAGTTGATGGTATACTGCTGACTGACGTGTCCTGCAGAGGCCTTCAAATTCACTTACCAGCATTTTGCCAGTTGGGCACACATTTAATTTTCTTGGCATTGTATTCAATGATCTGTAGCCTTGAACTTAAATAGTGGATTTTTTTCTGGGGAACCCCATCATGTGTTCTACACAACAGAACATAAACTACAAAATGGAAACTCTTCAGAAAGTGCTCTCAGGATTTAATGACATAACATTACCAGTATGTCCATATTATGAGTTATCCAAATACATTTCATCTTATTAAAAAGGGGTAATGGTAATTCATTTTCCAAATTAAAAATAATGCATATTATTTTATTCATCTTTCCCTCCTATCACTACCATTAGAGATAAAAGAGAATGGGGGATATCATGGCAAATGTAAACTGTATATTTATCTGCAACCCATGTTGCCTACTTGAATGTCACACTAAATTGCACAAGTTAAAATGTCTTTGTCCTTAAGATGATCAGAGTCATTAATTAAAGGCCAGATCTAGGCTAAAAGGATCGTCAAGTCTGGTGGTATTCTGCACGATGGCGTGTATTCCAGATGGACATCTTATTTAAGAGGAACTTTCTCTGCTTTAAAACAACAAAAGACTGCAACTGGTTTATCCAGGCACAGGTTTTATTGAATCATATGAGAAGACTTTCTTCCTCATACACAATTATGAGATAACATTGTTGAGTATATTGAGGTGGAAGAATTTGTCCAAGGTGGCTAACTGGTAAGTTGCAGAGCAGAATTGGAATGTAGATAGAGGGACTCTGTAGCATTGGACTTGTCGTTAACACCCCCGCTGTTCAAAGTGAAATTTACTGAACATATAGAAATTAAACTGGGAATTTTGCCATCTGTTCTTTTTTCTTCAGCTTTATTGAAACATAATTGATGAATAAAATTAAAATATATTTAAAGTGCGTAATGTGATGATTTGATAAATGTCTATACAGTGAAAGGATTCTCACCATCAAGTTATTCATATCCATCACCTCTCATATTTCCTTTTTGTTTGAGAATACGTAAGTTCTACCCCCTTATCAAATTTCAAGTGTAAAATACAGTGTTACACTGTAGATCCTCAGACCTAATTTACCATATTTTACAAATGAAATTGCCAGCCTCTCCCTGTTTTTCCCAGCCCCCAGCCTATGGCAAACAACATTCTATTCCCTGTTTTTGAGGTCCAGTTTTTCTTTCAATTCCATACAAAAATGACATCATGCAGTATTCATTTTTCTCAGCATGACTTATTTCACTTACAATAAAGCCCTCCAGGATCCTTCTTGTCACCAATGGCAGCGTTTCCTTCTTTTTAAGACTGAATAATATTCGTAAATATTTAGACTTTATATATACACACACATACTATTAGGTTGGCCAAATATGCCATGCAGTTTTTTCAGTAAAATAAAAGGGGCATTTTTCATTTTCACAAATAATTTTATTGATTTGGATATTTTGAGTATGTCGGTTATCTCCTGCTTGGTATAACATTGATTGTTTTCAGTTAATGTCTCAAGATTTGATTACTATTAAGTTCAACTGGTCTATCCGACCATCATCCAGCAATAAATCTCCAGCATGAAACTTCACAAACCACTCTTGACACATTTGATCAGTCACAGCACCTTCCCCATAAACTGCACAAATTTGGGGTGGTTTTTTTGCATTTCAGTTGCATTTTTATCTCTCTTGAAGTAACAAAGAATAATATGGCAAAAATGTTACTTGTTTTTTCCATCTTCAGTATTAAAATGGCTACACAAAAATTCATCATTTTTATGTTTTTTAAAAAATACACACTGACATAACATGTCACAATACAATCTAACAAATTTTTTTCAAATGAGGTTAAAGACAACTAAGCGCTACCAGAGCCATTTTATGGGAAAAAATCAAGCTTTTGTCCACCCCAAAATATTTCATATGTTACACATATACTTATGATACATTCACTACATTTTCTTAATTTATTCATCCATCAATAGATACTTAAATTGTCTCCATACCTTGGTTATTGCAAATACTGCTGCACTGACTTGGAGTACAGATATATTCTGTGGATAGTGATTTTTTCCTTTGGCTGTATACCAAGAAGTGGGATTGCAATATCACATGGTAGTTCTATGTTTCATTTCTTACAACCTTCATACTGTTCTCCTTTATGGCTGCCTCTGTTTATATTCCCACCAACAGGGTACAAGTGTTCCCTTTCTCCACCACCTGGCCTGCATTTGTTGTCTCTCGTCTTTCAGAAAACAGACATTCTAAGAGGTGCGAGATGGTCTCTCCCTGTGGTTTTGATTTGCATTTCCCTGATGATTAGTGATGCTGAGCACATTTACATGTACCTGTTGGCCCCTTGTATGTTCTTTGGAAAAAATGTTTATTGATATTGCTAACATTTTTGCACCTGTGTTCACCAGGATCATTCACCTGTCATTACTTTTATTGCAGTGTCCTTGTCTGACTGTGGTATCCTTCCATGGAGATACTGGCGACTTGGCTTTGTTGGAGAAAATCAGGGGAAAGGTGGAGTAAGTGCTCATGGTATGGTTCCCCAGGCCCCAGAGAGTACAGCAGTCAGCACCAGGATGCATGATAATTACAAACTGGACCCTCTGCAGCAGCTTGTAATGTTTGAAGTCCAAATTTTTCCAGGGAGTGACTGGCAGGTGGAGACTTTTGCCTGATCCCTCTGTACTGACCCCTGGGGAGAAAGCTACAGCAAGTCCTTGTGCATCTGGTAAGAATGGCCACTTTGTTTTCTGCAGTCCTGTGGAACTCATGGATGCATGTCTCACTGGTTTTCATCCCTTGGTTGGGAGTCTTAAAAGTTAATGTGCTGGATATCCTGTACGAGCCCTTTCCTCTTCAGTGAGAAGCTGGGACTTAGAAGTTCTCTCTCAATTGTATAACCCTGTGCTGGGGTCAGGATTATGGTGAGAGTGTGTATGGGTCTTTCCTACATATTTAGATGTGCTCATTTTCTTTATTGCCAGATATGTGAGAGTCACTTAGTTCCTGTATTTCTTTCAGAGATAATTACTGCATGTGTAGTTGCACATCTGTTGTGTCCATGGAAGGGGAAATTCAGAAGCTTCCGGTATCACCATCTTGGTAAAAACAAATAACAACAAAAAAATTTGCCATTTTCTTCTGAAGATGACTGTAATCCCCCTTTGCAATACAAGGTAGTGGGTCCCTTACTATGTCCATTTTAAGAACAACAGTCCGAGATTCAGAAAAATTGAAGTAACTTGCTTAAGCAAAAGTTGACAGGGATGAACCTAAGATTTGAAATGCCACATTCCACCAATTCCAAAATGCACTTTTTTTTTGCATTTTTACATCTGTGACATCAGAATCCATGTTATGATAACTTTTACTCAAGACAAGCAGGAGGACATACTTCTCCTCATTGCCTACTGGTGATTAATCTTGTTCATAGCTATTCTCTAGGTCATCCTTTAAACAGAGTTATGTACATTGTGAAAACTACAGATGTTGAGTGAATTGCCATCTAACATGTCTTCAAAGACACTGCAATATGCTATAGTTCAACACTCATACTATTGACATGATATTTTTTCCTTCCAGTGTGGTCCATATTATAATCAAGGCATCTGGATTTAACAAAATCAGATAGGTGGGTTTGTATTCCAACCCCTCGAATAAGCATAATGATGTTTTTCTAGGATTTATTTCTAACAACCTGATACTATATACTATTGTATAGATGTCATAGTAGTATGCATGTAATTATATTATTTAATATAGCACAATAAAATTATGAAAAAATTATGTACTGAGAAGAGTGTGTTCTTTCTTCTCCTCATAGACCAGGGAACAGAGACACGTATCTAGAATTTTTTTTTAACAACTCGGCTTTAAACATTAAACTAGATAGTAAAATACATATTTGGCACTATTTTATGATAATTCCCAGCAACAAAAATATGCAAATCAACACACACAAAAAGACCTGGGATGTAGTTGATAGTTGAAAATCAGATTGTTTTCCTCTGGCCTCCCTGCCTAGCAAATGTCATTGTAACCTCTCATCATTCCACATGGCTCTAATGATATCTGCCCTCTATTGATAATTAATCTAGATAATGACATCCCTGAATATGCTGCCACATCTCTGGACACTGAAGTGTGTCCAACAAGCCATTAAAATCCAATTAAATCTTTATTTACCAGTCTCAAATTAAAAATAAACACTGGTTGTACATAAGACAGAATAATGATCACATTGACCTTGGATGGTCACTGCTCAGAACCTAAGGATGGAAGTAATGGTTAGCCAGAGAAATATCTAGTGGAGAAAATCTAACTAGCAGCCTTAGCAAAAAAAAAAAAAAAGAGAGAGAGAGAGAGAGAAAGAAAGAAAGAAAGAAAGAAAGAAAGAAAGAAAGAAAGCAAAAAGAAAGAAAGAAAAAATCTGGAGTATATGTAATTCATTATTTATCTTCAACAAATAAATTTAGAATGTCTCTTAAATGAGATATAATGTCAGAAGAAAAGTTTTTTTAGGTTTTCTATTGATTTTGGGACACACCATAAATATAAATGACTTAATACAAACTTTATTATACACAAAAGAGACCTTTATATGCTTTCAGCCCCCTATCTTATCTTTGGATATAAAATCCTGGTGCAAAGTTTCAGCTTAAGTGTAGATTGAACCTCGTGTACACAGATGCCATCTGGTGAACTAATGAAATAACAGCCAAGAGATTCTCATTTTTTTTAAACTGAAGGTATTTTACAACATGATTTCAGTTTTACCTTCCAATTTTTACCAATTTTACCTTCCTTTCTAGTGTGTTTGAAAAAATTCACTATTGTGAGCTATTGAGTGTCTCTTTGCAGGGATTCTGACTTACTTTAATGAGCATGTAGGCCTAAGGTAAGAAATAGCTCGCCATCCTGGATGTAATGCAGATACCAAGTCTCAGTGTTTCTGAGCATAGTTCAATGGCTATGACTCTAATATTAACAAGTCCTTATTTTTATCCATAAACTGTGACATCTGGGTTATGCAATAATTGCAAGCCTTCTCTCTTCACGTCCTGCTAAATATAGTATCCTGTCACCCCTTAAATTCATGCTTGATGTTCAGTAAAGATCCCCATATAAACGCTGTCAAGAAAAGGATTGGTACAGATACAGTTGTATTGCATCAAACTTTTGTTGTTTGTGTTATGTAAGCATGAGGTTTGGGCTTGTAGTCTTTCCTTTTGGTAGATACTAAATGTTAAAGTATCATTTGATCTGTAATATCCTTGGTAAACTGCCCAGTGTACAAGGCTGTGGTCTACCAGTTAGTTCCTAAACATTCTATAAATTCTCAAAGAGGCAAAATCTCCCTAAGTATACAGTTTCCCCCTCAGTTGCTTCTTAAACTATAAAAACCAAAAGCAACAAAAACACAAAAAAAACATGCAAAATATAAGATCTATACACTGTCTTTTAAAAGTGAACTCAGAGAATGTGTGTGTGTGTGTTTTTTTTTTTACACCAACAACCAATTCTTCAATTTTGCAACACCAGCAAGGTCTCCAAGAATTTAATTCAGTTCTGATCCTCTCTGGAATTACCCCAGGCCCCACAGACTAAACACTCAATCCCACAAGGCTGGCCCCACTTGAGATACCAGTTGCAAATCCCAGAGCCCTCCCATACTTTTGATTCACCAACTAGAAGTTTGATGGTTTCCACAACTCACCTCCCCCTAAGTTCTGATAATCTGCTAGAATGACTCAGAGAAGTTCACTTTTCTCAAGAAGTCATTTTACTGAAGCTGACCAGTTTATTTGGAAGGGTGTAACTCAAGAACAGTCAAATGAAGGAGATAGTGGCACAAGCTGTGAAGGGTGTTGGCACAGAGCTTCCATGTTCAGTTCTTGGCATGCCACCTTCCCGGCCCCACTTGGAAACTACATAAATTCATCATTTTGAAAGGTTTTATGGAGGTTTCATTACATAGTTATCATTGATTGTATGACTGGCCATTAGTAATTGACCTCAATCTCAAGGCCCTATTCCCTCTCCAGAGATCAGAGGTAGATAGGACTGAAAGTCCTAGCTCTCTAATCCAGGTTTGGTTTCCCTGGTGACCAACCCCCATCTCAAGTTACCCAGTCCCCCATCCTGTACCCTCACAAGTTATCTTACTAGTATGGAAATGACAGTAAATTCCGTGGGTTTTAGGAATTCTGTGCCAGGACAGGAGACAAAGACCAAATAGCAAACACTTCTTAAATTAACCTACAGAGGGAAACAGAATTTCTCACTATAGGAAATATTATAGAGGACTGGAATACATTGAAACTTCTTAATGTTCTCTCTGAAAACATAAGAACTATCCACTAGGCCTGATATATATAACAGTCTTAGCCTTTGAAACCTTGACAAATTTATTTTTAACTTTTATTATTCTTATGTGATCATCGGTAAAATCCAAAGAGACTATCCTCAACATTAAAAATGTATCTTTCTGGAGCAAGGTAGAGAGAAAAGATGAGAAAACAATGAACTACTTTTCCCACCTAAGATTAGACTAGTGGTAAAAAAAAAAAATACAGAGAGCAGAGTGCGGGGTTACCATTTCAAAAGAATAATCACCAGGCTGAGTACAGGGGCAATAATAAAACAGCAGAGGGGGTCTGATCAGGTCGGTGGTATATGGGGAGCTGAGAGAAGTCAGCTCTCCAGAAGAAAACCTGTGTGAACTTCTCTGATAACTTTCTCCTCAATTCTGGCTCTGTGTTGTCACACCAGTAGGATTCGACCACTGTAAAAACTGTGTTTTATGTAATGGACCCGATTGTTAACTTCGCCAGACTAAACACAGATGCAAATGTTTTAAAAAAAACTGTCAGACTATTTGAAGTTTTTTGACCACCAATATATGAGACAAGCTAAGCATGCAAGATGAGCCCAGATTCCATATGTGATACTAGCAAAACTCACACTAAACTAGAGCAGATTCTCCTAAAACGTGAATCAACAATTTTGGATCATATTTTTATGCATAACTTCTAAAATACAAAGTTTGATTGGAAAACGTATACATGTTATTTTTTGAACTATTTTTTAAAAATCATTTTTATATTCAGGTGATAGTTCTTAAAAACTATTTTTATGGAGATTATTGTATATTCTTATAAGTTGAATCATTAGATTAAGTCCATAAATAAAAATAATAAAAAAGAAAAATTTAAAAACCAAGGTACAGATAATTTTAACAAATGCTAAAATACAAATTATTATCAAATAATATTAAAAATAAGAAAGTTATCTCAGACATGGGAATAGTAAAACATGAAATGTTTTTATTAATTAGATGTTAAAAGTGTTTTTAAATTTTTCTTTAGACTGAAATACATTGATAATTCCTTACATTCTAGATATTGCAGTGATTTCTTTTTCTTATTCATCTATCACTTGAAAACTTTTGTTTTCTGAAGGGATACAGTGGACAGATGTAAATGTTGCAATATATTCTTATAAAATTATCTCTGCATAATTCATATTTACTCTCAGAATTGGTTGGCCCATATAAAATGCCAGACAAAATTTCTTAATGCTTCAGGGATTCCCAGTTGTACTGTTAAATAACTGAAAATAGAATAAAATAATGAAAATTAAACTATAATTAAGAAAGATAACTTATAAAATACTCAAAATATTGGCCCCAGAAAATACTCCAAGATGGGTAAAAAGGATTTGATTGGACAAGCTCCTTGTAAGATACCTCACAATAATGCTACCTGCTCTTAAAGCACCTGAGATGCAATGCATATCTCCGCTACTAAGAATTTCAGAGAAATGACTTACTTTTTGTTTATTCATTTTCTTATTATGAACTTCTTAAAAAGGTAGTCAACATTTGAATTTACTGTAGCTTTTTCTTCAAATTTTTATTTTTGATCTCTGGTCTCAGTTGAGATAAAAATAGGATCTTTTCTGGCACAAACTCTTTTCTTTCCGAATGCCATTATAATAAGAGTCCGTTGTTCTTCTCAAAATCCCCTGGCTTGGTAAGGCTCAAGGGACTCCTAGTTGAAGGAAAATAAGTGTATAATTGAGTCAAAGCCCTCCTCCATCTCACCAGACAGAGAAGTAGGTTGAGAAGACGGGACTAGCAGGTGGAGAAAGGGCTTCTGCCCTAGGATCTTCTCAGTTCCCATAGGTTGTAGGAAATAATATATAAAGTGAAAATATGAGAATCTAGGTCAAGATGATGCTCTTGGTAATAATCAAGTCAGTTGAAGGAATCTAGGGAATGCGAGATGCAAGAGATATACTCGATATGGCTTTGTTGCAAAATTCTCAGCTTTGCAGGGCTTTAGGGGATAAAGAGAATATAGAATGGTGTTTAAAAATTGAAGGAAGAGTCTCCCTCCATTCAGCAACTGAAGTAAGAAAATCTATTTGCAAAATTTTGGTACATTTTATGATACAAGAAAATGTACATTTGGTTCAGACTTCAAGGCTGTGCTGAAGCATATACCAAAAAGTCAATTGTGTTTTTATTTATTTTTTTCTTCTTATAATTTAAGCTAATAATGCAGTTCACATGTGTAGAAAACAATGTTCAAAGATGTTTAAGAATAAATATCTATTTTATTTTCACAAATATCCTCTGGAATTGTGAAGATTTTAAAGATTACCATTTTGCAGCTGGGAAAACAGGTTAAATGGTCAAGTTTTTTTTTTTTTGGTTCTTTTTTTTTTTTAATCATTTGAGGAGCTGTGAGATCTGGAGCTCAGACATAGAGTTTCTGAATCTCAGCTCAGACTTCTCTTTGTAACATACTTGCTATAATACATTGCACATTATTATAATTCAAAAAGAAACCTCTTCAAGGTCTCTAGAAAATATTTTGTTTCATTTGTTTCATGATACAAATTATCAGGTACACAGCCTTGGCCAGAGTCTTTTATCTGAGCCCCAAGTGAACGTTTGAACATGTTTTTTCGAGGAGGTCTATGGGGTTTTTTGCTTTCATCTATTAGGAGATGAGACTGAAATTAGATTATTTCTATAAATTGATTGCCTGAAATATATATGCACAGAATGTATCAGGCAGTTCATATTTGAGAGTGATTGTTATTATTTTGCATTCTACACAATGAGGGCAGTATATACTAAAAAAAAAATCCACATATATGTGGACCCACACAGGTTAAACCTTTATGTTCAAGGGTCAACTATACCAAGGTATGTGCAATGTTTGCTTTACTGTATAATATTTTTAAAGAAATTATGATATGCAAATGAACATAGATGCAACATATCACTAATGTTATGAAAGATGCTATGGGGGGTGGGGAATGAGAAGCAGAGAAGGCCCAGAGCTCAGAGGACTCCAGAGGAATCCTCAGCCTATACAGAACATGTCTGGGTCAGACCTGACCGGGCAGAAGTTATCAGGGAAGAAGCACTTCAGTAGAGAGATTTCCTGTGTCTGTAACACTCTCACCATTTATAGAGACAGGAAGGCGATGGTACTTCCTGGCCCGAGAAGGAACTGACACAGAAAGGAAGCCCTCCAGAGCCCAGTGTGTCCACTGGTTCTTCCCTGAGTTAACTTCCATCTGCTAAGCCTGTTCTTTACTTAGTTCCAGCAAACACAAAACACACCCACATCTAGAGACATCTCTATGTGTCCCTCCACTAGAGGTTAGCTTGTAGGGCAATTTTATTTTTCATTTCTCATTAGTAAGAGACAAGTCTGTTTGCTATGAGCAGCAGAAAACAAAGCCCGTGATCTTAACCAGTGCCACATACTTAGTTTGAACACACTGGTGTGCTGCCAGACCATCTTTTGGGGATGGGCAGTGGTTGGGGGGTGATGTTTAAAGACCTGATTGGGAGTGTTTGACAGTTTTCACCTTCTATCAGTGATTTCAAGTTACCAACATGATGTCACTGAATGGAATTAGAAAGAGCTGCACATACCAAACTTGTGCCAGGTGGTAGGAGTCAGCCTCACCACATGGAAGCTAAACATAATATGCTATTCAAACAAGAACAGTTTTGATAGTTAAAGGGACACTGTTAATATTGAAACTTGGAAAACCCATGAAAATCAGAACAGGCCCAAGCAAGTGGGGACATAGCAAGGCTACAATTCTTATAGAACACAAGCACCTGAAGATGTTGGAGGGATCTTCCTCTTGATACAACACACACCCTTGGGATTCTTTTGACTTGCTTGGAAGGGGAATGTTGCATCGTGATTTGATGTAGATTTGTAAATGATTTTTCTTTATGGAATTTGAATCTTGGGTCAAGTTTCAAGGGATAAAAGAAGTTTATTCAATAAATGGTGTTTGGAATATTGGACAGATATGTACAGAAAAACTAAACTAGACCACCTTCTTATACCACACACATGAATAAACTCAAAGTGGATCAAAGACTTAAATGTCAGATATGAAACTATAAAAATCCTAGAAGAAAAGATAGACAGCAAAATCTTGGGCATTGCTCATAGAAATATTTTATCATTCATATCTTCCCAGGCAAGATAAACAAAAGAAATAAATAAATGAATTGGACTACATCAAACTAAAAAAAATATTTGTACAGCAAAGGAAATCATCAACAAAATAAAAAGACAACCACAGAATGGGAGAGCATACTTGCCATAACCACTTACATGTGATAGGGGGTTAATATCCAAAATTTGTATAAAGAGTTTACAAAACTCAGCACCAAACAAACAAACAACCCAATTAAAAAATGGGCAAAAGAACTGAATAGACACTTCTCCAAAGAGGACATACAGATGGCCAATAGACATATGAAAAGATGCTCAACGTCACTCATCATCAGAGAAATGCAAATTAAAGCCACAATGAGATGTCATCTCACATCTGTCAGAATGACCATCATCCATAAAGCAACAAACAGCAAATGCTGGCGAGGATGTGGAGAAAGTGGAGCCCCTTTGCACTGTTGGCGGGAATGCAGATTGGTGCAGCCACTATGGAAAGCAGTATGGAGAAACCTCAAAAAATTAAAAATGTATCTGCCTTTCAACCCAGCTGCCTCTCTTCCAGGAATATATCTGAAGGAACCGAAAACTCCAATTCAAAAGAACATAAGCACCCTACGTTCATGGCAGTGTTATTCACAATAGCCAAGATAGGGAAGCAGCCCAAGTGTTCATCGGCAGATGAGAGAATAAACAACTATGGGACACTTACACTATGGAATACTATTCAGCTGTAAAAAAAAAAAGAAGAAAATGTCACCCTTTTGTGATGGTATGGATGGACCTGGAGAACATTATGCTAAGTGAAATAAGCCAGTCAGAAAAAGACAAATACCTTATGATTTGTACATTTTTTTAGGTAGGTGAAATGAAACAGAAGGAAGTATGTCCCCGTGTCCTCTGACATGCTCTGGCATGTATTGTAGGAAGTATTGTAGGAAGGGCTACAATATTGTAGGAAGTATTACATACAGTATTGTAGGAAGGGCTACCCCCAAACGATCCAACAACATGCCGAGCAGTTTTGGAGGTGAGGCTGTTTGGAAGAAGGTCTTCAAAGGAAATTTTAATGTATTTTCGTACACTGAGTCAAGCAGACAAAACCAACAGATGTCCATTGTGGGAACAATTTTATAGACCAGGATTAAGTCACAAACACTTGAAGGCTTTTGTCCAAAGTTACAAATCTAGATAATGAAAGAGATGGGCTTCAAATCCAATGTCTTCTCTGGCCTCTTTCTTCTCTCTGCCTTGTGCATACCTTATCGTGCTTCTGAAAGGTGTCTGAGTTAGGTTTCTAGGTAACAATGCCAAGCTAATTTGCTCAGTCCATATGTCTGTCTTATGAGACCAAAAATCAAACCTCATTATTTGTAGCTGAGGTTATCCACTCTTTAGAAATTCACTTTTCTAAGAACATACGAAAAAAATTGTGACCTTTTTTTCTCTATGGTATTCCACATACAATTCAATACAAATGTTTTCAGGAAAGGAGATAAGCTTCTTAGACAACCATTCATTTATTCAAGTGCCTATTAATCTTTAAACTTTTTTTTTTCCTGGACAGCATTCTAAGAATTTGGTTAAGTCTTGAGAAAAGATTGTAGCAGGAAATGTTTGCCCTTCCCTAAAAGCGCTTGATCTTTTCATTTTCACTTTGCGGTTTCTTCCGAAATGCTTACTGGAGGTTTCCTTGCATCTGGCAGATGAGAGTGAAGAAGGTTTCACTGGTAAACAGGGCTCATTCCCAGACGCTTTTCCCACATTCAGGTCCTATGCAACGTTAGGGGAAACCTTGTACCTTACTCTGGTGCTTTCTGTGAGGAGGGATTCCTCCTCAATACTGAGGGCTTCTGGTGTACCTCCTGTGTCAAAGGGTGAATCTTACCCGGCTGTGGGTGATAACCACTGATGTACACACCTGGAATGGGCTGAAGTAGTTTAATGAAGGTCTTGATCACAGTAAATGGAGTATTTTCCCTCTTTTTTTCTCAAGTGAGAGACAACAATCTCAGTACCTGTGAACCGTGTTTGCTCCCCAAAATCAAACTCACGTGAGCTTTCGCAAGGCCCAGGAAGGGGAGTACTTGAAAACCCTTTTTTGCTCTCAAATGAGTTGCATCTCCTACAGGCCCTCTAATAATGTGGGAGTAAATCTCTGTAGCTGCTGATTCCTCTGTCTTATTTCTAAGGTTTAGAATGCCAATCAGGAACTTGATTATTTTGCCACATACCAAGAATGTACATTTTCAGTGGCAATAAAAGTATTGGGCAAAGCTGTAAGTCTTCAATACATAGTGTTGGGTTTTAGAGGTAGCCAGAGTTCTGTATTTGATTACATCATGAACTCTGCTGAGCTATGCACCTTAGGTTTTACATTGGAAATGTTTGTAGAGCTGTGTTTGGAAGAGCTGATATAAAAGATTAACTTCCAATTCACAACATTCTGCTGATCTTTTCAGATATATAAATCAAAGTGAGAAATAGACTGGTATGCATTACCTAAAAGGGGTAAGAAAAAAAAGCAAGGTATCAGCAATATTATCTCATAAGTAGAAAGCATTGAAAGAAAATTAGTTTGATTCCTTACATTGTTTTTAATATAGTTCTTCTACATTAAAGTTGAAATTGTCAATGAAGCCTTAGCATAGTTGATAAAATGAGGGAACAATAATTGAAGAAACAAAAGAATCTGATGACCTCTGTTACTTGTGTCCATACAAATCAAAAATAATCCATAGTAATTTGCTGTTTAGTTATTTCCTCTGGGATCATTAGTTTCCAGAAGTTGCATGTGCAACACTCCGTTTCACATGGAAGAAGATATTTAAAATACAGGACTAGAGTTTATATTCAAAATAATATTTAAAAACAGGTATTTTCTTACTTCACATTTGTGAACTTTTTTTTGTAGGATCATACGCAAGCAGGTCTTTCCACATGGCTTCAGATAATGGGAGTAAAACTGAAAGGTTTTACAACCCAAAATTAATTTTATGCTTTAAAGCTATTTTAGTATATTAAAAGGCAAATATTTTCTTTCTTCTTCTGAATTACAGTAATATAATTTTATTGTTATGAATACAGTGAACATATTTTTAAATTTATTATAAGAATTTTAAAAGTATAGGAATGTATGCAGTTTATCATGAATATTTACTGAGTTTTACTAAGGATTTTATATATGTGATCTCAGGTTTTTACTTGTAAATGAGACCTCCAATGTTGGTATAATTATCCTGAGCCTAAGAGAAATTAAACGTTTCATAATTTCACACATCTTGAAGGGGTCACAGACAGGATTAAATCAATCCTACTCTTGGCACCCAAATACAATTGCTGTTCACATCTTAATGTGCACTCTTGTGTTGCGTGTTCTAAATTGGCATAAGAATATAAATTTATAGCCCTGGCTGGTATAGCTCAGTGGATTGAGCATGGGCCTGTGAACCAGAGGATCCTGGTTTGATTCCCAGTCAGGGCACATGCCTGGGTTGTGGGCAAGGTCCCCAGCAGGGGACACATGAGTGTCAACCACACATTGATGTTTCTCTCCCACTCTTTCTCCTTCCCTTTCCCTCTAAACATAAATAAATAAAACCTTTTAAAAAAGAATATAAATTTATAGCCCACATTGTCCTTTTTATGAGATACTGCATACCTCTATAAATAAATATTCTTGGTAAACCTTATTTCTAAAACAGATTGAAATTCCCTTCTTGTGGTCTGAACCACCATTTATCTACCTCCAACTTTGTGTCAGTGTTTCCATTTTTTCTTGCTTGTAGACAGAACAGTAGTGAACATCTTTGCACTATAAATGTTGCTTAATTCTCGCAAGAAGTAAATAACTTGATCAACTAAACACTTTTAACATGTATTATAAAAAACCAGCAACATACTTTTGACATTTACTATACAATGGACGATTATGGAAGATACCAAAGTGCTCTCTGACAACCAATACAAAATGCACACAATGAGGAGCATCACTGAACTGGCAATAAAGTAAGAGAAAGCCCCAAAGCTAAACGGACTACAGGTCATGAGATCAGGTTAATCAGTGAAAACGTCTGTCAGCGGCTGTCTTGAATGCCACTCCCCTGTGCCCAATAACAAAGGTTTCATGGATGGTACACACAGAATAGGGACAAAGCTGAGGTCCCTTAACGGTAAGATATTGCGATAAACATCTCTGTTTAAAGATCAGAGCACAGGGTGAGACCCTCATGCCCCACCTTGCCAGAAGGTCTGTATAGACTTTTCATGCCTCTGTGTTATATCACACATGGAGGGGAGAGTGTCTTTGCTGAGAATTTATAACTATAAGCTGATCCTCATAAGCATTTTGAAGGCAGGATTCACATCACTTGTGTGGTCCAAACATCTAAGCTGATATTTAAAAATGGTTTAGAATTGCCCAGTCCCCAAGGGACATAGGGGAGTTAAATTAAAATTCACAATATTTTTGCAGGAATTATCTTATGTCTAGGTTTTGAGGATTGCTTCAAGAAAAATTTTCGTAGACCAGGAGCTCAAAATTAAATAACGTTACACCAGAGAGAACAAGCCACTCTAGAGAAGTACTAGTAATGAAGAACTATGTTCTTGCCAAGTCTGATATATTTGAATGACTAAATACAGACTATAAAATAAATGCTTAAAAAAGGAAATCCAAATATGATTCAGGAATAAAATACTGTACAAAATGGCCAGGCAGATTAGAAAAAAAATTCACTTTTAGAAGTGGTTTTGCAACTGAGCAAAATGAAGGTTCGCCTGCCTCTCCCCACAAAAGCCAGGCTCGGGCGGGAGGCAGGTGCTGGTAGAGAAGACAAGAGGTTTTATTCAGGTGCTGCCCAACCTGGGAGAGTGGTGGAGTCCCACCTCAAAGACGATCTCATCTTCCTGCTCAAGCCCGAGTTTCTTATAAGGAGGGAAGGGTTTTTTTCCTACCCAATTATCTTTCTATTAATAGCTTTCAGCATGCTGGGGCCACATCCATTTGTGTTTCTGGCTTCGGTGCACTCAGGGCTAGAACCCTCCCCAGCTGCCTTCTTGGCCTCCAGGGGAGCCTCTGCAGCTCTCCCTCTGACTATTTATGGTCACAGTTCTGAGAGTAAAACTTTTAGAAGTGAATATTGTGGTAATTAATATTAAGAATTCAGTGGAGTTGTTAAACAACTAGTTTGAAAAAAAGCTGAAAAGAGAATCACTGTATTAGAAATAGGCATAATAAAATATCTCCTAAATGCATTGTAGAAAGACAGAACAAAGGGAAATTTGAGTTCCCAAATTACCTAAGATAGAGAAAAGTTAGAAAACGGAGTACCAAAAAGACATCATACAGACACAGTGTAGTAAAACACTGGAGGTTGGACCCCGGGCACGGTTCTCGACCAAAGTGGAATCTGTTCTAATTGTTCCTCTAGAAATTTGTAAATGGAAGCAAGAGAGTCAAATGTCAATCACCCTTGCTTCCTAGGACACAGCAATGTAAATGTGGAAAAGGCTGATTGGCGTTTCCTACCTTGTAAAATAAATAAACTAGCATCTTAAGTATGCTTCTAACTCATCTAAACTTCAGCAGACTCATATATAAAATTAAGGTAACAGTTCACTTCATAACTCTTTAAAGAAAATGAACAAAAATGGTGTAAATTACTTATGATATTATGTTACACATCACGAGCAAACACATTACACTTTTAAGACTGTTGTTTAATTGACTTGTTCTTTATTAACCCTTTCGTGTTAGAGAGCATAACACAGGAGATACCAATACAGTCAGAAGCCAAAGGATCTTCTTGAGTTGCCTAGAGCAATCCAGACCTTTGGTTTCTAATGCTAATAAATACTGTCTTGTTTAATTTAATTTTGTATTAAGTGTTAGATGCTCCTATTAATACTGTTATAGAGTAATGTTAAGATGACTATAATTTCGCCAACCGCAGGATCGCGGTTCGATTCCCAGTCAGGGCTCATGCCTGGGTTGCAGGCCAGTTCCCAGCAGGGGACTCACGAGAGGCAGCCACACATTGGTACTTCTTCTCTCCTTCCCTTCCCCTCTAAAAGATAAATAAATAAAATCTTAAAAAAAGAGATGACTATAATTTCAACCTCCCTGTGGTACATGATCATTAGGAAGGATGAAGCAATTTCTAAATAAAAACAATGGGTACTTTTAAAAAAGAAGGAGAAGCTTCATCCCTGTGATTCAACTAGATCAGGTGTTGTTTTATAATTGGGTAGGTCCAGAGGACTGACTCAGGGTAGCCACACCCTCAAACTTTCATCTCAGAGTCACTGACCAGCCACCTTCATTGCCTTGGGTGTGGTCCACCAGTAGGCTGGGCGCCAGGCTGACCAGTGGAAGTACTAACCAACACTGTTCCTGGTCCGTTCTTCCCAGTCTCACTTCTAACTTGCTTTAAGAGCTTTACATTTAAAGCAGAGCTCAACCACTTTCTAAACAAATCATCATTGAATGAAAGATAAATAGGATTATGAAATCTTGATTAACATGATGTGTATTCATCAGTACTGCCTAAACAAAGAGAACAAATAAATCAGAAAGAAGTCCATAGTAAAGTCCGTAAAAATAGGAGAGTGTTTCATTGGTGATTATAAGCTTTACAATATGTGAGGAAAACCAAATACACTTTACATTAAAGGTTTTTTTTTTCATGCATTCACTGTGGCAAGTGTTGAAGTTTACCTTTATTGACACATAAAAAGTTATTGTAGACTGTTATGACACATTAATTTCTTGCTGCCTTTTTTCTCTTAATGACTTTTCTAAGACAATGTGATAGAAATTGCTGGTAGCATAAAACATATTTTCAGCAATAGATAAAAGCAGATTCTTGGCTGCAAGAGGCAGATATTTCAACACCTGCTTCAGGCAGAATACATTGAATTTTATGCCCTCTATTATGATTTGAGTAATGCTATCTCTGTTGTTTCTCTTTGGGGAACTAAAATACTAATATCTTAATTTTTCAGGCATCAATATTAGTTTAATGAGAGAGACATAATTGCAAAACTCACTAACAAGTTCCAAACATCCTTAATAAAATAGCAAAATCAGCAACTCAAAGCTTAAAGAAGTTTTCTCACTTTACTATGACATAAATCATCAATTTTTTTAAGAATCAAAGTCAACAAAGAGAGGGGGATTCCTTTTTTTTTTTAATTCTCACCAGTTGGTTTGCAATGAGCTTAAAGTCTAAATTTTCTATGTGAAAAATAATGCCGCAAAATAAAATAATATTTTAAAAGCTATATTTTATTAATGAAAATTGTTAATAAGTAACACCAAGTGCTATTAAGCTAATTTCTATAACTATAAAGCAGAATAGTTCAACATTGTAGATCTCAAAGGCAGTCTTTAAAGAAATCAGACAATGCCTTCAATGTGAGTAGTGTTACAGGTGAGTTGAGAGGGCTCAGTAGGGTATTGAAAACGGGATGGAGTAGGATCAGAGAAAACTTCCCAGAGCAATGTCCAACTGGTTGCCAGAACTCACTCCTGTGGTGTTACAAAGAGCCATAACTACAAAGGCTCAGAGCTTTGAGAGAACCTGGTGGTCCCTGGGAGCTTCAAATACTTCTCCCTGGTTTGAATATGAATGTGAGGGAGAGCAGATAGGTGAGGGCCTGTTGTGAAGAACACTATGTCCCATATTAAAGAGATCAGTTTTATCCTACAAGCTACAGAAAGCTAACAAAGGCTTTAATGTAGGAAACTGATATGTTATTGTAACTGAGCAAACCGGGGCTTGTGCACACAGTGCCTTGATGCATGACCTGCCAATTAGCGTCGGGGAAACTGGTTTTTATTTACAGGATTCCAACCTCTGGGGTGCTGAGAGCACTCCTGCTCAGAGCGCTGTTCTCCCACAAGACCGAGCACTTCCCTTGCTCCCCACCAGGCTATAGGCCAAAACCAGGCCCAGAAGTCCCCCATATCCTTATACTTTCTTAAGTCAGCTGCACAAAACAGTTCTCCATCCATTTCAGAAGGTACACTTGTGGGTTTCAGAGACACCATTGTCTCACAGCAGCTCTTTCCTTCAGGTTCCAGGATACATTGTCCTCAACCTCCATGTGGTAGTCCAAAAAAACACATGTGTCATGTTATACTGGATCACGGTGTCCAGGGAGGCACAAGTCTCAAGAGAGTGGCCTCGCATATGTCCTTCAGAGAAGCAGGCATTATCATTCCCTGGTCACTGTTCAGCCTTCCAGTCATCTTCCACTAATCTGGGCTTGGTTTGACAGGTTCCCACACAACTTCATCAGCTTTCCCAGATCTCTGCCCAGCTCCATCAGCTTTCTCCTTATACACCAGCGCTCTTGGCAGGATCGTGATTAAAAACTGCATGGCTACTTGCCGCTTCCTCTCTCAGCACTCATGGCTGAACCTCCCTCCTTCATGGTCCCTTCTCTACTCTTTCACCCCTCGTGGCAGAATTCTTAGAGAAGCAGAAGTAGTTCCTCCTTCACAAAAATCTCTCTTCTTTATTAACCCACCCTGATTTTATTTTAAGATTTTTATTTATTTATCTTTTAGAGGGGAAGGGAAGGAGAGAGGGAGAGAAACATCAATGTATGGTTGCCTTTCGTGCATCCCCTGCTGGGAGTTGGCCTGCAGGGAACTGGCCTGCAACCCAGGCATGTGCCCTGACTGAGAATCAAACCGCGATCGTCTGAGTCGCAGGCCCGCGCTCAATCCACTGAGCTACACCAGTCAGGGCTACCCACCCTGATTTTAAATGCTGACTTGGAGCTTCCTATGTGACTTTACATCCGGCCCCTCCTACTGGGAGCTACTTTTGTCAGTTCCCCCATATTTGTTTGGCTGCCATCTTTAGTCAGGGCAAGAGCATCTTATGCCAGGAGAGCCTCTGTCTCCCTGCCTCTCACACAGGCCTGGTACAAGTACCCTGACCACGTCACGAGTCACTATATGGTCTGAAAGTCATGTGGACCTTTTTCCCTGGGGCAGTAGCACAGCTATCAACTAGCTATTAACTTGCCATTGTTATGAAAAGTATATTAACTTCCATATTGTTCTCTTCTCCCATTCTTAACTGTGAGCTGTGGAGAATATTTTGGGGGGCCATGCCCTGCTCTGCACCCCGCTGAAATTTACCCCTTTGAGTCTTTGGACCCCCTGTATTCTTTCAAAGGGTAATGAGTGGAGGTCTTGTAATTTTCCGGAGCCACTTGCTGTTGGCCATGGCTATAGTCCTACCTACCCCTGGGTCCAGGGATCCCTAACAGAGTGAGGGGTACGGAGTGGAAGGTGGCTCTCATGCACAGGGAAGGGCCTTGCAGAGTACAGGTCGGTTGGCTACTCCTGGGGAGCAGTATGGGTGATTTCCAAAGGTTGGCACTGCTGGGTAAGGTGGCATCCTTGTTGTATTTGGGGGACAACACATTTGACAAGGGGGTTAGAAAGAATAATTAAAACCTTACACACGAAATGACCATGGCAGGGACCAATTCCTCCATGTCCCACATTGGGAAAAAGTGGCTTCTCTGGAGGAAGGTTTGCAAGGCATGTCACACCTGTCCAAAGTATTACATTTAGCATGGGCTGGGAAGCAACATTGTAAGATTCCCCCCTTTTAGACTTCTGGGCCCTTTCTATACAAGCCATTAGGGCATCTTGTACAGATCATTTAAAAGGAAGCCCCTTTTAAAGTGAAGCCCACTTCACCAACCCGACCATTTCGCTCAGCCAAACTGTTGAGTGTTAGGAGGTGGCAATGCAGCTGGGCCTCTTAAATGAGATGAGGCCTATGTTGTGCAACCATACACTCAGGTAATTTGTGATCCACTCTGGCAATAATACCAAGAGTAGATTGGGGTTAAGGGTAATAGATATTACATTAATTATGGCAACAAAGTATGAAGAATCTAACTGAAGCAAATATAAAATGTCAGTAGTGCTAAAACGTTTCTATCTAGTATAATTCAGCCTCCCAACCATGTTTAATACATGTAATACATTGAATAATTTGCAGACAATAAGATGAAAGTCAATTAGATATCATGTGAAAGATACAGATCAATAATACGATAAATGTATTTATAAACTATATATTATTTTTAGTCCAAAGGTAGAGTATCATTTTTGCCAAAACTTTTTAACAGAGGTGGCTGGAGCAGACATTGCTGGAAAGCAAGTAGCCCCAATTTGGGTAGGCGACTTCCAAATCCAGCACAGAGCCCGCTCCTCCGCTTGCCAGGGAAGGCAGGGGTGGGGAAGGTGCTGAGGTGGCCAATTAAAGCAGCCTGCCTTCTACAAAAGGAGGGGCTGCCTGGAAAGGAGGACTTGCCTAAGCCAAGAAGCTAGTATAAACACAATGTAATTGGCAGAAGGAGGGCCAGAGAGCTTCAGGGATTGAAATCAGCGTTCGGGCTTCATAGCCCACTGCCTTGGGGCAACTAGCTCACAACAGTCTTTTGTGAGCTGTGTGGGCCGTGCCCTCTGGGCACTGGATGCCCAGCCCAGGGTGACTGGTGGAGACTTCTGCCCATGCCAAAAAAGGGGGGCAAAGACAAACACAGCCATTCGTTAAAAAGCTGAACACTCCTGCTGGCTTCTGGAGGGCATGGGATTCTGAGGGAGAGGAATTTTTAACAGGAGGCAAAGAGAAGTTCTCTCTGGCTTTTGGCACTGAGAACAGGCTCTTGGCCCTCTCTTAGTTCTTGGCTGGTGGAGCTTTGGCTTGGGACTTTTTGGTTGCAGGTGCTCTTGGACGCTCTGGGTCTCTGGCCCTTGCTCCACACGTAGACAGGAGCACTTGTGGAACTGGCAGGTGCCAGGCCCTTCAGGGCCTTAGGCCCCTCCTGGTTGGAAGCCCAATCCTGGAGGCTGGGTCCCATACCAGGATGCGTGCCTCACTGTGTTCCAGCCTCTGGGACATTGTGATCCAGTGCAGCACCGTACATGGGTCCTGGGTTGCTGCGGAGAGACTGAGAGCAACGCATCCCTGAAAGAGGAGCTGCTAGAAGAAGATGTTTGCAAGAAGATCTGTTTGTGTGGCCAGCTTAAGCTCCAAAAAAGGACAGATAAAGAAATGAGGAACTTCTAAGCATGGTTTGGCTTGTAATCTTTGGGGGAGCAAGAGAAGTTCTGGGTCTTGTGGAAGAGAAGGGATCAGAGCAGGAATGCTCTGAGCCCCAAATTGGAACCCAGCTAATAAAAACTCTTTCCTTCTACACAGATCTTCAGGTCATGTATCCAGGCAACGCGTGGCCAAACCCCATGCTGCATTGTTACATTTTTACTATGAAAAACAAAGCTCGCATCCATTGATCCATGATGCCCAAATAACTATGTGATTAATTCTCAATTTTTTTCTTTTTTGTACCTTCTCTAATTTTGACCCCAAAATGCATGACTATAGGGCTCTTAGTCCTCTTATAATGCCAAAGAAAGAGATATACAGAGCAGTGCGACTCTCCAAGACTTCATAGAAAATATTGGAATAAAAGCCACATTTGTCTGACTTCAAAGACTGTAGTCTTAATCCATAACACACACTCCTTCTCCTAATTCATGTATTTGAAAGTCTCTGTGCACTGCTACAGTGAAGTCCAGAGTAAAGCTGAAATCACTGAAGCAGATAAGACTTGTATCAACCAAGTGATGCGATCCTGGCTTGTGTAAAGGTTTTAGGGAGTAGATACAGTCTTAGGTGCAGGTGGCATGCCTGCTCATTTGCAGCTTAATGACCAAGGAGAGCTGATGAGCAGCCATGGTGACAGTTATTGCTACAAGGGAAGGGGATAAGAATGAGGACAGATTGCTGCGAGGGGAGAGCAGAGGTTGGAAGCACTAATACCATCAATATTAATGCTGGTCGCAATGTGAGCTCCGTGCCAGGGAGGCTGGTGAAGGAGGCACCCAGGAGAGGTTCACAGCCACATCCGATCATCAAAGGGCAGCTGTTAAATGTGATTCAGATGAAAAGTGAGAGGAAGTGCTGACTAGGGCACAGCTGAAGAGACAGGCAGACACACATGGTGGAAATTGTCAGACACAAGAGTCATCTCGGAGGAAAGCAGAGTGCTGGGGGAGGAAGCTCGCGTATTTTTCAAAATCCACCATGTGAGCTTTGTTTAAGTCGGGGGTAAGCAAAACAAAATAACAGACATTTTAACTTATTCATCTTCCCTAATAATTAAACAAAAGGGCAAAGCCGGTGGTTTCTTCTAAAGGAAATCTTATGGTATTATGATAGATACAGTCTCTTCAACAACATCCCTATAGAGTGAAGGAAGAACGGAGTGACAAAAACAAGCCAGCACTGCCATTTTTAAATTTGTTTGTATCCATGTTTCTGCAGCTCCACTTATACAAAGCGCCTGCTCTCAGCTCCTTGGAGCATTGGTACTTTATTGCTAAGGAATGTTGATGAAGCTCACAGGACTTTCCAATTGGTGTGTGCTGAAGTAGGATTTGTTAATCCAGAAGCTTTCGATTCACATCGCTTCTTCCAGTTTGCCTATTGAATACAAGACATCTCTATTTCAAAGATGGCAACAGTATGTAATAGTTTGCATGAACGCATAGAAATGTATCTACATTTGACCTTCCCAATCACCTCCAGAGGAGTGATGAACCTTCCCGAGCCGCTAACATCTACTCAGCAATAACTAACTACTCAGGAATGTGCCTGTAACAGTACAGATCATTCTCCCGGGGGAAGAAAATGTCTTCAGATGTGTAATATGTAGTGGCAGCTTGCCACTACCTGAAGCAAGACATTTTAAGAAGCAAAAGGGAAATGACCGCCTCAGCTATTTACAATGAAACAGCCAAAAGCGAAATTACCCTCCATATCACAAGGCGCTGTACGGAGACTGTGGGTTAAAAAGTGAAGAAGGTGTGGCGTACAGTGATGCTGCTTCAGCTGGGCATACGTCAGATTTGTTGGAATTAAATGAGAAAAGAGGAGACGTGTGAAACAGTAAAGAACTAAACAAATATCGCATGATGGCATACTGGAGGTAGAAAAAGGTCCTACAATTAAAAGTGGTGAATGCACGGACATGAGTCTTTCAGATGAAGTGTGTTCGTAGATAAAGCAATAAAGGAAATACTGGGGCACGGGGAAGGCGAACAAGATTCCAGTCGCTCTGGAGCCTAGGCTTGTGCTCAATCTGCCTTGTTAACCCCTGTTCCCTATACAGTTCACATGATCCTTTGATTTAGTTAGATCAGTGACTTCATATTAAAATGATCCATGTCTCCACCTAGAATAGTGCCAGTCAGAATGAGAAGTTAGATATTTGTTGAGTTAAAGAATGAGTAGAACCTAAAAACTGGTTTTTCCATTCCCATGCATACATCTTTTAAGCTGCCCTCTTTGAATCTCGTGATAGTAATTCAAGATCCCGCTCAAAATTCTCACTTTTAAGAGTTCTTGGGAGCAATTTTAGTCCAAAATAATTTATCCTGTGAAATCAAACTGTTTACTTTTGGTCCTATTAGTGGAACATATTATATATGGCATTATGGTCATTTTGATAGTTATTTTGGGACATATATACTTATTTTTTACACATAGAGATTTGTGAATTTTTATACAATGCCATGCTTAGTTTCTTGAGAGTCCAGATTTCATTGGAAACATTATTATTACATCTGTTTAGTGACCAGCATAATATTCTACTATGATAGAATAATATGTTGAACTATAGTTCAATAATCATTGAAGAAATAGATAAATTACAGGAAAAAGAGCTCAGTGAAGCCAGGCCCAAGACTATTTTCATTGTACCTATGACTGCAGGACATTATAAAAGTGATTGTTTGGTTATTTTTACCTTCAAATTAGGTTTAAACAGTAAAGGTTGATAAGGATGAAACTACAGATTTGCCCAGCAAAGCATTTGGATGGTGTTTCCTTATAGTAAGAGAGAACCTTTTCTAAAATTGGTATTATAAACAATTAGGTAAATTAAACAATATAATAAAACAGTACAAGTATTATGTTTGCTTAAAGCATAATAACCTATGAAAGAGTAATGAAAACAATTTTGGAAATCATGCTTTTGTTTATTATTGGGTATGTTTATTTCATTAGACAAAATGAATGCATTAAATCTCTACTCATCAAAATGAACTTCAAAGACTAGTTGCTTATAAATGAACAAAAACAAACAAAAAGAGAATAGCCGTGGAGAGTATTTATCAGCAGTATCTTGGAAGTTCAAAAGCAATGGGTTCAGTAGACTAAGAGAGCTGGAAGTAAATTCCCACTAGGCAAGACAATTATAAGAAACCAGCTTAATTACCTTGTGGGGCATTGGAGACCCTCAAGGATTGGACACCCACTGGAAAAAAAGATGGAAGTAACCTTGAACTATGTAGCTTTGTTTAAACTCTGTGGAATTGTTTAACTTCTAGACTTCTCTTTGACCTTGTGGCAGTTTAGGCCAATCTGCTCTCCAACACCGTATCACACCCAAACAGTCCTTCCCAAAACCTTTGGTTTGGTCTTTGGAATACCAGGCCGGTGGAGGGAGGCCTGGGGTTATCCGTATGGTTTCACAAGAAACTTAGGAGTGTCAACCATAAGGTTTCTAAACAAAGTCTGATTCACTCCGCAGCACCCTTTGTTATACCCAAAATGCTGACTTCTTGCTTCCTCACATTGCAGGAAATTAATCAGACTCCAACCCAAACGCAGCTCACAACAATCTGAGCTTGCAAGAAACTTTTGGATGCTTTGCTTTGAAATATGAATAAGAGCCATCATCACCACCCATTTGGGGAGGGAACCGACATTAAAGAGAGTGATGAAAATAATCAAAGAATGGAATAGAACTGGTTAAAATCAAGAAAAGAGAGGAATGCAATGGGTTGTCAGCAAGGGAGCCTGTGTGAACTTTGATGTTCAGAGTTTTTACTGGAGATTGTTCATGTAGCCATGCAGTGTCCGTGTGACTGGCCTCAGCTACTCAGACTCCATCCTCACAGCACAAAAACATATCACAGTATGTTTACTAGTTTTCTCAAACTCTGTTGTATCTCTCGACAAGGTTGCCTGCTTTGCAGATCCTATACACACACAGACCCTGTCCATGCAGGTTGCATTCCTGGCTCTGATGGCACTGAACTTGCTGGCTGCCTCTTGTAGAGCACCCTGGCCCTTTCATGCCACTCATCAGACTAGCCACACTGAGAGGGAATTAGCAAGACACCCACGCCAGGGGAGGGTGTGTAAATTCATTTATCACACCCCTGTGCTTAATATCAACCAGATGTCACAGTGCTTCAAAACTAAAATACTTTGATGCACAATTTATATTATGTTTTAGCCTCCTGTATTTTTTCAAAACACACAAGTTAGATAGAAAAAAGGTTTTGCATGACAAATCAGGTTTTAAGGATGTTCTCCAAGGCATACATTCAAGAAGAAAAAGAACAAGAGGAAATCAATATATTTCTGTGTAACTTTCTTCAGATACTTTAAAAATATATACTTTGGATTTCCCATGGTCAACTAGATGTTTACAATAATGTAGAAGTCAAGACAGAAATGCAACCTGATTCATTTTACTGGGAGGAAAGATGCTTGTCTTATTTTTTAACACTATTCATCTGGAGACTTTTTTTTCACTGTTTGGTTCTCTAAGATAACACTATCATTTCCAACCTTCCCCAAAGCAGAGTAACTTCAGGAGAATATTTCTTATCACAACTATCAGGTTTTGTTTGACGCACTTAGAGGAAGGGTTTAAATCTGAGCATTTCAAAACCTTCATAGACCACATAACCTTTGCTTATTCCTGCTGTCACTTTTACTTAAGCTTTATTTTACTCATCCTCTCACCAAACTCATAATATTCTGTTTTATCAATAGATGTGCGCTTCAGTTGCCAGAGAAGTAGATGCCATGTTTACCTAGTTATGAAATCAGTGCTGACCTTTAAACTTTAACATCACAAGAACATTCTGAATTTATAGGAACAATTGAAAATATCTTCAACACATATTCTCAAATACAGACTTTTCTCTCTGCTTAAAGCTTCATTCTCCCTCCTCACTTAATTTTTCTCCTCAGTGAGATACATTCTTAGCTTCAAAAGCACATGTAACATAAATATCTTATGGCTTCAAAGAGAAATTAAAGGCAGCAGAGCATGTTACAGTCTTAAGTTTCTGTCTGGGCTTAAAATTATGTGCAGTGAAGCTGATTATTTCTACATCTAAAATTTGAACCAAGTCCATAATATTGGATTATCTCAGGCTTTATACATTTTTCTACACATGGGGCGTCACCTATATGTCAGCACAAAATAGAAAATTATTCAAGATTGAACTATCAGATCCTTGGCCGTGTTGGCAGAGGGAAGTGACTGTTCACAACCTTATACAAATAATAATTACAAGAAGCAGTTAAATAATAACTCTTAAAATTCACTATTTAAAGGAACTGGAAAGTATCCAAAAGATGACAGAAGCCAGAGGAGAGTTCACCCCTGAAAAGTCGCAAATAGAAGAAAAACTATGAAGGTAAAAACACAGAGGAAAGCGCCAGTGGGTTTACAGCTGTATGTGGAGCATGAAGTATATTCTTGTATTATTTATTAATTATTGCATTATTTGCCACGTGAGCAACTTTAAGCCTGCTGTTACTCACCCTGTATTAGAACCTTAGATCCGAATCTCACGCGCACACACGCGAACAGAATGTATTACACTGAGAATTCTGTATCTGGCAGGACTCAGATAAACAATGTCAAGCGCGCCCGGAGCCGGCAGACAGGCCCGTGAGTAGCGCAGAAGTGGAGGGTGACAGGAGCAGGCAAATGGGATTACAGAGGATGGCGATGAGCCCGGAAATGGGGAAGACAGGGAGAAACACAATATTTTATTGCTCAAATGCTGAACATGTCTGTTCTTATTTGCTTTAAAGAACATTTATTTATTCAATGCTAAATGATAAGATGCTATTCAGAAATTCATAACATACATATGACAAAATGCCACAAAGCACAGGGTAGGGCAGTGAATGGACGTGTGGAGCATTAGAGTTTCTATATATTAGTACCTCCAATTCAATATTAAACACAAGTGGGTGGCGATAAATTAAAGGTATGTTTAGGGATTGGCAAAAGCCGGTTTAGAATTATAATAGGAATCAGTAATACAATAATTAATAATATAAGAATAAATGATTTGGGGTACACACAACTGTACACTTGCTTTTGCCTACACTGGTCCTTTAATTTCTAGTCCCATTAAATATGTACTTTAATTCCAATTCTTAAAACGAATGCAAAGAAATATAGCTAGAATGCAAAACTATAAAATAAAGTGGAATACTAAGGAAGCTTCTGATTCACAGAAAATTGTCAGGAAAGAAAAAATCAGAAGCAATAAAAAGAGAAAGAAAATGGAAAACAAGCAGCCAAATGGCATATCAAACAACATTTCTATTAAATATAAATTCACTAAATACATTACGACTCTGTTAAAATATGTTAAGTGGAGCACGGGGTGCCAGATGGTGAGCCACAATTCAACAGCAGCCTGGGAACCGAGAGTAAAGAGAGGATTTAACTACAAAGAGAATCAGGAAACTTTGGAGATGAATGCAAATACTCTCTGTTGTGACCCTGACTGGAGTTTGTAGTTGTGCGTATATCAAACTCTTTGAATTCTACCCTTTAAATGGTACAGTTTATTACACGGGACTTATAATTCAATATACTTATTTCAGAAATCAATGGAAAACCAGGAAAGTAAAAATATTACATTATTAGTGATAAGAAGACCGATTACTTTATACTGGAGTCAAGCCACTGCTAGTGAAATATGTGTTGTTGGGGAGGAGGGTGTTTGAGGAAAAGAGAGGGGGACAAAGCCCTAATTTATTGAGTTAAATAAATTAGGGATTGCTAATTTATTTAGCAATATACTGCTGTGGAATAGGAAATTGACCAATTCACTCAATTTTCACAAGAATGCTCTAACGTGGGTTCTTTTCCCATATTACAAATGAGAAAACTGTTCAGTAAGACTTATTATAAAATCCCACAGGATAGTAAATGTCTGAGTTGCTGAGATTTTAAAGATAACGCTTTTTGCTACATGTCACCCCTCTTCGAGGCCTACTGTTCACTGGAATAGTCTGTGAAAATATTAATAAAATCAGCTTTAAATAATCCATTTAATTAGTTAAAGGCCTAGCACAAATGACACAAATGAATGATAAATAACTTTAACTAGCGAAGAGTGAACACTGTCGTTGATTGATTGATTGGTTTTGATCCGATGTTAAAATCTGTTGTTGTTGATAGGAGCGTTATACTGGTAGATGTTTAACAGCCAATTTGATAGAAAATGGAAAGAAAAGGCCCCATTTGTAGCCTCTGGTGATTTCCATGTTAGGAATATTCCCAGCACGGCCAATTTAAAACTCTAATAAGAGCACCGATTTGGGAAGGAAGGCACTCCATCGGCCCTCGCCAACCTGTGCAGATGGGCCCTAATGCACCAGTGTTTTTACCGTATTTTATAAGAAGGGTGAATTGAGGTTTTAAAAGTTTATTTACTTTCACAGCTTTTTCATTAATAGCACATTTCTTTGGCAGGTGTTAAAGTAAATTTAGTTCCAGGCTCGCATTAATAGAATGGAAACTCATTAGCAGGTTTGTGTTACTCACAAGAGGGAAATTTCCTGATAACAAGTCGAGTTTAGTGCATCAGTGATACAGGTGACTTCTGTCTTCAAAGCACATCCCTTCATGGAATGGCACCTTTATAAAAAAAAACAAAAAACTCCAGGCCTTCCTTGACTCATTTTTTTGTGCAGTTCATTTTCAGTCTTTCAGAAAATCCTCACGTCTTTACTTTTGAACACACACCTCACTGTTCTCACTATGTTCATTTCTGCGTTCACCTGGACACAGGCCACCTCCTGGAGTACTGCAATAGCATCCTAACCTTCGCTCTCCTTCCACCCCTGCCCTTCTATTGTCTGTCCTAAAGATAATCACCATCAACATGACGCTTCCTACCTCTAACTCCAGTATTGATACTACTTAGCTCAAATCCCTTTGATGGTTCTGTACCCCATTCATGGTTGAAGGCAAAGTCTTCACAGTGACTTACAATTGTATCCTATAGAACAAGCACACCTGTGTCCCCCTGACCTCATCTTCTGTTACTCACCCTCCTCACTCACTTTCCATTCACTCTTTCTCTAGCGCCCCTGATACTGACCCTGACCCTGACCCTGTTCCCTCTGTTTGCATCTCTTTTCTCACACATTTCTATTTAATTCACACCTTCATTTCCTTCATGTCTTTGTTCAAATCAGCTTCTCCGTAGTCTTCCCTCCACTCTGTAAAATTGCACACTACCTCTCTACCACTAGCCGGGCCCTGCCCCCCGCACTCACTCACCTTCTTTCCTGCCTTATTTTTGTCTGTAACATTCACGGCCTTCTAATTAGTATACAATTTACTTATTTATTTCATTAACTGTGTCCTCTTTCTTCACTGCCATGCCAGCTCAATGAGGGTAGGGATTTTCATCTGTGTTGAATATCTAGAATATCTTATAAATCATACATGCCCAGTATTACTTCTTAAACAAATGAGTGAGTTGAAATGTATTAAAGTCACCATGCAGTAAGGAGAATATCTGATTATAGTTTCTGTCTTGTTTCATATTAGAGAATTGCTTTTGTGTCTAAAAAACTTCCTAATGGGAAATGTTTAATGAAAACAGTGTGGCTAGGAAGAAAAACCTCTGCTTCTATCTCTCTTGTTAGAAATGAAGCAGTCAAGTAATTATAAACATCTGAGTTATTACTATAAAATTTTGCACGTTATAAATCATTAGGACCCTCTGTATGCTTAAATATGCTGATGCATTAAAGAGATTATTGTACATATTCTATATGCTCTATTTGTTGATGTTATCAAACTTCTCTTATAAATATTACTTCATTACAAATTTTTCTTGAAAACCAACTCATGTGATTGTAGGCCTGACACCTGGAATAAATAAAAGGACATGGCGCATGATTGATTCATAAGCTTGGAAAATATTAGCGAAAATACATGCAAACCACATGAAAATGAATGAAGCGCAGTATCATCTTCTAAGTGCCAGAGTTTAGAATATGAATGGAATATTGAAAGCTAGTGCAGAAGATGAAAGGCCACAAGAAGAGAGTTCTCTGGATGACTTGGGACACTTGGGGAAAGCTCCACAGAGCAGGTGGGTGACACTGAGCTTTTAGCAACTTTCTGTAACATGTGACACAACCAGGGGGAAATCAGCCTTGAAAAAATTCTGCACTGTCCGAATTAGCTTGCTCTAGGGAGTAGGAATCTGACTGAAAGAGTAGTAAGGAATTTCACATCATTTTACCTAAAAGAAATCTCTTGATTGTACCATTATAGAGACAACAACACAATCAATTGAGCATAAATGTGTTCCCCTTCCAGGTAGGGGATGTTTTCACTTTATTTTCTGCAGATAATTACAACAAGAAGACTGAGAAATACCATAGATTTGCATACTCCAGGTGCTTTCAACCACGTGGTATTCTATAAAAAGACGTCACCCCTTGGAGAATGACCTCATATACAAGGTACATGGGTTCCTCAGGGGAATAGCTACTGAGTGGGTTCCTGATGGAAACAGATTTCTTTACAATGAGTGACAATTCCACGTGGGAAGAGCTAAGTGAATAGATCTACAGTAGCGTATATGTCAGGATTCATCCACTAGAAGATACATACTAAGAGATTTATGACCACATATTGGTGACGTAATTGTGGGGTCTGGTTAGGCAAGCGCAAAAACTCTAGAGCAGGCCGACATATGGAAGGGGAGGCTGAAGGTGAAGTTCACACAGAGAATTTCTCTTTCTTCTGGGAAACCTCGTTTCTGCTCTTAAAGTCTTTCAACTGATGAAATCATTCTCGCCCAGATTATCTGGGATAATCTTCATTATTTAACTCCAACTGATTATGAACCTTAATTATATCTATAAAATACCTCCACAGAAACACCTGCATTATTATTTGATTAGTTTGCTGGTGATTGTAGCTTAACCAAGGTAAAATGTAAAACTATGATAAGTACAGATGGACTAATCTTTCATTCTCGGTCTTTCTCTTTCTCCCTTTTTCTTCCTGCCTATGTGGTCCCTTCTGATGTCTTAGTATTCAATGCCACAGTTTCAGAATTACATCTTTATTTCACTAGAAACTTTTTTGTCAGTTTCTTCTGTATTCGCTGAGAGCTTATAGTATTACAATTATATGGAATCCTACAACGAGTTCTGCAGAGTGATGACAATTGCACTTGTCAGTATAGGGCTTCAGCTATCTCTCTCCTTCTCATTCATGTTTGTTAACCAGGATGTGCTTCAGGATTATTTAGCAAACTTACAATAAAATAGTGTTTCAGGCCCTTACCATCAATCTCTAAAATGGAAACTTCAGAACTGGTGCCAAGAAATGCATATATTTTTTTAAGTGTTCTCTAGAATATCTATACATATATGAATACATACATATATACAAACATGCACATATACATATTGTGTGTGTGCTTTCAGTGCCAATAACTGTTGTTAAACTTTTATGGTTGTTTATTTGCATCTTATTCTGAATAAAGGAAAATGAACTGCTTGATATTTTCTCCTCTTTTTCTTAATTTTAATTTGCAGGTTTCTATTGTTTTATTGTGGTAAGGGCAAGGGTAAGAACTGAGTGCTATCCAGAGCAATCCCTGGCCTTGAATGCAACCTGAATGGCCCACAGGAAAATGACGGCCAGCATGAAAATGACTGTGAAACTTCAATGAGCACACAGCTTTGCCTTCTACAAACCTCAGAGTTTGTCTATCTAATCCCCAATATTACGTGTTCTGCAATAAGGTTATACTCCCTCTAAAGCAATTACATTCACTCCAATCAATATAACATTTGCCAAGAGGGACAACATTCAAAGGAGGAAGGTGTCAACTTTATTAAGTAGTGAGAACTTTCTTTTCTATCCTCATTGATCTAAAGCACCTGACAAGGTATGCTTGTTTTTTCTTAAATTGTGGTGTTAATCAGGGTTCTCCAGAGAAACAGAACCATTAAGCATATGGGTATTTATTATAGGTATTAGCTCATATATTTATGTAAGCCAAAATCTCATAATCCACTCTCTACAAGTTGGACAACCAGCAAAGCTTGTGGTGCAGTTCTAATAGGGTTTGAAGGCCAGAGAATCACAGGAATGATAGTGTATCTCACAGTTCAAGGTCAAAGCCCCGAGAAACTGGAGAGCATTGGCGTCAAGTCCCAGAGTCAGAAGGTATGAGAACCATAAGGTCTCTGAGGGCATGAAAAGATGGACATCTCAGCTCAAGAAGAGACAGAAAAAACTTACCCCTCTTTTTGCTTTTTTTTGCCCTGCAAAAGATGGGACTGAGGAGGGCAGACCTCCTTACTCAGTCCACTAAATCAGNCAGAAAACAGGGGCCCCTCCCAAGGACGATACTCTAATATCTATAGGGTTCTTCTGTCCGCCGCCAATTGGAAACACATCTCTCAATGCCAGAGATTTGTGAAAAGGAAACAAAATGTTTATTTAATGCTATTTAGGCCTAATGCCTTCCTTAAAATATCAAAGTCTTTAAGGATATACACCTACACACACACACACAGCTGCCTCCCTTCTCCTACTGTCCCAACTCCGGGTACCGTAAATCAGGAAANCCCTCTAAAGCAATTACATTCACTCCAATCAATATAACATTTGCCAAGAGGGACAACATTCAAAGGAGGAAGGTGTCAACTTTATTAAGTAGTGAGAACTTTCTTTTCTATCCTCATTGATCTAAAGCACCTGACAAGGTATGCTTGTTTTTTCTTAAATTGTGGTGTTAATCAGGGTTCTCCAGAGAAACAGAACCATTAAGCATATGGATATTTATTATAGGTATTAGCTCATATATTTATGTAAGCCAAAATCTCATAATCCACTCTCTACAAGTTGGACAACCAGGAAAGCTTGTGGTGCAGTTCTAATAGGGTTTGAAGGCCAGAGAATCACAGGAATGATAGTGTATCTCACAGTTCAAGGTCAAAGCCCCGAGAAACTGGAGAGCATTGGCGTCAAGTCCCAGAGTCAGAAGGTATGAGAACCATAAGGTCTCTGAGGGCATGAAAAGATGGACATCTCAGCTCAAGAAGAGACAGAAAAAACTTACCCCTCTTTTTGCTTTTTTTTGCCCTGCAAAAGATGGGACTGAGGAGGGCAGACCTCCTTACTCAGTCCACTAAATCAGATGCTAATCTCTTCTAGAAACACCCTCACAGACGTACCCAGAAATGATGTTTGAACAGCTCTCTGGGCATCCTGTTGCCCAATCAAGTTGACACATAACATTGACCATCACAACTGTCAGTCCCTGTGCTGTGTTTCCAGCAACGTGTAATTGGTCTAGAGCCAGAGCAAGGTTTGACCTTTTCATAATAACAACTACAGATCAGAGCAGGAAAGGTCAGGCTGGTGCAGAAGCACCATGGTATGCATTAGCAAAACAACGGGACCACGCCGGGAGTTTCCTTTTATTTTGATTTTGGAAATCTGTGTTTACTTCCATTTATACCTGTGGTTTAAGTGTATACAATTTCATCTTAGATTTTCTGAATTTTTATGTTAAGCAATAAACTCCATGCAACAATGTTTTTAAGTAGTGCTTGTTACAAAGCAAGTGATATTTGTATAAAAAGCAATTCAGGAAAGGAAGCATGAAAGTCCTTGCCAGGAAAATTCAGTGCAGTTAATGACTAGCTATTAATTAACAGTCTCAGGGACCCAACAGGTTGCAGCAGCCAAAGGTTAGCTTTTCTAGGAATAACTAGTTTTAAGCATTAATTGATATTTTAATCTGTTTTCTTCTATTCAGAAAATACCATCAGTTACTGCAGGAACAGAAGATAATAGCTACTTATTCAGTTGGTTAAATCCTCTAATAATTTCAGGAATTTAGACTTTACATGCTAATTTGTTAAATAGTTAGTTACTCATTTTCCAAGAATAAACATTCGAGACTGCCAGAGACATTGGATCTATATTTGTTGAGAAACAATTTTTAATTAACTACATTTTTAATGCTACAAAAAATAAATTCATGTCTATACCTAGAAAATGATGATGATGATGGTGATGATGACGATGATGTGAACGATAGAAATGTATTTTTTTGCATAGTAACAGGGGAAACTTTCAAATGGAACCAATCATTTTGGTGTTACCCTCACAAATTAACGTGCAAATTGATTTTGCTAATGACCAACATTATTAGCCTCTTGATAATTTAAATCTTTAGGATACAAAGATCAGCAACTTACATTGAGTGACTTCATCATACAATTGAATGAACTACAGCTGTGTATTTTGAGTATTTTAAGGTATAGGCTGTACCAAAAGGAAGTTGAGAAGAGATGAACAAAACAGAAATAATAATAGGCTGCATTTGTTTCACTCCTCAAAAAGACAAGTTCTGTGTTAAGAAATGCTCTTAATTTAGCTGAGTTTGCTTTTTAAAGGTACTTATACTATTGGCAATATCAAGACATTTGTGTATATAATCCTGTTCCTGATAGGTCCAAGAAAAATCTGTGGTAGAGAATCTTCCTATTTATCTGAAGCCTCTTTTTTCTCTCATTTTTACTATTTTCTTCCCAAATATATTCTGCATCAACTCTTGGTTGCTGATTTACAGGAAATAGTTCATTCTGTAGTATAGAATCCCATTCTTGGGATATTGTCTCACGACTAATTGATCGAGTCTTTAAAGGCATGTCATAAGACCTATGGATTCTATGGGCATTTGCTCTGTTACTTATATGGTGAAATCTGTAACTTTATCAGAAGCACTTGTGCACATATACCATAATGGAGAGAGAACAAGGCAGTTGGTAAGTTCAAAGATGTTAGTTCTAGTAATGTTATGGACAGGAAATGCAATTCTTCATCCATGGTATATTTCCCTTCTTTGACAATTGCCTCCCATGATATAGTTTATCCAATATAATCAATCTACTACCAGGAAATCGTTTCACATACAGAACAACGGGTTTTTTTTTCTTGGCTGTTAATCAGTTACACACTTGAATTTTTAAACTTTACCTGGGTCCATTATTTAAGCAGAGGGTGACTGAAGCGAGAAACTAAACTATATCACAAAATATCTCATCTTGCCCGTGTGATGATTAGTGAAAATCTCCTCTGCAGAGGTTGGACTTTGGGATGTATACACATGGAACACAGCACAATCTGCAACCATTCTTGGAATTGCACCCCAACATTTTCCCTCTGACTTTCTTGCTATCAATCTTTAAATCATGTTTTTTTTGTTTTGCTTTATTGATGTTCAAGTACAGTTACCCCCCCACCCAGCCATCCCCACTTTCCACCCTTGAACCTACCCCCTCTGGGCTTAGTCCATGTGTCATTTACACATGTTCCTTGATGGCCCTCCCCCTGTTTTGCCACGTTATCCCTCTCCCTCTCCCCTCTGATTAGTGTCAGTTTGTCCTTTATTTCAATTTTTCTGGTTATATTTTGCCTACTTGTTTGTTTTGTTGATTAGGTTCTACTTATAGGTGAAGTCATGTGGTATGTGTATTTCACCACTTGCCTTACTTCACTTAGCATAATGCTCTCCAGTTCTATCCATGCTGTCACGAAGGGTAGGAGTTCCTCCTTTCTTTCTGCTACATAGTATTCCATTGTGTAAATGTACCACAGTTTTTTGATTCACTCATTCACTGTATCTGAAGCCTTTTAATGTTTGTGTGTGTTTTGAAGGCAAAAAAGTTAAGAGGGAGACAGATAGAGAGAGAGGCAGAAACAGAGACAGAAAGCATTAAGGAGCAGACAGCTATGAAGAACGTAAAGATGACTTTGAATACAGAATAAATGGCTAAGGACAAGTGAGGCAAGAGTTCAAAGAAGAGTTCTGCCCAGGAAACAAAGAAGAAAGTAATTTTTGAAAGTTATTCTTGCTAAATATCTGCAAGTCCAAGCACAAGCTAGAAAATTGTGGCCCATGAGATATAAATAGCAAACCTTAATTTACAAAGTTAAAATGCTTCAATGAAACTGCTTACGTATAGTTAGGGATGTCTACCATGGATAATATATTACCTTATATAATGAGGTTATCTCTCCTGAAAAATTAGAAATCTTCCCACTGATGTCCAAATGAAAAAAATATATAATACACTTTTGTCTTTGACATGATTGCATGGATTCTGTTCTCTCATCTCAGAAGCCCCAGTGAGATAACTGTTATATTAAAAGTAATATCATCATATTACATAGAAGTAAAGATGTTTTACCTTTAAATTTGTCACTTCATGTTCTTACCCCTTCAAATAAAATTAATGTAATTTCATTGTTGCAATCACTGTACAGTTAAGTAAAATTAGCATTCCTATAGAAATGACACTTCTTTACATATGATATAACCTAGGAACTTTTTACATTATAATTTTCCCAATTATCCTTAGTGAACCTGAATATTTATATTTATTTATTTTTTATTAATTGTATTTTCTAGACATATGTTTGTGTAAAATTACCTCAACATATAGAGAAGAATGACACCTCAATAAAAATAGAACTGCCAATATAGGAATAGTCAAAAATTAAAAAAGTTCAAAACTAGCTTTTACTTGAAGTAGTAGCTGTTGTACCTTATACAAACTGATTTTCTCCATGCAATTTCAGTATAAAACTTTTGAATTTTCAGATTGATGGTTGAGGTAGGTGAAGCTGTTGCTGGTAAAACAAGTGAGGCAAAAAGATTTGGATCTACATAGTGTTTCTTGTTATACATAATTTATTGACTAACAACTTCCAGAGCTAGCTCGAGTATACACTCGGCCTTGCAGCAATTCTTCTAATAACATAAAATTTTGAAGGATGATTCATTACACTTGAAACAGGATGAGACATGACAAGATATCAGTAATGACTGGACATTATAAGGAGAAGCTATGACTCTTATTGCGATCCAAGGTTCAATATGAATCGTAGTGACATGTTTTAATGTCTTGCATTACACAGTGCATGAAAAATGGGTATTGACACTGAGAAGAGGAAGTGAGATGCAATCCAGGCCTCCCATTAAAATGGAGATTAATATAAACAAGAGAAGAACATTCAGATGCTTGGAAGTTTTAATTTTCATGGGGTATTAATTTTCATAACACAATTCAGGGACCTGTTAAAAAGTAAATTAGATTTTATTCAACCTAGACTCTTATATTTAAATACATTTTTATCTTTACATAAAAGTTGTCAATGTGGTTATTCCTCTTAGAAGAAGATGAATTATATTCTAAACAAATAGTTTCAGCAATAGAGGTCAGGTGATAACCTTTAATTCATTAGAACTGATAGGCTTTGGGTTAGACCTCTGTTTGAGCCAACAAATTAGAAAATATACATGATGTATTACATCCAGGAGGTATCTTTAGAAGATAAAGCAGCCATAAACAAGTAGCTATGACATATGACTTAAGTTTGAACATGTTCTCTGTTGGTCCTCAGTCGGACCATTTTTTTCACCTTAGAAGTCTTTTGATAAATATGGGTTGGTCTATTATTATGGTGTTACCATGGTTACTACATAGGTACCATGCTACCTAGACATGAACAAGATGTTTAGTGGCTGCATAATTCTGGAGTTCTACTAATAATATATGCATTTACCCACCAAACAAGAAACCAGTGCTCATTTCATGCTAGACACCGGAGCAGAGACATCACTAAAATTTCATTTACCTTGAGATGCATTAATAAGAATTAAAACAAGCCAGGGGGTGCATCATAATGAAATGTCACAAATGCTAAAGCAATGAGGTTAATAATGTATTTACATCTACACATATATAGGTAAACATAGTTACATAAATACAATAGCTACATGTGAAGAGTTATGTAACAGTGAGATTACATACTAGTTACAGTTTCTTTTTTTTAAATATTTTATTCATTTATCTTTAGAGGGGAAGGGAAGGAGAGAGGAAAAGAAACATCAATGTATGGTTGCTTCTTGTGCATCCCCAGCTGGGAACTGGCCCCTGCTGGGAACTGGCCTGCAACCCAGGAATGTGCTCTGACTGGGAATCGAACCGTGATTGTCTGGTTCACAGGCCTGCGCTCAATCCACTGAGCTACACCAGCCAGGGCTGGTTACAGTTTCTTAAAAGTGTAACACATAAGAGTATAGAGAGGGAAACACTTCTTGACCATGGCACCCTCCAGGTGCTGTCCATTTCTCTGTTGTGCTTTACAACAAAATTGTATGACAGTATTGGCAATATGTATTGTTATAACTCTCCCTTGTCTCACTCCTGACTTATTCCAATTTAGATTTTTTTTCCACTGAACTCCACGGACAGAATTCAAATATTTTATCTTGCCAGATGCAGTGATTAACTTTTTTGCCCATCTTCTCAGACAATTTGGAAGAGGTAACTCATCCTCTGTGAAATATTTTTTTTCTCTAGATTCATTAATACCAAGTTCTTGTGGTTTTCCTTCTTCTTCGTGGACGAATCTTTCTTACTCTTTTTTTGCTACTCTTTGAATTTTACCCAAATTTGTATAGCACAGCATCCCATATCCTTCTTTTTTCTTTCTTTTTTTCTAACTGTAATCTGTCTTTGGCTGATCTAACAAATTCAAGTGGATTTACACATTCATTCCATACAAAGTATTCCCAGGTGCCTTCTCTGTCCCTACTTCTCTCTTTGACTATAAACTAGCTCATTTAACCAACTTCCTATTCAACATCAAGTTTTAATAACTAATACATATATCAAAAGTAACATACCTAAAGCAAATTTCTTACTTTTTCCTTTAACTTTTCCTTCACCTATCTTTCCAATTCAGTAATTGACACAATTTACTTATTTGCTCAACTCAGAGCACTAGAAAGGATGGATTACCATTTTTTTCGTTTTCTATTATGTTTTACATGCAACCTCCAATATAAATCTCAAGTCAGAAAACATTTCATCATCTTCAGTGCTAAAACCCTTGATATGACATCACTACCATCCTGAATGGGTTGGTTATTTCAAAACCTCCCAAACTGTAACTTTGCTTCAACCCTACCTCTTAATACCATGAATATTCTATTTGTTCTCCAAATAACATGCAAGTGATATTTGCGATCAAAGCTCAGTCAAATCATATCCACTGCCTTTTAAAAAACTTTCTAATAACTTCCAATGAGACCTTGAACAAAATCCCAAATTCTTGCACAAAGTCTATGTGATCTGGCCCCTTCGTGTCTCTGTGTCATGATTGGATACAACTTATCCATGCCTTCCTGACTCATGACACTCTGGCTTTTTTTTTTTTTTTCCATTTGGTCTCTTGAACATAACATGTTATTACCACCTTGGAACTTGCTAGTTTTTCTTCCACCTGAAAGAAGCCAATCCCCTTAGATCTAGGTATGGATGCCTTCTTTTCATTAATTGGACTTCAGTTCAAGTTTTACCTGGGTAGAAAAACATTCTATAACCACACTAAAATATTCCCCCTCACACGTACCTACCAATCACTTATTCCTTCATTGCTCTATTTCATCGTTGTTGGAGCTAGAACTGAATATTTATTTCTGTATGTTTTCTAACTTCCTGTATGATGTAGATCAAAGGCAAACACTTATGCTCTTTTCTATTGGCGTATCTGCTGTTCCTGGAAGAGTGCTACCCCTTAGTATGTGTTCAGTGACTACTTGTTGCAAGTAAGGTTGGCTGAGTGTGATAAATGAGCTTATTTAGAGTGGCAGAGATGTGAAAAGCACAGAATGCTCCACTGGGTCATGTCTGCTGTCAGTTTATTTATTTCAGTCCTCAATAGTGTTCATTGACATGGAAGGCTTTTCTGCTTCTTAGTCACCACCCCTATTGACTGACATGTATAGGTTCATATTCTAATTTACTATAATTTTTCTTAAACAATATATTATGACTTACAATGCACTAGAAAGGAATGTCTGACATTTTTGTCTTTTTTATATTTAGATGACAAACAGTTTGCTAACAGAAAGGAGAGAGAGAGAGAGCAGTTTTTTGTTTATGATTCAATAGAGTTTGAAGATTCAAAATACAATACTCTGTACTGCAAATTCTAACCTCTTCTGAATTTCCATGAAGCCTGTCAGGGAAAATCTCATGCAAAAGCTGTTTTGCTACATGATTTGAGCAGAACACTTCAGATATCTTCATACACTCCCAAACTAGTGTTTATTTGGTAGAATGAAAGGAAAACACTTGCCTAAGGTCAACCCCTTATCAACCATCGGAATTTTGGCTAGGGAAGCCACAATGGATCGCTGCAGGAAAATCATCAGGATAGACTTGCTTTCTTCACCGCCAAATGTTCAGTCGGGAGCCACTAATATGGGGAATCTGGTAGACTTTAAATTCATGGTTTTATCTTGCTCCTCTATATTTTCTTTATATCTAAATGGCCCAAAACTTTTCTTTTCTTTCTTTCCATCTTCAACCTAACAAACCACTCATCCTCAAAAAACTGTACTGATGAAGCCAAAGCAGTATTTCTCTAAAAGAACATATTTAGCTTGCAGGCAACAGACTGCTTATGTTATCTTCCCTTACTTTGCTTTCATTGTCCTCTATGCAAATACATACTAGGCAGCCTCATGTGACCAAATTAATGGAAAAAATGTGTGGAATTAGAATTCAAACAATACAAAAACACAATACAATTTAGGATTGAAATTATAGTTAAAAATTATAACACTCTCAATTATATAAATATTGTAACATAAAGATAGAAAGAATGATGCTGATATCTATTTTAATTAAGTTTACTTAAATGTAATCATTATGTTTTGTCATGATGCTGCAAAAACCCTATACTTAGTTGAAATTTGAAATATTCATGGCAGCAGAAAGTATCATTACTTGTTTTGCTAGTTGTTTTAAAATAACAATGTAAATATGCAATATTCCACTTTTGTATAACTCCTCCACCACCCTCCATTTTGTTATAAATAAACTATGGCCATGGCTCTTTAAGACAATTTTTAAAATCATCCAAAAGAAATAGAAAATTATAATTTTTAATAAGAATGGAAAACTAACCATCCTGGGGAATTAAAGTGTTATAATATGTCTATATACCCACACTGGCATACCAGTTACTAGGTTTACAGTTCCTTATTTAAAGTCTCTACACATTTTACACAAAATTTAACTCAAAGGCAAGTGTAAAACTGATAGGTTTTCATCGTTGAGTTTTGATTTTTACATGCAATTTAAAAAATTGTCCATCATATATTCCCTTATTGGATATATATTTTCTTACTGGGTAGATTTAATAATATTTCAATATTCCATTTTCTAAAACCAAGAACTACTACCTATTGACTTCCTATTATCACTCTAATCTTGAATGAATCTTTCAGGCTGTGACAATTTGACATAATTTAGGCAAAATTGTTGTACTGCTTAATGATGACATCATTGTACTGAAACAAAAAAATCTTTTCCTAATATATTAAAATTAAATAGAATACACCAGCTCTTATGAACAGTGTTATAGAATTTGTAACAAATGGTGGTAAATACATTTAGCTGATAAAAAAATAAAGAAGAATAGTTTCATTCTAGCCTTATTTAAAAAAACTTGATAACAGAACATAATTATGTCAAGTGTGGAAGGTGAACCTTGTCACTTAATAGCACAGAGCTATAAAAATGTTTACTTTTTATTGAATACAAAAAATTACACTAGAAACATAATTGTAGAAAGTCACAGTTTTTCCATAAAGGAGGAAAAGTGGACAAAGTATGTATATGAAAGTCTTTAAGAATGTCTACATTTCTTTGATCCATTTTAAATTATCTTTTAATGAGATGAAAGAAAGATTACCTCTGCAAGAATATTCCTGAAGATAGTAAAAATATCTGCTGTACTTGAGTTAAAGAAAGTAAAAAGAGAACAAAATAGGCCTGGCTGGTGTAGCTCAGTGGTTTGAGCACGGGCCTGTGAACCAGATGATCACAGTTCAATTCCCAGTCAGAGCACATGCCTGGCTTGCAGGCCAGTTCTCAGCAGGGGACCCACAAGAGGCAACCGTACATTGATATTTCTCTCACTCTCTCCTTCCCTTCCCCTCTAAAGATAAATAAATAAAATCTTTTAAAAATGTGAAAAAAAACCAGAACAAAATAATTGGCAAAATTTAATATGATGCACCAAATGCACTGTATTCTTTGACCTCAAAGTCAAGCTGTGACAACCCACCTACCATGTGTTCCTCCTGCTCACAATACGTGTTCCCCTAAGNAAAATTATCATTTTTAATAAGAATGGAAAACTAACCATCCTGGGGAATTAAAGTGTTATAATATGTTTATATACCCACACTGGCATACCAGTTACTAGGTTCACAGTTCCTTATTTAAAGTCTCTACACATTTTACACAAAATTTAACTCAAAGGCAAGTGTAAAGCTAATAGGTTTTCATCGTTTGAGTTTTTATTTTTACATGCAATTTAAAAAATTGTCCATCATATATTCCCTTATTGGATATATATTTTCTTACTGGGTAGATTTAATAATATTTCAATATTCCATTTTCTAAAACCAAGAACTACTACCTATTGACTTCCTATTATCACTCTAATCTTGAGTGAATCTTTCAGGCTGTGACAATTTGACATAATTTAGGCAAAATTGTTGTACTGCTTAATGATGACATCATTGTACTGAAACAAAAAAATCTTTTCCTAATTGTTAAAATTAAATAGAATACACCAGCTCTTATGAACAGTGTTATAGAATTTGTAACAAATGGTGGTAAATACATTTAGCTGATAAATAAAATAAAGAAGAATAGTTTCATTCTAGCCTTATTTAAAAAAACTTGATAACAGAACATAATTATGTCAAGTGTGGAAGGTGAACCTTGTCACTTAATAGCAGAGAGCTATAAAAATGTTTACTTTTTATTGAATACAAAAAAATTACACTAGAAACATAATTGTAGAAAGTCACAGTTTTTCCATAAAGGAGATAGTGGACAAAGTATGTATATGAAAGTCTTCAAGAATGCCTAAATTTCTTTGATCCATTTTAAATTATCTTTCCTGAAGGTGGTAAAAATATCTGCTGTACTTGAGTTAAAGAAAGTAAAAATAGAACAAAATAGCCCTTGCTGGTGTAGCTCAGTGGACTAAGCACGGGCCTGTGAACCAGATAATCACAGTTCAATTCCCAGTCAGAGCACATGCCTGAGTTGCAGGCCAGTTCTCAGCAGGAGACACACCAGAAGCAACCATACATTGATATTTCTCTCCTTCTCTCCTTCCCTTACCCTCTGAAGATAAATAGATAAAATCTTTTAAAAATGTGAAAAAAACAGAACAAAATAATTGGCAAAATTTAATATGATGCACCAAATGCACTGTATTCTTTGCCCTCAAAGTCAAGCTGTGACAACCCACCTACCGCGTGTTCCTCCTGCTCACAATACGTGTTCCCCTAAGAGATGCATGGAGGAATTTGAATTAGAGTCTGAAAAAATAATCCAATTGTAGAGGTGATCAATACTTAAATAAATGATATTCTTCCTGTTTCTCATTTTTGAGAGCTAAGGAAATTGAATAGTAATAAATTGTGGTGATGGATAATTGTTTTGTGTTTACGATTGAACTCGGTAGACTCTCGTATACAACTTTATTTCAGTGTCGTAGCTGGGTTGTTAAAGCTATCTCTTGAAATTTTATTTTAACTTTTTACTAACTTTATAATACTCTAAACATTTTTGTCTCATATATTCACTTTATTTTTGGATTAAGTTCCCTTATTTTCCCCCTGAAGTTTGTGATACAGAGGGTGGGGCAAAAGTAGATTCACTGTTGTTCATATGGAAAATAATTAATAAATAACAATACAATGAACTGTTTTGCACACTCACAAATGTAAACCTTCTTTTACCCCATCCTTTAAGTGTACATATATATAATATGTAATGATTTGATATACACCTATATTAAAAGAGTTTAAATATATACATTTGCATTAGTAGATAAAATCAGTTTTCTGAACCAGGTTTTATTTCACCAGTTAAGACACAACCAAGCAATAGAATCATATGTGAAATTTCTAACCAAGAGAAATTTCAATCCCCTTTTGTTCAAATTAGGACCCTAGTAACCTGCAAATTGAGTGACTGCATTTCCATAAGATTTAGGAGCTACTAGTTATACTGACAGACAATAATGTGAGTTATAGCATCTCTTTTTTCCAAACTACAAGATAATTTTGACATTACCACCCGAATAAATTGAAGTGTTTGATTCCCTCTGTATGTACTGAAAGAAACAGAAAGTCCTTTCCTTCCCACGCATGNCAAGAGAAATTTCAATCCCCTTTTGTTCAAATTAGGACCCTAGTAACCTGCAAATTGAGTGACTGCATTTCCATAAGATTTAGGAGCTACTAGTTATACTGACAGACAATAATGTGAGTTATAGCATCTCTTTTTTCCAAACTACAAGATAATTTTTGACATTACCACCCGAATAAATTGGGGTGTTTGATTCCCTCTGGATGTACTGAAAGAAACAGAGAAAGTCTTTTCCTTTCCACACATGTGTTCTAAGGCTCTAAGGAGAGAAAGACCACCGTGGGGATTCAGAAAGAGCCCGTCAGTTCCATTACGTACGTGGACTTCTTGTCACATCCATTAATGTATTACAGACAGTTTTCCCAGAGAACCTTCAGCCCATTCTTGTGTGCCCTAAATGAAGCATTTGGAGGCTACCCTGCTTTGCTACTTTTAGTAACTACAATGAAGAGCATTTCGGGAAATGTTAATACTGCTCTTGATCACACAGGTGACTTCAATTCCTTCCTACTCTGTCTCCATTGCCATCACTTTTGAGGACTTCATCCAAACTGGCAGTGGTGATAATCATTCTGGTTCAGGCTTTGAAGTTTTAAAGCTAATAGCTTCTGGAGTGGATATATACATGTAGAGTAGATAATACGCTGATTGACATGTGTGTCCCAGCTCATGTACTCTTCATGAAACTCTGTGAGGTAGATGGTATTATTGTCTGCATTTCAAAGATGAGAAACGGAAGCTTAGACTGTGATAACTTACCAGAAGTAGCCAAGTTGTGCTAGACAGAGGATTTGAACACATGATGTCTGATTCTGGAATTGGCTCTTATGGCTGTCCAGTTAGAAAAAAAAGTCAGTGTTCAGTTGTCTGATGTGTGGACTGGAGTGGTCCTGGAGTGGTCCTGCAGTGGTCCGTGGCAGTATGGATGAGAGACCAGGCAAAATCACATGGACTACCGAGTCCTATGGAGGAAAAGGGACCGAACGGCTACCTTCTCAAGTTGAGAATGTCCCTGAGCAGCCTGGCCACTCTCTTAAGAGAAGAGTGCTGCCTGCCCTTGCCTAGACAGGCTTTTATTGGGTTTAATTTGCACAGGAATACAGGTAAAGCTCATTCGTCATCATCAGGCAGTAAGGATCAAACAATAGATAGCATACAAAGAACTAATAGGGCTTATTCTGACTCAGGGTCTGTTAGCTAAAAGGCTATAAAGCTTTGGGAAACAAACTCATTTCCTGCTGGGACCCTTATCATTTAATTGCGAGCATTCTTAGCAAAGCAGGTTTCACAGGATTTTACATATTCTTTCTCAGGCCTGATCTCCTGGGGCATCCGCCCTTTCCAGCACAGGACTGCACCACCCTCTGTCATTGTTTCAGGCTTAAGTCAGGCAGGTGCAGTAAGGCAGCCAAGAGATTAGGAGACTTCTCATAGACAGAATGAGGACTCAGGCTATGTCAAAGGCAAGGGGTGAGTGTCCATCATCCTCTTTTGCTATAGCTCCCCAAGTCCTTCCTCGGGGCCTCCTTGTGATCGTGTCTGTCTTAGGTTGATACTCCCTTGAGGAATCTTACCCATCATTGGCTAACTGATCAAGCACTGGGGGCCATTTATGGATGAAGTAAAAGGAGCAGAAGCCACACCCCCACCAGGGAGATAACCTCTGTCTCCTTAGTGGCTTAGGGTCCAAAGGTTGCTCCCTCAGCCTTATCCATGTGGGGTGGCGGGGGCGGGGGCGGGGGGAGGGAGCATTTACAGCTTCTGCAACCAGGCAGGGAGTTCCCAACATCTTCCCCTTTTCTGTTTTTTAAATCAGTTGTAGCTGTTAGGTCTGTGAAACCTATTTGCTATTTTTGAATGTGATCACAAGAAAACAAGTTTCTTATACATCATAAAGCACAAATAAGAATTAAGACAAGGAGGAACCCAAGGGCTGCCATGATCCAAACTCCCAAATTCAGTCCATTGAAAATGTTGCAAATGCAAGGGAACAACAAGGGTAGCAGGACTGGTTACACTTCAATCCTTGGGAGAATTAGCACAGACTTCAGGAAGTTACTTTAAAGATACGCAGCACAGGCTTGCTTCCTGAACTCAGGGTGAGAGAGCTTTAGCAAAAGCAAGTCACAAAGCAGCCCAGGTCATAATGCAGGCCTGATTTCCCACAGAACTTCTTCACGGGTGTGGTCCTGTGTGCCCACTCGCCCCGCACTGGTTTTGCACCTGGGTGCTGGGCCACATTTCCACATCTTGAGAAGTGGTTTCTTACAGTTGTTGGCATCAGAGTCTAGAAAATGGGAACTAATAAAACTGAAATGTCACAGACCAAGCTGAGTATCACTATATGTTTAAGAAGCTATAAAGTTGAGGGTAATTTGCATAAAGGTAAAGCAGTTCAGGGGTGAAAGTCTGTCACATTTATGTATTTATATTATGATTCAAGTCCCAGAACAGCTGGAAAAATAATTTCAGTGACCCAAGAAGGTCTTATCTTATGTGTATGAGTGCATGCACACTTCTGTATTCAAAGTTCCCAAGCATTCCTGGTCACATTCTGGACAAGTTTGTGAGGAATATTTGCTCTGATAGACTCAGAATAAAATCCCCAATTGAATCTAACATTGCTAGATGTAGAAATAGCCATTCGTAAATGATGAGTAACTATGAATTACCTGTGGGTACATCTTTCTAAATATGATTTTCTTTCTGTTTGCCTTGAGTTATTTTATAAACACATAAGTACAAATGACACTATATTGATGCATATTTCTTCTCTAAACTGAGTCACATGTGTTTATAAAAGAACACACAGGGTGTATGACAATTGTGATTGGGATGTCCATATTATAATATCTACAGCAATGAGGATTATAGCAAGGAACATCGTAATTTCCCCTTGCTCATGTTGCCAAAGGACAGCCAAAAATAACTTAGTGATATATATGCCTTAGCATTAGGAGACAAACGATCAGTCTTTGAAAATTTTGTATTTCGGAGTAAAACACTTTTGTAGCCTATAAGGTGACATTGCACTCTCTTGTAATTCTGAAAATCTATATGCAGACACTCACAGACAATCACCCCCAGCAACAAAAATCCTTTGCATTTAATATGCTATACTTATAATACTCCATTAGGGGGCAGTGCAGTTATTATCATTCTGACCTGCCAGGGTTTGATCGAATTTCCTGATGTTATTACAGAATATAAAAAGCATATATTAATTTAAAATCAACTGCATGGGTTTGTTTTAAAAGCACTTAGCTTGTACCTGATGGTTAATAGATGTGAATAGCTTGGAGCCCTGATGCACACAGGGTAGTGAACATAATGAATTTGGCAGATTTTTTAAAGAAGTGTGGGGGGGACAAATATGAACTAAATTCCTTCATTTGCCTTCATACCTTAAGGGGAAAAAATCAGAAATAATGGAAAACCATTATGAACAAGCTGGTAGGTATAAGTATTAGTTTACATTTAAATGAAAAATAGCTCATGAGAGAAGAAAAAAAGGATATGTTTAAAATAGTTTTCAGCATCTTGTTTGAAATGCAAAAGAGCAATTTACTGTATGTTAATGTCAGTGGATGCCTCCCGTTTGCCTGGTTCTTCTTAAAGATTAGTTTCTATTTACTTTGGCAATGGGCATTTGAAACATGAGATGGAGGTTGTGCAAAGACTTCTTGAATGTGAGACCTAGACTGTTTCATACCAACTGGCATAAAAAGAGCCTTCGGGATTTGAACACCCTTCGTGAAGAGGGCAGAGTGGAACCAAGCAATACCTAAGGATGTTACTCCCATTCACTGGCAAAACTTAAAAGAATAAATTTATAAACATAAGGCACCAGAAATAAAACCATCCTTTTGTTCTATTTCATGCAGTGACAAGAGATATATATTCTAGATCATAGACAGAGCTGCCTTGGAGATAAATTGTCTGATTTCAACGTCTCAGCAGTGAATAATAGATTCCCCTCAGAACCACATAATTAAAAAAATGACGTTTCTGCTACTTTGTGCCAGTTCACTAGTGCTGCTGTCCCTGACTTCCTGGACTGAGAGCCCTCCCTGCAGGGTACGACCAAACAAATTTTGCATTATTTAGTGGGACAATGTAAGGTCGCATTATCCAAAAAAAAAGTTTTTTGGGGGGGAAACAGAGGACCTTATTATATTTTTACCTACAATTTGCTCTTCCCGATTTTCTTCTTCTTTTTTAATCCTGCCAATAAGAATAGGATATGAACGACGAGACAAGAATATTCACTTTTTACAAGTTAGTAAGATGAAAAAGAGCATATGTCACCAGCAGGATAAATTGTCACGAGCATATGCTCATGATACAGTCTTTCCTATAAGTCAGCCAGGGCACTGCGTAGTTGAGCAGCCCGGCACCAAGGAATAGGCAAGAGTCACACACAGTAACTATGTTGTTCACTCAGCTTTTACTGAAGGCAGGTTCACTCGAAATAGAACATCAACACACATAAATATCCTAGTCACACTGTAACAATCTAAGAGAAATACAACACACACAGCAATCAATGGGGGATAACGAACCCGAGTCCCAGAGTCTCGGTCTGCAGGTCCAGGAGTCAGCACAGTGGGCGAGGGAGTTGTCAGCATCTTGCAAGGAAGGATCTCCGAGCCAGGTGGGCAGCAGGGAAGACAAAGTCCCCAGTCCAGCAGGGCACAGCACAGCCTCTGGCAGCCGATGCCAAGGGAAATCAGAGGGGCATGGGGCAGCACTCTGGTGTGTGGAGCTCATTTGTCTCAGCAGTGGTTTGGAGCCTGACTCAGTTACACCATGAAAGTGGTGCATTCCACCCAGTTGGACCTTTTAATAAATATCTTGGCACCCCTGATGGCAAGTGTGGAATTTCCTCCGGAGCTACCTGTGTATGGATGGTCCTGCTCTGGCAGGGAGCCACATCTGGCAGAGACACAGCTAAGATATCTGCACATCTAATCAGAAAACAGCTGTGTCTGCTCTGACTTAGTTTCCCTCTTGAACTAAAGTGTCATGGCTGACTGACAGCCATTTTGGTTGACGTGAATGACTCTACCTTGTTTTATATACTTTATGCTGTCTTAACTGGACCAATGCCATTTTATTGGTCCTGTTCTTCACATAAATTAAATGCCTAATTTTAGCACTTATTTTTTTCTCCAAGTAGAAATTTAGGTTCAGTCAAAGATAAAGCCAAATGCAATGAAAAGAAACTGTAAATCAAGGTGGTATTTAGCTCCATATCCTTAGATACCTTTTGTAGGAGAGGGTTAATGCTTGCGTGGGTTTTTCCCCCAGGGGTTTCCTGAAAGGCAGTTGACTACAGGCTGAACAACTGTTCTTTATGGGGCCCTCAGTCCGCTGTATATCTCTAAAAAAGTGTGTGTGTGCTAGAAAAGCTCCAATTAACAGTTACTGAAGTGTAAATGGATTTCTAAATGTCACATATCTGGTAATTAGTGAAACCAGGGCTGGCGACAGAGCTCTTGATTCCTATAGTAGGTGTTTAAATAACAGCTACTATTCTGCAGGTGTGTTTTTATCAAATAATGAAAGCACACATAAAAATGATATGGAACTCCTTTAGCAGATTATCTCAGTTTGAGAGATTCTATCCTTAATCCAGAGTCTCAACCGTGGGATCACAATATCTTGCCCTGGGACTGAACGCCGTTCACCACACCTTTCTGAGATTCGATGTTCTTGTGAAATACAAGTACAGTTACCTGGACAGCCATCATTTCAAACTCATAAAGAACATATCAAATGCTGTGTGCATACACCATTTGTCTAGTGTTTGTCTAGTGCTAAAAAAATCTAAAGGCAGATGATTATAGACTTCGTCCATGTACAAGACCTTCGAAGACACCATGGCCGCCTGTGGACTCAGAGCAGGGTTTGCAGAACAGGATGGCCCGTCCCCACATGGTGCTCTTGTGAGTTGGGTGATTGGGGGCAATGACAACGATCACATTCTATTCCCATAATATTGTTGTAAGAACTGTGAGGGTGGGTGGGTGTGATGTTGGCACAGTTATTATTGTGTGTAAGATCTTAGGAAATACACACGCAAAATGCTCGTTCCTGTTACTTTGAATGCATCAGTTTTTGAATCCATAATACATTGGACTCCAATATATTATGGATTCAAAAAACGTAAGGATTCAAATTCAACTCCCCTTATTTGCTGTATGACTTTTGGCATTAGATTCAATGCTCTGTGACACATTTTTTTAGCCTGTAAAATGGGGACAATAATGATGCCTCTGTCACTGGGGTGGTAGGGGGTTAAATGAGTTAATATATGTAGTGGAATGCATGGCCTGTTTAAATATTCGATAGAAATTACTACTACTGCTACTGGTAGAAATTATAGCAGTGTGCGTGGTGCTATCTTTGGGAAGGTGATCTGCTTATCAAAAGCATTCCAATCTTTGTATTACTACAGATATTGTAAGAACTAAGGGGTATTCTATAAAAGAATAGGACATAGAGAAAATGGTGATATAAATAAATTTATAATAGATGGAACTTCCCTGAGACCCATGTAGATGATCTTTCTTTCTTCCTAAATTAATGACAGGTATTACTTACTGTGTTAGGAGATTACTGCTTACTGTGTTAGAAGATTAGTGCTGTGGTCTGAATGTGTTTTTTTTAAATAAATTTTATTTATTTATCTTTTTTAGAGGGGAAGAGAAGGAGTGAGGGAGAGAACATCAATGTATGGTTGCCTCTTTTAAAAAATATATATTTTATTGATTATACCATTTCAGTTGTTGTTCTATTCCCCCCTTCATTCTCCTCCACCCTGCACACCTACTCCCCCACCATTCCCCGCCTTTGATTTATGACCATGTCTCTCAAGTTCTTTAGATTCTATATTTTCCCTACTATTCTTGCCCCCCCATCTATTTTCTACCTACTGTCTATGCTATTTTCTGTACTTTCTCCCCCCTTCTTCTCCTCCCCCCCCCCCTGTTGCTAACCCTCCATGTGTTCTTCATTTCTATGGTTCCGCTCCTGATCTAGCTGTCCTCTTGGTTTGCTTTTGTTTTAGGTGTGGTTGTTGATAACTGTGAGTTTGCTGTCCTTTCACTGTTCATATTTTTCATCTTCTTTTTTTTATATAAGTCCTTTTAACATTTCATATAATAAGGGCTTGGTGAAGATGAACTCCTTGAACTTGACCTTATCTGAGAAGCACTTTATCTATCCCTCCGTTCTAAATGAAAGCTTTGCTGAATAAAGCAATCTTGGCTGTAGGTCTTTGGATTTCCTGACTTGGAATACTTCTTTCCAGCCCCTTCTTGCCTGGAAGGTCTCTCTTGATAAATCAGCTCACAGTCTGATGGAAACTCCTTTGTAGGTGACTGTCCCCTTATCTCTTGCTGCTTCTAGGATTCTCTCCTTCATTTTCATCTTGGTCAATGTCATTATGATGTGCCTTGGTGTGTTCCTTCTTGAGTCCAACTTCTTTGGGACTCTCTGAGCTTCCTGGATTTCCTGTAAGTCTATTTCCTTTGCCAGACTGGGGAAGTTCTCCTTTATTATTTGTTCAAATAAGTTTTCCACTCGTGGCTGTTTCTTTTCCCCTTCTGGTACCCCTATAATTTGGATGTTGGAACGTTTAAAGATGTCCTGGAGGTTCCTAAGCCTCTCTTCATTTTTTTGAATTCTCATTTCTTCATTCCTTTCTGGTTGGATGTTTCGTTCTTCCTTCTGGTCCATTCCATTGATTTGAGTCCCAGTTTCCTTTCCATCACTATTGGTTTCCTGTGCATTTCTCTTCATTTCAATCAGTTTAGCCTTCATATGTTTCTCTAATTTGTGACTATAATCAACCAGTTCTGTGAGCATCCTGATCACCAGTGTTTTGAACTGTGCATTTGAATTTGGCTCTGGGACTTTCAGTTCTTCTTGAGCCATATTTTGGACTGTTCATGCCTATTACATAGAAGGAGCAGACCCCTAGGTGTTCACCAGGGTGGGGCAACTCAGTCGCTGGGTTGTGATGCTGTATGTGGGGGTGGGGTCAAAGGAAATCAATGGTGGTCCCCTCTGCCTCCTCCCCCCCAGGGCCGCGCACTCCATCTCACTGCTCACTCCTTTGCTGGTTTATCTGCGCAGGTGTGAATGTGCAACCTCAGTCAGTCTGCCCCGCACCCTGACTGGGTTCACCACTGGGGCCTGTGCGGTTCACCGCTGGGGCCTTCAGGGGTCTGTCTCACTGCTCACACCTCTGCTGGTTTATCTTCGCGCGAATGTGTGACTGCGCTCAGCCTGCCGGACACCCTCACTGGGTCCGTGATGCTACCCCAGCTGTCTGAGCGCCTAGGTGACCTGGGTCGCCTGGGTTGGGGGATCCTTCCTGCCCGACCCTGCTCTGCTGCTGGCTCCTTCCCTCTTACTGGTCTGGTTGAACGGTTCGTTGCTGTCGGACTTCCGTATAGTTCAATTTTCTGTTCTTTGGCTGCATCTTTGTTTACTAAACCTTTGTTGTATTCAAACTTGGTTGTGGGAGAAGGCACAGTGTTTCCACCTATGCCTCCATCTTCTCTTGAGTCCCCTGCTGGGAACTGGCCTGCAACCCAGGCACGTGTCCTGACTGGGAATCCAACTTCGATCCTTTGGTTCCCAGGCCTGCGCTCAATCCACTGAGCTACACCAGCCAGGGCTGAATATTTTTGTTCTCAACAAATTTGTATGTTGACCTTCTAATGCTCAATGTGATGATATTAGGAGATGGGATCTTTGGGAGGCACTTACGTCATGAGGACACTTTCCTCATGAATGGAGTTAGTGTCCTTATAAAAGGGGCCCCAGAGGAATCCCTTCCCCTTTAACCTTGTGAGGAAGCAATGAGCAGTACGACTCTGAACAGGTCCCTCATCCTCCATGCTGGCCTCCTAACCTGGGACTTTCGGCCTCCAGAACTTGAGAAAAAAATTCCGTTGTTCCTAAACTGCCCTGTCTGTGCTATTCTGTTATCTCATTAAAAGATTCTTTAACAAAGGATCAAAGACAAAGTAGCCATTCTTTATCTCTTAAGGCAAAACTGTGACTTTCTGCACATCTTTTTTTAGAAGAAATATTGGAATGGATAGTTGTTGATGACAAAACAACTATCAACTGTGCAATGGAGACCCATGGTATGCATCACCAGTCAAAAGTCTATGGACACGAGTTTCCCTCTGGTACAATGTGGTGACAAGCTGCAGAGTGAGGGTCCCCTGAATGCTCACCTGTGAGAGTGTATCCCAGACAATCCTTGACTCAGGGAAGGGAGAGTAGATGGCCTGGTGTCTAAGATACACTGCTTAACAATGGCAAGTTAATAGCTGTGCCTTCCTGAAGGGCAGAGGGGTGCCACCCAGGGTGAATTGTGCATGTGACCGAGAAAATCAGGGACTCATGACATAGCCCAGGAGTTTATACAGTGCCTGGGTGAGAGGGAGGGGGCAAATGTCCACCCTAGATGTCCATGAGTTGCTGAGAACTTTTGCTCTGACTAAACATAAAACATAGTGGGGAACTGAAAAAAGTGGTGGACACTAACGCACCACAGGAGAGGCCAGATCTGAGGTTGTGCAGAAATTTCCCAGCCAAGCACTTGCATGACAATGGGTTGAAAGAGAAGAGGGAGAAGCCACACGGTCTGGAGTAAAACAGAGGAGGTCTGAAAGTTAGAAGTCCAGTGAGTCACCGGAGCTGGTGGTGCAGCACTGAGGGCATCTGCCCAGCCACCCAGACAGAAGTCTGTTTGGAGAAGACTGTGGCAGAGCTGATGGAGTAGCAGGGAACCTGCCTAGACACCCGGGTTTGTGAGAGATGCTTGGAGCTGAACTGTGACTGGGAATGCTGATCTGCAGACTCCTGCTTTTCTGAAAGATGGTACCTCTGACTAATGTGTCCTAAACCCGGCCTGCTTTGACAAAGGGAGGCAGGACTATGTATTTTGGGATAGTTTTTAAAGGGAGTGGGGCTTGACAACAGAAATCTTCCCTTATTCCAAATCTATAAAATCTTTAAATAAAATATCTGTATAGATATCTATATGTTTTATTTAAACATGTAGATATCTGTACAGTCATAATTAAATTATTAATACATAATAAATATTTTAAATGTAAGTATATTAATTCTGTAAAGTAGATACAAGTTGATAGCATTATTTCCAATAAGGTGAAAGAAGCACACACACACATATACTCACACACATGCACATACACACAACTGATGCATGACAACTAAACAAATGTAAAAAACCTCATTTTTTTTGCTTTTCACTTTTCTTCTACAAATTCCTTTCCATATACAGGGTGGGGTAAAAGTGAGTTTATAATTGTAGAGAAAGTAATAAAATGATTAATAAACGATAATACAAAAGCAAACTCTGTGTTTCCCATCCTTCTAACTTTAAACCCACTTTTGCCCCACGCTGTATTGTTTGGTGCGTGCTGTAGTGACAAGCAACATGCTGCCTGTGAATCGCTCCTAATTCATGTCACAGGACTGAGCCTGGACCTTGAACTTTGTCCAGTTCGAAGAGTCAAACTTCTCCGGTCTTTTGTGGTGCACAAGCGTGTCTCTTTGGTTAAGAATTTATTCTCATGAAGAACTGGTGAGAACCCTCTGAAGGAAAAAGAGATGTTGAGACAGGTATCAAGGCCTCCATGACTAGTGTGAATGGGGATTTGGGAGAAAGTGTTCAGTTTAATATTCTCTAGCCCTATCCCCAAAGGAGGGGGAATCGCAGTTGGGACCATGCCTGGGAGAAAAAAAGGGGAGAAAACAATGTCAGGGAGAGACTAATACATCATTTTTACTCAGAAGTTGCAAAACACCAGAGAAGGGAGTGAGCTGCCTTCTCTCAGCACTCGCCGCCCACAGTGTATGCTTGTTCCTCTGAGGCCCAGGGTGCACCATGGATGCTGGTGTCTTTGTCTCAAGTGTGCTGGGAGCACCCGGATGTGTCTGGTGAAAGGTCTCAATGCAAGGGCCAGGGCCTCTATGAAGAGTCCCTCACAAGATTGGGGACTGTGGAGGCCCCTCCAAGAAACACAATCTCAGGTCAACTGAAGAAGAGAAGGAGGAATCGAGAATCAGCAGTGACTGAGGCAACCCAGCTTCCAATGGGGAGGAGACACGGCCACTGGAGACCTTCCAAAAAGTGAAATTGCATAGAAGAGTGTCTGTGAGAGTATTTTAAGTTGATTGTGGGGGAAAATATAATAGGGTAATTTAAATTATGTTTAATACATCCACCCTTTTTGTAGCCTTGGAAAACAAAAGATGAGAAATATCAAGTTGACATTGTTTTATTTAGAAAGAAAAATACTTTTAAAAGTATTAGTTTTTAAGTAAATGAGCATACACCAATTTTTTAAACAAGTTAGAGTATGCTAAATTTTTTTAATGACCGCCCAAAGATCTACTGGCTTGAACTAAAATTAATTCTAAGAAGAGTTCTAAGAACAGTTGGCCAAGCAGCTGTCTTCCACGTAATCATCCAAAGCCCACATCTGACAGAGATGCTCTCTTCTTTTATGTGCAGTTTCCAAAATGCCCCAGAAGTTGCCCCCTCACTGACAGAGGGGGGAAAAACCAGAATGGAGTTGCTCAAAGGAGGATTTTACAGGCCATGCCTACAAGTAAGCCACGCACCTACAGCCTGCATCCCACTGGTCAGAAAATACTTATGGCGCCACAGTAACTTCTGAGACTCAAAGAAGGCCATGAATGAGTCTCAGAAGAAGAAACTATAGCTTTTCGCAAGTAGCCAATAGTCTCTGCCCTACTCCATAGGTATTCTATAAATTTTATTTACAAACATACTCTACTAAGCACTATGAGGGATAAACCCTTACTGTAAGCATTCAGTCAATCATTGAGAACCAATAAATGACTCACATCTTCCAAATTATACTTAATTTTTTAAATGACTAGTAAAATGGCTAAGTAAAGTTAACCATTACATTTCATTATGTAGAGAAATAATTCAGTTAGAACTAACTTCATTCAGCTATTCGATATTTATTCATTATACATTATAGGCAAATCTGATTTGCCACTGTCTTAGGCATAAAGAATACAGCAGTTAAAAGGCCCACTCAATTGCTTAGTCCAATAGAGAATACATTCTAGTGGTAAAGGAAGCCAATGAGCAAATTAATAATGACATATATCCATTCATTCAATATAATAAAATTTAAGTATCAACTATGTTTTTCTAGGTACTAGAAAAATGATTGAAAGTACAAAATGTTTTCATGCAGAGAGCTTTTGCTTTAGTGGGACATATGGACAACAAGCAAACTAAATACATAAATATCATTATATTAAGGGGCCTGTTGGGAACCACCCTTCCTGGTTTCAGGAGCTGTAACCCTCCCATGGCTAAGGCTGAGTGAGCAACCTTCAGACCATAAGCCACTAAGGAGACAAAGCTTATCTCCCTGGCAGGAGCGGCGCTTCTGCTCTTTTTTCCATAACTGGCCCCCAATGCTTGATCAGTTAGCCAATGATGGGTATGATTCCCCAAGGGAGGAACCACCTAAGACAGGTATGATCACATGGAGATCCCAGGGAAGGACTTGGGGGGCTATGGAAAAAGGGGGTGATGGACCCTTGCCCCTCAGCTTTTAGTAAGCCTGACTCCCCTGATGTCACGAGACATCTCTGAAAATCCCTTGGCTATCTGCCTCCTCTGCCTGACTTAAGCCTGAAACAATGACAGAGGGCAGTGCAGCCCTGTGCTGGGAATGGTTGGCTCCCTGGGTAATTAGGCCTGAGAAAGGATAGGTAAAATCCTATGAAGCCTGCATTGATAAGAATTCTCTTAGTTAAATGATAAAGATCTGAGCAGGAAATGAGTTCGTTTCCCAAAGTTTTGTAGTCTTTTAGCTACAAAACTGACTTAGACCCTGACTTAGAAGAAACCCTAATAATTATCTGTGTGGTATCTACTCTTTACTGCCTGACGATGATTAATAAGTTGTACCTGAACTCCTGTGCAAAAAAAAAAACAATAAAAGCCTATCTAGGCAAGGGTCAGGGTGCTCTCCCCTTGAGAGGGTGGCCAAGCCCTCTGAGGCTCTCCCCCCTTGAGGGAGTAGCCGTGTGGTCGCTTTGGCTCCAAAGGACTCGGTAGTTCATGTGAATTTGTCTCACTTCTCCTCCATGACACGGTGGGCACCCAGAGCTGGTGCCCGCCTCAGGGGCCATTCCCAGTGTGGTGGGAAGGAGAAGGGATCTAGCAGGTTCATTTCCCAAGCTGGGGCCAGTGTCAATAATGGTGGTGGAGTCTATAAGAGTAGGAGAGGCACGGAGAGCAGGGCGTGGACCAGGTGATAGCAGGGGGACTGTGTGCTGCAACAGAGTTGGGGAGCTCCACAACTCAGCCCACAGGCAGGTGGGATGAACCCTTGTTGGCACCTATGTATTGGGCCTTGTTACATGATTTGACAGTGGAGTTGGGTGCAGTCCTCAGGGAGAGTGACAAAACAAGAGTTCCTTGTTCACAAGATGACCTTAAGGGAGACAGAATGGGGCCTGTAGAATTTCAGCTTTCAGAAGAGAGGATGCCGAAGCCGATAAGGTTACAGATTGGGTTGGGGCGGCAGTAAGGAACTGCTACTCTGCCTCCAGGGGAACGTCCATCCATGAAGAGACGAGGCAACCTGACACCAAACCAGAGCAGAAAAGCCTGTATTCCTGGCATGGTGGCCTAGGTAATGGTGTCCATTATTTCCTTCCTTCCCTTCCTTCCTTCCTTCCTTCTTTCCTTCCTTCCTTCCTTCCTTCCTTCCTCCCTCCCTTCCTTCCTTCCTTCCTTCCTTCTTTCCTTCCTTCCTTCCTTCCTTCCTTCCTTCCTTCCTTCCTTCCTTCCTTCCTTCCTTCCAGTGAGGTGGACATCGAAGAAGCAGCTACTTTAGAGAGAATCCAGCAATTGTGTGCTGTCCTAGGGAGAGATGGGTAGAAAGCTGAGAGATTCCCACATGCTGGTCCAGTGCCTAAGCCTTTCTATCCCAAGGAAGCCATCAGACTGCCCGGGTGGAGGATGAAGAGGTAAGTCCTGCAAAGTTCACTGTTGACACATTTGATCTGGGCGCAAGTGCCACAGAACTGCCCTTATTGTCAAGAGCTATTGTAGCAGCCTGCAAACCTATCCCCTTCTCTACAGCCTTCATGATGCCAAGAACCTCATACCCATTTCACAGAAGTATTGAGAGAGACAGTCCTCCATAAATTTCTTGAATTTTCTTGTCTCTCAAGCTGTATATCAAGACTGCCAGGTCTTGAATGCTCTTTACCTGGGCCATTGCTCAGGGTTGTGTTTATAGAAAGTATCTTTGACTAATGGGTTAGTATCTGTTGTAGTGACAGAGAACAAGCGTGCCTACTGCTTGCAATAAAAGCAGTGTATTATGCAAAGTCAGAGTTACTTGGCAGCCATAAAATCTATTGCAGGTGTAACATCTACCTTGCGCCTCCACATCATGGGGCTTGGGGACATGGAACACAGCAGTGCTGATGGTCATGTCATTTGTGGTGTCATGACTAATAAAGTCCATTGTCCCTGGCCCAGAGTTTTGTGTCTTCTGCCAGCATCCATGAAACAGTACAAGTTACTTTGTAACTCATAAATGACGATACAATCAAATTCCAGACCTGTAAGGAGTCTATAGATGTAGCTCACTTTTGGCCAAGTTTTATTTGAGATATTATTAACCATCCAAGTGGAGATGTCTAGTGCCTACTGAGATATACAGATCTGGAGTTCAGAAGAAAGTTCAAGGCTGCAGGCAATATTTGGAATTCATCAGGATATATGCATATTTAAAGCCTTGAGACTTAATACTGATTTCACAAAGAGAGTGAACATAGTTAGACAAGAGTAACGTGGACTGACACCTAAGATGCTTCAATGTTGCTAAAATAACTAGTGCCAGTAAATGGCATGGAGTATTAATGTTAACCAGAACACTGAGGGCCACTTCAAGTGGTGCCTTGGTGTATGATTCAATAATTAATGCTGGCAAAAACAGGTCTTTATTTACAACATTCCGGCCCGGCCTTGGAAGAGCTTAGAGTGCCAAACTCAGCACTTCCCATGCTCCCCACCAGGCTACAAAACAAAAACATCTCCAAAGTTCCCCATGCCCTTATCTGCGCAGGACCTGTTGTCATCAGCCTCCGTGTAATAGTCTAAAAAAGCATGTGCCATGCTCCTCTGGATCATGGAGAAATTCAGGAAAGGCACAGGTAAAATCCAGGTGCAGCGGGTCAAGATCTCACAGGGCAGTCCCTGTGGCTCCAGAGTCAGCCAGAGCACGGCAGCAGCGTCTCCTTGCTCATTAGTCCGGACCGCGTGGCCTCTTCCTCACTTTACGTTATATAGCTGCTTATTTACTTCTCCCTTCTCACTGCTCTCTTTCAAACCTCTGGTCAGCTCCCCAGTGGCTGCACACACGCTCAGTTTAAACTCGAACTCTGAGCTCCCTGAGCTCCCGCCTCTTTCCCAGATGCTGTGAGCTCCCCAGGTCTGACTCCTCCCACAAGGAGCTACCTCAGGCATCAAAGTCACACCCATCTCCCTCGCCCCGGATGCAAGCGCAGCTTTTTAACATAACTATTCAACGACCCAATTTGTCCTAGTAATGCAAAGTAACTCTCAATGGCCATCCTCTGCTTCTCCCACCTCCTAAACCAGGTGAGTGGGGTTTTTCTTAGATTCTTGGGCAGCCTGGATTCTGAACCCCATTACATTAATTTTATTTCTGTGTCAGGAAAATGACACTGACTGGTGAGAGGGAGGGGTCAAAGAGCATGGACTTGGGAGCGTGAATCTCTTACACTGTTTATACTTCGGCAAAATTGGATACTTGGTTTTCCTGAACACACCTATGCCTTTTACTGCCACATAGTCGTGCCTGGTTCATACTTCTGGGCTCGGAGTGCCCTTCCCGTCTCACTTCTCCTCCCTGTTAAAATGCCATCCTGCAGCGAGTGTTCTTCCAACCACTGCACACCCAGGTAGATCTTATCAAACTGCGTATTCATTTCCTTCTTTGCATGTATCGTGCCTCTTATATTTATATGTTTAACATTTATATTATTTTATATATGTTTATACATTTACTTATATACAGATAATATGTCTCCAAACGTTTCATGAGGGAGTGAAAGCAATGGTCTTACTCTTTGCTACTTTCACAACATCTGACCCAGTGACTGGAATTTGGAATCAGATCCTGTGGTATAAACCTTTGCCTCTTAATTCACCTGAGAGTCTATTCACTCAGATGGAGAAATATATCAATTTTATATTTTTGTGGGGATTAATTTTGTTTATATATGTTTAGATAATATATACTGCATATGTTACATAGAATATATTATATATGCTCATATATAATATATTAGCATTGGAGGAGTACATGGGGAAATAGACTGAAGGAAAACATCATTTATTCAAAGGAAGAATTCTTTGTGCTTAGGTAGAAAAATGAATGAGTCAGACTAGCCTATGAGTGAATAAAGAGCACAAATAGAAAAAAGACTAATAGATAGCCTGAAACATCAAAGACTAGGAAATTGGAAAAAATCCAAAATGGAACTAAAGAAACTAGAACCAAAATAAGTAAAGATCTAAGCAACAAACTGAAAAGAACATTGTGCAAGAAATGTCCATAAATCTAAGAAATATTTTTGGTTCACAAGAAGCAAGAAATCAGAAAAAAAAAAGATAGGTAGTGAAGAATGACAAAGATTTTTTTCTTGATAGAGGCAGCTGTGCTGGCATAAAATCAAAAATAATACTTTCTCTTCAGGGCAATAAAAGAGAGTGATGGAGAAGACTTGCAAAAAACACAGGTACAACTTCCAGAAGAAGGGCTAGGTGTAGATTCTGAGATCTATTAATATTGAGTCTAAACTGATTAAAAACCGCACATTATGTGACTTTGACTGAACCTTCAGAAAACTCCAGAATTCATAAGTAAGCTGTCAGAGTGCTTCAGTGAGTGGTTTAAGAGTCTTCACATTAGTATTTGTGTATTATCATCTTTTGAGATGTCTTTCTTTAAAAGAACTTTGTGGTTAGGAAAAAAAATCCTTGAAATATATTTCCTGATTATAAGTTTTCATACTTCCTATCTTCTAGTGCTGTTTGTGTATTTTACCATTTTTGGAGATCGCATTTTGAATATTCTCATGCCTTGGAAGCAGTTTGATATCGAATGATTTTTAAATTTATTTGATTGTATAATGACGCTTATGAGTGTTGTTCTTATCTTCCGCCTTCTCCTGATTTCTACCATCATCAGTGCTGTGAATCAAGTTAGTGCTCTGGGCAGTCACTGGCTGATGTTTTCCATATATCATCTCAGTCCATCTTCGCCACAAGAGGGAGAGGCAAGTATTTTACTGAAAAGAAAATTAAGTCTCAGAGACCTTTTCTATGTGACCTGGGATCACATTATAACTGATAAATGGTTATACACTGGGGGTTTGACCTGGTTTAGCCCAAAGCTCTCTTTCTCAGTCTCTGTTCATTCAATGAAGAGGGAAGAGAGGTAAATTCACACTGGGGAGCAGAGGCAAGGCGGTCAATGAAATATCACAGAGACTGACAGGCTCTCTGGTTTAGGAACCTGGTGAGAGGGATGCAAGAGAGGAAAAATCATTTTTCTTCTCTCCCATGAGTTCTTAGCTGGAACCCTAGAATGAAAGACACATTAAAAAGAGAAAAATAAACAGAAGTTTATTAACACGTGTATCTCATGCACACATAAAAATACCCAGGGAAAACGAGTAACTTCTGGAGTTAGCTTATAATTCAGGATTGTAAAGTAACTTCATAGAGGAAAGGAAGAGGGTGATGTAGACCTCTTAGGGCAAAGGAAATAACTTTTAAGAAAGATAAAGAACAGATGGCCTTAGATACCCTTAGAAAAACAGACGGCAACTCTAATAGTTTGTGAAAACCTTTATCTGGGTGTAGTGTCAACTTCGGGTCTGTTCTCTTGTGATGAGTTGGTTTTCTCTGCTTGATGGAACTGCAGGCAGGTGGGGTGGGTGAGCATTTATAACAATTGAGGGGTTTTTTTTTTTTTGGAGGATCTATCTTTAGTTAGATACTAGGAGTTCAGGGAAAGCCTCTCCTTACATTTGCTGTTTTTCAAGTACCACAGATCCAAATAGTTAATATGCCCAAACAACACTTTTTGGGTTGGCGTTTTCTGCTACCCTTCAGAAGCATGCTCAGATGATAGAAAGAAGAGGCCACTGAGAATATCATAGTGATTTAGGATAGTGTTTAGTGTGACCTACCTTGGGTGCTTCCTTGTAGAAGGAATTTTAGGCAAAAGGAGTGAATAGAGAAATCCAAGTGACATTCTTCATCGGCAGGAGTGAGAAGCTGAATTGGAAGACCACAAGCTGTACTGAACTTACTGTCTCATCACCAAACTCTGTGCATGAATTGAACGTATTTTGTGTTATAGATTTGATTAACACACAATAAAGAGGAAAATGGGTTTCCATCTACTATGTTAATACTTCATACCCAGGCTGCTTCCTTCTCTGAGAATCACATGCTTCATTGTTTCCGTGACGGTCACATTAGTCAGAAGAATCAAGAAACCCCAGAGAGGGTGGACTTTTCTCTTCAGATCTATTTCAACATTACCATCTGGACTGAAGCTCTTTTTACTTTTGTTCTATTTCTGCTGTATTATGTCCAGGCCTTGAAAAGCCTTAAATTCCCTCCACAGATTGCAGCCAAACCCAGCATCAATTTAGGACTGTAGTGCATTCAAACTGGCTCATGTTCTTTCAAACAATTTCTCCATACCTTTCTGGGGGTACTAGTGTTTTTTTAAAGAGGAATTAAATTTCTGAACCCCGAATCCAATTGCTGTCTGTAAAATAGTTATGGCTGACTCCTCTCTCCACAGCAAGAGTGCCTGGCCAAATATATAATGTGGAGGCCAGGAGAGGGCTTGGGCAGCAAAAGGCAGGTTACTGCTGACCACAAAGATACAGAAACCCAGCCATGACCATAGTGTTTCTAGGCCAGACAGATATCTTTGTTCCAGAGGTTTCTGCTGAGATGATACTTCGGCAAACCATTGGGCTCAGGTTCCCTGGAAAGTAGTGGGGCCTTTGAGGAGTCAGAAAAATAAAGGCTTTTAAAGGAATAAGAGTTATAAATGCTGTGTGGCATATGGAATAAATTGTGGAGAAGAAATCATGAGACTAGAAGCCCTAGATTTAATAAGACTCCATTTGCAACACACAGAGAAACAGAATTAGGAATAAACCCTGTATGAGGGCACAGGAGAAGTAGCATAAAAGCATTTACTTTATATTACTTTTTTTCCCCATTTTTACAAGAAGACGAGTAAATGCTATTCCGTGCACTTAACTCTAACAAACAAATTCACGTTATAAAATAAGCATAATGCTTGAATAATGACTTTTAAGATTTCCCTGCCCCTCCCTTTAAACAGTTCACTGGCCACACAATAGCATAATTTGAAATTTTGCTTTATCATCAAGACACCACGTGTGGTCATAGTTCAGTGTAATGTTTTAATCTCGGCTCGTGGGATTGGTGCTGAGAAGAACCAGCCATGTTTGAAGCTGGAGTTTTTCTCTGTTTGTGAATCAGTTTTAATTTTGCGTTTCACTCAGTGTTTATGCGTGTTTGTGTGCATGTAGTGATTCATTTAACTTTCAGCTTCTCAAAAATTCTCTCTATATTCTTGTATTTAGATATCTGAAACCACGGGCAAAGGTTTAGGTGTAACACCAGCGGAGCTTTTCAGTGAAAACACGTGGTGGCAGGGGTTGCAAGTGAAATGCCGAATTTCAAACAAAATATTAGCTTCAAATCTGAATTCACTGCTATTTTCAACTTTTCATTTATACAAAATAAAATCAAATTGAATATAAAACGGCTTACTTAAAGGCTATCTTTTAAAACTCCATAGCCTCTGCTCCAAACATTAAAAACTAATGTGGTTTGGTATTAAAGTATTTTACTCTCCACTAGTGGCAATCACACTAAAGATTGAAACAAATATTTTCGGTAATGTTTGTGTGCATAGTTGGCATGTTCTTCTTCTTCAACTCTGGATTATATTATTTCAGGACTTTAATCATATTTTTTAAAATCATCTAATAATATTTTGCACATGACATCAATATATATTTTTCACTTTTGAATTATGGACCATTAACCAACTCCTATGCATACACTCTTTATTTAAGCTGCCTCCACTCTCAATATACTTACCTGACCCTGACCCTTTTCCTGAGCTAACCACCATCCTGTTTCATATTTATAATTTTCTTTTATTTTATAAGTTATAATTTTATCACACACGTGTGCAGTCCTGACCAATATATTGCTTAATTTGCTTTATCTTGAAAGTTCATAAAGACGTGGCCATATGTAGATATTCTTTTGCAATTTTATTGATTTTGCCCAACATCGTTTCTACGATTCATCTGTCTTGTTGCATGTTGCTATAGATAATTTATTTTCACCACTCCATGCATTGCTTTGAGTAGCTATCCTAGAATTTTTATCTGTCCATGATTCAGCTAATGAACATTTGTGTTTTTTTCAGATTTTCTTACATTTTATTTTGGTTATTACAAATACTACTGCAGTAAATTGTATTTTACATGTCCCTTGGTTTGTGAAATAGCTTTAAGCATTTTTAGAGTGAGCCACGGCTAGAAAAAGTTTACATTGTGGCTAGGAAAGTTGGGTGAATAACTGTAAAATGCGGGGTATTAACTTACTCACAGACTAATAAACTAGGCTGTTATTATTTCATGGATGCTGGCAGAAGACACAAAACGTTTGAGTCAAAGGCAGACGATCTCATTGCTCATGGCACAAGCAGTAACCAGAGCCCCACATTGGCCGTCGTCTGTTTCCCACGCCCCCAAGTGCCACAGGTGTGACACAAAGTGCTCAGAACGGGTGCCTGAGCATGCAGGGGACGGTTACAGGAGAGAAATGCTCAGCGACGAGGATCTTCCGCTTATGCCGGAAACCTGCTGTGTGTGTGAGGGGAGACGTTACCTCATCCCGCAGGACTGTTCTCTGCACACGCAACCCTGGCAGATGCCCTGGGCGAGGAGTGGACAGAGCTTTGCATGCTTGGCACGCCCAGCAGAAATGTGCAGGCCACCAGGGCCCAGGATAGATCGCCTCTACCAACTAAGATGTGTGTGACTGAAGCCCATATCCTTAACATGTTGGGTAAATATTGATCTTCCATTTTCTATTTTACTTCATTTTCGAAAATGCTGTGTATGGCCCACAGAAATGATTTTACAACCTAAAATTTAGCAAGCCTTAATGTAAAAAAAAACAAATAAACTATGTGTTAAATCATACAACTGAAAGGATAATTGCTGGGTTACATTCAGCATTAAGTATAATAATTTTATAATTTATCAGTTTACTATCCTCTTTTTCACAAGGATTATATGAATATTCCTCCAACTATATATATCTTCACCACCACTTGGTTTTATTAGACATTTTAAATTTTTAAAAGCAATTGGTGCATTATTGTAACTAATTTGGTTGTAATTTGCATTTGAATGATCATTAATGAACAATACAAATCATTAGTAATTACTAATAAATATTGTCATGTATGTAGGGCATTTGTATTTCCTTTTATGTTAAGTGCTTATTTGTAAGTTTAGCCTATTTTAAAATTGAGATAGTTGTCACTTTCAAATTGATACATGAGTTCTTTACATTTGTCAGTTAAGCATATTGCTAATATCTTCTGTAACTCAATTTTTTCACTCACTTTTTGGTGTCTTTCAAAAATGGCAATTCTTTTAATATTTTATATTTTTAACTTTTAATTTATAGTTTGAAATTTTTTTCATACATAAGAAATAATTTTAGACCTTTAGTTGAAGATATTCTAAATTTCCTTCAGAAGGTTTTAAATGCTTTTAATATGTAAATCTTCAGTGCATATAAAATGATTGAATGATCCAAATGTCTCAAATGTCTAAGAAAACTGTAACAAAAAAGATAAACCTATACAGAGTAACTTATAAAACATTATTGAAGGCCCTGACTAGCATGGCTCAGTTAGTTAGGCATCATCCCGTACAGCAAAAGTTCGCCAGTTCGATTCCCGGTCAGGGCACGTGCTGGGGCTGAGGTTTCAGTCCCAGGTTGAGGTGAATTTGAAAGGCAACTAACTGATCCATGTCTCTCTCTCACACCTATTTTTCTCTCCCTCTCTTTCTCCCTTCCTTCCCCTTTCTCTAAATATAAATAATTACTAAAAATTACTGTGGGAGAATCAATATGACCCAAATGAATGAAAAATAGTTATAGAATAGGAAACTTACTATGTTCAGTAGCCCATCAATTCCAAATTTATCTGTAAATATACTGAAATTCTTCAAAAAATACCAACAGATGTTTTTGGCTGAAATTTACAAGATGAATATAAAGTTCATATCAACATTCAAAGGACCAATAAAACCTTGAAGAAAAATATTAAAATAGGAGGACCAAAATTCCCAGATATTAAGGCTTATTTAAAAGCTAAAGTAATTAAGGTAGTGTGTTATTGATGCCAGATTAGACAAATGACCCAAGGAAACAGAACATAGAATTTGAAAACAGACCCAGACTTATAAATACTTGATTAATGGCAAAAATGTCACAACAGAAGGGTGAAATGAAGACAGTCACTGAAATAAAATCTGATTAATTAATTTCATGTGAGCTTTAGATTTTTAGAAAAAAATTTTAAAAATCATTGGAAGGATACTATGGGAGAATATTTTCATTAAAGCGAGGTATACAGGTATTATAAAAAATAAAGAGTAAACAAACATATAGCCTTCTATAAAGAAAAAAAGTAAAAATACTATATGGGAATTGAGACTCTGTTTAGCCATATACCAAACTGAAGTGAAGGGCCAGCCATTCAGTAGGGTATTTGCAATACACATGATTAATGAAAGATTTGCTTCCAGGATATGTTTTAGAATTCCTATAAAATAGTAAAGAAAAAGAAGAAAACCCAATGGAAAAATGGACTAAAATACTTGAGCAGGAAATTTATAAAAGAAAGTTTCCAAACAGACATAGACACTTGAAAATGTACTCAACCTCATTAGTCATCCTGAATTTCAAGTTAAAACTACAATCAAATATGCCTACAGGGGTCATAAATAAAAAGTGAAAATACTTTATGTCAGTGAAGGTGTGGAACATTTTCTCTCTTCAGGGTTATTTATGTATGTGAGTAAATAACTTTTCTTGACCATCACTTTATATAGAGTCTTCATTTAATATCCGGATTATAAGTAGAATGATCTATGGTAAATTTCTCTTATAAACAAGTTCACCTAACACACTTTACCACTATACCGTGTTTAATAATGAAACTTGTTCTTTGACTTGCAAAATGCATTTCCAGAAATACTGTTCTCTCATGGGCAATATTTTTTGTTCTATATTTTTCACTCATCTGTTTATTCACCTATATTTAAGTTTTTTAAACTTTAGATGTCAGTCTATCTATCCTACACAAAAGGAAATTATTGAAATGCAGCTGATTGATTTAAATACACTCGGCAAAAGTTGGTGATTTGAGCAGGTTCAATAAAGTCCACATGTGAAGCTGTTTAAAGTTCTCACATTAAAATATTTCCAATATTATTCTGTGTCTAAGTATCTATAAAAGTTAAAAAGACAAAAATAGAACGTGGAAGTCCCAGTTGTCAAGAAGACAGAGAATGTCTTTCTTTGTGAGACATCTTGGTGAGAATGGCTAGCTTAAGACAACATCATAAAACCAGTGCTGATAGGATCAATAATATTTACTCAGGGAAATGTGGGGATGATAATTTTTTAGCTGAAAAAGGAGCTGAAAGTTCAACAGAGTTTATTTTAAAAGGGAAAAATAGAGGATATTGCTACAATTTTAGCATATGTGCTGCCAAAGCCAGCACAAGGATACTGTTACAAAATTCATGTCTTTTTCTTCCTCTAATCCTGGGCCCATTTTGTTAATTTGCATAACCTGCCCTAGGAAGATGAAGATGTCTAAGGGTAAGACTCCCGTTCTGCAACCTTTTTCCTTAAAGAGATCACTCTTTTCACTGCTGATAGGCTGAGTTAGTTTTTTTTTTTTAATAGATGTGATTTATTCCCCTGATGCAATAATCAAATTTCCTTCTCTTTTCCATGTTTCTAAGGGATGATTGTTCATCTCTATGTCTGGTACAATTTTAAACTTCAACTTGAAATCTGCTATCTTTATGCATCCCCCTCAGACTACATTACTTCATAGAATCCTGTCACTTTGTGTACTCTCCAAGTCCTGGGCTATGTGTCTCCTGGTGTAACTGTTATTTTTTGTGTGTGCAAATTTTGTCAAATTGATGCAATTATAATTTTCTTATTTATTTTATATCACATACAAGCCCTTGCATAAAACTCAACCTAATGAATGTTTATGAATGATGTCACCAAAATACATTTTAACCCAATTAATTTTTCCCATGATGGGTCAAATGATCCAGAATTATTAGGCTACTCAGTGGAGTCGGAGCACTTAATCTTGAGACCCAGTGACACCTGCCCTTTTCAAGGGTTCTTTTGGGTGGTTTCAAAACCATTCCTTACTCTGGAATGTTATTTGTCATAGAGTATCCTCTTAATGCCTTCAGTGTTGAGGATTTGATATCAGTGCAGTTTGTGGAAGTGAAATTATTAGGGTGTCCTTAAAGTCCTTTTCCATAAATGAATGATTTATTGGGGCAATGAAAGAAAGGAATAAGTTTGCGTGCTCAATATAACCCGTCATTTTTTGATGAATGTGTCTCACCTTTCTGTAAGAAGTCTAATGTAGCACTGGTACCATTTCTTGAATGTTGCCAAGAAGGAATTTGTGAAATATCTTAGAAATATGGCCATGGAAGGAACAAACTGCCGTTGGAAGTTTCAAAATCTGAACTACATTGGATGTAACATAACGTCAGTACTGTCCAATGTCAAGGTATCTGCAGGACAGTTTGGCTCTTTCCTTGCAGAACACTACTTGCCTGGTGTTCACTACCGGGCAGCATTGCCTCACAACTTAATTACCTCCTTCGTGTTCAGATTAATGTGTGGTTTTTGTGGAATGCCCTTTGGTCATGTGCTGGGCTGGCTTGTGATATCTTGTCAGGGCTTTACGCACATTTCTTCCTGATTCAGCCACATTATGTTGATAGCTGGAAATCGACCGTATTGAGAGTGTTTACACCACGAAAGTTGGCACACATTACAAATTGGGGCTTCCACCCTTCCAGAGACCAGATCATTAAGCGTGAATCAGCATTGCTCTATTGTCTGTGTCCTAAGGGTAAACTGCAGAAGACTCAATTTTTATCAGCATCCAAGACAACTTTGGCAGGTGACTGCTATTCATCTAAGAAACACTCAGGTGTTTTTACATTCCCAGCTTTGGCCGTCTATTACCAAATAATGACTAAATGAGATGGAATATACCAAAAAACACTGATTGCAATCTGATGTCTTTTCAGGTTTCAAGTAATACAAAATATGTTTACGTATAATTCACCTTTTGCAAAGTAACATCCCATCAACCATAGAAGAAATGTGATGAATCCCAGAGGACCTGGACTTCATTTGAACTTTATTTCTTATGCTTGTAACGGAAGTGATCTGGAGGAAATGAATTTCTCGGAGCTTCAGAGATTTCGTTAGTAATTTAGAAATAATGATATCTACATTTTAGGATTTTCATGACCGTGTAATATCCAAACTACAGACAATACACAGGCATAACTACACGCATATCAAAGAAAATTCTTGAACCCATTGAGAACTGGGTTAGCCTAGTCTTCACGCCTTTGCATTGTTGTAATATGTAGGATGTTAATTCCATAAATCTTGTCTCTCGTTCATCTGTTGGGACCATCTTGGAGGAATTGCCTCCAAGAAGAACCTCAGCTATACCCTCAAGTAGTTTAAGTAATGACCTGAGTCTGTGCCCAAGACTTTTTCGATGTAAGCCTTGGCCATGTCATCTGTAAAATAAGAATAACAACACTTACATACATTTTTTGTAAAAATTAAAATAACGCTTTGAGCTTAATCATACAAGAGACATTACCTTGTAGCTACTCAAAGATGATCATTTGTTTTAGCATTGAAATGATAATAATAATCATTATTACTATTAAATTTGATGTTATATCCTGGACTTATACTTCTCTTAAAAATATGAAGAAAAGGCAACAGAGTAATACATTTCCCTGTCACAAAGGGCATTTTGCCTCTGGATCCAGGCCATCTGTCAGAGGAGGCCAACTCGACTCTGATGCTGACCAGAACCTGTAGCACAACGTGGTTGAGTGATAGTGAGACATTCAGTCCTCCTAACTCCACGTTTCATTTCCAAATAGCCTGCAGGGAACAAGCTCTAAGTTGTCCTCCTCCACTGGGTACAAAGGCATGAGTATTAAAAAAGCGAAATACAACGTGGCTTGCTTGAGACTGCTGGGGGGAAAGCAGAGTCCTGGGAATGGAAGTGGGGGTGGTGCTTTACCTGTCCCTGGACACACTGTGTTTTATCCTCCACCTGAGGATTGTCCTGAGGGGCTAAAGTACCAAGAGAGGTGGTAAAAGGCTGATTTTACAGTTAGGAATTTGATAACAGTGACATTTGTGTGGGGGTGGGGAGGCGGAGGGGCTAACAAAACTTCCCCAGACATCACCAGACTCCAGTCCTTGAATGATCTCACTCCCACACTGCTCACCACATTTTGTTCTCATGAGGACACTTACATCTTGTTTACTCCTCACCTCTCCTCTTTTCCACAGGTCCTAATCCCCTGTCTAATCCCCAAAGTTTCAACCTTCTTTATCTGCCCCCCTAAAACTTCTCTAGATCTGTATCAAGATTATAGCAGATGCACCCCATACATTATTTCCCGTAGCCTTGTAGCACAGGAATTATGCTCTCCAATTTTTAAATAAGGGTAGGGGATGTGACTCTCACCCATGATCATCAGCTTTTTAATGATACGGGGGGGGATTTTTATAAAAATTGGTTTGTTTAAAAGCACCTGCTTTTTCCACTACAGTTAACTAGCCCCAAAGGTAAAGTCGATAAAATTAGAGGATCAAGACAACAATTCTGAATAACTTAGTTGACTCTTGAGAGGGTTGTAATTATAGTTTCTGTGTTCTGAAAACTCTTTGGGAAGTAAAGAACAAAGCTTACCTTGGCCAGCTGGAGCTGATAAAGGGTGTCCTGAGAGAGCAGAATCCAGACAAAAGAGACTCGTGGTGGGGAAGGCAGGGTCTGGCAGCAGTCGGATGGAGGATGGGTTCAAGAATATTGTTCGGAAATAGAAAGAAAAATGTTATTGTGTGGTTTTGAGCTTTGTTCTCTTTTTGCTGATGGAAGGAGCTTTATTCTCATTGGATAGGAAAGGATTATTTATTTTTGGGGGAGAAAATGGTCTTCTCTAATCACCCATTTCCTACCTAAAGTTAGTGTGTTGAAGGATTCCTAAGTCTAGATATTGGGACAGAAGAATGGAGAAGAAGCTATAATGTAATAACATCTGAGTCTGGTTTAAGAAATTAAAGAACTAACACGTAGAAATTTCCTCCTTCCAATTGTGTTTTGTGGGCTGTAATAATCTTCAAGGTGGTACTTGCTTTACTCCCTGGGTAGGGCTCTTTGCGAACAAAGGAAGCTTATTTTGTTGGTTTTGAGGTTTGTTTGTCTACAGCTGATATTTGTGCCATGCATATGCGGTTTTCTTTATGTCTTTCTTTTTAAATTAAGCAGTCCGTTTAGCTTTTATTGTTCAAGTGAATACAGTATCTTTGGAAGAATTGATTATTTTAAATGCGTGCCAATTTAATCTTCTCCCTGATTTGTCCTGGTTTGCTCGGCAGACCAGAGATACAAAAAGAAAGCCCACCTAGGCGGATTCTGCGTAAGGGAAAAAAAGGAGCTTGTTTTCTGAATAAATTTCTTCTTGGCTTCCTTGGTGATTTGTCATCCTAATTTCTGACCTAGAGGGATTAGAATTGAGTTTCTTATTTTATCTAGTACAAAAGCGAATTTTATAAAGTAAGTGTAAACTTTTATTGGAACCTGAATTAGATCAGCCCCTTGGCTTAGCATTTTTGTCTCAGGGGAAGGGAGTGTATAGCAGAAGTTACTCCTTTAGACTTGGCAGTCAGATCTGGTTTTGAATCCTCTTATAACTGTATCCCTAGACAAGACTCATATTCCGTCTAAGCCACAGTCTTCTCCTCTGGAAAATGGTGATAATATTAGCTCTCAGAGTAATTCTTACAGTAACAAGTATGTTAATATCTTACAGTATGCAAATGAAGCTGCTAATTTTGAATGTGATTATGCATATTTTAGTATGTAGAACTTAGTGCAATACCCCGCAAAAAGTAAATATTAAATAAATATAGTTTTCTTGTCTCATTTATATTTTTTCTGCTTCTCTCTCTTCTTATTTCTTCCTTCTTTTTCGTACTTTAATAAATCGTATTCATTACCTCAATATACTTAAATTTGTAAAACGAAGGATAGGAGAACATAAAAAACCTCATTTAATTAATATTGTTCTATTGAGCCAAGATTTTTGGACTCAGATTTCCCCACCTCAGGCTTTGTCTCCAGGTAATCAATTATTCTTTCTTCCAGCAGCAATGACAATTGGACTCTTTTTAGTAAGTGAAGGAAATTCAGATAAAGTTCTATGACTGTAAAAGAAATACCTCAGCCTCTTAAAACCTACCCTTCGAATAAAAGAGCATGCAACTCAGAGCACCTGCTTCTTTACGAATGTTAAAGTATTCTGAGAGATATCTGGATATCAGCAGGGAATAACAAAGTATGGCTGCAAGGCTTAGGAAAAAAACTGGTGTGTTTTACACACACAACAGTAGGTGCAGGATATTTATTTTGGTAAGAAGAGAGTGTCACTTATCCTATCTCTTATTACTGGAATAGAGACCTATAATCCTTTTAAGGAGGGTAGAATGAAAGAAAAGCTACAAAATTCTGAATGTATTGTATTATGCTTTCCTTTGCTCTCCTCGGGAGAAAGCTGACAAATAGTATCTTAAATTCTGAAGCCTGTGGGTTATGTTTAGAAGAACATAGGCTGGCATATAACATTTGTTTCTTCCTTGCTCTCCCCTGCCCACCCCCCACCCAGTGCACGTCAGTGATTTCTCTACCTTGTCTCTTTTCCCGACAATGTACTTTATGTTAACAGAGTCAGTACGATTGCCTAATGCAAAGAGCCTATAATTTCATTGGTATGAAACTCATCATATTAAATGTTTCAAGTATTTATAAGCTTTGTTTCTTATCAAGGGATATTCTTTCTGATTATCTTTTACTGTAGTGCAGAACATAGCTCTTCCAATGCTTTTCATAGCCACAAAGGAGACATATGTTCTATGAATTTAATGCCACCAGGACTTCCCTTTTCAACTTTTTCATTCATGAACCTTTTTCTATCACTTCTTGTTATGCAGGAATCAAAGGGCGAATGGCATCCCAGACACATGATTATAATTGAATAGTACAATGTCTACCTTGCTCAACCAGCGGTAGCCTTAAGTCAAGCAGGTTTTGTAATAAAGGGAAAAATGATTTTTAGTCAGGCGTGGTCTTTCAGGCAAAGCCTGCAGTATCAACTTACCTCCATATAGCCTGTAATTAAGTAATGAAGAGAAAAAATAAAGAAAAACCTGACACTGTAAGATGCAATGTCATGGTTGAAAGAGGGAAGTTTCTTCTTTAGCTCTATAAATTTCATGCTTCCACAACCAAGACAATTAGAACTCAGAAATCACTGTGTCTATTACAGCTCATGAAAACATATTTTTCAATAAAATTGAAGCCAAAAAGATTAAGCTTTCTTACAGATTTCTGATAAAGTCAGTTTTTTCATGAAGGGTCTAGCATTGATGATAAAGTGGTTAGGCCAGTATTTTTATACCCAGTTCATGGAATTCGGGTCTAGCATTGATGATAAAGTGGTTAGGCCAGTATTTTTATACCCAGTTCATGGAATTCCTGCTGGTATATGGACATTAGGGAAGAACTCCTCCTATCAAGGAAAGCAATGAAGAACTGATAAGGCAGTGAAAAATCACAGGGCAAAGGTCTAATAAGACAGGAAACTCTGAGAAGTGAAAGTAGCATTGGGTGATGCCCGGCGATATGGTTGGAAGGTTCAGCAATTGAACAGAACTTTGAAAGTTTGGGAAGTTTGGGGTGAGGATGGTTAGAGGGAAAAAAGTATGGAGTCCAGGGCTTGCAATGTTGAAAAACACCTCCTGGCAAATCCCAATGGTAAATACATAACAACCATCTTAATAACACATGTTAGGAGAAAAATGAATTGATTTAAAATGTTCTATAATCTTGCATTTTCAAGAAAGAGACAAATATTTCAAATTACATAAGTCTTGGCAAGTCAAGAATTCATCTAGTGCTCTCAAGAAAGTAAAGTAAAACCATTTAATTCAGGAAAAAATTAAAGTAAAACAGTAATCAAATGAAATACGTAAAGAAAAGAAACAGAAGAAATATAAAAAGTAAAAAATACAGAGTAAGAAAAATTCACACTTATATGATTAATTTAATTAATATAAAACCTAGGTAGTAAAATTTAAAAAATATATTAAACTAGGGAAAAAATAAGTATCTGTCTTTCCCCTAAAATAGAAGAATAGAAGAGAATTTGAAGTGAGTGTTCAAAAATACGTAACATATAAATACTAAACCAAAATAAGTCAAATATTGGTGGCTTAATAGGAAAAATGTATATTTTAATGCAAACTGTATAACCACAAACAAAGGAGATCTCAAAATAATTAAAAAATTAATTAACCTGTATTAAAAAACTTACAAATATATACATCTATTAATGTAGCTTTAATACATAAGCATATACGGACCTAGAATCACAGCAAAACCACTCTTTTAGTAAAATAATTAATAGCTTTATAGAAGATTTGAAGAACTAGATAAACAAATGTGGCCTAAATTATATTAGGGGGGACTGTAATAAAAAGCTGTATAATAAACATTACTTTAAAATAATTAAAAAATGTTTATCAAACATTAACCATATGTTAAGCCACAGAACAATCTGCACAATTTTCAAAGGAATGAAATCATCAAGAGTCAGCAGTATGTTCTTTAATAACAGTGCAATATATGTGTACATATATATATATATATATATCTCAATAATATAGAAGGTAAGTAGAAAATACTATGTGTTTTCAAATTAAGACACATACTTGCAAATAATTCATATATCTTAAGAGGAATGTGGAGTGGGGAGGCAACATGTAATATTTCTCACTCTTTCAACTTTAGTTCTGCCTTTTGTGCCAGGCCCTACCCAGGCATGCTCATATATAGTTTAGCAGTAAGTCAAAGATTTGAACAGAGTTTCTGAAGTCTGTCCAGGAAAAGTCCAACTATTGTTAATTTAATATAGTGAGAATGGTTTGTGCAACATCAGTGTAACCTGGTAGCAAAGGGATGGACTGGAATGCACATGTACGTACAACAACGGCTTCGCTGTACTGGTCAGTGGGGCCAGTGGACATCACGGAGTGAGCATGTGTACTGCGTGGCCATGGCATTCAAAATAACAGCAAGTAGAGCAAGAAATCTGCGTCAAATTTTGCCCTACAGTTGAACATTCCTCTGCAGAAACTCTTTGGATGATTCAGAAGGCTGCTGCTGTGGGCACTTGGTGATTGGCAGCTGCATGCCTGCTGAGGCATCATGTCTCATGCAGAGATTTCTGTGCACCATCAAATCACCCAGGTGACTCAGTCCCCCTAGAGCCCAGATTTGGGACCCTGTTACTTCTGGCTTTTTCCAAAACTAAATTCACCTTTGAAAGGGAAGAGATTTCGAACTATTTACGAGATTCAGGAAAATACAATAGGGCAGCTGATGGCAATTGGGAGAACTGTGTGAGGTCTCAACATATCTACTCTGGAGGAGACTGAGGTGTCATTGTCCTATGTCCAATGTTTCTTGCATCTTCTTCAATAAATGTCTCTATTTTTCATAGGGTGTGGCTGGATACTTTCTGGACAGGCCATATACGCACACTGGGCAGCAACACTTTTGTGCATGTCCCTCCCTTCTAGATTTCCTACCCTAATTTTCCAGTTGCTCTAGTCACCTAGTCTGTTCTCCATCAGACAGTGAACTTCACCTTTCTGCTACCCTGGCCACTTGGGTTTAAGAGTACCCCCCCTTTACAATGCCAGTTTCCTTAGGTCATTTCTCAGTTTTCAACTTCCAATTCCCCACCCAGATTTTGGAACATTTGCTTTCTATCACTCTTCAAGGACTTTAAATGCTTTGATTTTAAAAACTATTTTGTCCTGATTTTGAAATGGTTATCAATGGAGCCTTAGACTCACCAAGCTACTCTGCCATGACTAGAAGCCAGAAGCTAGAAGCCAAGGTTTGTTTTTTCATTTCTACAATTTGGAGTTTTAATGGACACATTCATCAGCTGTTGCATTCTGGGGGTGATATTCCCGTATTTCAGGAACAAGGCCATATTTCTCAGTGTCACTGGTTTCAGCTTTGTGGGGGATGGTCGCGGCCCTCCAGGCAGTTTCTGACCCAGCAACTCTTAGCCTCTCCTACCTCAAATTTATCCGAGAGTTTTGCTCTTTTACGTGGTCCAGCATAACTTCTACTCTGTGGTACAAAGCACTATGCTTGTTTAATGATCTTTTTGCTCAAATAGATTGCCAATGTTTAGAATTTATTTAATCCATAATTTTGGTATTACATAGAGAAAATAAAAGGTAAGGTATATTTTAATGTTTGTCTTGAGAGAATATTATTTCGAACTTAAATGACAAGTCTTATGTTTTCATTTAAGATTATAAGAATGGAAGTGGAGAGTGTGCTTGTGATGGGTGTGTTAGGCCCAGGTATAGTCCTAAGATTAGTCAAGAATTTGTCCTAACCACTAAATTCCTTCAGCTATGACTTAAAAAGCATTAAAACTCAGCAGTATATTAGATGAAGGATTGTTTTACTGTGTCGATTCTGTTGCTGTTGGATAAATACAGCGTCTGTCAGTGGAAAGGTTTAATCCGATTTTTGTCAGCATGTGTAGGAAATGGGTCCCATGCTTCAGTGAAGACAGCAGGCCTGATATTACTTCATGTAGTTCATTTATTCTGAAAAATAAATTTACCTACTTTTTTATAGTTAGCTTTATGGTAATAGTAATATGGTGGCACATATCTTCTTTCTTCTTTTACTGTTTATTTAATTTATTGGGGCAACACTTGTTAAATATTTTAGAGTTTCAGGTACACAATTCCACAACACATCATCTGTACACTGATTGTGTGTTCACCACCCCAAGTCAAGTCTCCTTTCTCACCATTTATCTCCCCCTACAACCTCTTCCCTCTCCCACACATTCCTTTGGCAATCACCACACTGTTATCCATGTCCATGAGTTGTTTTTCTTCTTTCTCCTTTTTGCTCAATCCTTCCATCCCCTGCCAACCTAGCCCCCCAACAGCTACTATTACATGTTTTCAATGGAGCCTTTTAAAATGGTGAATGACAGGAACAAAATAGCATAAATAAGCCAATTTGTTTTCAGTGTTATGACTATGAGATTTAAATATTTTGGTTACTAATGAAAAATTGTCTTTCATGTAGATATCTTTATTTTAAAAATTTTCTTTAAAATAAAATGGAATGGAATAAAATGAAAATGAATACAGGCCATTAACTATTGTTGTAGATTAAATATCGTTCCCCCCTCAATTCATACATTGAAATCTTAACGCCCAGTGTGACCGTATTTGGAGGTGAGTCTTTGGAAGTGATTAGGTTGTGAAGGCAAAGCCCTCATGAATGGGATTAGTGCCTTTACAAAAGAAACCCCAGAAAATTCCTTTGTCTCCTTCAGATACATGAGGACACAAGAAGAAGGTGGTCATCTACAAACCAGGAATTGGACTGTCATCAGATACCAATTCCACTGACACTGTGAACTTGGACTTCTTAATCTCCACGACTGTGAGAAGTAAATTTCTGTTTCTTATAAATCACCTAGTTTATTATATTCTGTGATAGCCGCTGAAGGGCTGAAAATGAATCTTAAAAGAATTCCAGAAAAATATTATTTCTAGAAAAAATAGTGTATTAATTTAAATTAGAGCATTAGAATATGGGAGATGATTATTCATGGCATACCAAAAATAAAACATTCTATACTCTAAAGCACAGTCAGAATTACGTTAATAATTTGTATTTATATGATTTTTCAATTAGTCTTTCTTATTACTGTGTGCTCTAATGTGAATCAACAGACTTTTGAAGTGTTTGAGCTGGCTGTCATTCTTTGTGATAATGAGTATTTTTTTCCTACCCAAAAAACATGGTTTTTGTTTTTTGGCCCTGGGTGAGCGTTTTCTAGCTGAGTCGAGGCAGATACAAACTAAAAACTAGGCAGCCAAAGGGGGGTGGTTTTAAATGACTGCTGGGATCCCCAGAAGTGATTTAAAAATATAATCCTATTTTTGTACCTGGTTTCTATTTCCTAGCAAGAGATTGATTTGTGATAATTATGTGACTAGGATTTTTAGTATGTCTTTTGACACAGCACTCTAAACTCCCCTATGAGGATAGCCATGGAAGATATTTTCAATGAAATAGCTACCACTGGTGGAATTACTAAGCCTGAATAGAAGAAAAGGAGATAACAAGTATATTGGCATACATTTGTTTTTTTATTGTTTTTATCTTTCTAACTTCTACAACTGTTACTTGAAGGATCACAGAAATGAATAACAAAAAAGCTAGAAACACAGAATATAACCTTAGAAAACCAACTAGCAAATAATTTCTCTACTAAAACTGCAGTACAGAATTAGCTACATTCTCTGTTGGGAGTCATACATATGTTGTAAAGGTGAAAATAGGAACTGTAAAAGGGACATAGTTGCAGTGGCAGAGAAAGAAGCCAATGATGGGAATAATTTTAGTAAGAAAATAGTATTTTGCTTATTCTTTCTGGGGCAGTTGGAACTGCATAAGGATCTGAACTTCTAGAGGATACTTCATTTTTGTGTACTTCTGCCAAATTCAATTATCAACCTTATAATTGGTAATTAACACATTTTTGAATGAGATAATTGTACTTATCTCACACAGTGGATCTCCATGTATAGTCCCTGGACACAGAGAAGTATCGCAATGAAAATCTAAATTTGAACTCATATCTAGTAAAATCGAATTTCAAACTGGGTGAAGAAATGGTTCTTGATAATGAAGATGTTTGGTACTTTATCCAGGTCATTTTTAGGCACACTAAAGATTAGCTATAATTTGGAAAACACATCAATTCAGTTGATTTTATATAAAACATTAAATACCTAATATGTATAAGGAGGCTTCATAGATATTATGAAGTTAAAAGAAAAACTCTTAGCCCTCTAGAAAGTTACTATATAGCTAGAAATAATAAATATAAATATAATTAAAATTATATAATATATAAATCTACACAGTATAAATAATAGAATAGGTATTATTTGTCAATTTAGGCATAATGATATTAATTATTAACAGGATGAAAATGAAATAAGATGTCTTCCAGATTGCCTTGGCTCGGAAATACTTCTAAAAAACACTGAAGATCTGAATGAAGTGTTTTTTATTCATTACTGCCCATAGTGCTGTGTTATATTAAAGCTAACAATATTTTTAATACTAATTTTCATGGCTTGCCTACTAATAGGCAGTTTGGCCTCAATTTCTTCTAGGCTTCAGTTAATCAAATTAGTTCATGCATATGAGAGTGCAGATTGAATGCACTTTATAATTCTTACCAAACATGCACTTTAATACCCATAAGTGGTGAATCCTCTGAAATTTACTCACTCATTTCACTCAATAGGCAACTATGACAATTTGGGAAAACTCATTTGACTAGCAGATTTCTTTGGGAGATTGTTTTGGTTGGTGACGCATGAATTTGAAATTGAGGGCATTACTCAACTCTCTAAGTCAATACAAGGAGAAGAAGTGGGAGTATTTTGCTATTCAAGAAGACAAAATTAATTTTGGTATACATTTTAATTTAGATTAACTTCATAACCATCCACAGTACCATTATTGCATTTCCTGTTTGCATAAATTTTGCATTACATTTAATTCTGTAATCTCAGGAGAGGCAACATATCTTTTTATCATGCACCTCTCACTGCTCGCCCCAAATTCTCCACAGAGATCAAGTCACATAATCATAACAAAAACTAATCAACCTTCACTTGCGAAAAAGTATGTCAGAGAAAGTAAATAGAAGCAGTAAATCAGGAGACAATTGAGAAGAAAAACAGAGCACTGGGGTTACTAAATAATCCAGAAAGAGGTGGAATCACAGGCACTCACAGAATTAACCTTTGCCACTCTCTATGATCACATTCTTTAATGTCTCTATGCTTGGGATAAATTCTGCCTTCTAATTAGAGTGGGAAGACTCAATGTTTTTTCTCTTCTCTATCAAACATTTAAAGTAAAAGTAATCATTATTCTGCCTTCTTGTATTCTCAATACATTCGTGGAGGGAGAGAAGAGAAAGCTTTTGTTTGTCTATAGCTATTGCTTTTGTCTTTTTCTTTTCAATTCAACCTCTTGAAAAGTTTCTTTTATTAAGTTAATTATGGGGCTTATTATAGCTGTTTAGTGTATTCTCAGGAGTTCTGTATTATAATAAATCTTGTTAAGGCAATTTAAGGCCATTAATTTAAAAATGAAATTTGAGAGGGTGTACTACTAATTGACATTATTAATAGTCATAATTAAAGACTTATTATTTAAAGCTTATTTCCATTTTCTTAAAGACATGCTAATCTATAGGTTTTTAAAATTACCCAGCTTTTTATTGCACTATGATGAGAGAATTATAACTAGGTTAGTTATTAATTTTTCCTTTAAAGGGCTTACATTCATCAAATGAGGAATACTTGTTAGTATATTATCCTGGATGCTATTGTTCTTCACACTTTTCTTTTTCCTCCTAAATTAAAATAATAAAGACAAGTTGTAAATTATCACGGTAGAAAAAGACCATAAAATACCATTGAAGGGAAAAAGTCAACAGTTCGTTCATTAAGAGTTAATGACTCTACAGTATCAAGATCATTTGCAAAAAAATTGTGACATCGATGTCTAGTGATTATTCAGTCACAACAATGATTCCCCATTATTACAGATTTTACTACCAAACCATTGACCAAGGGAAGAACTGCAAGCATGTGAGTGGATGGTTGGCTCACCACCATCTTCACTGGGAGGAAGAGCAGCAAAAACTTACAGGAGATTTTCATCTTACGTCAGCAGGATGAAGCTGGGGGTTATGACCGCTAATCTGCAAATTGAAAATGTCAATTTTGTAATTCATTTTCCTCATGTGTAAAATGGAAATAATGTGACTCCTGTAACTGATATCAAAGATATATGTAGGGTGGAATCATATCTAGTTCACATCCCTTATAGTGTGCTATTTCAACGTAAAGGACTCTTACTGCTCAAATAGGTATATTAACAATCAATTTATTCAAAAAAAGAATGAAGTTAGGTTAGATTGACCATCTTCTTTGGCAATTTCAAGATCTATAATGATAATTCTTTCAGAATTCTATATTTTATAGCCTGGTAAAAATTATACCCTGAATAAAAGAGAAGTATAAACCAATCACATTGATAAACACTATATAAATATTTTAAATGATGAGAGGTAATAGAATACAATGCACAGTAAAATAGAATATCAAATATAAAGCCATGAAGGAGATTTTATTCTAGAAATAAAATATATTTTATTACTAAGAAATATATGAATGCAATCTAGCATATTAATAGAACTTAAGAAAATTATTATAGGAGTATTTCCATAGATTCAGTATAGATTCAGAAAAAAATCATACAAAAACAATGTGAACATTAATTTATGTCAAAAACATTCAGTAAAATAACAATTGCTAGGTAGCTCATTGACATACACATGGAGAGACACACATACACAAAATAAAAATATCAATATGAAGATCAAGAACCAAAGCTTATTTAATGAGAAACACTAATGAGAAAGCTTGTCTATTGAAATTATACACAAGATAGAGAAAGACACTATTTCTAAGAACATTTAACAGTTTGTAGGCAATATTAACTAATGCTATCAGACAAAGGAAATAATGAAAAATGTATGAAATGAAAGTCTAAACCTGTCTCTACTTGCAGGTATAATTATACATCTGGAAACTCAAAAGATCAGTGAAAAAATATTAAAAACAAACAAATAATTTGTTCAAGTAAAAAGCAGTGTTATATTGGAACCAGTTTGAACTGGCATTTAAAACAAATTGTTAAAAGTTCAGGAATTTTGCAAAGCAAGAGGATGAACATTTGAAACTTTATAATTGGCCACAGTGGGCCTATTTATTCTGTAAAATTTAGCAAATGCAACAAATCAGCATATCATTTTGAGCAGGTAATAAAGTAAATGTACAGAAGTCAATAACTGTATATATCCATATCCATATTTATATATATATATCCATATCCATATATATATATATATATATATATATATATATATATATATCCCAACAGGATTAACACTGCTTCAGTGTAGTTGATAGGGTAATAATATGAGTGGGATAATTTGTAGTTTTAATTTGAATGTTTCACTTCAAATGTCATACAGTGTGTTTGAGTGTGATATTTTATTATAGAATTACATTCTTATGATTTTTGTAATAAAAAGGGGCATTATTTGTGCCAGACACACATATATAATATATATGAATAAAGTTTTATATGCATATAAATTTTATATACATAAAGTTTTACACACATATATGTAAAACTACTAGAAAAGGATCATTTTTATAATAGCAACTAATTAACCACTAAAATAACTAAAATATAATTCTATGTAAAACACTCCTAAAAATGTTTATGAGTAAAACTAAAAAGATCTTGAAAAACATACCAATTTATTGGATAAAAAGAATTTTCATCAGAAAATTGTCAGTTTTTCTTAAACTAATAGAACATTTTTCCAAATAAGACACACAAATGGCCAATAAGCACGTGAAAAGATGCTGCATCACTAATCATTAAGGAAATGCAAATCAAATCTATAATAAGATACAACTTCATACTGTTTTATGATAGTGTGACTATCATTAGTAAAAGAAAGGAGGGAAGCTGGGAGGAGGGAAGGAAGGAAGGAAGAAGAAAGGAAAAAAAGGTGAATGAACATACAAAGGCAAGATTCAGGGGTCAGCAAAGTAGAAGTGTGAGAAACTTTGTGTTGTTTTATTTTTGAGTTAAAGAAGACATAAGCATTGCTTGATCGTGGTTTATAAAAATATGGAAGAAAGCAGGTGTATCTCAGGAAGGTGGACAAGAATAACAAATATATAATTTCAAAGCAACTACGGACAGATGGATTTAAAGCAATAATAGGCTAAATTTATCTTTGATAATGTAATAGATGCATTTTTTTTTCAGACACAGGGAAAAAGAAAAATTTGTATGCATGTTTGCAACAAAGGAAGGGAGAATAAGACTAGAAAAATTTAATGTTGATGTACATTATGGATACATCACTTATGAACTAATGCATTAATGGTTTACAATTTTGATCCTGTATTTTGAATTCTTCTTTGTGTTTTTTTCATCAGTTCTTGCTCTGTGTTGGTTCTGCAGTGACAAAGTTGCTAAATGATGCAGAAAGATATTTGAAATCTTTGTGTTTTTTAATATAAGGTGTGTATGAATCAGTTGAGCAGACCAAAGCAGTATGTCTGAATATCACCAATAGATTTTGATTAAAAGAAGCACAGTAATTATTTTGTCATACCCATGCATGCTAGATTTCAGATTATTATTCTGAGGAAAATACATATTAATTCATCTTTTTTAAAAATGATTTTATTCATTTATCTTTAGAGGGAAAGGGAAGGAGAGAAGGAGAGAAATATCCATGTGTGGTTGCCTCTCATGAGTCCCCTGCTGGGAACTGGCCTGCAACCCGGGCATGTGACCTGACTGGGAATCGAACCGTGATCCTCTGGTTCACAGGCCTGCGCTCAATCCACTGAGCTACAGCAACCAGGGCCATATTAATTAATCTTGTGATCTACATTTTGACCCAGCAATCCCACTTATGAAAGTATATCTGAAGTAACTCGAAATATTGATTCAAAAGAAGAAAAGCACCCCTATGTTCATTGCAATGTTATTTACAATCATCAAGATATGGAAGCAGCCCAAGTGCCCAACAGTAGATGAGTGAATACAACAACTATGGGACATTTACACAATGGAATACTACTCGGCCATAAAAAAGAAAATTTACCCTTTGCAACAACATGGATGGACCTGGAGAACATTATGCTAAGTGAAATAAGCCAGTCAAAGAAAAGCAAATACCATGTGATTTCACTCACACGTGGAATCTAATGAACAGACTGAATTAATGGGTAAAATGGGGACAGATTCATAGATGGAGAGCAGAATGACAGCTAGTGGGTAAGGGGAAGTGATGGGGTGGAGGGATGAGCAAAAAGGAAAAAGGACTCATGGACCTGGACAGCAGTGTGGGGTTTGCTGGGGGAGTTAGGGATGTAAGAGGACTAAATGGTAGTGGAAACATATAATAAAGGCTAAATTTTTTTAAGTTTAAAAAAAAATAAAGTTAGTTTCAGTAAAAAAATTATGTATAATTAGTAAACTTTTAATAATGTCAAGCTTAATTAAAAATAAAATAAAATAAAAAGTTTATACTGTCATTTCAAATATGAAGAATATTTATATATTTTATATAACAAGTGTTATAATTTCATATTTGTATTGTTAGACCTAGGGCGGACCACTCTATATATGCTTGGGGTGATTTTCCATGTTCTCAATATGCAGAGTTAGTTCTTCTAATGATATTTTCTCACAGCCCAGGATGTTTAAGAAAATACTCTGAAAGAGTCCAAAATTCCTCTTGCGGCATGTTTAAGTTCATAACAGGATAATATAGCAGTAGTAATATTTGTTATCTGGATACGGAAATAATTTAACAGCATATTAATCTTCTAAAAACAATGTAACATCATTTTATTTCCATGTTATTTTAACATTTTAATCATATCTATTATTTTTAGTTTTCTAATTCCACAGTGAAATTAAATCATTTATATTTTTTTCAAAAGAAACATTGATTTCATTGACATATTCTCTTTAACTTATCTACAATTATGTATTATATATTTTATATATTAACTTAATTGGTCTTCATTGAAGTCATTGTGCCATGTTTTATCTTTATGTTTTTTATTTTTTTTACTGAACAATTTCTTCAGTATATTTTTCACATTTAACAGTTACAGTATTTCATTTTGCTGCCATTCTGCTTTATCATTACCATTCCCAACATCTTGTTTTCTTGTGCTTAATCTTGGTATTATTTCCAAAATGTGTTGCTTGAATGGATTTGAAGTTTAAGTTCAATGTTTACTGGTTTGCAGGTAAGATGTTCAAGGCTATGTATTAAACTTTTAAGTGCACTTTGGTGGTTTGCCATAGATTCATGCTGTGTTTTCTCTTCCATTGCTTTAAAAATAATCTGTATATAACTTCATTTCTTCTCCATAACTTGAGTTTCTTTTTTTCTGTTGTTGTTGTTCAAGTACAGCTGTCTCCATTTCCCGCCCACCATTTCCCCCTGCCCTACCTATCCCTGCATCCCACCCTCAATCCCACCTTCCCTGCCTCTGTCCATGTGTCCCCTATAAATGTTCCCCAAGGACCCTTCCCCTATTTTTCCCCATTATCCTTCTCTCCCCTTCCCTCTGGTTACTCTCAGTTTGTTCTTTATTTCATTATCTCTGGTTATATTTTGTTTGCTTGTTTGTTTTGTTAATTAGGTTCCACTTATAGGTGAGATCATATGGTATTTGTCTTTCACCACCTGGCTTATTTCACTTAGCATAATGCACTCCAGATCCATCCACTATACTGTCGTGAAGGATAGGAGTTCCTTCTTTATTTCCTGCTGCATAGTATTCCATCTTTATTAAATGAATGAATCCATAACATGAGTTTCTCAAGCGATATTCTCTTCTAAATTTTCTTAAATGATTATAATGTTAAAATAATGTAATTTAAATACATGTTTAAAAATCATTAAAAAATTAAAAATCTCCTTCCTTGACTCTACTTTTTGTTCTTTTCATGAAGAGTAACAAGTCTTAACAATTTCTGTTTTCTAATTATTTTGCCACCTGATATTAAATCTGTTATAATGTATAATTGTCTGGCCCTGTCCAGGTAGCTTAGGTGGTTAGAGTGTTACCCTGACACACCAAGGTTGCAGGTTCCATCCTTGGTCAGGGCACATAAAAGAATTAACCAATGAGTATATAAATAAGTGAATCAACAAACTGATGTTTCTCTCTCTCCCTCTCTCCCCCCCCTCTAAAATCAGTAAATAAAATAAAAAACACACAACATATACTTGTTTATTTTAAAAAATTTTTATTTAGGCCATAATTGTTAGCTCTCTATTATGGAAGATAAGGATGTGATCACATAACAGTTAAATATCTTCCCCCTGACTATTTTCTACAAATTCTATTTTTATAAACAGTTTTCTAATAAACCCATTCTCACTTTTTAGATTACTGGCTGGATATTGTAAGAAATAATAGCAATGAAAGCAGCAGACCATTTTATTTATTTGTAAATCAAGCCATTTTTGAAAGCCTACTGGTGGAGAAAAGACAAAACAAAACTATACTCTAGGTAGGTTTCAGATACTCTCCATGCAGAGATACTCACACAAAGGACACAGGGCAGAACTTGGAGTAAAATCTCTCAACTTTTATGCAAATATATACAAAATAAATAATTATATTGATAATGAATAATATAATAATTATTATTAACTAAAGGTCATCATACTTTGTCCAGATTTCCTTACTCTTTTACCTAATGTTTTTTTCTGTTCCAGGATCTCATTTAGGATACCACATTATATTTCATTGCAGTGTCCTGTTAAGTTCTTCTGAGCTGGGAATACTGGTTAGGTATTTACTTTGTAAAATATCCCTCCTTTAGAATTTTTCTAGTGTTTTCACATGTTAAATAAGGGTTAAAAAGAAGTGAGTAAAATGCTATTACATCACATCACATCAAGGGTATACACTGTCACCGTTATTTATTAGCATTGAAATTGACCTTGATAACCTGAGTAAGTAGCGCTTGTCAGATTCCTTTACTGCAAAGTTATTTTTTTCTCCCTTCCATAATATATCGTTTGGAAGAGTCACTACATAACCCACATTTATGCTGTGGGGATTTTGTCCCATTTCCTGATGATGGAGTATATGCATAAATTGTTTGGAATTCTTCTGAATGGAAGATTTGTGTTTTCTCTCCATTTTGTTTATTCAATCATTTATTTATATAAATACAAACTCATAGATATTTACTTTATCCTCTGGGTTATAATTCATTACTACTTTCTTTTACTGTTCAAATTGTTTCAGCAATGGCTCTTTCCATTGGTTGGTAATTATAAACAGCACTGCTATAAACACTGGAGTTTAGGTTTTTGCTTGGCATAGGTTTTAAAGTCAGGTGGATAAGTAGACAGGCGATTGGTGGCTGGATTGTATAACAAGCTATTCTTATTTTTAAGGAAACTGCCAAATGTCTACGACAGTGGCTGTACTATTTTGAATTTCCATCAGCAATGAATGAGAATTCCTGATTCTCTATATCCTGGCCAACATCTGGTATTGCCAATTATTGAAGAGGCCAACTCGCATCACTGTTCTAATTGTAGAATGATAGTTAATTACCTGAGACCTACTGCTCACTCTAGTTTAAAAACTGTGTTAACATTAACTTTTCATTTTCTACTGCACCACCTTTGAAGGGATTGCTTTTTTTTCTTCACTGAAATTTATACAATGGATACATTTGTTCTTTTAGCAGCTCTCTATTTTTCTGGCTCACTGTTTTTTTCTTTCTTTTTTAAAAATATTTATTTATTTATTTTTAGAGAGGGGAGGAAAGAAGGAGAAAGAGTGGAAGAGAAACATCAATGTGTGGTTGCCTCTCATGTATCTCCTACTGAGGAACTGGCCTGCAACCCAGGCATGTGCCCTGACTGGGAATCGAACCAGCAACCCTTTGCTTCATAGGCCTGTGCTCAATCCACTGAGCTACACCAGCCAGGGCATGATATTTTCTTTCTTTTTAATACATTTATTGTTTGTTTCTACTTTCAATGTTCTCTGTCTTTGAAATGAGAATTATTGCAGAAAGAAAAGATGTTTCTGCTCTGAATATGTCCAAGAACCAAATCAAATACTCATCTTTTTAAATGTCTAATTAATAGGGATGTCTTTGTGTAAATATATATGTCTTTTAGAATTTTACTAAGGTTTTCATTAGAGCTTAAAAGTCCTGAAAATTTTTGCTACACTTTTTCAGAAGTTATATTAACTGTCCAAAGTACAGATTCTTTTCATCTTATGCAAGTTGTTCCTTACTCATTACTTGAATCTAACGTCACCTGATGTGAAGAACTGCCAGTGATGCTATATGGAAGACGATTAAAGGTCAATGTCATTCACAAGCAAGGATGTAGCTATTCTAAATGAAACATAGGGTATTGAGCAGTTACAAATAACTTTTTAGCAATGTTTCTTCCTAAGATTTGCAGATGACAAAATCAATTAGGATAATTCAACACAATAATGGAAAAAGAAAAACACATTTTAAAAAATAGATGCTGACAGTACATTTGTTGTGTCAAATCATTTATGCTATAGTTGTCATCTTTTTTAGCATATTAGGAAAAGACTTACTTAAACAAATCAATGGTACCTACCAAACACCCACAACGAACGTTATACTTGATGTGACATGTTTAGAAATAATTTATTAGTCAGAATAATTGATACACTAAACATCATTACATTGGAGTTTGGAGTTTCTTATTCAGGAAGCATTAAGTCCAAGTATTAAGATTAAACAACTTAAAAAGAAAAAAATATTTCCATTATTTTTGAAGGTACATAGTGAATTTAGCAAATAAAAATAATTAATAGACATGTTTGTGTAACTAATAAGATTTTAGCCAGTATGCTAGGTATAAAATAATATATAAAACATATGAAAATACCACATTATAATTTTAATGTATAATTAATTTATAGTTAATGGAAAATAAAAATATACATATTTATCAAATAGTGTTATAAATAAGTCTTGGGCCAAAGAAGGGATATGAGCAGAAATGTCCAGTACTAAAGATATAGAATCTATCAATACTTTCAAATCTATATTATTTGCAAACTCTATACTTACATATTCATAGGCGTTTGTTAAGGATCATTTAGTTAGATAGTATAGGCAGTATAGAAAATGCCTGCAAGAAAATAAGAACTTACAATTAATTTTGTATTGTGAAATTTCATCTGCCCTTCAAATTGACTAAGAAGAGTAATAACATAAGAAGAAAACCAGTAGTAGATGTTGCATTGTATAAGCCATATATAGAATATATTTTATATTTTCATGTCAGAAAATATTTTGTGGAAAATTTAATTGTAAGGCTTGACTCTGATAAATTTTGCTGTGAAGTTGAACACTGGATTTTACAAGATTTAAATCACAGTTAACTTTGAGGAGAGCCATTTCTGCATGGTAGTGGGTTGGGTATTTCTGTAAATCACCTATGGGCAAAATCTTATTTTCTGTATTTGGCTGCATTGGAAGCTAGAGGCTAGCCCAGACTATTATCATACCTGAGGTCAAGAAGAAAAATGTGTGGTCCGGATTATCTCGACAGTCCCGTCGGACTATTATCATCGACATTTAGCTAAATTTTACTACAGAAAAGTGAGAGGCAAAGGGAGCTGGACAATGATCTTCAACTGGGGAACATTAGCCTGTTTGCTTTATAGGAAGCTGCAACTCCAACCCCCAGGGAATCATAGCATTTCCGCAGACTGAAATACTATGGATTCAGAAATACAGGGATTCATACTCTTCTCTTGCTCCGTATGTTGTCAGACTGTTGGTGGCAGGGAGCACAGAGCGAGGTGCTGGACCAAAGAGGCATGTCAGTAGAACTGGGGGTGGGGCTATCAACACAGGACAAAAGCCTGGGAAGTTGATTGCTTTTTTTAAGGAAGATGCTCTCTTCTCTCTCTCTGCCTTTGTCACTCAGGAACCTGCTCTTGCCTTGTACGTTTGCGGTCCCGAATTCTGTCTTGCTTGGGGGGGCATGTGCCCTTGCTGGCCCAGCAGTCACTAGGGCTTAAAGCTGAGGGCATGGGTTCCAAAAGAACTGAGCTTCCATATAGGGCAGAGACTCTAGATACTGGCTTTTGTTTTGGCCTTCTGAAGACATGCTTGGGTTTCTTCCATTGTGGGACAGAGGGAGATGGGACATTGGAAACCCAGGGAGCAGCTTCAGTTTCAACCCAAATAAACCTCACCATACCAAAATCTCCCTGGCATGGATCCTTGGAATGCTTGCGATCCCATGGAAGTGCCTGATTTCCACTGACAACAAGCCCATCGGATACATAAATAAGCACATTCCGTCATTATGTTGTTTGGGTTAAAGGCAATATCATGTTTCATCAAATCTAAGATTATCTCAGTCACAGAGCCTATCCTTATTCTATGTATCACTCAGAATGAAGAAAATCAAGCAAAAACATACACCATAGCCGATGAAATTATTACAATACCATCAATTGTAAGATATACACCAATTTCATAGATGTTAAAATTTAGGAAAATTGTGCCTTGATTTCATGAAGTACTGTAAATGTTCTCTTGAATACATTGAAGTACTACTTTGGAATTAAACATACTGACAAAGAAATCAATCAGTAAATAAGGAAATACTTCCAGGCCAGGCAATAAGTAGAAATATGGTCCCTAATAGCAAATGCAGATCTCTTGAAGAGAATAGAGAAAAGAAAAACTATTTTGAATTAAAGAATAAACATATTTGAATTTTTTACTCTGTTTATATTCATGCCTACTTATGATTAATGCACAGTATATATTTTAAATTCAATGGATATAAATAATTTAATATAAATTAATAAATGTTCATATTATGCAGCTTAATGTAAATATGGATGATTTAAGTGGTAGGCTTATTTGAGATTTTGATTTAAGGTTACTGGACAATAAGTAATTTGAGAAAAACAAGAAAATAAATACTTAAACATTGGTGATACTAAAAATGAGGCCTTTTTTTAATCTTGATAGCAAAAACCGACATAATTAAGAGGAGGCTCTTGTGCATGATAAAAAGCATTTTCTTTTCTCTAGGCTCAGCCAGTATTGTCTTAAAACTGAGGTGAATGAACTTTCTCTCTCTATCTTCCTCCTGATTGTACACATGGTCAGGGTGAGATTTACCTGAATGGTATTAGCAAATTCAATTAAAAAACAGTGTGAACTTGCGTGGACCTCCGATGGGCATGGGTCTGTGATGTGGACTGGTGTTCATCTAATACGTAATGACTTCTGAGATTATAGGCAGAAACTACAATTTATTACTTCTTTGAAGGGTATTTTAAGTGCTAACATTATCCTTATTCACTCCTTTGATACTCAATTTGTCCCTTAGGTTTTAAGTAACTCGGTGACTGGGGCTTCTGGATTTCACGTTATTACTTTATAAGTCCTTAATAGAATTAACTGTGCCATAGGCATTATTCTAATATAAATTTTCGAGCAAATGCTAAAAGAACCTGCACATTAGGCATTAAAGCTCTTTCACATTTAACATTGTGTATTCTGCTTAAATCATTTTTCAAGTGAAATCACACAATTTATTTAAACGGATTTATACGTAATAGTTTTAGGTGACATACCTTGTGCAAATATGTACAAAGTTCATTGAAAGTGTGGCTTATTTAACTGAGAGAATTGCCCTTTTCGATTGCATATTTGAAAGATCATGAAGGCTTTGCTGACAGCCATGCGACCAGCAGTCGTACGTTACTTATTTAGGACTATTAGAAGGTTAGTCATGAAGAAATCTGAAATATATGTGTGGAAATGTCTTAATAACTTTGAAAGAACCCAGGAACATCCTTATTTCACCCCGTTGGTAGAAAGAAGTTACACAAAAGATAACAGAGTAGTAGTATCTGTGATTTCTACCTTATCCGTAGAACATATACATGTCCAAATAAGAATATGTTTGGAAAGATAATCAATGATTTAATAGGTGCTTTTTAAAGAGAATTTTTGCCTGGTAAAAAAAAAAGAAACAAAAACTTTATTAAATAAAGAAAAATGGAGTTATTACCTAGAAAGAAAGTAGAGGAAGGAAATGAGAAAAGATTGAAAATCGTACATATGACCTAAAAAATCTTACTTTAAAGTAAAAAATGTAGGTAAAGTACCAAATAATGTTGAAATGTTTTAGAAATGGTAAATTCTACCTATTGATAAATATTTATCATTAAAATTTGATGAAAGAGGAAAGAAAATAATAGTGAAAGCTATGATTTTTGAATGGTGTGTGCGTGCATGTGTGTAGACAAAAGAATACCCTAATTGATACTATATGATCAATTGTTGCCTTTTTCGGCAACAATCTGCCTTCTAGACTTAAATGAGGGATAATATGAGAGGCTGACCACCTGGTGAAATGAAAACTAAAACTCATCCCCTTCTTTCAATATCCCCATATATATTCTAAACTATGTATGTTTAACACGTGTTAAACTTTGTTACAAAACTAATATGTGGCATTGATCCTGACAGATAGCCTGCCTGAACTGCTGAGAGTGTGCTGAGTGAGGGCAGGGAGTAAGAGGGCCTCTGGAGAAGACGGAGCTAAGTCAGTGGGAATGGAACCTGGGAATGGCTTGTGCTCCAAGCCACATCTCTTGGGGGATGGAGGTTGGAGGTGTGAGCACAGAAGGCATGACCGGCAGCCAGGCAATACCTTCCTGAACCACCCTGGGCCATGCAAAGGGCAATGAGTTTTGCAGTACTTCCACAGTACCGTGAGGCCTTGCTGAACCAAACTCGTGCCTTGAGGATGCTCTGTCCCCAGTGTGGAGTTATTGTTCCTGGCTGCGGATGCCCTGCCCCTGCTGCCGAGACCGCCTTTGCTGCAGCCTGAGAGTCCACTCTTGGCACTGCCTGAGAGGCCATGTGGGGTTTCTGAGACCCCTATACTTATCAGCATTGAGTGCACTAGCCTGCCCTCTCCAAGGGACATGTGACTTTCATCCTCACTTGGCCCATGGCCTCCAGGAAAATCTTTCTCATTCTCTCTCTCTCTCTCTCTCTGTTTGTCTGTCTGTCTGTCTCTCACCTGGTGGAGCATTTATTCACTAGTGTATTTACACAATCTCCAGCCCAAGAGCACCACGGCCTTGTGGCCCTAGAAGCTGCATGGCCAATATGCAGCCTCCAGGAGGGACCCTGGAGCAGGACAGCAGCTGGGAACTAGATAAGGTACCTGGATGCCTACTTAGCACCTGCCTCGGGATCCACAGGACAGTCCTTTAAAATGAGGCAGGAATTCTGGGCATTGACTTCTGTTTTAGTCTTGCTGAGGACAGCTAGGCATTGTCTAGGTTTTGCAGAGGAGGTGAACTTTGAGATGTGGAGTCCCCCATTTTTCCAGATTGTTTAGAATCTGAATAAAAACATTCTTTCCTTTCTCACCAGCCTCTGCCTCTAGATTTTGCCTTTTTGTGGCTCCATTTTTCTTTAATAACAATATAAACTGCAGAGTTTTCTATTTCTCTACCCCTCTCTTTCTCTGTATTTATGTGTGAGAAAGCCAAGAATAGTTTTTTATACCCACTAATATAGTAGTTACAAAACAGTTAGGATTAAGCTCATCTGCTCTTATTTATATTCTAATAAAATATTATTGGTATATTGTCTAAAAGTGCACATAAGCTTTCATTTTAGTATAGGACAAATGGGTTTTTTCCTCAATCCTGCTATTCAAACTCATGAATTTGAGGACTTTTCTTAACCTTCTGAATTTCCATTTTAATTTCTGTAAATTAGAAAATGCCACTATCATATAGGTTTGTTGTTAGGATTAATATAATAATATTTGTGGCATGCCGTAACAGTAAGTTGCATATAAACCATGCACGTGCCTTTTTTCTATTTTTCTATTTTATAGTGGTTAAAAACTGCAATCACTAATTTTCACAGATTCTTTTGCATCTAGATGTAGACATGTTAGAACTTCTGGCTAGTAAGATGTAAGCCAAAGTCTCTAGAAAATGCCTGTGGAAATGTTTCATTTATAAAAAAGGGTTAGCTCACCCTTTTTCAATTATAGCTAAAGGGTTCATTTTGTCCTTTTTGCCCAGAATACAGGAAAAAATGCCTCTAATGGAAGGAATCATCTTGCAACCAGGAAAATAAAAGCTGTGTGCTAGAAATAGTGAGGCTAAAAGAGTAAAAAAAAAAAATCTTCCTAATTAAGATATTTAAATGTTTGAACTAACCTTGGCTTCCTACCTCTAAAATTCTTATATGATGAAACAAAACATTGCCTTATTTAAGACACTGTTAGTTTTCAGTCTATTTGTATTTGCTTGTGGGAAACATTCCTTGATTCTACAACATGGAAAGGGTCTAAGGATTCTGTTCACATAATTCGTTCTTAATTTTATTTTAATTGTCTAACTGGTCTACTGATTCTGATAGTATTAGAGGGAAAAATAAGTAAATGAATATTAAAACTTTATATTATACAGTTAAAATTTGAAAGACATTGTCTTGTTACTTTGAAAAGCAGAATACAAGAGTAACAAGGCTTCTCAGGACTGCTGTTATGATATTCACTGATTTTAAAACACAATACTGCTGCTATTGTGACATACACTTCACAACAATCCATCAAGTTGCCTAATTCACCATAAATCATGGTCATGGTCATTTTAGTAAGGAGATGAGACACACATTTTATAACTCATCATTTTTACTGAAATGTCAAAATCTTCTAAAGATTTTTATTTATTTACTTATTTTTAGAGAAAGAGGAAAGGAAGGAGGAAGAGAGGGAGAGAAACATCTATGTGTGTTTGCCTATCGTGCACCCCCTACAGGAGACCTGGCCCACAGCCCAGGAATGTGCCCTGACTGGGAATTGAACCAGTGATTCTTTAGTTTTGCAGGATGGCACTCAATCCATTGAGCTATACCTGCCAGGGCTGAAATGTCATCAAATTCTTAAAACAACTGAAAGTGCTTCTCCCTTTTTAGCTCATTCTTCTCTCCTTTAATCAGAGACGTTCTTTAAAAATTATCTTTTAATGTCTATGCTGTTCACCTCTTAATCCATCCTGCCAAATATCGAGTACGACCTATTCATTTGAAATCATGTCCATAGTGAGAAGGGGAGGTGTAGAAGGTGAATTTTAGTGTATTCTGTTGATACAGGGTGCAGCCAAAGGGGGGCAGGTAGGAAAGATTTGGAATGGTGTCCAGAAGTCAAAGTGTACAGGAATATTGGAGGAAACATAAAGATGTCCTCATCCCCCACCCCCCTCCCAGGTGTCAGTTGGGGGAAGGGATGAATGGAGCAGGGCCATTGAGAGCTGTTTTGCATAGCAATAGTTTTGCAGCTAACCTCTGGAATGGTCATTGAACATATCTATAACCTTTAACTGGTTTCATAGATATGTTAAGTAGCTGTGGCCAAGTTTTGGGCCAGGGAGAAGTGAGTGGCGGGTACCCAGGATGGATTTAGGGGCTGCTTCTCTGAGAGAGTGACTGCGAGAGAGGCATGTGGCTTTAGCAGAGTGCAGACCCCCTCGTGGCCAGGTGAGGGGGAGAGCCACACTGTTTTGGAAAGATGTAGACCCCTGTAGCCATTAGGGGGAGAGACCCGTGGTTTCAGCAGAGTGCAGACCCCTTCTTGGCCAGGTGAAAGAGAAGACCACACGGCTTTGCCAGAATTGAGATCCCTGCGGCCAGGTGAAGAAGAGACACGCGCTTTTGGTGGAGTGCGGCTTTGGTGGAAGAAGCCCACACGGCTTTGGGGCGTTTCCTTTGGCCAAGTGGCCTGGAAAGCAGGAGAGACTTTGACTGGAACTTGGTACAAAGAACTCTTGCCAGTGAAAGGTGCCGCATGACTTTGGATTAGTTGGAGATCCTGCCTAGACAGACGACACAGCCCACAGTGCCAGCAACCTGAAAAACGGACGTGTGCTCTTTTCCTGATTTACGGTACCCGGAGTTGGGACAGTGGGAGAAGGGAGCGCTGTGTGTGTGTGTGTGTGTGTGTGTGTGTGTGTAGGTGTATACCCTTACAGACTTTAATATTTTAAGGAAGGCATTAGGCCTGAATAGCATTAAATAAACATTTTGTTTCATTTTCACAAATCTCTGGCATTGAGAGATGTCTTTCCAATTGGCGGCGGCCAGAGAGCCCAATAGATATTAGTATACCATCCTTGGGAGGGGCCTCTGTTTTCTGAAGCAGTTTTTGGCATCCCTGCGTGGGCCAAGTATTGCCCCGCCCCTCGGACCCTTGTTCGGTAACACCGTGACAACTGCAATGAAATGAAAATGAAGTAAATAGCAACTATTTAACATCCTTGGTATTTTTTAAAAATCAGGTATTTAAAAAGCATAGCAAAACAAAAGTGACTTATAGAACTGTTCATCTCAGTGGAATGAACATCATGAAAAACCAGTTTAATGTTATGTAAGATATATTTATTTGTAAATAATTTAGCAACAAAAGATATAAATAGTGAAATAAAACTACCCAAGGTTGTGCTTCCTTAAAATTACAAGAAGTTGGGGAGAAGGAAAATAGAGAAGTTTTAAAACCCAGAGGTTTTCAAACTTAAAGATGATGTTATGCTTTGTTATGTAAATGAGCAAGGTGATTGACAGCTCATAACAATTGCCTAATTGGAGACCTACTTTTAAAGACCTGTCTTAATTCTCTATAACTTGAAATAAAGTAAAAAAAAATGGGTACTATCAGATTACGCAGATGAAAGGAATATTTGTTTGCTTTTCAAAGTATATTAGGTACTTAACTATTTGTTTGTATTCTAGTTTTTCGGTTCTGAGACTAAAGTAAATACTATAGGTCTGCTGCTTGATGAGAGGGTCTGAATGAAGTGGCAACTTCATTCAAGTTAATTCTTTATTCCAGTTCCCCAAACAAAACTTGCTTTGGGCTAGCAAACACAATTGACATCCATGCTTTGTTTTCTCTTTTGGAAAATTTTTTATTGAAACTTGGCCAAGGAAATATACATCAAAGAAGAAGGAGAAGAAAAAGGAGAAGGAGAAAGAAGGAGGTGGAAGAGGAGGAGGAGAAGGACCAGAAGGAGGAGGAGGAGGAGGAGAAGGAGAAGAAACAAAAGGGCTTCTCTGTGCTTTGGTGGCAATTTATGCATAATATATAAGCAAATGGTACTAAAAATTTACTTGAAAAATAATCGTTGTGGAATGTTCCAAGTTTCTAAAATATGCTTTATTAACCCATACAACTACTTCTGGCTTGGTGCTTACATTTATAAACTGTGATTTTCATCATAAATCTTCATCTCTACTTTTCTTCCTATGAGACATGGGGGACCACAAACTGTCATCTTACCATGCAGTAGTCCTAAAATGCTATTGTTGCTTTGGCACTGACACATCTTTGTTTCACTGTAATTTTTTGCACACAGTAAAAATTCAGTGAAGAGCATAAAAGGAGGCAATGAACTAAAGTGTGCTAAGTTCTGGAAGAGACAATGTGATCACTTCTGAAATATCCTGACTGTGTTCCGTACAATAATGTACTACTTCCTCCAAAGATGTCCATTCGATTCGAAACCTTGTGATAGGTGACTATGTCTTCTTACATGGCAAAATGGATTTTTCAGAAGTGATTAATTTAAGAAACTTGAGACAGAAAATTTTTCTTATATTACCCCAGTGAGTTCAAGTAATCACAAAGACATTTATAAGAGGGTGGCACGAGAGTCTGCAGTCAGGGAAGGTGGTGGAAAGATGGAAGCAGAGTTTAATGGGCTCCAGCAAAAGCCAAGTGATGCAGGCAGGCAGCCTTTAGAAGCTGGAGAAGTCAAGGAACAGAGCCTTTCTCCGAGCCTCAAGTGGGACAGCAGTTCTTCTGACACCTTGACTCAAGTCCTGTAGGATTCCGTTCCTGCTGACAATTTCTAGAGATATGTCATAGCCAGCTATGTTGTTTAAGCCACTAGGTTTGTGGTAATTCGTAACAGCAGAAGTAAAAGTGTATACTGTCATCTGCTTCTATAAAAATAGTTTTCAGGAAATCGATGATCCAAATTTTAAAAAAATCCAAAGCTGTGGCTCTATTAAGATGTTGCTGTCCCAGTCTCATTTGCTGGTGATAAAGCGTATAAAAGAAGACAGGCACTCTAATCTGAGGAAGTAGGACTGGGAGTTAAGACAGCTGATAGGGCAAAAGACATCAGAGATATGCTACTGAAAGGGATGTTGTGGTGAAATGCACAAGAAGAGAGAAATACTTCTGGGGACAGGAAAAGGTATTTATAAGTCATTCATGTTGGTTAAGAGCTCAAAGAAATTGAGAATTAGAGGTATTCTTATATGACTGGAATCTGCAGAGTGATATAGAAAATAGTGTAGAATGAAGCTGGGAAAATGGAAAGAGTGTGGAAACCAGCAGTGATTTTGAGTAGGGCAATTAAGAATGTGTACATTTATTTTAGGAACATTTTGAAGCCATCAAGGGGTTTTACTGCACAGGATTGGGATAGTTTAGACTTATGTTTTAATTAAAATATTCCATTTTATGCTTCTTATTAGCCATTCAGATCTGGCAATGCTTTTCCTCATCCTAACATTAAAAACATCTACAACAAATATATTGCATGGATCATGATAATTTTAGGATACCACGCCATTATGCATCTGTAATTAGAAAAACACTGTAGATGATTTTGAAGTTGTATGCAATGAAATGTTATAATTAATTGCCCAAATAGTTTAGATAATTAATGAAAGTCAGTTAGTTGTTCACATTATCTCAATCAATAAAAGTTACGTGGACTCTATCTTTCTTCATGCCCTTTTGCTTAGCCAGAATGTAAATGGAGATGAAAAAGAAAAATCACTGTGATTAAAAACAAATCTTCTATATAAGTGAACTTTAAAATTAATGTGCCTCTTATGATAGTCATGCTCTGAGTTTTATTCTCAATTAAGTGCAATCTAAAAATGAATTAAAAATGACATTGGTAAATGGATGGAAAAGAAATCATATATAACAGTGATTTGATTTTAAAGGCCCAATGATATTAGCTCTTTAAAAAGTCTGAGGGCAAGAAAGAATTGGCCTGTAAAACTTCTGGTGTCAGTATTTTCGAGACAGATGAGGCCCTACCAATTCTAACTTATTTTAATGAAACTGCTCTCGGTTTGATGAAGGGTCTTTTTTGAAGGAGGTGCACGATGACATCTATAACTTCTTCCAGTCATGATATAATTTCAAATGTGAAGTGCTCCATCATATCCTCAAAAAAGTATTTTAGAAAAGGAAAAAATGACTATTCTAATTACGATTAAACTGAGGCATAATACTCCCTTATCAGATACTTACGATTAATTTATACAATTTAAAAATCATGACGGGCTCCCAAATTTTGTTTGTGAGAATAAACCCCTTACCGAAAGATCAGCGTAACTCAGGCCGAAGCCGTCGGACTCAATTGTCGTCTCTCTAAATGTCACAATATCCCCTCTCTGGTGGCAAAAGTTAAGTTTTTCCCTATTCAAATTATTTCCTCGTATTTTTTAAAAAGTCAGGATTATTACATTCACATCGAAATGCCTGAAGTACTGTAAACAAATCATACAACCTCAAGAGACCATTTCCAGTCTTGGAGATAGAACCCAGACAAGAATAACACAATTCTTTCAGACTGCCTGTACTAACTGACTTCAATTTATTCCCATTTCCCCCATTCAAATATTTTTTTCTTTTTTATGTTCTAGTTTTAAATTAAGACCTTTCTTATGTCCTTATGTTGTTCTTAACATGTCTTCAAGAGAAATATTGACCAGAAATACCTTGGTTTAAGAAAACTTTATAATTTACTGTTTTCCTTATAAATTTCAGATTTAATTTATGGTCTCTCATTGTAGGAGACATCCCTGTATGTTTTATAAACTCCCACCCACTTACTCTTAAGATATTGAGGAGGTTTATGGTAATTGAAACTGAAATTTCCCTAGAGAAACAACTTATGTTCACATTAGGCACAATTATAATATAAATGACCCGTAATTATGATGTTAAACATCTCAACTGGTTAAAATACTTCTGAATAATAAAATGTAATTCTTGGATTTTTATCAGGAAGATTATTACTGTAGACAATTATTTTTATTTGAACAGAAAAAATACCCATCCTAATACACTTACTAATTATCTGCAGAAATAGACCTTTGCAACATTAAAAGATTAAATGACGCATGTATGTTCTTCTTTTTTATACTTCCCAGAATCTTCAGTGAAGTAATGGTAAGTCTAATATACTTCATTTGGTTATCTAAAATCTTTTTATGAAATAATCAGGGATAGCATGATTTAATCTAAATCCTAAACCTTATTACAAAAAGAGACTAATCATGTATACCATCATAGGATATTACTCATAAACTAAAACAGTTCTTGTAAATTTTCTCGACCATATTCAGAGATTACGAAACCAGGAACTTATATTAAAAATGCTTTTACATTTTATGTGTGATTATATATTCTCTATACTATATGCTAATATAATTATATTTGAATTACATAATACCTTACATGTTAATATATATTATATATAAAATCTTTACATTTTCATTAAAAGGAAAAATAAAACCAAACATAGCAGGTATTGAAAATTGAAAACTAAACAAGTGAAAATTGAAGTAATTTAATGTTGCTTTGAATCTGTTTTTTAAGAGGCCCTATTTTGATCCAAATAACTTAGAAATGAATTTTTTTGTAATCTTTCAGAAATAAATATACAGTCACAGAAGGTGAAGATTAGTCTTGGCCTCTCACATTTCATTCTCTTAGAAATGAGTTATGATTTAAAAAACTACTTTCATCATATGTAAGTAAAATACATGTGTGCCTTAGGCATTTAAAAATCACAGTATGGTACTAGCAATTTAGTACTAGAAATACAAACTAGATTATTTATTTATTGCAAGCATAAAGAGAGGGACATAAGTCCTTATTATCTTTACTTGTTGCTACGGGCTACTAATATTCATATATGCTCACCACCAATGTCATACACTATTTAAAGACAAGCCCAGAACATTAATTTATATTAAATATAATTATCATTAACAATATAATCACTCCTTGTCATGTTACATACTATTCAACAAATGTGCAAAGGAGAAAAATAATTAGAGCTCAATACCATATTTCTACAACTTGTTAAAATTAAGTAAATGGTGTCTTGTGATAATATAGCATTCATTTTAGAATGTGGTGGATCTTTGATTCTGTTGTTTTTACCCCAGGTTTATTGTTGCTTCCCAACTTGGTGAGCATTCATCCTTTGGTAAATTAAGCATTTGTGAAGTTATATCTGATCCAAAACATTGCTTTTATAACAGACAAAGATTATTTATAAAGACAAACATAAGTATGTTCTTTGCAAGGACACTTAATGTCAGTGTAAATTAATCCCCTTTTATGGGAACTTCTCTTAACTCTATGTCAAACACAATGAAATAATTTCTTAAAAGTTAAATAATTTTTAGTTTATTTTTTTCAGTTAAGTAGGCTGAACAGGATTATTCTTGCTATCTTCCAAATTAGGGATTTTTTCATTTATTGATAGAAATTTATCTAAATAAAGTATACAAAATTAAGATATTTTACAAGTATAATAAATTATTATAGTGGAAATTGATGCTTAAACAAATTAAACTAGTGCATAATTAAATTCTAATCTAAATGCCATAGACTAGGACAATTTTGCTCTAAATATTACTTGGATATTTTTAATTTTATTTCAAATCATGTTTTGTGCACTCAGTTAAAAGTATGTTGATAGTTTCATAAAGCCAGTAATATAAAGTCTCCATACTATTCTTCCAATGATAATTTTTTAATGGTAATAAGACTGGATTCCCAATATGAGCACAAAATGTAATGGGACTTAAGCAGAAAAGTTTCTTCTGAGATAATGAGCCATGAAATTTCTATTAAAAATGGAAATTAAAACAAAAAACAATGTATCTACTTTCAAAGTCGAATATTTGAAAATATGTCATGTTGCAGTTATAGGGGACTTTAAACTGAAAAAAAGGAGAGTAAGGCAATGTAAAAAAAAGCATGTCAACATAAAATTGTAAAATTGGAAGGGTTCACAATTCTGTTTGTTTCTATATATTACTTACATTTGCATTAGAAATGACCCCATGTTCTGGGCATAAATAATGACAATCTACTCTCAATTTCCCATTTTGTAAATGTGTTTGGGGGAAAATAAACACAAGAATATAAATTTGATTAAAAAGAAAAAGTGAGTGTAGACGCAAATATAATAATATGATTTAAGGAGTGGAACAAAACTATGATGACTATTTTAAAGTAAGAAATGTTTTATAAGAATTAGGCCTTAAAATTGTGGGTGTAGCTGGGGGAGTAAAGGTCCCAAAGGGAAAGCTAGATAACCTATGACAAGTCAGTAACACTACCTGACGCAGGTGAAAGAAACCTGGCCAGGATACCTGGAACCTAGGAATGACCAACTGCTGTTGTTCTATCACAAACTGGGCTTTTAGCAGCTTATGGGAGGGTGTTAGCTCTTCATTGCTATGGTCTGAGGTCTGAGCAAAACTTGTATAGTGGGCTTGGTTTTACTATTGATCAGCAGGTTTGGCAGTTGGGAAGAAAAACTGGAAGGAAAGCCAGTTGAGTGAGGACAAATTGGAACCCGTCAGATTTATGCACCTCTTGACACCTCTAAATATTGACTGCCTTCAGTGTGTCAGGACAACTGCTTCCTTTGGTCACACTCTAACCTGGAACCATACAGAAAAAAGTATTCTGGGAAACTGAGTTCCTAGTGACAAGAGTACAATTCAGCACATTGCTCAACATGGAATCACACATTTCGATCATTTTTACAATTTTTTTGTTGTTTTGAAACTATTTAAAAAGAATGTATGTTGTGTATATTCAGAGAAAATGAGTCAAAATGGAAGAATCTATGCCATTCAGCACTCTTCTATAAAACCATATAACTCTGAGGAGGTGGGTTTTTTTTTTTCCCCTAAATGGCATTCTAGAACAGTATTTTGAGAACACTAATAATAATATTAAGGGAAATAGGATTGGAATTACACATTCAATTGTATTTGGGAAATAGAATTTTAAACTTGAAACAAGGTTTACACATATATTTATTTTTTAAAATGCTGAAAGAATTTAATATTTTAATGCTTATTTTGAGTCAGTAAGAAATAATATGAATAGTATTGTTAAATTATTAGTTCATAAACTCTTACTATTTTTTCCCTTTTGTGACCATGTCTAAGAGCAATGAAAGAAATATTTCTATAGGCTTAAAAATCTTAAATTTTCACCTAGACATTTTTATGTCTCTATTTTTATAAGTATTCTTCTCTTTAAACATGAAAGATGGGGAAGGATTGTGCAACTTTCCTCAATGCACAATCACTTTCTGATAATTTTAGATTGCCCAGAAAGTAAGAACTGGGTAATGCAAATAATTTCTACAATTAAACATTAGTTTTAGTTAATCAGCAATTTTTAAAAGTTTCATAATATCTGCAGAGTGGAATTCATTAATAGTCCTTGATTCATGATATTCCTATGACTTTGCTCAGGGGAAGAGTTGGCAGAATTATGCTACAGTCAATCATATAACTACCATTAAATTTCTGTATTAATGACCAGTTTCTGACCATATTGTAGATCATTTTAATCAAAGATAGAGATGTGGTTTGAGAAATGATTCATGAAAATGACTTTGAGTGAAAAGATATACTTTTGTTTGTAATAAATTTTAATTTTATCTCAAATTTTTATTTAACAGTAGACAACTAATATTTTGGTCTAAAAGCCATTTAACACTTGTATGTTTTCCTAATATGTAAATAGCAAGTCAGAGTGACGATGGCAATGTCTTAAAAACTCTTTAGTATGAAAATTCGAATCAGGTATGAATGAGATATAAAACATGTCAAAATTTTAAAGCAATTTAGGTAGTTTATCTACTCACTGGTCAAAATTACTGTTCATAAAGTTGATACTATAAAAATATTGCAAGAGTATTTGAATTTGAAAAATAAAAAATGAGCACATGAATAAAATTTACATAGGTAAAATTTTGCCAAAGCTTTATATTTACAATAAGTTTGATTACTCACTAACGGATCTTCAATGGACCTGCTGAAATTCTATCAAGCCTTCTCTAATCTGCATTGTTTTATCTGTCCCTTCTATTGGTTAAATAGAGCTTTTAAAAATAAAATCAATTTGTTAAAAATAAAATTAGTTATATTACATGTAACATTTTATACTTGGAACATATATTATACAATGCAGTATTATATGAACATTTGTAAGTGGTATAAACAATGTGTTTGAATGAATTTGGATCTAATACAGAGATTCCAAATTTAGATAAAGTAATATTTCTTACGCTTGCAAAGCCATAATATACATATATTCTTTGATCTGTCTGAATATATTCTACATTTTTTTAGTTAATCTAGACCTTGTAGAAAAGAAAACTAAGTTTTTGAAAGTAGGCCAAAAATGATAATAGGGAATATTCACTGGATATGACTGATTCTTTAATGCCTTCTGGTTTGAAAATATATTTAAATTTGCCCAGTTTAATGAGAGAAAACTCACTGGAAAGAAATGCTAATCAGAATTTTCAAAACAAAACTAACAAAATTTGAAAATACAAAACAACAGTTATCAAGGTACATTTGTAAGAAATGTGTTAGATTGAGGCAACGCTATTTCACAGTAAAATTAAATGCTTATTTTTTCTATTGATGACTATTTTGTTGCATTTTTATTCAGATATATTTAATATACAATATCACACTAAGTATACAACATAGTTGTTCAAAAATATACTTAATGAAGTGATCACCAGGAAAACTCTAGTTTCTATGATCAGCAACATTTGCTGTATATGAGCTACATTCTTCTGCTTCTTTGTATGTCTCACAACTTTTGTGTATGTGGAGAATTGTACATTTTAAATAACTTACTGTGGTATCTTTGAAAATGAGACTTATCCACCTCCTTGTGGATTGCTTTTGCTGACAGGTATTATCTTTGTTTACTATTACTCTTTTTTAAAAAAGATTTTATTTATTTTCAGAGAGAGGGGAAGGGAGGGAGAAAGAGAGGGAGAGAAACATCAAATCAGTTGCCTGTCATTTACCCACAACTGGGGACCTGGCCTTCAACCTAGGCAAGTGCCCTGACAGGGAATTGAACTCACAACCTTTCAGTTTACAGGCCAGTATTCAATCCACTGAGCCACACCAGCCAGGGCTGGCCTATTTTTATAAAGCTTCCACTATTTGTCATGTGTAGCCACTGAAATGTATGCCCAGTTAGCATAGGAGTTAGTTTGACTGGACAGACATTTTGTTAAATGTGCTGAACCCTCTTGAGCACAGACCAGACAACTGTGCCTTAGGCTTCTCTTTCTGTTCCTGCAGACCCTCAAGATAGGCTGGAGATTAGAGATAAGGGCCTTCTTATGTATGTTCTGGGCAAGTACATGACCCGCACATGTGTGCAGCCTTCAAAATTTTGAGAAATACATTAAAGTTCTTCAAAAACCATTATGGACATCTCTTTTTCCAATTTGTCCTTTTAAATTTTGAGTGAGTCTCTTATTCCCAATTGGCGTTGCTGCTTCAAGCAATTGTGATGGTAAACAATTGCCAGTGATGATTTTTGATAAGTGCCCTTGATTTTAGGATTTTTGCTGAGAGCATGTGTTGAGTCATGTACATACAAGCCCTAGAATAGAGGTTTTCAGGGACCTAGCAGACGGGACAAATGATTACTCTTCCCTGGGCATGGGACTTTTGAGGACCTACCATCCAGTCTGTCCCCTGCAGTGACTCTTAAAAGCTGCTAGGCAGCTGGTTTTTATAGCTACTGTAATGGCAAGGTTGTTGAGTTTCAAGGACACCAAAAATATTAAGGACTCCAAGAGAAGAGTGGAAATATTTGTGGCAAATTAAAATGCCACAAAACTTGCTCTTTTACTAAAACTTAATCTTCTGTTATTGGATAAACTTTTTTTATATAATTAGAAGCTTTTCTTTTATTTCCAGAGTTTCAAAAGGTTGATTTTGAATAATTTTGACAAGGTATTCTCAGTACTTTTATTAAGGAACAGATTTCTCAAGGTTTTTAATCTAACATTAGACATCTGGTTCTTGTAATTTAACTCCTCTATTGTTTAAATCATATATAAATAACTCATTGCCTCAGTAATCTTTAAATACCTTTCAGTATATTGACTTATTTTGGAAAATAGCTGTGATAGACTCTTTTAATCTTTACCATATTTTTTATCCATGCCTGCAGGTTGAATACACAACACAACTCTGTTGAAATCAAGCATGGCCATATGACTTGTTTAGATGTAAACAAAAGAGTGATTATCACTTCTTGGCAAAAATGTTGAGACAATGTATACTTTTCCATATCCTCAATTTTCTCCCATGAGCATAGATGTCATTTGTGTAGAAGCTACACCAACATTCTGGGTATCTGATTAAAAGGCTGAGAAACAATCCATAGCCTCCCATTGGCGGACCTGTATCATAAACCACTGAGATTTTTAAGTTTGTTAATGGCAGCATAACATAGTTTACTGAAACTGATATAGTAGCCTAGCATCATGCACATATATATGTTAAACCCCTTTCTGGCATTTGTTGTATGACAGATCTCTGCCCTCTTTATAATTCACAAAGTTTTTATTGTTCATTTTGAAAGAAAAAAAAGAACACACAAAAAGTACATCACTTCCATATTGTCAATGAGTTGCTCTTGATAATTTGTCAAGACACTAAAATAGCCTGTATATCTCAAGAAATGGTAAATGATGATTCTAGCAGCTATTTGTATGGATTTCTAAAGACAATGAGTTTTTGTTTACATACTTGAAGCAGAGTGGGGGTAAAGTGAGTGCATAGAACACCTGATACAGATTTAAACTTTTTAACTTATTTTATAATTACAGTAAACTCTCTGTTACGTTCCATTCAGGGGTTATACACAAAATCATATTTGAAAACAGCTAACAAAGAATTTAGTGCTATCTAAGTGTAAAGCAATGATGTGATGACTCAGGTCTGTATATACCTTTGTTATACCTCCGTATAACATGTTCAAATGCCCATCTTCAAATATCCTCTCTATTCTTATAGGGGACATTAAAGTAGGTATGATCACAGAATAATAAGATATTCTGTTAGTAGCCAAGTGAGACCCCATCTTTCTTAGTCCCTTTATTAGCACAGACAAAGATTCTGAGGTTCTGAACATTTAACTGACTTTCCCAAAGCAACCCAAAAGGCAAACACCGTGTCCAGGATGGAACCAATGCCTTTGTATATCCCTGGAGAGCTGTGATCAACATTTAAGAAAAATTGACAACATATGGATACTAGGTATGTATGTACTATATCTAATTATCTAGCTATGTATTATATATAGTTATAAACACACAGCATAGAGAGAATCCAAAGTCAAATATTGGCAGGATAATCTTGATAGATACCAGAATGAATCTCAGACCAGAGAGGAAACGACCATCCAATGAAGGTATCCTACTCTTCAAAATTAGCCAGTGTATTAGTAAAACAGGGACTTGGTTTTGCATGAAAATTCATGTTTAGAAATTGTAAGGAAGGTGATGCATTTACCTTTAAGTATATTAGGAAATGAACTTCTTTTTTTTTCATGCAATCCTCTCCTTTACTTTGCACTGAATGACTGCTTTGTGGAAGGTAGGGATTTGGCCTCATTGATATCAGTTAAGAGTAACTTAATTTTAATTAATTAAAATGTAAGAAAATAACATTTCCCTGTTATACCATGCCTTGCTTCATATGCTAATTACCATGAGTATTAGGTCAGCTCTATGTAAAGCCAGTTGCCACAGATATTTGTTTGAATAGAATACATTGGATTTAGCCAGTCACTGCAGATCTCAAATTCACCGTGGTTTCCTGAGTGTCTTGAGAAGCTTCCCAATCATTTGGGTAAATAGTCTGCATCCTAATGTGGAAAAAATAATAATAATGAAGATTGTAGACATATCATCAGCCCACAGCTCTCACCCATTCTCTAATCCTCAATTTTCCAGGATTACTTTTTTTAGTTGAGTTCTGATAACCCACTACCATCCGACCAGCCAGGATTACTTTAGGAAAAAAAAAAGCACATACGTCTATCTTACCATGTTCTGGAACACATTCTGAGAATCAGACAATTCTGTCACTTTCTCCCCCTATACAATGTTGCTTTAATTCCTCCTGGAAAGAATATTATGGTTAGAGAGTGGGGTGCCTCTGGGTCTGCTTTCCTCTAGGGATTTCCTGTGACTGAAGACCCCGGGTGAACTTTGTGATGCAAGGCTCTGCTCACAAACCAGTCAATGTGCCTGGGAAAATACTGAGAAGACAGACACTTGCAGTAAAGGGAAAATGCTAGGATTTTGGTCACTTGATCTCCCTTAAGCACATAACCAGTGCATGAGAGTGTCCTTCAAAACAGCACAGAGGAATTTCACTTCTGTGGTTATGTTCCTGAACAGTGGGCTGAAATCTCCATCTAACATTTCCTGGGGTTGTATCTTAACTGTGGGTAGATGCTTTGATTCTTTGTACAGCACCCTTTGGGAAACTTGTAAAGCCAGATAAGAAATACCCATGTGGCAATACATTTAAGCTGTCTTATTGGAGACAACTGTGCAGGCAGTTTTGCCACAGCTGGTTGCAGAAGCTTGAACACGAAACCTATTTGCACATACAGTGTGCTACCAAAGCCAAAGTGAGCTCTCCAAACTTGAAGTACTTCCTCATAACTAGTTTCAAAACATCTCCGTCTGCCTGAAGATACTCCACTGTGTGTGACCTACTATGAATGTGTTTGGAACAGGAACAAACTTTGTGAATTTGTTGGAGCTATTAATGTGTTCATGGCTTGAAAGCAGACACTGCACTTTATTTTGAGTGTAATTGTTCTCTCTCTTTAGTGAAGCCTGTAACTAGATTTTCTGATGTGCTTTTGCAAGCAGACTGCTTCTATTTCAGTTGTAGAAATTTGTCTTGTTTATAATTACTGTTACAGACAATGCACTGCCTCCTGAAAAGATAGATGCATGTGTGTTTTTAAAACCTTCTTAAATAAATTATGTTATTTATCTAAACAGACCTTTTAAAAATGCACTGTGCTTTTCAAAGACCAAAGAATGGGTACACTGGTAAACATGTGGTGAGGACTCTCCTGTAATTACATTCATATTGTTTATGGTGGTGGTATTAAGAGGCAGTAACATGTCATTGGCATTATGAAGTGCATGAAGAGGTTATTCTCCAGTGTTTTAAATTAATCTAATACTTTGATTTGTAAATAAACAGGTAAATACAAAGAAATCAACAGCTTTGCTGGTTGGAGCTCTGAAACAGGATTCAGAAAGATTTTTGGAATGATGGAACCAGAGGTCAAAAGCTGTACTCATAAATATAGACGAGTACTATGCTTGTGTGTTTTCATATCCACATAGGTGGATATAAGGATTGGGCAAAGAATTAGATCTAACCAGTTTTTTTTTTTTGGATCATTGAAGGACAAGGTCAGCAGCCTTTGTGTGTATGCGTGCATATATTTTTTCCTATAAGTTAATTTAATTGTGTACCTCAAAATTTAGTAGATTGGATAAACAAAAATTTGCTTAGTTCATGATTCTGCGGGATGGCTGGATGATCCTTCTAGTGTGAGCTTACTTAGCTGGAGTCTGCTAAGCATCTTAAGTGTGTGTTGTCAGATGAAGGATCAGCTGGTGAATGAATGATCTTGGATGGCCTTAATTATCAGTCTGGCAATTAGCAGGCTGTTACCCAATGCATTAGGAGTGACTCAGCCACATGTCTCTCATCTGTTAGCAGAATAGCCCTGAAATACTCACATGTCAATGTTAGGGTTTTAAAAATAACAGTGCATGCCCTGGCTGGTGTAGCTCAGTGGATTGAACATGGGCTTGTGAACCAAAGAATTGCTGGTTCAATTCCCAGTCAGGACATCTGCCTGGGTTGTGGGCCAGGTTCCCAGTATGGGGCACATGAGAGGCAACCACACATTGATGTGTCTCTCCCTGTCTTTCTCCTTCCCTTCCCCTCTCTCTAAAAGTAAATAAATAAAATCTTTAAAAAGGTAAAAACAAGAGTATGCAATGCACAAATATTTACAAGTCTCCACTTGTATTATATTTGATAACAATACATTGGCCAAAATGACTCACATGACCAACCCATAATAAGGGATGTTGAACTGGACTCTACCTTCAGATGGAAAGGAACAAACTTGTGACTGTTTTTAAATCAACCACATATATTTATTTTCTATTTTTTAAACTAGACTCTAACTTTCTTGTGACACCAGCTAAGTCTATCTTGCCCGTTTACTAAAACTCTTTTGCCTGTTACAGTATTTGAAACACAGCGGGCATTCATGATAATCTCCTGATAAATTCCTACCTATCAATGCATCAGCATATCCAAAATAAAGTTGTCTACTTTCCCAATAAACCATCAAAATGTCTAAATTTCCCTACTTTTAATGAAATAAATGTCAATTTTCCAATTCTTTAGCTCAAAACGTTCATGTCATTCCGAGGCATTGCCGCTATCTCTCTTCTCTTACCGAATCAGATCCAGTTTCTTGTTTATTCCATTCATTGAATTACCCTCAACTGTACCTCACTCATCATATAATGCTTTTTGCTTTCTCATATTGTAACAATAAAGATTAATTCACCTCTTGATTAGATAGTTCTAGTTCCACTTTCTAGTACTACTAGATTTCACTCCATGGTTCAACTGCCCCACACCAAAGTCCTGCACTAATCTTTGAAAAGCATACCACTGCTTTTTTTGAAAAGCATACCACTGCTTTTTGAAAAGCATACCATTTGATTATGCTACTTCACTACTCAGTGATCTTCAATAACCTTCTAATCTTTAACAACTTTTCAGCTGAGCATTTAACAGCCAAGAGTCCATGTACTTAAACCAGCTTTCACGGCCTTTTCTCTCAAAATCTACTTTCATGCATTTCATATTCCTGACACCTGGACTACAGCCCTTTCCCTCAAGAAGGCCTGTATTATTTTTTTCTTTACTTTTGCTCTTTATTTAGTAGCAAGTGAAACATTTTTCCCTATACCTCAGTTCTTCACTGTTCAAAATCTGACTCACTCAACATTGCTCTATTCAAAGATAGTACCTCCAAAAAGCTATTACATAAAATACCTTAACCCACAAGAAAAAAATTGTGGGTTTCCTCTTGCTATTGAAACTTCATAACATCTTTTATCTCCTTTATGTTTGGTTCTAAAATTGCCTGTTCACTCTTCTATCTGTCCCTGAAGGTCTAACCTACTTTAAACTGAGACTGTATAATATTAATTACTACATCCACATTATACAAAATACAATTTTTAGGCATAACCTACACCTTCACTATTTGATAAATGAATGTCAAAAGGAGAACTGAGAACCTCATATTGTCTTCAGCTTAGTAAATATTAGCAGGCGATGTAGATTAATGAAATAAACTGAAATTACTATCTCAAACCACCTAGATTTGCTCCATGGCTTTCTCCCATTATTCATATATTTCCAGAGGCTAAATAATAAATCACACATCCAACAAATGCAAATTAAATCAATGACAAGGAAAGTGTTAATTCAAAAGAAAACACTATAACTCTAAAACTACATTTCACTGTCAGAATTTATACATTTTACAGCCAGGATGAAGATAGGGCATTTTAATGACTCATACACTTATATCACTGAAGACTCCGAACTAAAGAAATGCTGATAAAAGATATCAGCATCAATTAAATAGGGTAACAATTGTTCTTACATAGTTACATATATTTTTCAAACTTTCAAAACAGTAGTAAGTTAAATAGTGTAATCATTTTTGTTTATAGTCATATTTTAAGTGAAACTATTCTATCCATGACACTGCTTTTGTTCACATCAATTTAAATGTCTTGAAGAGAATGTCTTACCTTCAAAGCACAATATTAATTTTTACAGTTTTCTTATACTACCAATAGGCTGATTTCAGTAACTTTCTGGAAGTCACTGTAAATAGTTCTTTTCCATAGCATGTATTCTCTTGGATCTTTCACTGGAATTAAGAAAAATATTGTGTTCAAGTTACATTACTAGACTATTTCTCTGTGCTTTAGTGTTCTGACTTATTTAATAAACATCAAAAAGGGAAATACAATAGTTCTTAATATTATATGACAATAAAACTATATTTTTCTTCTTTATATGTAGTTGTATCCCTCTACTGACATACTGAGGAAAGCAGCTTGGAAAATAAATATTAATGCTATTAACTATATTATATATTTTCATGAGCGATGTGGGGTTTGCCATTAGTTTAATTTTTACTAATTATATTGGGCATTTGTTATTTCACAGCTTCATTCATTCTTATCTTTTATTCCTGTGGTAGCAGAACATCAATTTACTTTAAAGAAATTTACTTATCACAGAATTGATTGGAATAACAATCCCATACCCCAGTAATGGATATAATGACTCTCCTAGGCTAATGGTACTTTCTCTTTTGGAATTTTGAGTGCTGAGTAGAAAGACAGAAAAACAAGGACCTATTGCTTTCCAGTGGTAGCACCCTAACGCTACTGGGATGAGCGTGGTAGGCAGAAAAAACAACCCTAATTTCCCCCAGAACAAAACATACTCAAGTTCTAAGTCCTGGAGCCCCTGAATAGGTTATCCAGGTGAGTGGCCCATTGTAATCAGAAGGGTCTTTAAAGGTGGGAGAGGGACTGAAAGGAGTGAGGGTGTGAAAAGTACTTTAAGGTTGTAGGCTTTCAAGACGGAGAAAGGGGTCTAATAAGCTAAAGAACCTCTGCATCCTCTTAAAGTTGGAAAAAAAGAAGAACATGAATTTCCCACCAGAACCTCCAGGAAGTAATGTAGCCCTCTTGACTCCTTGATTTTTTAGCTCAGTGAGACGCACTTCAGACTTCTAAAACTATGGAGCTGTAAGAAAGTACATTCATGTTGTTTTAAGCCAGTATGTTTTAAGTGACTCAGGATCCTGCCACCAAAAACCAATCCAAAAAGCCTTCTACCTTGACCTCTGAAATCGACATGGGTCTACTGGGGTCCACATGGGTCTTACTCATTCTTAAACGGTTTTGAAATTTCTATTACAATTGTATAATTTTTTTTATTCCTAAAACACTTAATGTGTTCTATATTTGCTAAATTTATACAGAATCAATTTCTGAGGCTCTGTAAACAAACATACATGTTAAGATATGTATCCATATGTTTTGATCATCTTTTGTTTTGTTGGACTATAAATACCTCCTAGAAGACATCTTAACTGATTCCATATTTAAATTAAAACTAATGCAACTTCATGCATTCTTTGTTATTCAATAACATTTTTGTTATGGTGATTATGATTACTGAATTTATTTATTTATTTATTTATTTATTTATTTATTTTTAAAAGATTTTATTTATCTTTAGAGGGGAAGGGAAGAAGGAGAGAATTATCAATGTATGGTTGCTTCTCGTGAGTCCCCCGCTAGGAACTGGCCTGCAACCCAGGCATGTGCCCCGACTGGGAATCGAACCGCGATTGTGTGGTTCGCAGGCCCGCGCTCAATCCACTGAGCTACACCAGCCAGGGCTGATTACTGAATTTATTGAAAAAATCAAAAAATCCACAGAGGAATGTGTACTATGGATATTCTGTTAGAAATAAAATAGGACAATACAAAACTAGTTTGGAAAGCATTCAGTTTCCTCTGAGGTCTCATTTAGATGCATGCCTGCTATTAAATAATTCTAATGTAGCAGTTATGATACTTCTATTTTCATCTTCCACATAAGCATTTGCTAGTTAACACATTATCTTCATTGCTTTTATTATTACTGGCAGTGATATTTCACTAAACTATGCTACAATTAATGTATTGTTTGGGATTACACTAATTTAATTTTTTAAAAAACGGTAAATGTCCTTTCTTTCCTTAAAATAAAATACAATGAGTTATAGTCTTTTTTTCAAAATAATTAATCTGTTTACATCTATTCATACATATGACATTTCCAAAAATGTGTGGGAATAAACACTGGCATCAACTGTACATGAGTGTATAATCATTATGCCACACTCTCACAGAATTTTATCATTGCCTTTGACATGTTTCTGTAATTATTCTTCATTTAAGCAAATTTATTGGAGTAACTAGGTAATTCATTTCTATTACTTACTTTCGGCAAGTATGTTGCTATTAAGAACTCAGCTGTCCATAAAATTTGTATACATGTGTACATCTTTTTTAGATCCTTAACTTTATTTTTTGCCTTAGTATTCTACACTTTAAATATGGTGTGTGTAGGTGCAGAATTATTTTATTTATTCTTCCTTGGATTATGATTAGGAATGCCACCATTTTTATTAATTGGCTTACATGGCTAAGTCTGAGAATTAGTGTTTCTTAACAATTCTTGAAATTTCTTAATTGATAGTTCTTTAAATATTTCTTCTTCATTGTTGGCATTTGGGGGAACTCCAATTTAATGTACATTTATCCTGTTGTAGAGACCTTCCATGTCTCTTCAGCTCTGATATTTTCCACCTTGTTTTCTTTCTGTCCTGAATTCTGGTACATTCTCCAAATCTTAACCCCATTTAATTAATCCCTTTAAAGTAATTAATGCCTTTTCTATTTCTAATCTCCTATATTTATATTTTGATAATTTCAGTGGTTATGAATACATATTCGTACTCCATATTGCTTTCCACAGTGGCTGCACCAGCCTGCATTCTCTCCAACAGTGCATGACATTCATACCTTATTTTTATAAGTGTATTTATCTTATTACTATATCCAGTTCTGATAATTAGTGTATGATATGTTTTTAAAAATTAAGTTATGATATTCATTATATTTCATTAGTTTTAAATCATGTTGCCTTATTTGCTTAACTGATTTTTGACCAGAGGCACTATAAATCTAAAATATTTACATTTAAATTACTTGAGTAAAGTAATTGTGTGGTGGGCATACAATGTAATATACAGACCATGTATTAAAGAAATCAATATTGAAACTTATAGAATCTTATTAACCAATGTCTCTCTAATAAATTCAATAAAATTAAACATAAATTAATTGATTAAATTACATTAAAATCTGAATTTTTCAAATGACACATGTTGCTTTAATTTAGGTACAAACTTGAATACATTCCCTAAGAATATTTGAAAGGGAGTATGGCATGTACTGAGAAATTTTATTTTTTCCCAGAGAATTGAGGTCACTTTAATGTTATAAATATATTCCAGTATTAATTTACTTCAGGTGCTTGTTTAAATTCTACGGAGACCATAAGCATAACAAAGAAGGTCTGGAAAGATATGATTAACAAAGAATGGATGCAGTGGAATAGAAGGAGATGCAACTCATGATTGCCGTGCTTTCCTTGACCTTTTGATCTCATAGGCCAGGTACTGCTACATTTCCACATTTGGGGGAGAAGCTAAAGTGTCAGATTTTCAAATATTACAAGCACATTAAAATTATAGAATTTCATAAGCAAAAATGGTAGTGTAAGGACCACTGAGAATTTGACACTATAAAAACTGTGAGAACAGTTGTTAGAAATTGTCAAAGTTCACTTCTTCAGAATTACACAAATTAACCAAATGTTTGTAGCAACAATCTTTTTCTTAAGTTGAATATTAATATTAACAGAGAGCTTAATGATATTTTGACTTGTAGTTCTGTTCCCTGCTGTCCAATTTAGGGATTTAAAAGTATGTGATTGTATCTGGAGAAAATGTCTGTGATGGTTAATTAAATTAGATCAGAGTGTGGGACCCTAATTTGATAGGACTTTGATATCCCTCCTGCTCTCTCCTCCTCTTTTTCCTTCTCCTTCTTTTCTTCTTCCTCTTCCATGGGTAGGATCCATGGAACCTGGATTCTATCTTTAAATTCCTCGCACCTCCAATTTTTTTTCTATTTTTTTACACTAGAAAGTAAATGAATGAATGCCTTTCTATTTTCTAGACTTACTTTGGAGATCTAATAAGATCAGTGAACTCTTTGTGAAATACAAATGACATTGATCCGATGGTTTTTCTTTCCCCGTTTAAGATACCACTGAGATCACAGACTGAAGCCATCAGACTGAAGACAAACTGATAAAGTTTTAGGGCCTAAGCATCTGGTAAAATAAAATCTATCTTTGTATGAATCATTATCAAGTAGTATTTAACATACTTAAAGTAGTATCCCCTTTTAAAATTGTTGTGCCAACTTATTTCTGAACATATGAATGCACAAAGCCAGCTTATTCACCGAGTATTCTTGGTCAGTGAAATGGCCTTTCTGTTCTCTAGAGCAGAACTTTTGCCAAGAGCTGTCTTTAATAATAAACTAAGCATAAAGTGTATGTGCATAGCAGAAGCACATTAGTATTTTTAACTACTGTGAATTCCATATTCTTATGTATCTGAACTAACTTCCTTGTCAAATAAATATAATTTACTTAAGGCAGAATTTCTTCTTATTCATTTGGTTGTGTGTGTACTTCCACATACAATACATTGCCTAATTTAAAAAAAAATATTTAATTTATTCTTAGAGAGAGGGCAAGGGAGGGAGAAAGAGAGGGAAAGAAACATCAATGTGTGGTTGCCTCTCTCACACTCCCTATTGGGGACCTGGCCTGCAACCCAGGCATGTGCCCTGACTGAGAATTTAACCAGTGACACTTTGGTTCACAGGCCAGTCTCAATCTACTGAGCTACACCAACCAGGACTATTACTTATTTTTAATTAGTAGTATCTTGAGAGCTAATACTTTCAAAATTTCTAAATTCTATTCTTGTAAGAATTTCTTGAACTGTTCTGAATAGAAAAAAATATATACACATATACCTGGAAGTTCAATCTGAATCATATCGCTATGGATGGTGAAACAGTTAAAAGTGTGTAACATAAAAAATGACTTGAGTAGCATTATGAAATGGTTCCAAATCAATACGGGGAAATTTCAAGATTCATCCTTTTTCTTCAAGCCATGCTCAGTACACTAGGTGTTAGTCATTAAAGTCTCAATCAAGGGCATCTGGGCTGCCCAGATCAATTGTGTGCGGGTCGATCACTGAGCAACCATAAATAAAGTAATCAAAGTTGAAATAGATTCCACTTACAGACCCTTGTTTCCAACACATAAAAAAGTGACTGTGATCATTATTTTCTTCAGCTCTGCCACTCGTTAAACTGACAAAGAAAACAGAGCTTCATTAAGAAATGGCTTCTCTATTGAATTAATTGGCGGGTGGGTATTTAAGACTTAGAGGGGCAAGACTGACAAAGTCTGATAAATCCTGTACCAATGATATACACTCACATTTGAAGTTATAATGTTGGTCTGTCTGGAGAATGTCAAAAAGTTTGCAGTTACTTAGATTTCAGAGGGTATCATAGGAAGTGGGTAAATATACACAACTTTTTCTACCTTAATTCAAACCAGATGTAGGACTTGGTATTCATATTTGAACTGACCTTAATAATTGTGATACACAGATCCTGAAAAGAGTCCCACAATCAATTCCCAATTTCTGGTGCCCAGGAATCTGTGTAATCTCTTCTGGAGTAGAGGTGGACCAATGAGTTGCTTCTAGCCACCGTGGCGAATGTGATGAGATGTCACCCCATCATTGCTTTACAGTCTGTCAGCCTCTCTGTCTTGGCATAATGTAGTGACACTTGGTGGTCCTAAACTAGCAAATGTCATAAGTTGCCTACGGAGAGGGCCAAATGGCAAGGGACAGAGGCAGGATTGAGGAGCTCACAGGTAGCAAAAATGTGGAGACTTCAGTCCTATAGTTGCAAGAGAATAAAGTTTGCCACAACCTGTAGGAACTTAGAAGCAATTCTTCCCTATTTGAGCACCCAAATGAGCCTGTAACTCAGCTAACACCTTGATTGTACCTCTGTGAGACCCTGAACAGTGGGTCCAGATAATTGCTCCTGAACTTCTGACACATGAAAACATGAAAAAAATTAATGTGTTGTTTTACGCTCCTTTGTTAATTTTATATGTAATTTTATATGTCACTGAGCACACATGAAATAAATAAGGAATAGTTTTCATATACATAATTGACTGTAAAGATTTCTGATAAAATAATACTGCAGAATTATTAGTAAGTGTTCATAAGTGGTACATTTGCTTTATGAAGTTACTTAAAATGAGTTCTTTATCAAACGGGGAGGATATGTATCACATTGTGCCTAAAAGCATGAACTTTGTATTCCTAGGATTAAATCTCAGCTCTTATTTTCTAGCTGTGTTATCTTGAGAAATACATGCAATCTTTCTGAATCTCAGTTGTCTCACCAGAAAAATGGATAATAAATATACGTACAAAATAAAAATATGTAAATATATATGAGGTCTGTCTGGAAAAAGTTTAGCCATTGTTAATATAACAAGAACGGTTTATGAAACATCGATGTAACCTGGCAGCCAAGGAGAATGGGCTGGAGTGCACATTCCTGAATACTCATTATACGTGTTAGTGAGAGTGGTAGACGCTATTGAGTGAGCATGTGTACTGTGTGGTCATTACATTCAAAATGACTGAATAAGTAGAGCAATGTATCTGCATCAATTTTTTTGTTCAACCAGAAGATTCCTTCAGATGATTTAGAAGGCCACAGCTGTGGGCAACTGGCAATTGGCAGCTTTATCATGATAGCATACCCACTCATGCATCATGTCTCATGAAGAATTTTTGTGATGAAACATCAAATCACCTAGGTGAGTCAGCCCCCCTACAGCTAAGATTTGGTGCCTTGTGCCTTTTGGCTTTTCCAAAACTAAAATCACCTTTGAAGGGGAAGAGATTTCAGGTTGTCAGTGAAATTCAGGAAAATACAATGGGGCAGCTGATGGTGATTGGGAGAACTGTGCAAGGTCCCAAGGTGCCCACTTTGAACAGGAATGAGGTATCATTGTCCTGTGTACAGTTTCTTTTATCTTCTTCAATACAAGTCTCTATTTTTCACAGTATATGGCTGAATACTCTCTGAACAGACAATATATCTGACAGACCATATATATATATAATGTGTGTGTGTGTGTGTGTGTATGAATGAAATGAGCTTGCTTTGAAGATTGAACGAGTAAATACCGTATCATATATATTTTTTAATTACTGAGATAAAAACTTTTCAGGATAACTATACTATAAGGTGTGTGTTTTCTGCCAAAATAATTAATGTTCAAATGTGAAATAAATAGTTTTATCTATTCTACCTAACATTAATGTCAGGAATAGTAGAGGGTGTGAAACAATGACAATTTATAGATGCCCAAAATTGAAAAAAAGAAATTTAATAAAAAATAAGACAAATATTAAAAATAGTCATATTCATAGCAGTTAATTGCACCAAATTACAGATATCAGAGAGAGATTATGTAGAATTTTGTTTTTGGAGAAAATGTGCTACCTATAGGTTAAAAAAGTTCCAATGGTGAAGTTTTGGTTATAAAAAGCCTATAAAAGAATGGAAACTTTGCCTAAGAAGGATATATAAAAAGAGAGGGATTAGTAAAGGAAGAATTATGTCAATGGTAAACTTTAGGGGTATTCACTTAGGCCAACGTAATAAAATGCACTAAGGAAAGAGTAGCTAATTCAAGCACATATTTTACAAAAGTAGAACTGACATGTATGTACTCCCAAAAGGAGAGTTCCTATCATCTTCTTTATGATATTACATCAGTGGTATGAGCTAAGTTTGCAATATTTTATTTCAAGCTTTTTATACAATCCAAGTTAATAGTGAACCTGTATTTGAGTATGCAAGATATAATTCTGATTCTGGCAAATATATTTTAAGGGATTCTTGGGCAATGCATGCAATTTATACCTAAAATCATGTTATTCAGTGGATTAGTCTGTGGTTAATTACCCCTAGATTTATCTCACAGGCATAATTATTTTACTAAAGGTCTTTTGCACCCAGAGTGAGGCTATGTATTTGAAACAGACACAGTGACATTGACATAAATGGACACTGAGTTTAGTCACCTTTTCAATGATTACATCTGATTTAATTGCCTTTTCCACGGTTACATTCAATAGGCAAAATGATTCAAAATCAGAATCCTTTGAGTCAAATTCTCTTTTTCTGTTTGCTGTAGAGATATTCTTAGTCTCCTACCATAAAGGTTAAAATTATAAAATAATAAATTGCAGAAAAATTCAAATTTCTGGTAAAAAATAGAAACAAACTTTTATCTGTTTGACATACCCAGGGGCAAATTCAGATGATGGACAGGGAAGGGGTTACTTACCAGGGTTTCAAATAAGCTTCAGATTCTGACATTTTAAAAGCTTGCCTTATATTTTTATAATAAATCATAAAAATATAACTAACAAATCTCAGTAAACATGACCTTTTTTAAAGGACTTGTAAATATCACTCTATTTTTCTCTGTCATTCTTCTCTAATTTAGAAAAATAAATAGAACATAAATATTGCTCAGATGTTGCATCAACTAGTCATTAGTATTTAGAGTCTCACTGGTTTTTCTCCTAAGATAGTCAATGCTGTATAATAATTTTAGATGTCTATCAATTACTTCTAAATGTAAGAACACTATATTTACTTTTTAAATTTTATAATGAAATCTTCAGTTTGAATGTTAAATGTACCTGCATATAAAACATGGTATATGTAACTGCCTTAATTAACTAGGGTTTCCAAGACAGTTTTCTGAAGTACAGAAGGATGGGCGAATTTGTGTATGTGGACATTCAATTTTTTTCTGTTTGTATTTATGTATTTCTTTTATTTATAATCATCCTGTCATACAATTTTATCTCCATTGATGTTATTGTTATTCTTCCAGTATGAAATCTGGGCATCTACTTCTCAAATTATGTAGATATTATAATTAAATCTATTATGCCATATTGTTACGGAACCCCACAGTGCTGTTCTGGCTTCCATTGGCCAAGTCACTGCCAAGAAGTGTGACTCCCAATGCAAGAGCCTGACGAAAAAGGAAAAGGATTATTTATTTAAAGGTTATGCACATTTAGAGTAATGGCCAGATTTCTGCCGTGAAGACCTGCTCCCTTTACCACCACCCAAGAACATTAAGTCCTGCCCCCCTTTGCCAAACCAGGCCAGTTTCAGAATATGCCCGTCGGAGGTGCCGTCTGTTGGAAAAGCAGGTCTTCGGCTCAGCATCCAGTTCAACTCCAAGCATCCCTCAGCAATCAGGGTGGCTAGGCACGTCCCCTGCAGCTCCTTCAGCTATCTCTGCGGCCTTCTTCTCTTTTTTTATTCCAAACAGCACAGATTCTTACTTCTCTTACTCCAGACCGTGTGGCTTTTGCTCTCCTATCCCACTGGACTCCCTTTCTTACACTCCAAACCTCGTGGTGGACCCATTTCTCTTTCAGCCTTCCCTCATCTGAATGCTCAGCTGGAACTTCCGGAATGAGCTCATAACCAGCCCCTCCTTATGACGCGTTTTGGCTGCCATCTTTAGTCAGGGCAAACGTTCCCAGAAACTTCCAGGGTGGGCATGTGGTGCTGCCTCTCACGCAGGCTCTGTATAATCTCCGTGGCTATGTCACGAGTCTCTGAATGTGCTCAGTCACGTATACAACTTACCCTGGGCTGCAGCCCTCTTCCTTTCAGGAAAACACGGTCACTAACTTGCCTTTGTTAAGTAATGTATCTCAAAAGCCACTCCCCACCCTTCCTCCAATCAGGTGTTGTGGGGGCTGTTTTCCTATTTCTATAGGATTTATATTCTGCAACCCATTTCAATATGCCTCCAAATATTTGCAAAATTTTATAGAAAATTCAATAACATCTCAAATCTGGTCAACTCCCCTTAATGATTTTGACACATAAGATACAATGAATTATGCTTCCAGATAAACATTTCTCGTGACACTATATGATAGTAATAAACTATTCTTGTGTTTTGTAATTAGTCATACAATCAAAGAAATCAAATCTGGAGAATATAGTTCTAATAAATAATTTCAAAAAGAAATGACAAAATCGTTTAAAAATAACGTTACCAGTGACGCAAATGAATAACTTGTAAAGGGGATAATTAGATTTAACAAACATTTACAGGGCATTCATTATGTGTCAGGATTTCTTTTAGGGAACTATACCAGGTATTGTGGATTTTGTTACTTCTGTATATCAAGTGTATACTTTTTCATTCAAATACTTTTAAATCATATTTTATTTTGATTGTGTTATTATACTTGTCCCAATTTCCCCCCTTTGCCCGGCTTCCATCCAGCACCACCCCTCTTTCTTCCTCAGGCAATCCCCACACTGTTGTCTGTGTCCACAGGGCATGCGTATGTTTCCTTTGGCTGCTCTTTTTCCTATTTGACCTCCCCATGACTGTTCTGTAACTACTAACTTGTACTTCTTAATCCCTTCACCTTTCGGGCCCATCCCCCAACCCTGCTCCATTCTGGCAACCACCAAAACATTCTCTGTATCTATTATTCTGTTTCTCTTCTGCCTGTTCGGTCATTTTGTTTCATAGATTCAATTGTTTTCTTTTTTTTAATACTCAGGCTCATTAATTTACAGACATATGGAATAGTCGCAGATTAAAAATTCTAAATCTAATTTATTCCAAAAATTCTTATGAGTGTTAACAAGCGTTCTTCACTGAGTTAAAAAAATGTTTCCTTCCCTCATGGAGTTTAAATCAATAGGGAATATTCTTCTGAATTTTTAAACATGCATTTATTTACTCATTCACTTAACAAATATTTGTAACTGAAATAGAGGGACTTTTAACGGGGACATTTTCTTTATAGACACTCATCATTCATTCTCACATTCGAAATACAAACTTTGTACAATTGCAGTGATTGATATGTGGGGTTGGGCACAAGCAACACCTCTTTTTATTGCAAGATCAGAAGCATGCAATTCTGTAACATAACTATATCACACTCAAGCACACCCTGTGACATTTTAGGTGAAATATTCAAATTAACACTGTACATTTTTATTTACACCCACATTATTACCCTACCAACCACACTCACACAGGTGTTACTTCTGCCAGACCCTGTAGATATCAACATGTTAATATATAACACGTAAAATTAAATTTGTGTGTAATATGCATTTAAAAATGTATTAGTCTTGAAGATAGATATTTTACGATGTGTATTTTATTACAATTAAATGGTGCATTGATAGCAGGAGTAGGGTACTGAGGGAGACAATGCATGACTGTTGGTCACCTGTTTATTCAAACAGAAGGTAGAAGGTCATGTGCAATCATAGGTTTTGTTGTAAATGCCATTAAACTGTAAGTATCATTTTACTGAGAAAATGATATAGAAAATACATATTAAGTAGTGCATACTACATTTGTGAGGCAGAGAGGTGATGCACTTGAGGTATGGCTTTAAATTAAATTCCACCCCCTGGAATGATGCTCCCCAACTCTCCTGTACAAAACTGACACTTACAGTTCAGAACATTGAACACAGGACAAATAAGTTATTTTTATGTAGATGTTAGTACTTACTAAAAATATACGCTAATGAAAATAGTAACAATATATTTAAATACATGGAATTTTAAAGGATATTAAGTTTGCTTTTAAGATTATACCATCTGTATGAAAGGCAGTTATCTTGCCTGTTAATCTGCTCATTAATTTAGTAAATGTTGTTATATGAGGATAATTTTTAGACTGTATTAAATATGTCTCAACTATGCCTAAATAACTTTAATATTTCAGTTCAATAGATACATTTTTAACATGTAAATGATTGGTTCTTAGGAAACTGATGATATGCATGATGAACCATTTAAGTCATTAAATGTATTATACATAGTGTTGATAATATTTATTAATAAATGATTTTACTTATAAATTATTATTAGTAGTAATGTCAGCATTGTTATAGATAATAGTAGCTGCCACTCTTTTCTTCTTCCACCTCATTTGATTAACTTAAAATATTTAATAATGTTTTATTTTTGTGTATATATTCATATGTGTGTTTATCGTCAGTTATTTTTAAATACGCATAAATGTAAATAGGTAAGTCAGTATGTATATACATATATAATTGTGTTTTTATTTACGTGCTTAATATAAATATTTGCATGTGTGTATACATTGTATGTGATACAAATTAGGAATTATAAAACCAAAGTTCTATTTTAAATCATGATGGTTTTATTTGCATTGCCTACAAAGTGTCTGCAACAGTTACTAACAAAAACAAATTCATAAAACATATGAAAATATCAATATGCTTCTTAGCCACAAATAATAAAGATGTATATCCAAGTTACACTCAGTTTCTGAAAAATATTTCAGAACTTTGTGAATAGAACTACAGTAAAGTCACTTTTGGTTCATTAGATGGCAATGACGATATCAAATAAAAGGGGACAATAGTGAGATTGTCCTGTGAGATTGAACTGTGAGATTCATTTCAATATATATTGTAATTTGCAATTATGTGTAACTATATATCTCCCCATGAATATCCATAGTTATATCTTAAAATCATTATTATTTTCTTTTGCTTTGCTTTTTTCTCCTTATAAATTGCCATGCAATTGAATTGCCAATATGATATTAAGTAAGGAAAATGGAACCTTAAGAAAATACTTGGATAACTCAAGAAAAACATGAAAAGTTCTTTGCTAATAAACAAGAGAGGTTAGAGGGTTGGTATGTTAGGGATCACTGACACTCCATTTAGATTCCTTTATTTTATAACTCCATTAGCAACTACAGGCAGTTGAGTTTATGTACATAAATAGATTAAGAAAACTGAAATTATTTCTCCATTTATAGTGCTATTTCTGATTTTAAAATATTTTGTTGAAAGTCCTATAACAGTAAACATTTTAATTATTTACACCTTGTTATTTGTATCTCTGATCTTATTGTAATTAATATTTTTCAGCGGATATTTATAGATTTATGAGTTAATACTTTTAATATTAGCCTTGAAAATCCTGAGAAATTCTTTTTATTTCAGACTACATTAAAATATGATATTCTGGTATATAAATTGTGTATTTCCATTTTCCCACCCACTCCTACAAACGTTTTACAGTTCAGTGCTCTGTCAAGGAGTAATTAAGTTACTTCACAATTTTACCAGAAGTTGGAGTCAACTTCTAGAAACATAATTTTGAAATGTCTTGTTTGTACAAATTCATATTAAATTGTCATCAGGAAATCACTTAGGGCTACTTGGACACTCTATCCTCCTCTAAATTACCCCTGCTTTTCTTATATTTCTGTTGAAGTACCACATTAGTATGAAATTACTTTATAGAAAACTAGACGCGAGTAAGGGATTGTTTACTTTCTACTCTATGTTTCCCCCTTTGTAGGTGATCTAACTTCCCACGCATGGAATTTAAATCAGATCACCTACAGGCAAAAGTGCTGAATATACAGAGGGTGCTGTCTCTGTTCACATATTCACTGAATGCCGTTACCTAAGGGGATGCAGGAAATGGCAGTGATGAATAGGCTTTATTTAACAATAGCGATTTATACTAGGTCTATTTGAGATTTTACATTTGCAATGTTTTGGGGATAGAATGTCTGTGCCCAAGCTTTTCTGTGATGAATTGCAAGTAACGAGAGAATAGAAGGAGCTAGCATGTATTAGACTCTGCCATAACCTGATAATGGAAGAAAGAGTGCAATGTCCATGTTATATTGTATGCCTTTTTCTTGGGGCGGGGGGTGGCTCTCATTGGAATTTTGTTCTTTTTGTTTCAAATACTGATATACTCAGAATTCTTCATCTATACATTTGCTAGTCGCTAAAGAACTGAAGAATTGGAGTTCATTTTTCCACCCTCACTCCAAAATTCTGTGCCAATATTAGTGCAATGTTGTGCTTGAATTAGCTGAATTATCTTTGCTTATTTTATTGGTGATGATTTTTAGAACTGTAGGATGCACAAGACCATAATATGCACGTACATTTTAGAGGAGAAAAATAAGAAAAAAATTGTTGAAGCAAAAAATGTAGTAAAATATTTAATAACCTGTGACCCCACTCCACCACCACCCCCCCAGTGAACCAGGTAAGCTACATTCAGACTATAAGACGTACCCCTCTTTGCTCCCCAAATTTTGGGGGGAAAGTGAGTCTTATAGTCTGAACAATATGGTAGTATTTTTTTTCTGTAATATGCCCTACAAGTTGTTAAATTTAGAAAACCTACTTTTGGGTAAACATGTAAATATGTACTACCTATGACCAGAAGTAATTTAAGATATAGATGTAGATTAATCCATTGATTGTTTTTCTCAGGAGCAACAGTTCATAAAATTACAGCCACGCAAAGCTGTGTCTTGAAGAAATATTATTCTCTACATACTTCAACATTTCCAAATACCTCCTTCCCAATGACAGAACAGATGTTCAACTGTGTTTATGGCAGCAAAAATTTCTCAGCGGGTCTATCAAGATGCTCTGAAGCTAAAGGAAAAGCATCTACCAATACAGAGTGCAATCTTTAATGAGGCTTTCAGTTACTTGGAAGTTTCGTGAGTATTTTCAAGTTGTTTCTTATTCCATCCATGTGATTGATGAGGCACTAACAAATTTCATAAGAGAATGATTATCTCAATATATAACCTTCTTTATTGCTCACCCCTGAGCTAAATCTCTTTAGGGAAAAGAGTCAAGTCTGAATGAAAACTGTTGCGAACTGAGTAAGAACATCATTCTATTAATACTTGAGTTCCCAAGTATGAAACCGTCCTGGCACTTTACCCCGTAGTACCCCTAATATCTGCGCAGCAAACACTTGTACCATGAATGAGACATCGTTGGTAGACAGTTTTCTGTTGTTGTTGTTGTTAGCTGTTGTTATGTTACCTGCATGCTTCCCAATTCTGCTTTAATATCCAGAGACAGTTACTAGCAAATTAAGATCTAGATTGCTGGTAACAGTCATTCCTTTGTACTTTGGTATGGTTTCGGTTGGGTTTTTATCTTTAATAATTCTGTTTCATGTTACAATTGTCTTAGCCACCTCAAATCATTCTGGGTGTTGACTGTCTACAAATAAATTATTAATTTATTCTCTCTAAAATAGTCAAGGTAACTATACATTCAGTATTAAAAGAAAATAAGCTTACTGAGAAGAAGTTTTCTCTCCCTATCTTTAATAATGGACATATTAATCACTGTAAGAATGGAAGTCATAAGGGAGGAAAGAGTGGTTTAGCAACTGAAATGGGAGATGACAGGAAATCATTAGAAAAATCAATATGTTTAAATGATGAAAAGTCAAAGCATTATACTTCTAAGATACATGCAAATATCAAATAAAGTAGTTTACATTTCAAAAAGCAGCATTATTCTACTCTAGGGGAATACATAAGATCAGGTTATAAACATGGTAATAGGGGACCTAAAATAAAATTTAATATTTGTAAGTCACAATAATGTTGAGTTCCAGGAAAGATAGAAAATTGTGATGGATTACACCATTCCATTTGAGAGTCTTGCTGATAGCAATGTATTATAAACCTGTCTGTGTCTGTAGGTCTGTTTGAACATATGTGTTATGTGTTATTACATGTGCTTATACAGGTGGAAGTGAGAGGTACAAAGGTCTAATTATTTGAGTCTACACAACCTTATTTAAAAAAATAAATTTTAACATACGTATAATCTAAGCCAGAGATTCCAAGTACAGGTACTTTTCCCAGAGTAATGAGGAGAGATGACCACAAAGAGATTTGTATAGTGACCTTAATAATGGTTTACTCATTAAACCCTAAACTAGAAAGAACCCAACTATCCACCAGTATAAAAATAGATAGGCAAATTATTGTTTATTATTAAAATAATTTATATACTTTAAATTTGTACGTTTCATTGCATGTAAAATTTACCTTCAAAAGAGCTGTAAACAAAAATACTTCTTGCTAGTTCTTTCTTGCCTGCAAAGTTGAGAAATAGGCCAATAGTCTTATGAAACCTTTATTGTGGGTAACTTCCTGCTTTTCTCTTGCTGTTTTTGAGGTTCTCTCTTTATCTCTTTATACCTTTGGTACTTAAATGTTATATGTCTCAGTGTGATCCTTTTTGGCTCCAACTTGTCTGGGATTCTCTGCTTTCTGGGCTTGGATATCTATTTCCTTTGGCAAATAAGGGAAGTTTTCTTTCATTATTTTTTCAAAGAAGTTTTAAATTTCTTGCTCTTCTTCTTTTTCTGGCACCCTTACGATTCAGATGTTGGTAAGTTTAAAGTTGTCCCTGAAGTTCCTAAGCCTATCCTCATTTTTTGGAATTCTTATTCCTTCTTTCTGTTCTGGTTTAATGTTTATTTCTTCCTTGTGTTCCAAATCATTGATTTGAATTCCTGCTCCCTTCCTTTCACTGTTGGTTCCCTGTAGATATTTTTTTCACCTAGTATACACTTTATTTCTCCCCTTATGCCGTACTCAATGAGATTTCTAAGCATCTTTATCACCACTGTTTGAACTCTGCATCTGATAGGTCGGCTATCTTTATTTTGCTGAGTTCTTTTACTGGAGTTTTGTTCTGTTTTTTCATATGAGCCATATCTTTGTCCTCAATTTGGCAGCCTCTCTGAGTTTGTTTGTGTTTATTAGATAGAGCTGCTCTGACTCCCTGTCTGGGCACACTTGTCTAGGTAACTGCCAGGGCAGGACAGTCTGCTTCAAAGCTTTGTGGCTTTGTATGTGGGGGAGGGATTGGAGAGGGGGCCATGCCGCTGCCCGACTGCTGGGGGCTTATTTGGCCCTAGCCCTATTCCCAGCCCCTTATGTTACTGGCTCCCCTCTAGCTGCTGCCCTGGTAGTAGTTTCCAAAGTAGGTGGGTTTGTGTATGATCCAGGACCATGTCGATCCTTTAAACAGACTCTCCTGAGAGACCAGCAGTTTCTTCCACCATCCCAACCCCCACTGGTTTTTACAGCCAGAAGTTATGAAGCTTTATTCCCCTGATAATGCACAGTCCAGCCTGGGACTCACTCCCCAGGTATCATCAATGTGAGACCACCCATTATGCTGGCTGCCACAGCCTCATCACTGTCACCTCACCACTGCCACACCATGTCCTCCCTGCCTTGGCTCCCCATCTCTGCTCCTCCTACCTGTCTGGGTGAATATATCCTCTTTAAATCCTTGGTTGTCAGACGTTTTGAACTTTCTTGCAGTCCTGAGTGTATTTTGTTTTGCAATTAGTTGTAATCCTTCTTATGGTTATGCCAGGAGCAAAGTGTGTCTGCCCATGTCGCTACCATGATCAGCAGTTCGTGTTGCTATGCTATTATTAGACCAACAGGGTGTAAGGGAACACTATTACTGTAAAAACATATCTCAGAACAACACCAAGGTAATTGACTGACATATGTGAAAGTATCAAGTGTGTATTAACTAATAATATAAACTCAAAATATATAATGCAAAATGGAGTAAAAGGGAAAACTGTCAAATCATTACTATCATTAGTAACGATAATGGAAAATACTAACCCATTTCTCTTTTCCTGGATAGAGAACCAAACAGAAAATCTGTAAGGATAAAGAAAAGGTGATTCTGAATGGAAATTATGATCAAATTTTACGCTTAAAATGTGACACAAACAACTGAAGCATATTAATTTGATAAAAGGGCCCATGGAATATCTATGAAAACAGAAATATGGTTGGAAAGGAAACAAGCAGGCATTATCTTACCATGTTAAGACAGACAACAATAAAATAATAATAGTAGATATTTCTGTCTGTCCATAGCAACCTGCAAATGGGGTGGAACCCACATTTCTATTTGGCCATATTTTGGGGGCTCCTGACCTGGCATTGCCAAGCCAGTTTCTTAGGACAGAAAACAAGACAAACAAGAAGACGATAGTTGTCAAAGAAAATACATGAGTCCCTCATCAAAGATCGAATTCTTAAAAAATGCAGGGTGTTTGTGGGTTTTTGGTGGGGGGCTTACCAACCTGCATTTGGAAAGAAAGAGACACTGTGAAAGTTTATTTTCCTGTCTTTTGACCGGGTCACCACAGAGGGAGATGGGGGAGAGCTGACGGGGGTAAGAGTCCTCACTCACCCATGACCCCGTTCTGCCAGTTTTCCCAGGATCCTGTGCGTGGGATCCACAGCAAGTGGGGTGTTCCTCATTGTCAGACACTGTAGCTGGGGAAATAGAATTTTTCCTGTGTTCTTCATGGTGGGCACTTGGCCGTTAGCCTTTTTCTCTAGAGCATTTCATAAATCCATAGGCTTATCTGCATTAAACATTGTCCACTACAACCCCTCCAATTCTAGATGGTTTTTGGTAAGGTAAACTGTTTGTTCATTCTTACACAGAAAGACTATCCACCAGAGGCCTCACACTGGACCCAGTACATCTTAAATCAGACCCAGTCTGAACCTGATCTAGTTGGCTTCTATGTCAGTTGTAGTGTGACCCAGACCTGGTCCAGCTCCTAAATCCAATTCAGTCCAAACTGACCCAGTCTGGTTTCTATGCTGGAACAGTTCTGACCCTGGACTCATCTGGCATTTAAGTTGGACCCAGTTTGAGCTTGTATCTAACGACCTTACTGCTGTCACTTAACTTTCCTAATATTTTATCTATATGTTGTTTCTTAGGTAAACCATGGTGTCATAGGCAAATAATATACCTTTCTTCTCAGATACTTAGGACATTGAGCTTGGCTACTTGACTTGTTTTAGCTGTTGAGGTATTACTAAACATGATGAGAGTGAAGGGTTAAAATATGGGTGTACTGTGGGCTGGTCTTTTGAACGTCTATCTTTAGCCATGTGAAAATGATGCCTCAGGTAGTCACTGGTCCAAAGAAGATGAAAGGCACAAGTTAAGAATCGGGATTCAACCTGTGGCTTAGAGGAAGTCTAGCCAGTCCCAGACTATAAAGGCCAAATCTCAGCAAAGTGAGAAATAAATATTTATTATGGAATGCCATTAAAATTACATGGTTGTTTTAGCAAAAACCGACTATTACTATTAATACAACTTAGTCATGAGAGTGCTCCTAGTTCAATACAACCTTATAATCTGCTCCCCTTACGTTCTTTTTTATTGAATTTATTGGTGTGAATTGGTTAATAAAAATATATAGGTTTCAGGTGTAGTTCCATAATACATCATCTGCATATTTTATTGTGTGTTAATCATCCCAAATTAAGTCTCCTTTCTTGCATGTGTAATTATGCAAACCAAGTAACATTTGTTTTATTATTGTCTACATATCACTGTTGAGAAATCTGAGATCCAGGGACATTGTAAAATGGTGTAACCAGATAATAATTTTAATCCAGATAATGCCACTACAAAGCCTATGCCTTTGGCCCACAGAAAAATTCTAATTTTCTAAATATAAGATATAAAGATATATAAAATAAAGTAAGAATGGTAGTACATATTTTAACTTTTTATAATCCAATTTCAGAGAGTTAACATAAAGATAATTTATTGGTTTCTTTTTTTCATTTTCCTGAATGAGAAAATAGTGCCTTCCATTTATTTTAAAAAAACATTTTTTTCTTATTTTCTTCTGAGCCATAAAATTGCATTGTGATTCACCCATTAGGTAGTAGACACACTCTTATGCTTGAATATGGTCAGGATAGAAAACTTCTTATTTCTTAATAGGCATCATGGGATGCTTTATAAATTCACTGTATTGCAATGAGGAAAATTCTATTGTTTAATCTTATCCAACCTGAACAAAGTTCCTCAACAAAGTGATTTTGTAAATTGACTGGCTGTGTTTTATACAATCACATAAATTAATGTTTTATCCATCCACTCTATTCGATTAATGATATTTAAAGTAATTCTGCTCTTGTCATCAAGGTTTAAATGACAAGGGACTGCAGCATTAGTCTTGTGGTAGATGGCAAATTAACAAAAATTATCAGGAATATTTAGAAACTGTGTGTATATCAAACTGCTTAGTCTCATTTTATGGTAAGGTTAATTTTATAAGCCATGATGTAGGATAAATACTAACCCTTAAGCAAAGAGATTGATATGGGAAGAAATGGATTACTTTCTCAAACAATATCACTAATTTTACCATGTTTAGCATGTCAAACAAATAAATAATACTAAAATCTCTGGCCATTTCTAGAACCATATAAACTAGATTAGAGTTTAATACCATTCCAGTGATGTCAAATATATATATATATATATATATATATATATATATATATATGTACACAGCATTTAAATTAAATGGGCCTGAATACTCATCTAATATAATTATTCTATAAATTTTAGAATAAATAAGGTATAGTCACTAATGATAATTTTACTGCCTGCACATCAAAAAATAAATGGTATGAGGAGGGAAGGAGAGTGGAAAAACAAAATGGCAAACACAAAGTACAGCCAGAAAAAAATATCACCTGTTTAAGGATGGTCATCAAGGGAACATAATAACAAAATGTGAGAGAAGACTGAAATGTAGAATATCAGTTCATTACTATACATTCAGAGTGGACTTTGAATACAAGGTTGGTTGTTTAAATTTCATATCATGTGTAATAAAGAGTTCTGTATCTATAGTGGAATCACACTACAGAGTACATCTTTTATGAGTATCCTAGTAAAAAAATGGAGTGTTTTTATTTATTACTATTTACTTACAAATATATATTTGGGGTATTGTTTTACTGATATCGATTTATGATGCAAAAGACTTTACCTAGTTGTGATGTTGAACTTCAACTGAATGCTTCAATGTCTTATACTTTCCTGTGATGATTATTTTCATTCATTTGTGATGAAGCTAGATGCTGTTTGGAATGCAGTCCGTTTGCTTGGATCAAAGCAAAGCTGATTGACCTTTAATAAAACTCAACCTATGAGTGATTTTGCCTCATTAGTCACATATTTAAACTAAATGAGCTGGTATATTTATCTAATGTAATTACCCTGTAGTCTACATGCTAAAGTATAGCTAACTTTGTAAGGTTATTTCAATATATTAGTATCTCTAAAGAATTAATTTTTAAGATTATTATACAGGTTGGGTTTTTTATGAGTTACTCACCCAAAACATTTAGCAAATCTGCATTACATGGAATACAGCTTGATAGATCTAAATAACTTTTGAAAAAGAAAAATCTTCTTTAATAAAATAGGAATTAAAATAACCAGTAATAATGTAAACATCCCAAGTAGTTTACAATTTATCTTTCAAATTCTATATGATCAGCTGCATCTAAGCTCTGAATTTGGTAAGCGACTGTGAGTACACTGGTATTTCTGATACATGTGGGTCACATGAGGGGTCATGTAACTAAGCACATAATCTGAAGAATAGAACCTGTTACACAGTAAAATTTTGAAATAAGTGGAATATAGTAAAATGTAACATGAATGCCACGTTGAAACTGAACGTTAATAATTGTTAGTATTTACTAACTGACTGAAAACGTATTAAAATAGCTGACGTTATCAGTAACTATGACCCTGGAAAAATTCTAGGGTCTTCCCATACAAATAACACAAATATTGGAGGAAGGGGCTAATCTGTATGGTTTGTAGGGGAGCTGTCTTATGAAGGCTAAGTGTTAGCATTGCCTCCCTTAGGCAGAGAATGTCAAAATTTCCATGCAGACCAGGAGAGTCCAAATTCACAATTTCTACCGTTTTGGTATGTCTTTCCAAGGCCAAAGATGTACCATTCACATGACTAAAATAAGTAAATACAAAAGTGATTGTATTTATTAAAATTATATTATAATAAATTATATTATATAATTATTATATATTATATTTATAATATAATAAATTATATTATATTATAATATATTATATTATATTTATTATATTTATATTTGTTTTATTTATTATTTGCTTAGCAGTAAATACATAAACTACAACATGTGGCTATTGGTTTATATAGAGAAATGTAGTAATGTCACATTTTTATCAGGAAAAATGGCTCTCAGTACACCAGATTGTTTGTGCTTTGGTTTGGGAAGCAAGCCAGCTGCTGTGTGCACCTGGGCCCACTCTTTTCATCTGATTACCAGCAGATTATTTCTGATTTTTTTCTTCATTTATTTAGACATCATGCAATATTTTAGTTGTAAAAAAGAGTATATATATATATATATATATATATGTGTGTGTGTGTGTGTGTGTGTGTACATATATATACTGGCTCTATCACTAACTACCCATATTATCTTAGGTGAGTTATCTATATCTTATCTAAAAAGATGGACATAATCATAGCATATGGCTGTTGAAAGAATTAAATGAACATACAGAGTACTTAGAAAGTGCCTGTCACAAATAAATGCTTCAAAAAGAACACATTATTATTGTTTATATAGTACTGTTTATATATAGTACTATTTATATAGTACTCCTTTCCCCTCCCCCATCTCTCTCCCTCTTGCTTGGTGACCTGTACTTGCCCATTATTGCGTGTGCTCTCTAGCCTGGAGCATGAAACCATGTGGGTCTAGCAGCTACCAGGGTTTCAGTAGATGGTGCAGGCTCCAAAGACTTAAACTTCAGCATGAAACAGAAACTCTAGACAGTGGCTTTTGTTTTGCCCTGGCTGAGGACAGGGCTGGACTTTTTTCAAGGAGGGGTGAATGAAGAGGGGACAAAAAGGCAGACTTCCACTCAGATAAACCGAGTTGCCACACCACAGTCTCCCCCGTGCGTGGGTCCTTGGAATGCCCTCCTCTCAATATTGTGCAAGAGCCTGATTTCCACCAACAATGTGTTCAGGTTCCTGTAACTGTACACCGCAGACTGTCTGGCTTACACAGATCAGAATTCTGTGTCGCATAGATCTGGTGTCTGGGACCTTCAAGATGAAGACCCTGGCAGAGTCAGTGTGGTGGCTGGTGAGGGCCTGCTTTCCAGTTCATAGATGTGGCTTTCTCACTCCATCCTCATCACGTGGTAGAAGGGGTGACAGATCTCTGTGGGGTCTCTTTTATAAAGCACTGATCCTACTCTTGAGGACTTCACCCTCAGAAATTAAATACCCGCCAAAGGCTCACCTCCCAATACTGTGATGTTTGGGGATCGAGATTTCAGCATATGAGCTTTGGTGGGGATACAACTATTCAGACCTTAGCACTGGTTTGGGGTAACTCTTTTAGTCAATGCTTCTCAGTGTTGGTACTATTAAATTTGAAGCCGGATCATCCTTTGTGGTGGAGGCTATGTAAACTGTTTAACAGGGTTGCTGAACCCATGCTAGTTGTACTTCGTTGTGACAACCAAAAATGTCTCTAGACAATGCCCAATGACCTGTTGAAGGCAAAATCAACCCTATCCCATACATGCACCAATTAAGAATTACTGCTCTAAAATAACAAAGCATAAATGATAGTTGACACCAATAGGCTGCTACTCCCACTGGTTCAGCAGTTTGACCCTGTCCGGTTTGGTGGCTCTAAGGTTCACTTGCATTTCCTCTCCTACTACTTTAACACCAAACACTATACCCACATCTGAGTGAGAAAATATTTTAAAAAGAGGTAAGGTGCACTAGTACCTGTCTCTTTTGATTGGGAAAGCTAATACTTTCCTTACCTTGCACACGGGCAGCAGACTTCTGCTAATTTCTGTCAGGTGAGAACTGTTTCTCATAGCCATTCCTGGTTGTAGAGAAAGTGAGTGGCTTCCCCACATCTCTGTGCGGGATGGAAGAAGACAACGGGGACTTGAGGAGAGAATATGGTGTCGGCCAACTAGTAGCGCCTGCCCTGGTCGAAACACTTAGAGGTAACGGAAAACAAAAAGCCTATAATCTATAAAGTGGGATACAACTGTGTTGTATTATTAACTTATAATGTTCATAACTTTTTCATTATAATTATGACCTTAGTTTGAACTTGTTGCCCTATTCCTACTAATTTTTAATCATCTTGTTTTTTATCTATGTTTTTCAAATATGCATTTATACGTCTGCGTGTATCATCATCTGACAATATTCTGTAACCACTTCCACCTAGATGAAGTGTAATCTTACAAAATGTGAATTTCCATCAGCTTTTTGATTTGTTTGTTTTAGAACTTATTTTATACTTATCATGTTGACCTTACAGTGATATATATTTTAAATTTCTGTCATTACCAAATTATGCAATTAAATAGCAAAAATATCTTTTCACGCATTATAGTTTATAACCAATTGAATAGTTAGGGGTTAATATTACCTATGGAACAAATAAATGAAAAATACTACAAAAATTATGCTTGATTTATAATCATAGTAGGGATTTTCTTTGCTTAAATATATGTATTATGTTTTTTAGAAACATTGTATTGAATCCTACTAGTATACGACTTCATATAAATAAAAACTCTTCATACAACATCAAATCATAAAGCAAGACCCAATGCAGACAACAGAAACAAGCAAGCAACATTACATGTAAATAGAAGATGTCCTGTAATTCACAGTGTCATCTTCATTAAAGAAAAAAGGGACTATCTTCATTAAAGATCTGGGACTATGCAAACACCCTTGTCCCCAGAAGGAAAATTTTTTGTTACAAAGAAATCATCTAGAATGGATATGAGATGATTACATCCTGCTCAGGATGAATTCACCACTCAGCCTTCTCCCCTACCCTTTATGGAGCAATGGAAAAGAATGAGCAATAAAGCCGTCAAGGGGACTCTGTGAATGTAATAAAAACATTCCTCAATTCCCGTTCCCTTTTTTTTGAAAGACAAAAATTTCTTTTAAGATGCACAGCCCTGGGTGTCCTGCTTTTTAGGTTTGTCTTACAGACTCTGTTGCTAGTTTGGGTGACAGGAGCGGTCTCTGCTGAAATCAGTGTTGACAGAGAAACGTTTTGTAGAAATAATTATTTGGCTGGTAGATTTTCTTCAGTTTCCTCTCTTCTCCAAAGTGGAAATACTATGAGTCCACAAACACCTAAGTAAAAGATGATGAGGAAAATATATTTCTTTAGTAATTATTGTATTTAGTCCTATGGATGATCTTAAACTATACTGCGAACACACATACCAGCCTTCCCCGCGGAGCCTCTGCCCAGCAGACATCTCAGCAAGAGGCACTGCTGTGCGAAGGCTTCCTGATGTTCTCAGTGTTCCCTCCTCCGAGCTAGGGGCTTAGAGGAAAAGAATCATGGTTCACTTCTGTATTCTGGTGGATGTGGATGTGAACTTTTGTCAAAATGTATGTCTCTGACTAGAAAGGCATCTGACATTAATAAATTTCGTACAAAAGGAGCACTGACCCTGGGCAACGGTTTTGAATAGAGTGGCAATCAGTGGGTTATATAAACTATTATATCTTCAAGCAACTCGAAAATCAGCTGTCCGAGATGCTTCGTGAAATCAGTCACCCTGGGAAACACATAATGTCAGCCCATGAATCGAGCTTTCACGGTAAAGAAAGTCCACGACAGAAATTTTGCCTTTTGTCCATCAAGCTATACCCTTTTCTAACCCTTTCTGAATTCTGTAGCTGTGTTTTCTCTATTCCCTTCCTTCCATCACCCTGGACAATAGCTACTGTTATTGTAGTTTTCTCAAAGATGTACGTGTGTGTGTGTGTGTTTTTCTTATTCTTCTAGTTGTGGAGTGTATTTCAAGAGGAGAGAAGAAAACTATTTTGTATTGGATTCTTCCACTTAGAAAAGTTTTACTTAGTTTTGATTGTTACAAAAGGGAGCCACACATGTATTAAGCAAACCATTTATTTCCCATGTATTTGCAGTGGTACCTCTGTTATATATTAAGTTGTGCAACTGTGTGGATCTATTTCCAACTCTAATTCAGACTCTATTATCCTCTGTCTTTCAAGGGCCAAAACTAAATTGCTTTAATTACAATTTTGTTATAGTTTAAGTCTTCATAGCTACTAATACAAACCTCATACCTTCTCTTTTTCTTCCTCAACATTATCTTGACTATTTTTGGCAATTTGCTTTTCATATAAATTTGAAAAATATCTGGTTGAGTTCCAAGAAAATAATGTGTTATTTCATTGGAGTTACAATGAATGTATAGATTAATTTGCATAGGAAAGTCAGCTTCACAGCATAATATGTTTTTTGTTCACAGTTTTTTTGTGTCCACCCATTGTTCTATAAATATTTTTGCCAATAATTTGCATAGTTTTATTATAGGTACTTCTAGTAATATTATGCTCTTGGTATTGAAAATCACTTTCTTTTATTTTATATATTCTAATAGTAATTACCAATACATGGAGGCTCAATAGTTCTATGTGAAACATGAGCTAAATGTGCTTGTAAAATTTTATATAAATTATTAAAATTTTACATTAGACTACCTAATATTCTATGTAGATATAATATCTGACACTAAATAAAGTTGTTAATCTCTTCTATTCATGTGCTTTTATTTCATTTTTATGCCTTTCTTCAAGAGGGGCATAGAAGGAGAAAGAGAGGGGGAGAAACATTGATGAGGGAGAAAAATAATGATGTTAGAGAGAAACATCAGTTGATTCCCTTTCTTACACATCCTGCCCAGGGCTGAACCTGCAACCCAGGCACGTGTCCTAACTGAAAATCAAAATAACAACCTTTCAGTTTGTGGGACAACGCCCCACCAACTCAGCCACATGGGCTCTGACTCTTACTTCATTATTAAATCTCAAATACAAGGAAGACTAAAAGGGATGCAGAGAAGTCACAAAAAAAGTACAAAGTATTTTTCGTTCTGTAAGTGTGCACCCAACAAAATTTTACTTTATATTTATTTTTAAAATTATAACCGCCCTCTCCGTCTTCAAGTCAACTCTATTAGTTCTATCTCAGGCAGTTGAGCTGCTGGTGGGAATTTTCACCATGGCCGATCTTTGTTCTCTCGGGACACTTAGCCTCTGTTCAAGTCTGGCCTATCCTTTTTCACACATATTCTACCTGCTCTCAAATGTCCTCAGACCAAGCTTCTTGCACTCTTAAATTTCAACAGCAATCATTTTCTAGTCAGTTCTTTGGAACATTAATTATGCACGATATTAGAACAATTCCAGTGTTATAGTGCAGTTATATATAAGTTATGGTTTATATGGTTTTCAGTTTGAAATCTTTCTCCACCATTTAGATACCTTAAGATAAGGGACTGTGGAAAAGACTGATTTGCTGAGACAGACACACATCACAGGTGTAGATATTTCCTCTACATCTTCACTTGGAATTCTAAGGATGGAGCTGCCCAACTGTGGAGTGCTAGACCCAGGCAGAGGGCCCCTTCAGGGTGGGGTGACTACAGACAGTTCCCAGTAGGGCAGTGACCATTGCAACCAGGGAGTAAGTTCACCCCTAAGGACACAAGTCAGTAGAGTCACTACTTTGAGCCACCAGTCCAGAGGATGCCACAGGCCTATCATTCCACCCCAGGAGAATTTCAGAGTTGGTTGTACCCATGAAACTGTAGGGGCCAGGAGCCCTCGCTGTGTGTTCTGAAAGGGGGATCCCCACTTCAGTGTGTACAGAAAGTGGGATCCCTGCCCTAGTATGTCCAGAAGACAGGGCTCCCAATTCCAGTGGCTCTTAAGGTGCTGAACTTTTCAGAGCCTGTTACTCATTTCTATTTTAGTTTTTCCTTTTAGAATGGAAAAATCTATGCCTGTCCCACCATTATATGTTAGAAGCACATGGCATGCTCAATTTTGTAAGTTGACAGCTTGAGTCTTACCCCCATCTAATTTAGATGATATTTAGATGAGATACTGAACTTTGACTTTTGAGTTGATGACATATGAGAAGGACATGGGTTGTGGAGGTGTGGGGCTTAAATATCGTGGTCTCAATATTCATGTTGATCCAAAATTCATATGTTGTCATTTCAGGGCTCGGTGTGATGGTACTAGGAAGTGGGGCTTTTGGAAGCTATTTAGTTATGAGGGTGGATCCTCATGAATTGGACTAGGGCTCTTGTAAAGGAGACCCCACGTTGTCCCCTAACCCCTTTCACCACATCGGTCAGTGCACAGCAAAAAGTGATGTGATTTCTGTGACTGCGAAAAGGGCCTTCACCAGAACCTGATCGTGTTGGCACCTTCATCATACCCTGGCCTCCAGAGTACGAACGATAATTTTCTACTGTTTACAAGTCACCCAGGCTACGGTATTTTTTCTATAGCACCTCCAACTCACTAATGTATTGTCTTGCTAGGCAAAGACTAATTTGCTGAAACAGACACTCATCACACATGCAGATGTTTCTTTTTGTAGCCTATAAAGCTTTCTAGTGCTTTGCAAATGTTGGAATATTGAGTAAATACTACTCTAACTAAAAATAAAATCTTTTGTTATTTTCATAAGCTAAAACCATCAAAGCCAGTAGTAGTTTTTAAATATAAGATACGCAACTTTGCATTTTTAACAATTATTTTAAGCATAAGATTTATTGATAATCTAACCCAGAAGAGATCATTTAAAAAATATGGGAGACTTTTATTGAAAAAGAATTACTGAGTGAACTCACACTTTTCCTTTTAAATTGATTTTCTTCTCCCTCAAGGGGTTCTGGTAGGGGGAAACCTTTATGTATATAATTGCTTAATGCATATCTTGATTTTACCCTATGTGCTTAAAATTGTGTGAGACAGTAAAATAAAAAGGAAAATATTAAAGAACAAGGAGAGAAAATGAAAATATTCCCATGTAAGTAGGATTAAAAAAGTGTTTTCCATCTTCAAACACTACATTTTTATTTTTCCCAAAGGTAGCATATACAGAATATGCAAAAAATAAGAAATTAAGTTAGAACCTCAAGCCAAGAAAAAATACTAAGAATATAAGAAAATGTGTAATGGTGAATTAAAGAAAAAGGAAGGTGGGTATGAAAACAGTGAAAGGAAAACAGACCAAAAATAAAAGAGTGAAGAAATCTGTGGCCAAGGTGTGAAACTGCACACGAGAAACTTCAAAACTGACTTCTTATTAAATGTAAGATAATTTGGGTATGTTTTTGTATGTATTGAATTCTCTTCCCTCCATGGCAGGATATTGAAACTCCATCCATTTTTAAGTGACAGATGGTACTTTTAACTGTTGTAATAAACTGGAGTTACTGTTTGGATATCTGGAAAGGTCTTGTGACCAGCATACGTTTTAAGAATTCAAAATCCCCTCTCCCAGAAGAAAAACTGTAGCTGGTTGGTCTTTTGTAAAAACTGTACTGCAGAAGTGAACATGGTATACACTCACACGGGTATTTCTGGTGGGGTAACGGCAGTTACATCAGAAGACATCGCTGAAATTTTTTAATGACCCTGATTTTGAAATTTTGACAAACGGTTGTTATCAATTCTGTTAAATAGAAAAATGGATCTGGAGAAATGCATTTGTTTCATCTTGATTGGAATGCTATTTCTTCGCTACTTTTTAAAGACTCTGGTTTAAAAGCTTTCAGAAGGTTAAGCATGACCCTTCCAGGTAAAGAGAACTTAGAACAAAGTGATGAATCCAATCAAAGCCAGGCCAGAACCTTTCTCATTCATTCATGCTCTAGTTGGTAAACTGAGCCCTATTTTTTGATTTGTGTTCTAAGTTCATGTCTTTCCTTATTTAAGTGAAACCTCATGACATGAAGGCAACTTGGAGTTCATCCGCACAGCAAAGCCATGGGAAAAAGAAAAAGTGGTCTGTTACATTCCCGACAGTGCTGATTTCAGGGTCTATGTGCTGGTGCTTTTTTTCTCCCTTCCTTTATTTTAATTTCCTGGCTAGAAACTGGCATTTTCCGCTTACTTCATTCTTTCTGATATTGACACATATAATATGCAAAACGGTATCCACAGCTTTAAGACATCAATCTTTACTGAACACTAAATCTTTAAGAGTTGAAATCTGTTCCAAAGTTGCTGACTAATAAATGGCAAACATTATATCTTTTATATTCGAGAGCTAGAAAAGCTTTAGAATGTTATATTTTTTACGTTGAAAATTAAAAATACTCTTAAGGTCAAACTTAATTTTTCTCTCTCTTTTTCTTCTTCCATAGTAGATTCCCAATAGTAGTGTAAGAACTTCATTCTCACACCTTAACCTTTAAATTTAAAATGCAAACGTGAGAATTAATATAAATAGTATAGCCTTAAAGTTGTATTTTCTCACTTTCTAAGAAGGATAATTTGCATTTACACTTCCTGAAGTGCTAATAACAAATAAATAGGGTGCTTCTCTACAGGAGACAATATTACAAGTCCCAAGTTCTAAAAGTCAAAGTTTCAATTAACAAATACATTCTTAGTATTTCCTTATTCTGAACAATTAATCTGAGTCATTATAGAGTCTGTATGTTCCACTGGACAGATATATAAAATTTCTCAAATATATGTTATTAATAATATTTCCAAATTGCCTGTTAAAATTTTTAATTAAAAAAAATAGCTTATGCCCCAATTTTCAACTTCTCCTTGAAGACTACCCAGAGGGCTCCTGTCCCCAACACTTTTATCCTGAGATCTCTGCCCACATGATGCCAAGGTCCTCATGGAGGAGATCCTTGATAATGCCCAAGAACTACAGAAATTCTGCAGTGTTGATATATGAATACTTTGTTGTGTGATGTTTCCTAGCCCCTGGCTGGAAATCTCATCCACTTTAATTTCTGCAGTTCAGTTTTAATAAGTGCCAAAGTCTATCACTTTTTTGTTTAGTTTTCTTTATTTTAGCAATCTTTAGTTCATAGTAAATTGAAAAGAAAAATACAGAGATTTTTCATATGCACAATGCTAACACAAATGCATGGATTTCCCTATTATCGATCTCCCCTATGAGAGTGGTATATTTATTACAATTGATGAACTTATATTGACCCATCACAATCATCCAAGGTCTACAGGTTATGTTAGGGTTCACGGTTGGATTGTACATTCTGTGTGTTTGGACAAATGTAAATGAATGGTATGTCTTCATTATTTTAGTGCCATACCTAGGATTGTCATTGCCCTAAAAATCCTCAGTGCTCCACCTGTCTCATCACTCCCTCAGCCTCTGTGCCACGGATCTTTTTACTGTTTTCATAGTTTTACCTTTTCTAAAAAATGATAGTTGGCATCCTACAGTATGTTGCCTTCCAGGCTGGCTTCTTTCACTAAATAATATGCATTTAAAGTTCTTTGTTATCTTTCCATGACTTGCTAGCTCCTTTCTTTTACTACTAAATATTCCATTGTCAGGATATACCATAGTTTATTTATTTATACATCGAATGAAGGGCACCTTGATTGCTTTCAATTTTTGACAAATATTAATAAAGCTGCTACAAACATCTCTGTGCGGGTTTTTGTATGAACACACATTCAGCTCCTTTGGGTAAATACTAAGGGACACAATTGTTGGATTATATGGTAAGAGTATGTTTAGGTTTGTAAAAAACCCACTAAACTATCATCAAAATATGTATGTCTGTTATTCTTAAATAATGATTTTATGCCTTTGTTTTTATTCCCCTTAAACATTAACATGAATAAGTTTTCTATATGTAACCATTTGAATTTTCCTTCTTTTGTGAATTTCTTTATTTTTCAATGGTTCTTTATGTTAATTATATCCATACCTACTCATGTTTGTGACTAATGTTTTCTGTTTATTGAAGGCCTGTCTTATGTATCAACTGGGGTATGACAACCCATTGTTTGGTGAAGTACCAGTCTAGATGTTGGTATAAAAGTATTTTTTACTATGATTAAAAATAATACATACTTACAGTAATTAAAATACATACTTAACATAACTTATAGTGCTTTGTTTTTCTTTTCCTAGCCATGCACTGAATTAGGGTTTACAAAGAACATTTGTACATTCATTAATTCCATTGAACATCAGGAGTTTTCTTTAAGGTAGACGTGGCAGATAGCTTTTCTCTTTTTATATATATGGAAACATCTCAGACATGAAAGTCAGTTTAGGCTCAACCAGCTCATACATGCCAGAACTGGGATTTTCCACAATTTACTTAGTATAAAAAATTTTTTTTTAATTTTAAAAATTTTATTTAACTATTTTTCAAGTACAGTTTTCTGTCCATTCCACCCTCTGTGCTACCCCCCTCCCTCCCATTTCCATCCTTCTCAGTTGTTGTCCATGTATCCTTTATATATATTCCTCTAAATCCCTCCCCTATTACCCCTGAAATTCCCTCCCCTCTCCCCTCTGGTTACTGTCAGCCTGTTCTCTATTTCAGTGTCTTTGGTTATATTTTGCTTGCTTGTTTATTTTGTTGTTTAGCTTCCTGTTAAAGGTGAGATCATATGGTATTTGTCCTTCAACACCTGGCTTATTTCACTCAGCATAATGCTTTCCAGTTCCATCCATGTTGTTGCAAAAGGTAGGAGCTCCTTCTTTCTTTCTGCAGCATAAAATTCCATTGTGTATATGTACCATAGTTTTTTGATCCATTCATTTACTGACGGGCACCTAGGTTGCTTCCAACTCTTGGCTATTGTAAATTGTGCTGCTATGAACATTGGGGTGCATAGGTTCTTTGGGATTGGTGTTTTAGGGTTCTTAGGATACAATCCCAGCAGTGGAATTGCTGGGTCAAAAGGCAAGTCCAATTTTAGTTTTCTGAGAAAATTCCATACTGTTTTCCATAATGGTTGTACCAGTCTGCAATCCCACCAACAGTGGACCAGAGTCCCCTTTTCCCCACACCCTCTCCAACATTTGTTGTTTATTGCTTTGTTTATGATAGCCATTCTCACCGGTGTAAAGTGGTATCTCATTGTAGTTTTAATTTGCATCTCTCTGATAGCTAGTGATATTGAGCATCTTTTCATGTGTCTCTGGATCCTCTGTATGTCCTCCTTGCAGAAGTGTCTGTTCAAGTCCTTTCCCCATTTTTTAATTGGGTTAGTTGTCTTCTTAGAGTGAAGTCGTGTGAGTTCTTTGTATATTTTGGAGATTAAACCTTTGTCTGAGGTATCATTGGCAAATATGTTTTCCCATACAGTTGGTTGTCTTTTTATTTTAATGCTGTTTTCTTTAGCCGCGCAGAAGATTTTTTTTTATGAGATCCCATTTGTTTATTCTTTCCTTTATAGTCCTTGCTCTAGGGGACATATCAGTAAAAATGTTGCTGTGTGAAATATCTGATATTTTCCTGCCAATGTTCTCCTCTAGGACTTTAATGGTGTCACGGCTTATATTTAAGTCTTTTATCCACCTTGAATTTATTTTGGTGTATGGTGTAAGTTGGCGCTCGAGTTTCATTTGTTTTGCCTGTAGCTGTCCAGTTCTCCCAACACCATTTGTTGAAGAGGCTATCGTTACCCCATTTTATGTTACTGCCCCCTTTGTTGAATGTTAATTGACTATAGAGAGTTGGGTTTATTTCTGGGTTCTCTGTTCTGTTCCATTGGTCTATGTGCCTGTTTTTATGCCAGTACCAGGCTATTTTGATTATTTAAAATGTTATTATTAAAGATTGCTTAACTCTGAAATAATCTTTTCCCATAGAGTACTTTTGAGGCATAAAGTTACCTATAGCCAGCATATCTGTAAAGCTGTATACAGTAAACACACACAAAAAAGTAGTTTGAAATGCTGGCTTCATATCAGAATCATCTGTAAATATATAACATGTAAATATATAACATGTAAATAAACACATTAAAATCTTCCCCGTGTGCAATCTCGAGTTCTAAGCTATTTAACTAGAAGGCAATTCTTTACTATATGATCATGTCATGATTTTTTGCTTCTGAGAAAAAAAAAAAGTACCATTATTGGAGGTGAGAGTAAAGTAGTAAAAAAAGTTGACAATTCAATTCAAGTTGCAGAATAAATACTATCTGGAGTGAAAATATACTTATGCTTCAATTATAATTTATTAAGCAACTTGAAAATGAATACTGAGGGCAGTATTAACAATTAACATATAAATAATTTGTTATAACTGTGCTGAAAATATTAGTTTTTACTGTTTTTTGTTTCATCATGTGTGATACATATGTATACACACACACACACACACACACACTAAACCCTAGAATCCACCTCTTATTTTTTCCTTTATATATTAAACACCATGGTTACTTGAGGCAAGATATTATAATTTCTAGTTATTCCTATTAAATTTCTTTATTGTAAAGTTCAGTAAAACAAATGGTACTTTAAATCATCCTGCATAAGTGCAGAACATAAACACTAATGATTTTCAAGGCTTAATTTTGCACTGTAGGGTGTAGAAATTAACTACAAATTAATGAATGATTTCTGAATGCTTATCTAGAAATGTGCTTCTTTTGTTTAGCAAGAAAGTTCAATATAGCCCAATTTATTTGCACAGACACAGTCATTTTTTTATGGATGTACTTATCTATGCTTCAGTTAGGCAGGTAATTTGCACATTGAGTACTTGATNGTGTGATACATATGTATACACACACACACACACACACACACTAAACCCTAGAATCCACCTCTTATTTTTTCCTTTATATATTAAACACCATGGTTACTTGAGGCAAGATATTATAATTTCTAGTTATTCCTATTAAATTTCTTTATTGTAAAGTTCAGTAAAACAAATGGTACTTTAAATCATCCTGCATAAGTGCAGAACATAAACACTAATGATTTTCAAGGCATAATTTTGCACTGTAGGGTGTAGAAATTAACTACAAATTAATGAATGCTTTCTGAATGCTTATCTAGAAATGTGCTTCTTTTGTTTAGCAAGAAAGTTCAATATAGCCCAATTTATTTGCAGAGACACCGTCATTTTTTTATGGATGTACTTATCTATGCTTCAGTTAGGCAGGTAATTTGCACATTGAGTACTTGATTAATCTGAATTGTCAAATGAAGATATGAATATTCTATCCCTATGCCTCTTTTTCTTGTTTCTTTTCTAAATTCAAAAAATAATTGTTCTGAATTTTAAACATCATAAGAATCTATAAGTTTAGTGAAATAGCTTTACTTGCTTATTACTGAGATTAATTCTATCTGTGAAAAGGAATTACTTGATATCTGGAAGGTAGAATTTCCCAATCACTTAGTAAATTATATTTTTTCAGTGAAATCACCATTCACTTAGTCATCAAATATTTATGTAGTCATCAAACATTTAAGTGTGTGCCATTGTATGTATAAGTCACAAGGAATGTCATTGATAAGGAACTTAGTGTACAAATTTGATCTTGTACAATTATGAAAAGATCTACAGAAGTGAAGGCCTAGAAGAGGAGCAGGAGGAAAATACAAGGAGACACTAACAAGTACATCTGAGAACCAGGCTCTTTCAGCTACCAAAGTTGAAGAGGGAGACTCATGGGAAGGTCTATGGGAAGCTGTTTACCTGTCATTTAAAACTCTCGTCATTCTACATGTACTCTTATACCTTTGATTTTAATAATAGGGCAGTGGCTAATAATCGGCTCTTAGCACCTAAATATACCACATCTTTACATAATTCAAATTTTGATCAATTATCACCGGTCTTTAAGGGAAAAGGAAAAAGTCCACATGGGATGCTCAACAGTTCTCTTTGCCGTTCACAGACAGTAACACTTTCTTGTTGATTGACCATGACTGTTTTAGCAGATAACATTCTCCTTAGATAAGACAATGAATTCAAAAACAGAAAATCTAGCAAGGTTAATCAGAATAAATGTGAAAGTAAAATTGGATAATTTTATAAAGCATATTTTAGCTTTTGCAGATTGATTTTA